>NW_027361754.1:28872500-30072500 GCF_039654945.1 Dendrobates tinctorius | reverse complement strand
ATGTAATGCAGATTCTGCGATTTATCGTTCCAGCTGTGAAACAAGACAGAAAAAGTGTCCGTAAGCTGCAGATCACCCCGAAATATGTAGTCCTAATGTAGTGCAGAACTTACAGGGATGGTAAAGAAATCAGCCGTGGAGAGGACTCCTCACTGCAAGAAAAGCAGAAAGACAGTCATCTATTCCACACTAATCATTACAGGAGGAGGAGGAGGTGAGCTGTGACATCACCTATGGTGAATGGTGGATCATGTGTTACCTTATAATATAGGGATTTTTGTGTACTCACAGTAAAATCCTTTTCTCTGACCCAATCATTGGGGGACACAGACAGTGGGTGTTATGCTGCTTGCCACTAGGAGGACACTAAGTAAACCAGAAAAAAAAGTTAACTCCTCCCCTGCAGTATACACCCTCTCGCTTGATGAGATTTCTCCAGTTCAGTGAAAAAAGCAGTAGGAGCATAAACAGTCAACACCTAAGAATGCTACAGTGAGCGAATAGGCTAAACAGGGTGGGTGCTGTGTCCCCCAATGATTGGCTCGGAGAAAAGGATTTTACAGTGAGTACACAAAAATACCCATTTCTCCTACGCCTCATTGGGGGACACAGACAGTGGGACGTCCTAAAGCAGTCCCTGGGTGGGGAGCATACAACTGCTAATACCCCATGTACCAATGAATTAACACTGTGGTACTGCCGATTGCAGGATGCGTCTGCCAAGAGCTGCATCCGCAGAGGCCTGAGAGTGAATTTGGTAATGTTTTGTAAAAGTATGCAGACTGGACCAAGTCGCAGCCTTGCAGACCTGTTCTGCCGAGGGCTGGTGCCGAATGGCCCAAGAGGCGCCCACGGAGCGGGTAGAGTGCGCCTTAATCCACGCTGGGACAGGCGCGTTCCTGACACGGTAGGATTCCTGAATCGCCAAGCGAATCCACCTGGCTAGCGTTGCTTTTGAAGCGGCTAGACCCTTCCTATGCCCCTCTGGAAGTATGAACAGGGCATCTGACTTGCGGAAGGGAACCGTCCGCAAGATGTACCGTCTCAGAGCCCTAACCACATCCAGGGTGTGGAGGGCCTTCTCAATGCGATGGACTGGTGCCAGACAAAAGGAAGGCAAAACGTTTTCCTCATTGAGATGGAAAGAGGATACGACTTTGGGCAGGAAGGACGGGGACGTCCTGAGAACTGCCTTGTCCTGATGAAAAAGTTCAGGAACAGAGGACGGCAGGACAGGGCTGCCAATTCCGAAACTCGTCTGATTGACGTAATTGCCACTAGAAAGACCACCTTCCAAGAGAGAATGGACAGTGGCACTTCCTGCAGCGGTTCGAAAGGAGCCTCCTGTAAGGCCCCGAGAACCAGGTTAAGGTCCCATGATTCCAATGGCTTTCTATAAGGAGGCACCACATGGGAGACTCCCTGAATGAACGTCTTGACCTGAAGTTTGGTGGCAATTTTGCGTTGGAATAGCACTGACAAGGCCTGACTTTAATCCGGATTGAAGGAATTCCAATATGGCTGGAATGGAAAACACCAGAGGGGATCGATCATGATCCTTGCACCACGAAAAGATGGTTTTACAGGTGCGGTGATAGATGCGCATGGACACAGGCTTCCTAGCACTAATCATGGTGGAAATCACGTCGTGAGAGAACCAAGCCTGTGCTAAGATCCAGGATTCAACGGCCACGCCGTCAAAGACAGGGCCCTGGAGCTCTGGTGGTAAATCGGGCCCTGTGAGAGCAGATCCATGCGATCCGGAAGTCGCCAGGGGACGTCGACGATTAGTTGTATCAGTTCTGCGTAACATGCTCGGCGCAGCCAATCTGGCGCGACTAGGATCACTGGTACTCACTCTGTTCTGATCTTCTGGATTACCCTCGGAAGCAAGGGAAGAGGGGGCAAGATGTACGGGAGCCGGAACCGGTGCCACGACAGAACTAGGGCGTCCGCTCCGATGGCGAATGGATCACGCGATCGGGCAATGAATCGAGGAACCTTGTTGTTTAGTCTTGAGGCCATGAGATCCACATCCGGAGTCCCCCAACGATGACAAATCTGCTGAAAGACTACCGGATGAAGAGACCACTCTCCAAGGCAAGGCCCTGGCGACTGAGAAAATCTGCCGCCCAATTTTCTACGCCCGGGATGTGGATTGCTGAGATGGGCGAATGGTTGGTCTCAGCCCAATGGAGGATGTGACTCACTTTGTGCATGGCCATCCTGCTCCGAGTACCTCCCTGGCGGTTGATATACGCTACAGTCATAGCATTGTCGGATTGGATCCTGATAGGGTGACCTGTGAGGAGATGGTGGAAACTCCGTATAGCTAATCTGATCGCACATATCTCCAAAATGTTGATGGGGAGATGTGACTCTCGAGTTGACCAACGACCCTGTGCCGTGTGGTGACGAAAGACCGCACTCCAGCCCAGAATACTTGCGTTGGTGGTTACTACCAACCATCTTACTGGGAGAAAAGACCTCCCTTGATTCAGGGAGGACTTCAGTGTCCACCACTTGAGGGCTTGTCTGACCCGCAGGGACAGAAGGAACCGACGGTCCAGGAAGAACGGGTTCTTGTCCCAAGCTAACAGCAACGCTTGTTGTAAGGGATGGAGATGGAACTGTGCGAATGGGACTGCTTCCATCGCTGCCACCATCTTTCCGAAAACTCTCATGCTGAAACGAATGGAGTGAGAAACCGGTCGGGAAAGAGTCCGCGCTGGTTGTTGTAAGGCTTGGGTCTTTTCTGGAGGGAGAATGACCAACCCACGGGAAGTGTCCAAGATCATTCCTAAAAAGGAAATCTGCTGGGACGGTTTTGGGAAAGACTTTTCGAAGTTTATCTTCCATCCCAGGTGAGAAAGTGTATTTACTGTTATATCCCCGAATTCCTCGCAGGCTGGAAGGGACGGACCCTTGATGAGCAGGTCGTCCAGATACGGTAACACCACCACTCCCCGATAGTGCAGAATGGCCATGACAGCAGCCATGACCTTGGTAAAGACCCTGGGGGCGGTGACGAGTCCGAAGGGCAAGGCAATGAATTGGAAGTGTTCCTTGCGAATTGCAAAACGCAGGAACTGCTGGTGGGACGGGCAGATCGGAATGTGAAGGTAAGCGTCCTTGATGTCGATGGATGCTAGGAACTCTCCTTTTTCCATGGAAGCGACAACTGATCGGAGAGATTCTATTCGGAATCGCCGTACCTTGACAAACTGATTTAACAGTTTGAGATCCAATATGGGCCGCATCGTCCCGTCCTTCTTTGGAACCACAAAAAGGTTTGAATAAAAAGCCCTGAACCTTTCGTGATGAGGGACCGGAATGATGACTCCGTCCCTTTGCAGAGCCTGAACAGCCCGAAGGAAAGCTCTTGTTTTTTCTTGGGGGGGGGGGGGGGGGGAGAAAATTCTATCTTGTATCTGGAGGACACCAGCTCCCTGACCCACTTGTCGCGGACGACCGCGAGCCAGGTGTGACTGTGATGACCACCTACTTTGTCGGTGTCCGCCGGATACCGCAACAAGTCATTGCGTAGAAGATCTATGGGATCTGGCTCCCCTAGATCCAGATGCCCTTGGCCTGGGCTTCCAAGAGTGGTTAGGTCTGTATGAGACCTGGGAGCCTCTGTCTCTGCGCGGGGACCGACTTGATCCGGAAGAGAAGGTAGTGGAGGACCAACCGGAAGTGTTGTGAAAAGGTCGAAAACGCGTCAGCTGTTGGCTCCGAAATGGCTGAGCAGCCTTTTGTTAAGGAAGGAATTTACTCGTTCCCCCAGTAGTATCAGAAATGAGCTGGTCTAGTTTCTCTCCAAAAAGATGACCAGTTTGATAGGGCAGAAAAGTCAACAATCTTTTAGATGTGGCATCCGCCCGCCAGTCGCGGAGCCATAGGGCTCTTCTAATGGAGATCGTATTAGCGGCAGTTTGAGCAGCGCAATTGGCGGCATCTAAAGAAGCGTCTACTACAATTGGCTGCGTGAATTATCTGCCTGGCGATCCTAGTTGCCTCCGGAGGAAGATTGGTACTCTGGTAAGACTTCTGCCCAAGCGGCCATTGCGTTAGTGACCCAAATCGCCGCGAAAGATAGAAAAAGCACCGCTCCTGAAGCTTCAAAAACTGAGTGGGCAAGGTAGTCAATTTGACGATCGGAGGGGTTTCTGACTGAGAAGCCCTCAGAAACGGATAGGAGCGTTTTAGAAGCAAGATGCGATACAGGAGGGTCCGCCGAAGGGGACTGTAACCAATCCTTCATTAGGTCTGGAGCAAAAGGGTATTTAACCTCAATAGACTTTTGCCCTGTGAACCGCTTATGTGGCCGATCCCTATGTTTCTGGACAATGTCCTTAAACTCCGGATGGCTGGTAAATAACCTGCGCACACGTTTGGTCCTCTTAAATGAGATAGCGTGTGCTGGAGCGGGAATATTTTCCTCATCCAACTCCAGAATCCTGTTGACTGATTCTATAAGAGAATCAAGCGACTCTTGGTCAGTTGTAGGATTCTGAGTTGCTGACGTGTCAGATTCGAATTCAGTCGTGCTCGCTGCGAACAATAGGAGAGCGAGAGACAGAACTCGCCGCTGCTGAAGCGCAAGCGTGACTAGGGGACGCGTCATGTGTCCGTTTCATAACCTGGCCATCCCTTGAGCAAGTACGGCCCCTGCTGGTGGACGGTTCCCCGACGTCGCCAGTGCCCTGCTCGAGCGGTAGACGCTTTCTGACTTAAAGAGGCCGGGTAGCCTATGGCCTGGGTCAGTGACTCCACCGACCGTGACAGGGACGCAGCCCACTCGTGGGTACTATACACAGGAAGCCCCGCAGCAGCGGCGGCGAGGGGCGTTTGAGCGGAGGCCGGGTGGCAGTCCATGCATAATGTATTAGTCTGGGCACTGGGCAAGGCAGACTTGCAAGTGCTACACACCGTAAAAAACGCAGTGTGCTTCTTAGCAGCCCGTTTAGCCTCCTTAGATTGAGACATAGTGCTCCTGAAAGGGTTAAAGGCAGAGTCTGCAGCTGCAGGGAATGTGGCGGGAAGGGGTTAAGCTTTGTTCTGAGGGCAGATGCAGCATACCACGGTCCTGTGCTGTGTCCCCGGGAGGACTAGCGGTGGCCCTGTGGTGTCACCCGGTATCCGGCAGAGTGCGCGCCTCACAGCCAGTTTCCAGAGCAGGCTGAGGTACATGACATGGCCCCCGAGACTAGGATTGCGCCTCTACTAAGGGACGAAAGGCGCCAAGGCGGGGGCGCTAGCGTGGGCGGCACTATTCAAATTTCGGCCTAGTAGGCTGGAAAAGCTGGGGACTAAATTTTCAGCCTACCCGCTGTAAGCGCTGAGAGCGGGGGGGCGCTATGGGGCACCGGTGCACCGCCGCTGAGACAAAGCCAGCGCCTCTCCCGGGGACCAGGACCCGACCCCATACCACTACTCCAGTGCTCGGGCCAGCCGCGCTGTCCGGGGCCATCCACGCAGGTCTTCTCATCTTCCTGGGCTGATGTAGCAGAGCTAGAGGGGTTCTTAAAGGGGTATGCTCAATCGATCCTCCCTATGGGCAGGGAGATGGAGAGCTATGGGGCTGATTCAGGGCATTCGGAAGCGCTCTCTGTGTCCGTGGTCTCCATGCACTCTATGCTTCTTCTGTTGCGCTTGCCCTCATATCCGTGGATTACCACCATAAGGAATCATCGCCAGAGGAATCAGCCCCGTTCGTCGCAGGAAAGTGTACGGGAAGGTATACTCCGCGTGCTTGCCTGTGGTTGGTTCGGGGGAGAGTGGGTCGTAGAAAGGAACTGTCGCCCCTTCACTCTGTTAATTAAAAAATAAAAATTTACAGAAAAATCAAAAATGAAAATAAAAACGGTGGAGTCTGAAGCCAGACCCAAGTGCCTCCTACAGACACTAAGCAAGAACTGGGGAAATCTCATCCAGCGAGAGGGTGTATACTGCAGGGGAGGAGTTAACTTTTTTCTGGTTTACTTAGTGTACTCCTAGTGGCAAGCAGCATAACACCCACTGTCTGTGTCCCCCAATGAGGCGTAGGAGAAAATAATTTTATTTCTAAAGCACCAACATATTCCGCAGCACTTTCCATTTTAGAGTTGACTTGTACAGGCAATAAAAGACATTAAAGAGTAACAATAATCACAACAACAACAGATACCGAGAGGAATGAGGGCCCAGCTGCTCACAGCTACAATCTATGAAGAAATAAGGGAAAAAAACGAATGGTGCATGGTAACAATTACTTTAATTGTTCTGACCAGCCATAATGTAAGAAATCGGGTGTTCATGTAATGCTGCCTGAACTGGTTAAAATCCAGTATGTGTAAAAGTACAGACACAGAGGGTTATTAAATGCATAAAGCGTGTGAGAACAAGATACAAGGGTCCTGGTTTTGAAGAACATTTTGAATGAGCAACACAGGGATAGTTAATTAAATGTGTTGAGGCGGTAGGCCAGTCTGAAGAAATATGTTTTTAGGGCACGCGTAAAACTGTGGGTATTGATCGAATTATCCTGGTTAATGCATTCCAAAGAATTGGCGCAGCACGTGAGAAGTCTTGGAGATGAGAGGCTCTGATTATTGAGGATGTTAATCTTAGGCTATTAGCAGAATGAAGGGCACGGGTAGGGTTGTAGACTGAGACGAGGGAGGAGATGTAGGGTGGTGCTGAACCGTGGAGCGCTTTGTGGGTGAGAGTGATACGTTTATATTGAATTCTGCAGGGGATAGGTAACCAGTGCAATGACTGGCACAAGGTATAGGCATCGGTGTAACGGTTGGTGAGGAATATGCCTACTGCATGTAGAGGTGTTATCAGTTATTGTACAGGGAGTTGGTGAGCTGTGACATCACCTATAGTAAATGGTGGATCTTGTGTTACGTACTGTATAAAAGAAATGTTATCAGTCATTAAGATCCTGTCTGTAACGATACTGTTGAAAAGTCATCTGTACAGACCAGGAATTATAAGTCCTGGTAGTTAGTGTAAAAGTTACAGGATTTCTCTATTTTTTATGTAGATTTTATGTGTAATACGTATATTTTGTTGTATTTCACGAACTTATAAATATAGTAGAAAAATAAAGCAGTAGTAAAAGTTACCTCTTGGGTGCACAAAATAGAGGAATACACAGTCTCTGTTGCACAGACTTCCCTATAATGTCCTGTGAGATAACGTACATATAAGGAAAATCCACCGCACTGTATAGAAATTCATTGTAAAACATAAAATAAATACCGTATATACTCGTGTATAAGCTGAGATTTTCAGCCCATTTTTCGGGGGCTGAAAGTCCCCCTCTTGGCTTATACACGGGTCATATACATGGGGGTCGGCGGGGTGTCAGAGATCATACTTACCTGTCCTGCCGCGGTCTCTGCAGCCTCGCTCGCTTCTCCACTGTCTCCCTTCCTGTCTTTAGCGGTCACGTGGTGTTGCTCATTACCACTCATGAATATGCGCATATTCATGAGTGGTAATGAGCGGTACCACGTGACCGCTGAAGACAGGAAGGGAAGGGAGACAGTGGAGAGGCCAGCGAGGCTGAAGAGACCGCGGCAGGATAGGTGAGTATAGCGATATTCACCTGTTCCCCGGGCCATCGCTGCTCACCGCTGTCTCTGCTGCATCCTGTGTCAGTGACGTTTATGCAGCAGGGGGCATGGTGACATGGTTAGTGCGCGCCGCCCCTCTGCTGGCTGAACAGTCACTGACACAAGAAGTGGCAGACAGCGGCGATGGACCCAGGAGAGGTGAGTATGGCTTTTTTTTTTTGCAGCATATGGGGGCATATTCTATGGAGCAGCATATGGGGGCATAGTCTATGGGGCAGCATATGGGGGGCATAAACTATGGAGAAGCATATGGGGGCATATTCTACGGGGCAGCATATGGGGGCATAGTCTATGGAGCTGTATATGGGGGCATATTCTATGGAGCAGCATATGGGGGCATATTCTATGGGGCAGCATATGGGGGGCATAACCTATGGAGCAGCATATGGTGGCATAGTTTATGGATTCCACCCTCAGCTTATACACGAGTCAATAAGTTTTCCCCGTTTTTTGTGGCAAAATTAGGGGAGTCGGCTTATACACAAGTATATACGGTAAATAAAAAAAAAAACTACAAAGATAAAGAAGCACAGTCTTACCGCTGGCTTTTCCAGACATTGGTCAATAACGGCCTCCATCTGTTGTTTCACGAAATGAAGTGATTTTTCTGGATAGTAAGGAAACAGCAATGGACTCTCTGCGGAAGAAACACACAGTTACTTACCAGTAATGGGATTTCTCAGAGCCCATGACAGCACCACAGAGAGAGGGGTTCAACCCTTCAGAGATAAGAAACCTACAGATAAAAGGGCGGTACCTCTCCCTCGCATCAGTTGGTTTACAGAGCATAGGAAGACCTCCAGGTTATTAACAACAATTAAATATCTTTATCATATTACTTATCAGAAACACACCGTGATTATACATAAATCACCCCACAAACAGTGAAAATGTGCTCATCGAAATGTGACAGGAGGGAATAAATGGGTGCTGTCATGGACTCTGAGAAATCCCGTTACCGGTAAGTAACTATGCCTTTCTCCTTCCCCCATGGCAGCACCACAGAGAGAATTACAGAGAATTGTAACTTAGGGAGGCACCACAGCCTGAAGAACCCTTCTCCCAAATTTTAGGTCAGAAGAAGAGGCAAAACCCAGCCGATAGTGATTATAAAAGGTTGAAGGTGATGACCAAGTGGCAGCCTTACAGATCTGTTCTATTGATACCTTCGACCTTTCTGCCCAGGAGACTGCCAATGCTTTTTTTAAATGAGCTCTCAGACCCTCCGGGGTGACATTACCACTAGATAAGTAGGCCAATGATATTGCATCTCTTATTCATCTTGCCAGGGTAATTTTGGAGGATTTAAGTCCTTTTCTAGGCCCCTGAAAACATAAACAGAGATCCTTCCTTACTACACCCCTGCGTGGACTCTAGGTACTGAACCAAACACCTCTTAACATCTAAGGTGTGGAATTTTTCTTCCACCCTATCTTTGGGATTAGACCTGTAAAAGTACAGGAATTGGAAAAACAGTTGTGTGAGGCCCAGAATGCTTTGGTTATAGCACAATGTCAGAATAAGTTATTAATGGACAGATGTGATGGATATCAGCATGTTGCAGAAAAGGCTGTCATACATGTAGCAGAGTATAAGTACAGAAGGAGGCAAATAAAAAGAAAGCAGCTTTGGCCATTGCCAAAGCAGGGATAGAGTGGAACCTTGATCAGTAGGATGGTGATGTTTGGAATTCAACTGACTCTGAAAACATCACCGATCCCAAGTCTGAGGATGAACATTTCCATGGTAAGAGGGAAATTGATACTGCTCTTAACCCAGTGAAAGTTCATCCTATATATCTGAGATGGATTGTAGAGACAGCTACAGGTAAACAGAATGAGAATGCGGTAGAGGATTACAGTCAGCAGTAGCTTAATAACCTTCATGTTCCTTTTTCTCAAAAGCCAAATAAACCCCTGGTAGCTTGGGAAGTCAGATTATGGGAGATGAGGACTCATGGACTACAGGTGCACGCTGTGGATGGCCCAAAATTTGTCCAACTCAGTCATGAGCCTGTAGTGCAGGAGGCATTCTGTACTTTGATACTCTAGTAACCACATGTGGTGTGTACAAAAACAAGGAGAAAACTGAGCCAGAAAAATGGCAATAAAAATATCAAAATTTATTATTTCAAATACCGTATATAGTCATGTATAAGCCGAGTTTTTCAGCACCTTTTTTTTACATGAAAAAGATCCCCCTCGGCTTATACACGAGTCACGGTCCCACTTACCTGTTCCCCGATGCAGTGCGGAGGTCCCCTGTGTCTCCGGATCGTCTGCGTGCTCCTCTACATCCTTGGTAAGTATTCCGGTGGCTGCTGACAGGGCCAGTGGTCGGCGTTGGCACCGGGACAAGTGCCGGGGTCCTGAGCAGGCGGGGACACCGATGCTCTATTGGGGCCAGGTGCCTGTGCCGCCGCTTGGTCAGGCCCCTGGCACTTGCAATATTCACCTGTCCCCGTTACACCGCTGCGGTGTGTCTTCCGCGTCCTCTGGCTGTGATGTTCGGATCAGAGGGCATGATGACGTGAATCGTGTGCGCCCTCTGCCTGAATAGTCACTGCAGAGAGCTGGCGACGCTGAGGAGCAGCGGTCAGCGACGAGAGGTGTGTATGTAATTTTTTTTTGCAGCAGCATTATACGGTATATGAGCATCTTATGGGGCCCATCATGAACTTTATGGAGCATATTGTATGGGGCATTATATGGGGCATATTTTGTATGGAGCCCATAATCAACTTTATGGTGCATATACTGCATTTCCCACCCTAGGCTTATACTCGAGTCAATAAGTTTTTTTTTAGGTAAAATTAGGTGCTATGGCTTATACTCGGGTTGGCTTATACTCACGTATATACGGTAAATATACAACAATTCAAATCAATACAAAAAATAATAAATACAAAAAATGTAAACCATGGGTTTTAATCAGAAAAAGGTAATTAAATCCATAGGTGTGAAAAAAGGGGACAAAGAGAGGAAGCGACAGTCAAATGCGAAACGCGCGTCGGGGTACGTGGCCAAGGTCAAGGTAGGTCGGACTATTAAAATGGGTAACTATTCCCAATGTTATTAGTATTATTTTTGACAAATACGGGGTGCGACTTATGGATTTAGAAACTATCTTTTTGAATGTATATTGTCTTAGTTATCCATATGTGAAGGAGAATGGCTAATGAAATCAATTAATAAACCTTATATACCGTATATACTCGTGTATAAGCCGAGATTTTCAGCCCATTTTTTTGGGCTGAAAGTCCCCCCTCTCGGCTTATACACGAGTCATATACTGGGGGGGATCGGCGGGGGAGGGGGAGCGGGGGTGTCAGATCATACTCACCCTTCTCTGCAGCTCCCCTGCTTGTTACATGTTGTCGGCGCTGCTCTCTTCCTGCTTCAGCTGTCAAATGGTACCCGCTCATTAAATATGCGCATATTTAATGAGCGGGTGCCACGTGACCGCTGAACCAGGAAGAGCGCAGCACCGACAACATGGAACAAGCAGAGGAGCTGCAGAGACAAGCGCCAGGACCCGGTGAGTATGAACGGGGGGTTGGGAGGCATATTCACCTGTCCCTGCGCTCTGCTGTCTTGCGTCCTCTGCAGTGACATTCAGGACAGAGAGCGCTATCGCTCTCTGCCTGCACAGTCACTGCAGAGCGCAACGCTGATGAGCAGGGGGCAGCGACTGAGGTGAGTATGCAGGTTTTTGGTTTTTTTTTGTAAGGGAGGCAGCGGCAGCAGCAACATGAAGGGGCCACACACTGTGCAGCATAACTGGGGCCACTCACTGTGCACATAACTGGGGCCACTCACTGTGCATCCTAACTGGGGCCACTCACTGTGCATCCTAACTGGGGCCACTCACTGTGCATCCTAACTGGGGCCACTCACTGTGCATCCTAACTGGGGCCACTCACTGTGCATCCTAACTGGGGCCACTCACTGTGCATGATAACTGGGGCCACTCACTGTGCATGATAACTGGGGCCACTCACTGTGCATGATAACTGGGGCCACTCACTGTGCATGATAACTGGGGCCACTCACTGTGCATGATAACTGGGGCCACTCACTGTGCATGATAACTGGGGCCACTCACTGTGCATGATAACTGGGGCCACTCACTGTGCATGATAACTGGGGCCACTCACTGTGCATGATAACTGGGGCCACTCACTGTGCATGATAACTGGGGCCACTCACTGTGCACATAACTGGGGCCACTCACTGTGCACGATAACTGGGGCCACTCACTGTGCACGATAACTGGGGCCACTCACTGTGCACGATAACTGGGGCCACTCACTGTGCACGATAACTGGGGCCACTCACTGTGCATGATAACTGGGGCCACTCACTGTGCAGCATAACTGGGGCCACTCACTGTGCATCCTAACTGGGGCCACTCACTGTGCATCCTAACTGGGGCCACTCACTGTGCATGATAACTGGGGCCACTCACTGTGCACATAACTGGGGCCACTCACTGTGCAGCATAACTGGGGCCACTCACTGTGCATCCTAACTGGGACCACTCACTGTGCATCCTAACTGGGGCCACTCACTGTGCATGATAACTGGGGCCACTCACTGTGCACATAACTGGGGCCACTCACTGTGCAGCATAACTGGGGCCACTCACTGTGCAGCATAACTGGGGCCACTCACTGTGCATGATAACTGGGGCCACTCACTGTCCTTGATAACTGGGGCCACTCACTGTGCATGATAACTGGGGCCACTCACTGTGCACATAACTGGGGCCACTCACTGTGCACATAACTGGGGCCACTCACTGTGCACATAACTGGGGCCACTCACTGTGCATCCTAACTGGGGCCACTCACTGTGCATCCTAACTGGGGCCACTCACTGTGCATCCTAACTGGGGCCACACACTGTGCATGATAACTGGGGCCACTCACTGTGCTTGATAACTGGGGCCACTCACTGTGCTTGATAACTGGGGCCACTCACTGTGCACCCTCGGCTTATACACGAGTCAATAAGTTTTCCCAGTTTTTTGTGGCCAAATTAGGGGGGTCGGCTTATACTCGAGTACATACGGTTCTTGATAACTGGGGCCACTCACTGTGCACGATAGCTGGGGTCACTCACTGTGCACGATAACTGGGGCCACTCACTGTGCATCCTAACTGGGGCCACTCACTGTGCATCCTAACTGGGGCCACTCACTGTGCATCCTAACTGGGGCCACTCACTGTGCATCCTAACTGGGGCCACTCACTGTGCATCCTAACTGGGGCCACTCACTGTGCATCCTAACTGGGGCCACTCACTGTGCATCCTAACTGGGGCCACACACTGTGCATCCTAACTGGGGCCACTCACTGTGCATCCTAACTGGGGCCACTCACTGTGCATCCTAAATGGGGCCACTCACTGTGCATGATAACTGGGGCCACTCACTGTGCATGATAACTGGGGCCACTCACTGTGCATCCTAACTGGGGCCACTCACTGTGCATCCTAACTGGGGCCACTCACTGTGCATCCTAACTGGGGCCACTCACTGTGCATCCTAACTGGGGCCACTCACTGTGCATCCTAACTGGGGCCACTCACTGTGCATCCTAACTGGGGCCACTCACTGTGCATCCTAACTGGGGCCACTCACTGTGCATCCTAACTGGGGCCACTCACAGTGCATCCTAACTGGGGCCACTCACTGTGCATCCTAACTGGGGCCACTCACTGTGCATCCTAACTGGGGCCACTCACTGTGCATCCTAACTGGGGCCACTCACTGTGCATCCTAACTGGGGCCACTCACTGTGCATCCTAACTGGGGCCACTCACTGTGCATCCTAACTGGGGCCACTCACTGTGCATGATAACTGGGGCCACTCACTGTGCATGATAACTGGGGCCACTCACTGTGCACATAACTGGGGCCACTCACTGTGCACATAACTGGGGCCACTCACTGTGCATGATAACTGGGGCCACTCACTGTGCTTGATAACTGGGGCCACTCACTGTGCTTGATAACTGGGGCCACTCACTGTGCTTGATAACTGGGGCCACTCACTGTGCACGATAACTGGTCCACTCACTGTGCACGATAACTGGGGCCACTCACTGTGCACGATAACTGGGGCCACTCACTGTGCATCCAAACTGGGACCACTCACTGTGCATCCTAACTGGGGCCACTCACTGTGCATGATAACTGGGGCCACTCACTGTGCATGATAACTGGGGCCACTCACTGTGCATGATAACTGGGGCCACTCACTGTGCATGATAACTGGGGCCACTCACTGTGCATGATAACTGGGGACACTCACTGTGCATGATAACTGGGGACACTCACTGTGCACATAACTGGGGCCACTCACTGTGCAGCATAACTGGGGCCACTCACTGTGCAGCATAACTGGGGCCACTCACTGTGCATGATAACTGGGGCCACTCACTGTGCATGATAACTGGGGCCACTCACTGTGCATGATAACTGGGGCCACTCACTGTGCATGATAACTGGGGCCACTCACTGTGCACATAACTGGGGCCACTCACTGTGCATCCTAACTGGGGCCACTCACTGTGCATCCTAACTGGGGCCACTCACTGTGCATCCTAACTGGGGCCACTCACTGTGCATCCTAACTGGGGCCACTCACTGTGCATGATAACTGGGGCCACTCACTGTGCATGATAACTGGGGCCACTCACTGTGCATGATAACTGGGGCCACTCACTGTGCATGATAACTGGGGCCACTCACTGTGCATGATAACTGGGGCCACTCACTGTGCATGATAACTGGGGCCACTCACTGTGCACGATAACTGGGGCCACTCACTGTGCACGATAACTGGGGCCACTCACTGTGCACGATAACTGGGGCCACTCACTGTGCACGATAACTGGGGCCACTCACTGTGCACGATAACTGGGGCCACTCACTGTGCACGATAACTGGGGCCACTCACTGTGCATGATAACTGGGGCCACTCACTGTGCAGCATAACTGGGGCCACTCACTGTGCATCCTAACTGGGGCCACTCACTGTGCATCCTAACTGGGGCCACTCACTGTGCATGATAACTGGGGCCACTCACTGTGCACATAACTGGGGCCACTCACTGTGCAGCATAACTGGGGCCACTCACTGTGCATCCTAACTGGGACCACTCACTGTGCATCCTAACTGGGGCCACTCACTGTGCATGATAACTGGGGCCACTCACTGTGCACATAACTGGGGCCACTCACTGTGCAGCATAACTGGGGCCACTCACTGTGCAGCATAACTGGGGCCACTCACTGTGCATGATAACTGGGGCCACTCACTGTCCTTGATAACTGGGGCCACTCACTGTGCATGATAACTGGGGCCACTCACTGTGCACATAACTGGGGCCACTCACTGTGCACATAACTGGGGCCACTCACTGTGCACATAACTGGGGCCACTCACTGTGCATCCTAACTGGGGCCACTCACTGTGCATCCTAACTGGGGCCACTCACTGTGCATCCTAACTGGGGCCACACACTGTGCATGATAACTGGGGCCACTCACTGTGCTTGATAACTGGGGCCACTCACTGTGCTTGATAACTGGGGCCACTCACTGTGCACCCTCGGCTTATACACGAGTCAATAAGTTTTCCCAGTTTTTTGTGGCCAAATTAGGGGGGTCGGCTTATACTCGAGTACATACGGTTCTTGATAACTGGGGCCACTCACTGTGCACGATAGCTGGGGTCACTCACTGTGCACGATAACTGGGGCCACTCACTGTGCATCCTAACTGGGGCCACTCACTGTGCATCCTAACTGGGGCCACTCACTGTGCATCCTAACTGGGGCCACTCACTGTGCATCCTAACTGGGGCCACTCACTGTGCATCCTAACTGGGGCCACTCACTGTGCATCCTAACTGGGGCCACACACTGTGCATCCTAACTGGGGCCACTCACTGTGCATCCTAACTGGGGCCACTCACTGTGCATCCTAACTGGGGCCACTCACTGTGCATCCTAAATGGGGCCACTCACTGTGCATGATAACTGGGGCCACTCACTGTGCATGATAACTGGGGCCACTCACTGTGCATCCTAACTGGGGCCACTCACTGTGCATCCTAACTGGGGCCACTCACTGTGCATCCTAACTGGGGCCACTCACTGTGCATCCTAACTGGGGCCACTCACTGTGCATCCTAACTGGGGCCACTCACTGTGCATCCTAACTGGGGCCACTCACTGTGCATCCTAACTGGGGCCACTCACTGTGCATCCTAACTGGGGCCACTCACTGTGCATCCTAACTGGGGCCACTCACTGTGCATCCTAACTGGGGCCACTCACTGTGCATCCTAACTGGGGCCACTCACTGTGCATCCTAACTGGGGCCACTCACTGTGCATCCTAAGTGGGGCCACTCACTGTGCATCCTAACTGGGGCCACTCACTGTGCATCCTAACTGGGGCCACTCACTGTGCATCCTAACTGGGGCCACTCACTGTGCATCCTAACTGGGGCCACTCACTGTGCATCCTAACTGGGGCCACTCACTGTGCATCCTAACTGGGGCCACTCACTGTGCATCCTAACTGGGGCCACTCACTGTGCATCCTAACTGGGGCCACTCACTGTGCATGATAACTGGGGCCACTCACTGTGCATGATAACTGGGGCCACTCACTGTGCACATAACTGGGGCCACTCACTGTGCACATAACTGGGGCCACTCACTGTGCATGATAACTGGGGCCACTCACTGTGCTTGATAACTGGGGCCACTCACTGTGCTTGATAACTGGGGCCACTCACTGTGCACGATAACTGGTCCACTCACTGTGCACGATAACTGGGGCCACTCACTGTGCACGATAACTGGGGCCACTCACTGTGCATCCAAACTGGGACCACTCACTGTGCATCCTAACTGGGGCCACTCACTGTGCATGATAACTGGGGCCACTCACTGTGCATGATAACTGGGGCCACTCACTGTGCATGATAACTGGGGCCACTCACTGTGCATGATAACTGGGGCCACTCACTGTGCATGATAACTGGGGCCACTCACTGTGCATGATAACTGGGGACACTCACTGTGCACATAACTGGGGCCACTCACTGTGCAGCATAACTGGGGCCACTCACTGTGCAGCATAACTGGGGCCACTCACTGTGCATGATAACTGGGGCCACTCACTGTGCATGATAACTGGGGCCACTCACTGTGCATGATAACTGGGGCCACTCACTGTGCATGATAACTGGGGCCACTCACTGTGCATGATAACTGGGGCCACTCACTGTGCACATAACTGGGGCCACTCATTGTGCACATAACTGGGGCCACTCACTGTGCATCCTAACTGGGGCCACTCACTGTGCATCCTAACTGGGGCCACTCACTGTGCATCCTAACTGGGGCCACTCACTGTGCATCCTAACTGGGGCCACTCACTGTGCATCCTAACTGGGGCCACTCACTGTGCATCCTAACTGGGGCCACTCACTGTGCATCCTAACTGGGGCCACTCACTGTGCATCCTAACTGGGGCCACTCACTGTGCATGATAACTGGGGCCACTCACTGTGCATGATAACTGGGGCCACTCACTGTGCATGATAACTGGGGCCACTCACTGTGCACCCTCGGCTTATACACGAGTCAATAAGTTTTCCCAGTTTTTTGTGGCAAAATTAGGGGGGTCGGCTTATACTCGAGTATATACGGTTCTTGATAACTGGGGCCACTCACTGTGCACGATAGCTGGGGTCACTCACTGTGCACGATAACTGGGGCCACTCACTGTGCACATAACTGGGGCCACTCACTGTGCATCCTAACTGGGGCCACTCACTGTGCATCCTAACTGGGGCCACTCACTGTGCATCCTAACTGGGGCCACTCACTGTACATCCTAAATGGGGCCACTCACTGTGCATGATAACTGGGGCCACTCACTGTGCATGATAACTGGGGCCACTCACTGTGCATGATAACTGGGGCCACTCACTGTGCATGATAACTGGGGCCACTCACTGTGCATGATAACTGGGGCCACTCACTGTGCATGATAACTGGGGCCACTCACTGTGCACATAACTGGGGCCACTCACTGTGCACATAACTGGGGCCACTCACTGTGCACATAACTGGGGCCACTCACTGTGCACGATAACTGGGGCCACTCACTGTGCACGATAACTGGGGCCACTCACTGTGCACGATAACTGGGGCCACTCACTGTGCACGATAACTGGGGCCACTCACTGTGCACGATAACTGGGGCCACTCACTGTGCACGATAACTGGGGTCACTCACTGTGCATCCTAACTGGGACCACTCACTGTGCATCCTAACTGGGGCCACTCACTGTGCATCCTAACTGGGGCCACTCACTGTGCATCCTAACTGGGGCCACACACTGTGCATCCTAACTGGGGCCACTCACTGTGCATCCTAACTGGGGCCACTCACTGTGCATCCTAACTGGGGCCACTCACTGTGCATCCTAAATGGGGCCACTCACTGTGCATGATAACTGGGGCCACTCACTGTGCATGATAACTGGGGCCACTCACTGTGCATCCTAACTGGGGCCACTCACTGTGCATCCTAACTGGGGCCACTCACTGTGCATCCTAACTGGGGCCACTCACTGTGCATCCTAACTGGGGCCACTCACTGTGCATCCTAACTGGGGCCACTCACTGTGCATCCTAACTGGGGCCACTCACTGTGCATCCTAACTGGGGCCACTCACTGTGCATCCTAACTGGGGCCACTCACTGTGCATCCTAACTGGGGCCACTCACTGTGCATCCTAACTGGGGCCACTCACTGTGCATCCTAACTGGGGCCACTCACTGTGCATCCTAACTGGGGCCACTCACTGTGCATCCTAACTGGGGCCACTCACTGTGCATCCTAACTGGGGCCACTCACTGTGCATCCTAACTGGGGCCACTCACTGTGCATCCTAACTGGGGCCACTCACTGTGCATCCTAACTGGGGCCACTCACTGTGCATCCTAACTGGGGCCACTCACTGTGCATCCTAACTGGGGCCACTCACTGTGCATCCTAACTGGGGCCACTCACTGTGCATCCTAACTGGGGCCACTCACTGTGCATCCTAACTGGGGCCACTCACTGTGCATCCTAACTGGGGCCACTCACTGTGCATCCTAACTGGGGCCACTCACTGTGCATCCTAACTGGGGCCACTCACTGTGCATGATAACTGGGGCCACTCACTGTGCATGATAACTGGGGCCACTCACTGTGCACATAACTGGGGCCACTCACTGTGCACATAACTGGGGCCACTCACTGTGCATGATAACTGGGGCCACTCACTGTGCTTGATAACTGGGGCCACTCACTGTGCTTGATAACTGGGGCCACTCACTGTGCACGATAACTGGTCCACTCACTGTGCACGATAACTGGGGCCACTCACTGTGCACGATAACTGGGGCCACTCACTGTGCATCCAAACTGGGACCACTCACTGTGCATCCTAACTGGGGCCACTCACTGTGCATGATAACTGGGGCCACTCACTGTGCATGATAACTGGGGCCACTCACTGTGCATGATAACTGGGGCCACTCACTGTGCATGATAACTGGGGACACTCACTGTGCATGATAACTGGGGACACTCACTGTGCATGATAACTGGGGACACTCACTGTGCACATAACTGGGGCCACTCACTGTGCAGCATAACTGGGGCCACTCACTGTGCAGCATAACTGGGGCCACTCACTGTGCATGATAACTGGGGCCACTCACTGTGCATGATAACTGGGGCCACTCACTGTGCATGATAACTGGGGCCACTCACTGTGCATGATAACTGGGGCCACTCACTGTGCACATAACTGGGGCCACTCATTGTGCACATAACTGGGGCCACTCACTGTGCATCCTAACTGGGGCCACTCACTGTGCATCCTAACTGGGGCCACTCACTGTGCATCCTAACTGGGGCCACTCACTGTGCATCCTAACTGGGGCCACTCACTGTGCATCCTAACTGGGGCCACTCACTGTGCATCCTAACTGGGGCCACTCACTGTGCATCCTAACTGGGGCCACTCACTGTGCATGATAACTGGGGCCACTCACTGTGCATGATAACTGGGGCCACTCACTGTGCATGATAACTGGGGCCACTCACTGTGCACCCTCGGCTTATACACGAGTCAATAAGTTTTCCCAGTTTTTTGTGGCAAAATTAGGGGGGTCGGCTTATACTCGAGTATATACGGTTATTGATAACTGGGGCCACTCACTGTGCACGATAGCTGGGGTCACTCACTGTGCACGATAACTGGGGCCACTCACTGTGCACATAACTGGGGCCACTCACTGTGCATCCTAACTGGGGCCACTCACTGTGCATCCTAACTGGGGCCACTCACTGTGCATCCTAACTGGGGCCACTCACTGTACATCCTAAATGGGGCCACTCACTGTGCATGATAACTGGGGCCACTCACTGTGCATGATAACTGGGGCCACTCACTGTGCATGATAACTGGGGCCACTCACTGTGCATGATAACTGGGGCCACTCACTGTGCATGATAACTGGGGCCACTCACTGTGCACATAACTGGGGCCACTCACTGTGCACATAACTGGGGCCACTCACTGTGCACATAACTGGGGCCACTCACTGTGCACGATAACTGGGGCCACTCACTGTGCACGATAACTGGGGCCACTCACTGTGCACGATAACTGGGGCCACTCACTGTGCACGATAACTGGGGCCACTCACTGTGCACGATAACTGGGGCCACTCACTGTGCACGATAACTGGGGCCACTCACTGTGCACGATAACTGGGGCCACTCACTGTGCATCCTAACTGGGACCACTCACTGTGCATCCTAACTGGGACCACTCACTGTGCATCCTAACTGGGGCCACTCACTGTGCATGATAACTGGGGCCACTCACTGTGCATGATAACTGGGGCCACTTACTGTGCATGATAACTGGGGCCACTCACTGTGCACATAACTGGGGCCACTCACTGTGCAGCATAACTGGGGCCACTCACTGTGCATGATAACTGGGGCCACTCACTGTGCATGATAACTGGGGCCACTCACTGTGCATGATAACTGGGGCCACTCACTGTGCACATAACTGGGGCCACTTACTGTGCACATAACTGGGGCCACTCACTGTGCAGCATAACTGGGGCCACTCACTGTGCAGCATAACTGGGGCCACTCACTGTGCACGATAACTGGGGCCACTCACTGTGCACATAACTGGGGCCACTCACTGTGCATCCTAACTGGGGCCACTCACTGTGCATCCTAACTGGGGCCACTCACTGTACATCCTAAATGGGGCCACTCACTGTGCATGATAACTGGGGCCACTCACTGTGCATGATAACTGGGGCCACTCACTGTGCATGATAACTGGGGCCACTCACTGTGCATGATAACTGGGGCCACTCACTGTGCATGATAACTGGGGCCACTCACTGTGCATGATAACTGGGGCCACTCACTGTGCATGATAACTGGGGCCACTCACTGTGCACATAACTGGGGCCACTCACTGTGCACATAACTGGGGCCACTCACTGTGCACGATAACTGGGGCCACTCACTGTGCACGATAACTGGGGCCACTCACTGTGCACGATAACTGGGGCCACTCACTGTGCACATAACTGGGGCCACTCACTGTGCATCCTAATTGGGGCCACTCACTGTGCATCCTAACTGGGACCACTCACTGTGCATCCTAACTGGGACCACTCACTGTGCATCCTAACTGGGGCCACTCACTGTGCATGATAACTGGGGCCACTCACTGTGCATGATAACTGGGGCCACTTACTGTGCATGATAACTGGGGCCACTCACTGTGCACATAACTGGGGCCACTCACTGTGCAGCATAACTGGGGCCACTCACTGTGCAGCATAACTGGGGCCACTCACTGTGCATGATAACTGGGGCCACTCACTGTGCATGATAACTGGGGCCACTCACTGTGCATGATAACTGGGGCCACTCACTGTGCATGATAACTGGGGCCACTTACTGTGCACATAACTGGGGCCACTCACTGTGCACATAACTGGGGCCACTCACTGTGCATCCTAACTGGGGCCACTCACTGTGCATCCTAACTGGGGCCACTCACTGTGCATCCTAACTGGGGCCACTCACTGTGCATGATAACTGGGGCCACTCACTGTGCATGATAACTGGGGCCACTCACTGTGCATGATAACTGGGGCCACTCACTGTGCACCCTCGGCTTATACACGAGTCAATAAGTTTTACCAGTTTTTTGTGGCAAAATTAGGGGGGGTCGGCTTATACTCGAGTATATACGGTTCTTGATAACTGGGGCCACTCACTGTGCACGATAGCTGGGGCCACTCACTGTGCACGATAACTGGGGCCACTCACTGTGCACATAACTGGGGCCACTCACTGTGCATCCTAATTGGGGCCACTCACTGTGCATCCTAACTGGGGCCACTCACTGTGCATCCTAACTGGGGCCACTCACTGTGCAGCATAACTGGGGCCACTCACTGTGCAGCATAACTGGGGCCACTCACTGTGCAGCATAACTGGGGCCACTCACTGTGCATGATAACTGGGGCCACTCACTGTGCACATAACTGGGGCCACTCACTGTGCATCCTAACTGGGGCCACTCACTGTGCATCCTAACTGGGGCCACTCACTGTGCATGATAACTGGGGCCACTCACTGTGCAGCATAACTGGGGCCACTCACTGTGCATGATAACTGGGGCCACTCACTGTGCATGATAACTGGGGCCACTCACTGTGCATGATAACTGGGGCCACTCACTGTGCATATAACTGGGGCCACTCACTGTGCACATAACTGGGGCCACTCACTGTGCATCTTAACTGGGGCCACTCACTGTGCATGATAACTGGGGCCACTCACTGTGCACATAACTGGGGCCACTCACTGTGCACATAACGGGGGCCACTCACTGTGCATCCTAACTGGGGCCACTCACTGTGCATGATAACTGGGGCCACTCACTGTGCATGATAACTGGGGCCACTCACTGTGCATGATAACTGGGGCCACTCACTGTGCATGATAACTGGGGCCACTCACTGTGCATGATAACTGGGGCCACTCACTGTGCATGATAACTGGGGCCACTCACTGTGCATGATAACTGGGGCCACTCACTGTGCATGATAACTGGGGCCACTCACTGTGCATCATAACTGGGGCCACACACTGCAGATAACTGAGGCCACTCACTGTGCACCCTCGGCTTATACACGAGTCAATAAGTTTTCCCAGTTTTTTGTGGCAAAATTAGGGGGGTCGGCTTATACTCGAGTATATACGGTAAGTCAGAATTCAAGAACAAAAGGGGGTTATAACACGGAGGACCGTGAAACCAAGTATAAACAACATAGAGAGAAATGGTCCTCCAAAAATGTTGTATAAAAAGTTTATATTTGATTAAAAACACAAAATAACACAAAATAAAAGAGAAACAGCAAACCATACAGAAATTGGAAAAATAGCTTGACACTGGGTGAAAAAAATTGATGGCTATTGCATGACTGCCATAAATAAAGCACATGAGGGAGCATGTGGGGAAAAAATGCATGTAAAATACACAAAGTGCTGGTAGAGCAAGCAAACAATAAGTTACATAATAACACTTAATAGTTAATGGTAAAAACACATATCAAAGTTTAAATACATGCTAAATGAAGCTTGCAGCGAAATCATGCACAAAGTGTTTGGTAAGGCACAGACATTGCTGGTATTTGAATTCTTGGTACACACTTATGGTCACATAATGCTTTGAGCATTTTTTTATATTGCAATTTTGCACTACTTTCTTATGCACTTTAGTTTTTGCTGCCAATTGTCTCACTTTATATCTATGTTGTAAAAGTCTTTATGGATTAATTCACCTCTATGGGTTCTCACTACTTTTAATAAATGATTCACTGATTTATGTGGTGGTTTTTTTATTTATTATTTTTGTATATATATATACTTCATTTGATATATTCAAATATCTTATAAGAACCTTGGATGATGCATGTGGGCCCGCATGCATCACCTGTTTGGTTATAATATTTATTCAAGATTATAAAATTTTAATCTAAATTTAATATGTGATGTTTTGATTTGAATGTGTTGTATGGGGATGAATGTTTGATTGTTCTTGAGATTTGCCGTGTTGCCTTATTTAGACCTCACTGCGGTTTATATATGTCCCATTTGTGCACTTTGTGAGCTGTTCAGACTGCAGTGCAGTTTGCATCCGCCATATTTTATATTCCTCCGCATGGTGGGCCTTATTATATTAGCTATTCAGACTGCAGTGCGGTTCAAACTGCAGTGCGGTCTGTATCTGCCATATTTAATATTTCTCTGCATGGTGGGCCTTATTATATGAGCTATTCAGACTGCAATGCGGTTTTCATCCGCCCTATTTTATATTTTTTGTATGGTGGGCTTCCAGGAATTATGAGCCCGGGATGACGGGTTCACAGGTGATTTGTATTTTGAGCCTCACATCTAGGTATAAAAAGGTGGTTGTTAGTAATAGGAGGTTATGCACCCCTTCTGAGGAAGACGTTTATCGAAACGCGCGTTAAGGGGGACCCTGGGTGACCTTCTACCTTTGGTAAATATGTAACTATTATATATGTATAAGGCCTGTTTCACACTTCCGTTTGTGACCATCAGTCAAGATCCGCCGATTTGGGAAAAAAACGGATCCGAAATTATCGGCAGATCTTGACGGATGGTCGTCCGTTTGATCCGTTTTTGTACGGATCCGCCAAGATTTTGGCGTCCGCTCAGCGGCCCGGACGGAGCATGTAACGTTTTTTTCGTGTCCGGAGCCGCTATTGGCCGATTTAACCCACGTTTCTGTCTGGCTGCTGGACAAAATTCTCTCTCTCTCGATCCGCTGACCCCCGTTTCTATCAGTCCGCCTGCGGATCCGTTTTCTGCTATTTTGGCGGATTTTAACTGACAGAAAAAACTGAAGTGTGAAACAGGCCTAACCATGAGATGAATCTCCTTTACCTGATCTTCTCTCTATACTTAAATCACATAGCCTTATGAGGGTTTTGTTTTCCTTCTGAGATCAGATATGGGAATACCAGCAATGTCTGTGCCTTACCCAACCCTTCGTGCATGATTTCGCTGCAAGCTTCATTTAGCATGTATTTAAACTTTGATATATGTGTTTTTACCATTAACTATTAAGTGTTATTATGTAACTAATTGTTTGCTTGCTCTACCAGCACTTTGTGCATTTTACATGCATTTTTTCCCACATGCTCCCTCATGTGCTTTATTTATGGTAGTCATGCAATATCCATCAATTTTTTCACCCAGTGTCAAGCTATTTTCCAATTTCTGTATGGTTTGCTGTTTCTCTTTTATTTTGTGCATTTAATAAAATATAAACTTTTTATACAACATTTTTGGAGGACCTTTTCTCTCTATGGTGTTTACACTTATATAAGTCAGTTCAGATATGGTGTAGTAAGATGGCGTTTATGTCCTGGACAACACCCTGGAAGGAATCATTGGAATGTAGAAGTGAAGACACCATATATGGAGTGAAGTTGAAACGGACCTGTCATAGACTGAACTGACACTGGCTGCTCAGATGATTGTGTGACGCCCTTTTCCTGTCTGTTACAAGAGTCTTTGTTTTTAAGAATAAAGTTCAGTTGTGTGCAAGCCTTTGCTGACAAAAGAGGGTGCATCTAACTCTGTGTTCGGTGTGTCTCTTTTAAGCTAGCACATAGCTATTTATTAGGTCAGGAACAGGCAATCACTAAGATCTCAATTTAAGAGATCACCCTCACACATATATTCAACTAGATGGTGGCCCAATTCTAACGCATCGGGTATTCTAGAATATGGCCAGCGGGAAACAAAAAAATTTAAAAAAAGGTTATTCTCACCTTCTGACGGCCCCCGATCTCCTCTCCACGCTCCCAGCATCTTCCGGTCCCAGTAATGCTTAGCGTGAAGGACCGGAGATGACGGCACTCTAGCGACAGCGCGGCATCATCAGCGGTCTTTCACGCAAAGCATCACTGGGACCGGAAGATGCCGGGCGCGTGGTGAGAGGAGGGAAAGAGTCCGGGGGCCGTCGGAAGGGGAGTATATCACTATTTTTTATTTTAATTCTATTTTTGACAGGTTTTTGGTACCCAGGGCCTGGAGGAGAGTCTCCTCTCCTCCGGACCCTGGGTACCATCCGTACATTGAGTGCTGCGCCGGTCACCTCCCGGCTGCGTCGCACCTGACCTCCGTGCGGGAGGAGAGGACATGCGGCAACGGGTAGCGGTGGTGTGCGTCGTTCAAATGCCACGCCAATTCGCGGCCGGACTGCGCCTGTCGCTGATTGGTCGCGGCCGGCCGGGCGTGACCAATCAACAACGCGGGATTTCCGTTACAGACAGACAGAATTAGACGATTATATAGTAGATGTTAATGTGGAATACTAGTTCATATAAGCATTTGACACTTTTATTTCTTTCATTATAAACCCTGACCTTCTCTTTGGACCCTTTTTTCACACCTATGGATTTTATCACCCCCCCCCATATTAAAGGGTTGGACTCTAGCACTTCTTTCCTTGACACCCCCTGCCGGAGCTGTTTGTCTAGCTGATCTATCCAGATCATAAGGGATCTAGTTGTGCAGGTAGCCACTACGGCAGGCCTAATATTACTCTCAGATGTTTCCCATGCCCCTTTAAGGAAGCAATCTGCCTTCTTGTCTAACGGGTCTTTTAAAGTCACCATGTCCTCAAAGGGGAGGGCAAATTTTTTAGAGGCCTTTGCTTCCGCAACATCTAATTTTGGTGCTTTATCCAAGGATGCAGACGCTGAATTCTCGAAGGGGTATTTCCTGTTAAGGGATGGAACTGAAGAAATTTTTCTCAAGGGTTTCTCCCATTCTCTACTGATCAGGGCCTATATGTTTTCATTCAAAGGAAATTATCTCCGCTGTTTCTGGGCTAATCCTCAAAACATAATATACTGCACCGTTTTTTCGGGCCGAGGGTCTATCATCCCCATAGTAGATCTTACAGCCTTAACCAGGCTTTCAACCTCCACTAGAGGAAAACAGTGGCGCCCACCCCCTTCATCGTCCGAGGATGAAGCAGAGTCTCGATATATACGAGTCTTTTCCCTTGGAGATAGAGGACTCAGACTGGGGGGTGCTTGGAGGCTGTTTTCTAAAATTATCCCCCGCGTGAGGTATCTAAAGGTACTTTCACCCTCCGATTTAATCACCGATCTTAGCTCGGAGGCGAAGTTTGGGGTCTATTCACACAACACTTGCTCTATGCAGGAATGGCATAGCCTCTTATCCCAGGTGACAATTAACTCTCTGTTACACATGGGGCAACTCCTGTGTTTGAATTTTCCCACTCTTCCTTCCCTGAATAACGAAAGAGAAGTAAAGGGGGGACCCCAATTACAAGGTGTCCTTTCACGAAGATTAGTCACCAATCAGACGCAGCCGTGGGTACCTGTTCTGGAGAAGGAGCAGGGTCCATTAAGTGGCTTTTTGACGACGGAGACTTATCTATTGCTCCGGATCTCCTGCTGTGCTGAGTAGAATGGCTGCTGGAATGTCCGCTCCGCTTGCCCGTAGAATCATGCCTCTTAGGTTGCTGCTTCTGTGGTGGCTGCTGCTGTTGCTCCTGCTGTGGTTCGCTGTCCTCCATCATTACGGGGGACCGCTAGATGCAGGGAGCGTTTTTATGCTTCTTCTCCCTTTTAAATAAACCGCACGGCGTCCTCAGCCTTACTTCCAGTTTATCCCAGAAGTACCTCCTTCCTTGCATGACATCCCCGGCTGCGTCATCAAGGGAAATTCGGAAGCCCTGCACCTAAAATCTGTTGGGGAGGCTGCACTCCCCCCCCCACTCACCCTGCAAGACTCATCGGTCCCAGCAGTGGCGGCTTCAGGGAATCGCACCAGCCGCGGAAGGGACCTCCCCGCTGCCTGAACCAGACTGGCCGGGCCTGGCCCATCTTCTTTATTCCAGGTACGCCAAACTGAAAGTTCCACATCAGGGACAGGAAACCAACTGATGCGAGGGAGAGGTACCGCCCTTTTATCTGTAAGTTTCCTGTCCCTGAAGGGCGAATCCCCACTCTCCGTGGTGCTGTCATGGGGGAAGGAGAAAAATGCAGACATTAAAGCTCCGCCGTTCTTGTATCATCTCCTATTCCACGCGGCTGCATTTCTACAGCAATGCGTGTCGGACAACGAGGCTTCATGTGTCCTAGGTGGAAGCTGGCAGCACCATCGTACTGGGATGATCTTTTGGTCGCTGCAGTTTGGCATGACCTTTACATACCTATATACATATATATGTTTCACAGGAGAACGTAAAGAGATCACAATTTAACCTGTTAAAGTAAAGGTAAGGCCATAATGCCACTGTTATACTGGTTTAATAGATACCTGTAGAGAAAAAAAATCAGTAACCTGGTACACAATTCACAGACATTTTGGTGCAATAGGCTTTTCATGCAACGGGGCGGGACTGTGGTAGGATCTTTGGCTCTACCGTGGCCCTTCTGCATTTCTATGAGCCTCCTTTTTGAAATTTTGTACAATCACCGCCTGCACACATTCATTTCCCAACTTTCTCCAGCAAAATGGCACCGGAGAAGGCGAGTGCTCAGCTCAACCTCTGACGTTCTGCAGCAAAATCAAAATGGCGCCGGGGTGGCAAATGCTCAGATTGACCTACGGCGGTCAAATTTGGTTCTCGGCTCAATGATGAGCACAATGGACCCCTCAAGCAGAAAAAAAAATTGATTTCCAGTTTTGGTTAATTACCTTTCAAAGGAGCACTGTCCTGGAGAAAGTTAAACCACTGGTTCCCTTCTGTGCTGGGGGGCGACATCAAGGTGTCATCTTCATCTTTTAAATACTAGAAGAGAGAACAGTTTCACCTTTATACATCCTATGTTGTGCCTGAGGACACAATAATTGGGCTGCAGCCCTCCCCTCAGACAATGGCCACTTTGTTTTTGGACTTAGAAAGCTAGGGGTGCATGCACAGGAATAGGTAAATCTGGATTCAAAAGTTTTCCCAAGTGATACAACAAATCTCAGTTCTAAGAGATAAGAGACCTACCTGTCCGACTCGCTCCACGTTGAAGTATTTGCCCTTCTGGTTATATAGATCGGGAGACTACAACAATATACAGAATTAAATATGGCACCCGGCGTATGATCAGCTATATAATGTTCACCGGGACTTACCTCATTGAAGTGTTCTGTAAGGAAATCTGCCACAAGGGTGATGTCCTTCTCCATCATCTGCACACAAATAATAATATATGTAGCCACCATCCCTCAGCCATCGGGGCTCAGTCAGACGATACGTTACCTTATTCAGTTCAGGAAGGACGTGATCTTCTGACATCCGCAACATGGCTGCAGAGACACATCGTAAAGGAGCTTTACTCAAGGGAGTGGTGTTACGCAGACATTTATGTTATAAAGAATACAATAAGTCAGTGAGACATTTCCACCTCCTAAATCTTTCATCACCTGTGATTGATTCAGCAACGCAGACACAAAGGGGAGACCCCGAGTGGGGGCCGAGACGGCAGAAAAGTCACCACCACTCTGCTGATCCCATAACTGGTATCAGCAAAAACACTGCGCCCCCACCATAAGCTGCATTCAGCCTTACATCACCAAGCACAATGACAAGGTCCATACAGACACTGTTGGAGAAGTTTGATAGGAAGAACATGGCCTGCCTCACAGATCTCGGACCTCAACCCCATCAGTCCCTATCCACTAATGTATTATCCCTGTATAAAAACAGATTATTCCTCTTACCTACATACAGCCATCGAAAGAACGCCTTGAAATTTTTCATACCACTGTCTATGACTCTGAAAGAAAGTAGACGATAATGGTCACTGCTGGACGATAATCAATATTAATAATGTGGATGTTGCATCCTGTCTACAATCACAAATCATAATAAGTCTTAGTAAAATCTTACAGTATATGTAAAGGTAATTTCTAGTGACACCTAATAGCAGCACATCTTAACAGACAGGCGATGGTATGAACTATCCGATCTCCTCAGTACATGTGCAACTTACTGAAGAAGCTCATTGACTTTAAGAGTGAAGGAACCGACTGACGACACTGCATCTGCAGGAGAAAAGGGTAAAATACAGTCATTACTGCGAAAAGTATTACTGACATTTCTTACTTTACATTTATCATCTGATTATTTCCCATTTACTGCCACAATTAGGACACACAATCTCATTTTTCACTGTCTTCATAGCTCCTAGTTTTGCTGACTTCCAGGCACGTCAGCTATATGTGTGAGAGAACCCGCCACCACTTCCCTCGTTCTCGTGTTAGGGCTGTATACTGTGCCTAGCATCCAGCTGAAAATCACTAGAGGACAGTCAGGTCTGTCCGCCACAACTTCCCTCGTTCTTGTGCTAGGGTTGTATACTGCACCTAGCATCCAGCTGAAAAGGACTAGAGGACAGTCAGGTCTGTCCGCCCAAAAGCAATGCTGAGAACACTCCCCAACACCGCTGCCTGGAGAGGAGCAGCTGATTAAATGATAGCAAATCACAATGGGCTTCCAAAATGCCATTTTCATTCTGTCACCAGGCCTAGTATACATTCCGGCCTTGGGAAGGGGTATATACTGAGAGGTGTTTGGGCAGTCTACGCGGTATATACTGAGTGGTGTATGGGCAATCTACGCTGCATTTACTGAAAGGTGTATGGGCAGTCTATGTGGTATATGCTGAGAGGTATATGGGAAGTCTAAACGGTATATGCTAAGAGGTGTATGGGCAGTCTACACGCTTTTGTCTCGTAATAGATGATTTTTCGCCCTTATGGGTGAAATATCTCCTAACTAAAATGTTTTTTGTTTTTTTTTTATATAACAATAGATCGGACTTTTCTTTTGGGGTATAATTTAGACGCGCACACGTAAGATGAAAGTCAGCTGAGCCCCCCACCCCTCGACTACGGCCGACCATCTGATGTGTATGGCGGCCTCTTAACTCTCCCACAACAGGAGATGTTGGGGATAGAGAAGGATCAGGCAGGACTTTCATCGTCAGATCCTTTTCTTTTCAGGGGAGATTAGATGTGACTGGCAGCGGCTTATGTCAGCGATTAAAATACATGAGCGCTCCACAGAAGAGTTCATAAGTATGAGGAGGGTCAGGACTAATGGTCTGCCGATGGACCATTCTCAAGTGTCTGACTGGTCGGTCGACAGACTAGTTTTCCTGTCCCCTCGTCACCCTCATGAGTGGTGGTTTAAAAACCTGTTCATACAAGCCTGACCGCGCCCCATATGTGCACTAAATGATCTGCAATAGATGGCTCAGTGTGCATAGGCTGTCATTAATCTCATCAGTGCGAGTACTGTTTCCACAGGAGGAAGTGCTGCAGAGAATGGTGATCATCTGCTCAGCACAAAAAAATTTTGTTTCACCTGACCAACAAGCGTTTTGCAACCTGTTTAGACTGCATGATTATCTTTCTAGGAACGATCCTACAAGAAGATCGTTTGGTGTGAATGGACCTGAATGGACCTTAATTATTTGCTAATTACCCATCAACGCACCTTCAATTGCTTTGGCATCCAAACCAAGCGGCTGATATTTCTGCTTCCACAAGGCCATGCCTTTCAGCTCACTTAGGTGGTAGAGCAAAGCTTCTGAACCACTGCAAGAAGAGAGGGCAGGTAAAATCACAGACACCGCAATCCCACCAGTGTTTCCAACAGTTTCTAAACAGCTACAGATAAACACACTAGAGTCCACTAAAGTATATATAGTTATCGGATGTCATTTAATTTCTGCAAAAATGAAAACTGCAGCCATAAAAAATAAAAATATTAAAATATAAATGTACCATAAATATCCTGGAAGGCAGCGGAGGGGTCTGCATCCAGCGCGGATTGCACTAATGTGTTTCGGGACTTACAATAATTTTTACGTTATCAGAAAACTAAGATGACGACTGTAAGGACTCTCACTACTCAGCGCTGGGTAATATTGGGACGCCTGTGATAATGACATGAGCAGAGCTTTTACCTCTGCAGATGACTGATAACCAGTTTCTGAATAGTGGAGTATGAAGACTCAACAGACTGTCCAAGCTTCTTCAGCCCCTGATGAAAAGAAAACCAATTAGTTTTGACTGTACACTTTGTTGATGGAGAAGAGAGGAGTGAAAGTCACCTTCACAGTCAGCTGGTTCATCAGTAGCGCCTGCAGCTCAGGACTAAAGGCCAAAAACAAAAAATGCAAGTATCAGACGAACGTTGTTACATTAAAGGTCATTAGCGAGACCTGAAAGTTGGTTCAGGCCCCATCTACACGTCCGTTTTGACCTATCATTGTTTTTTCCACAGAAAGACTATATTGGGTACTTGTTCTATGGGGCTGTTCAGATGTCAGGGTCTTTTTTGCAGACTGAAAAAAAAACCTGAGTCGTTCAATTATTATCAGATCTGGCGTTAATTCGGTTGTTTCCCTGAATCCGTTTTTTTTTTTTCCTTTTCTTCCTGCGCTTCTCCATTCTCGAGATATGGGCTCTTCTTCCCTCTATATAAATGCTGCCTTTTTCGCCAAGGGGCGTGGTGCTCAAGAACATGCCCACAAAAAACCCCTGAGGACCACGCCACCTTAGATAGATTTACATACAGGGAAGAAGAGAACATATCTCAGGAATAAAGAGGTGCAGGAACAAAAGAAAAACAATGCCGGATTCAGGAGAACAGTGGTATTTACATCAGGTAACAATTTACATATTTATGACAAGTGACTGATTCTCTTTAAAGGCTCTTTTACATGGGTGGTTGCAAACTATATGGTAAAAAACAGGATTTTTGGTTGCTTACCATAAAATCTGTTTCTCGGAGCCTTCATTAGGGGACACAGGAAACCATGGGGTGTATGATGCTGCCACTATGCACATGAAAAAGTTAGCTCCTCCTCTGCAGTATACACCCCACTCATTGGCACTAAGTTAATCAGTTAGTGAGAAAGTAGTAGGAGAAGCAACAGGATAGGAAGAAGACAGACAGACAACTCAACTGTAACAATAGCACACAGAAGAAAGAACAAGAGTTGTAAAACATGGGAGGGTGCCATGTATCCCAATGAAGGCTCAGAGAAACAGATTTTACGGTAAGCAACCAAAAATCCTGTTTTCTCTATTGCTTCATTGGGGGACACAGGAACTATGGGACGTCTCAAAACAGTCCCTGGGAAGGGAAACAGCAGAAAACTCCATTCAGGCTGGAGAACTCACCACTGCTGCCTGCAAGATCCTTCTGCCTAGGCTGGCGTCCGCCAAAGCGTAGGTATGGTCCTTGTAAAATTTGGCAAACGTGTGGATGGAAGACCAGGTTGCCGCTTTGCAAAGTTGCAGGGCGGATGCCCCATGGTGTACCGCCCAGGTGGCGCTGTTTTGTAACGGATTCGAATGGATTATAATGAATAAGAAAATGCTCACACGAGAATTGAATAAAACCAAATTGATTTACTTAATAAATAAGATTAAATAATAAACAGTATAAACAATAAATATACATGTGAATTAAACATACATTACATTATTCATGTAGAATTCAATCTGTGTCCATCCGTATCGTCTCTTGTCTGTCACATCTTCCCTCTTCTGTTTGTGTCCTTCCCTGTCTTCTTTCTGTGTGCTCTTTTTATATGTAAAAACTTCTCTAAAGCCTTTGATGTCCCTAGGTATGTGTACCGGAGGCTAATTCTGCCTCCAATTAGGATAAACATCTCCTGGGAAAGCTCCAATAAACTGACTCCCATCTTTGGTCCTTTTTCTTAGAAGATAAGTGTAAAAATAATAAAAACCCTGCCCTGTTTGGACAGTTTGAACAAGCTGACCTTCAGGAAAGGATAGCAGAAGGATAATATATTATGCCAGATCAATAATTAGTAAAATAATTTGAGTGTTGAAACCATTAAAAATAACTCGTACTATACAGGCACCCACTGCCTGGGTAGAGTTAGCCTTAATCCCAGGGGGAGGCACTCTGTTCTTAACCTGGTAAACCTACAAAATTACAGTTCTGATCCAGTGAGCAATCGTAGCCTTGGAGGCCTGCAGGCCTCTTCGCAGACCATCTGGAATGACAAATAGGAGATCAGTCTTCCTAAAGGAAGCGGTCCTAGCCAGATAGATTCTCACCGCCCTGACCAGGTCTAGCCTGTTCAATGAACACTCCAGAGAATGAGTCGGAGCAGGACAGAAGGGAGGGAGGACAATATCCTCATTCAAGTGAAAAGTGGATACCACCTTGGGAAGGAAAGAAGGCGGAGGCTGCAATACCACCTTATCCTGGTGAAGAACCAATAAGGGGGGGCAACAAAAAAGAGACACCAACTCTAAGACGCGTCTAATGGGAGGTGAAAGCCACAAGAAACTCCACCTTCCAGGACAGAATGGACAGGGAGACCTCTCTGAGAGGTTCAAAGGGAGAACCCCTCATGACCTCCAGAACAAGATTGAGCTCCCAAGGGTCCACGAGATTCTGGCACGGGGGAGCCGCATGCGCCACTCCTTGAAAGTTTTGACTTGAGAACGGGAGGCTAAAGACTTGTGAAAGAGGATGGAGGGGGCTGATACCTGACCCTGTAGAGAACTAAGGGCAAGGCCAGCATCAAGTCCCACTTGGAGAAAAGCCAAAATGAAAGAAAGCTACAAAGTCATTGGCAGAATGTCATTGGACTCACACCAGCGGAAATAGGCTTTCCAGGTCCGATAATAGACCCTGGGAGACGACGGCTTCCTAGCATGGATCATGGTGCGTCTCACCCGATCGGAGAAACTGGACGCCCTCAGAACCGTGGTTTCAACAGCCACTCCGTCAAATTGAGCGACCGAGAATTCTGGTGGCAAATCGGTCCTTGTGACAGAAGATCTGGCCTCTCTGGGATCCAGATTGACGATCTCAGCAAACCAAGACCTTCTGGGCCAATCCGATGCGATCAGAAAGACCAGTACCCCCTCCGCTTTGATTTTCTTCAACAGCCAGGGAAGAAGGGGAAGAAACAGGTAGGGAAGTGTGAATTGTGACCAGGGAATGGCCAGAGCATCTGCGCCCACTACGAGAGGATCGCGGGACCTGGAGACGAACCGTGGAATCTTCCTGTGCAGCTGGGATGCCATGAGCTCCACATCCGAAGTTCTCCATTGAAGGCAAAACTGATAGAAGACCTCCTGATGCAGAGACCACTCTCCTGCTGCGAGACCCTCGCGGCAGAGAAAATCAGCGGCCTAGTTGTCCACGCTGGGAATATGCACTGCGGATATTGCCGTACCGCCCAGAGGAGGATCCTGGATACTTCGGCCATCGCCAGGGGACTCCGGGTCCCTCCCTGGTGAATGATGTATGCCACTGCTGTGGCATTGTCCATCTGAATTCTGACTGGCAGACCCCTGAGAAGTCTTTCCCAGTGACGGAGTGACAGAAGGATGGCCCTTATCTCGATGATGTTGATCGGTAGAGAGGACTCCTGTGCCGACCAACGCCCTTGTACCGTCAGATGGCGAAAAACCGCCCCCCAGCCGAGAAGGCTGGCATCTGTCCAGGACCGGCCCTGGAGGATGAGAGGGGATGACAACCACCAGTCAAGAGACCGCTTGACTCGGGAAGAGAGACAAAGCGGACGATCCAGCGACAGGACAGACCTGTCCCACTGCGAAAGGATGGCCTACTGAGGTGGTCTCGAATGGAATTGCGCAAAGGGGATTGCTTTCGAGGCTGCCACCATTCCACCCAGGACCTTAATTGCTGAACGGAAGGAAGGAAGCCGAAGGCCTGGCAGAGAGCGAACTCCTTGCTGGAGGATTGCTCTCTTCTCTTCGGGGACAAAAACCCTCACCAGTTGGGTGTCGAACAGCATGCCTAAGAAGACAAAGCGCTGAGTCGGAACAAGGCAGGACTTTTTCCTGTTGACTAGCCACCCGATCCGGGCCAGGGAGTCGAGGACGATGGACAGACTTTCCTGGAGAGAGCGACTGAGCCTTGATGAGGATGTCGTCGAGGTATGGAATAAGCACTAGGTCCTTAATCTTCAAAATGGCCATCAATGCTGCCATGATCTTTGTGAAGACCTTGGGAGCGGTCGCGAGACCGAACGGCAGGGCGACAAATTGGAAATGGTTCCGCTGCACCGGGAAACGCAGGAACCTCTGAAAAATGCTGGAAAAATCAGAACGTGGAGGTAGGTGTCTTGGATGTTTATGGAGCACAAGAATTCCTGCGCCTCCATGGAAGCAATTACTGAGCGGAGGGACTCCATCCTGAAATGGCGCAGGCAGACTCAAACAGGTTTGAATAGAAACCTGTGATGCAGTCTTGTTCTGGGAAGGGGTCGATAACTCTCAAACAGAGAAGGGAGGCGATGAAAGCAAAGAAACCTGGAACCAGAGCAGGATCCTTTGGAGGACGGGATTTGAAGAATCGATCTCGGGGACGCGAAGATACTACCTCTCCCTGATCCATGCGTCCTCCACCGAGGCGAGCCAAACATCCCTGTTGTGAAATCGCTTTCTGGCCTACCTCTGGTTACTAGTGAAGGTAGTGGAGCTGGTTATATTGACAGAGGGGTCGCGAGTTCTCTTTCCGGGCTCCCTCTGGTGGTTACTGGAGGTAATGGAGCTGATATAATTAACAGAGGCCTGCCACCTGATAATGAGGAAGATGACTGGAGATCTGGAGTTTCTGACTGGATTTAAGACAGCCGACTCCCTCTATCCCTGCTGGTGATTTTTTCCTGCCTCCTGAGGTCTTAGTATCCAGCTCAGTCCCTGCATGCTCAGCTAAGTGTTCTTTTGCTATTGTTCACATTTGATCAGGTTTTGTCTATTTCAGTTTTGTGTGCTCAGCCAGCTCCGGCTGGGGCTGTGCTGAATTTCCATCCTTATGTTACTGCTTGTGCCAGTTTGTTTTTGTTCCTTATTAGATTGGCATCTTTTTGCTCTGCTTTCAGAATATACCAGAGTGCTGATATAGTGTGAGAAGTCTACTGACTTCAGTATTTTTCTATCAGATGTGTTGGGCATTTTTTGTAGCGTTTTTTGCATGATTGCAGACAGAGTCTTTCCTTTCCTGTCCTGTCTAGTTAGTGTGGGCCCCATCGTTTGCTCAGTCTATTTTCCTACCTGCGTTTGTGTTTTCATCTTGTCTCACCGACAATATATGTTTGGGGGCTATTTATTCCTTTGGGGTCTTCTCTGGGGCAGTTTAGATTTCCCCTTTCTTGCTTTAGGCTTATTTAGTTCTCCGGCTGTGTCGAGGCGTCTTGGATCATCGTAGGTACGCTCCATGGCTACTGCTAGTTGTGTGGATAGGATCAGGGGTCTGCAATCCGCTTAGTTACCAACCTCTCTGGTTTTCTGTGGCTTAGCTTGGTCTTGCTTTCCTCCTCGGTGACCCAATCATAACACGTCCCTGAAAACTGAAAAACAGGAGATGACCGCCAAGCCTGGCAGATTTGCTGGGATCTGGACACGAGTCATGACGAGGAAGATCTGCCAGGTCCGGGCCTGGTGGACCTACCATGGGAGCTCTTAGGACGCCATGAAGGAGTGGGCTTGAAGGAAGCCTTTTTTCTGACCTGGCAGGTCTGCAGCCTGCGCTGACTGGAAGAATCCTCAGTCGGCGTGAAATGGCCGAAAGGGGTGGAATTGCCGCTTCCGGGAAGGCCGGCGTGTTCTAGACTGGGGAAGATGGGAACTCGTGCCTCCTGTGGCCTCTTTAATAATCTGGTCCAACATGGGGGCCAAACAGGTGGTCCCCCTGGAAGGGTAGGCTGGTAAGCGACTGCTTTGATGATAGGTCCGGCTGCCATGCTTTGAGACAAATATTCCTCTGGATGGCCACCATATTGCTGGACGCCTGAGCAGAACATGACGCGGTGTCCAGGGAGGCAGCTACCAAATATTTCCCTGCATAGGAAATCTGGTCTGCAAAGTCAGCTAGCTTCCTCGGAGGAGCTCCCGCAAGGATGCCCTTACGAAGATGTTTGGCCCATCTGGCTATGGTCTTTGAGACCCAGGTAGAGGCAAAGGGCGGGCATAATGCCGAAGCAGCAGCTTCAAAGCCTGACTTTGACAGCGATTCTATAATCCTATCGGAGTCTTTGAGGGATGCTGCATTAGAAAGCGAGAGGAAAGTGCTGGTTGACAGTCTGGAAACTGGTGGGACCACAGCCGGGGAAGACGTCCAGTTAGCGGTGAGCTCAGGGCAGAAGGGATATAGGATGCCGAAGCGCTTCCCTCTTTGAAAGCGTCTAGTAGGGTTCTGCGGGTTCTGTAGAGATATCCTTGATGCCTAAGGTCTGGTTGACCGCGACAATCAGGCTCTGGACCATATCTCTCATGTTAGAGGCCTGTTCTGAACCTAGGTCCGAATCATCCTCTGAAAGCACGTCCGAAGATGCCTCGCCTGACTCGGGAGAGGAGGATCTGGAAGAGGGATCTCGCCGTGAAAGACCAGATGGTGAGATGGAGCGGGAAGAGGACCTAGAACGGTGCTCCTGTCTGGGTCTTTTGCGGCCTGTGTTGGAAGGGCCAGGCGAGAATCCTGTGACCCACTGGCAACTGCCGGAGCCGCAAGGGGCAACTTATCAAGCACGGACACTCTGGTGAGGTCCGCCACAGACTGTGACAGAGAGGAAGCCCACCCTGGGATAGGGGTCTCGGACTCACCTGGGGTAGAGAGGGACTCCTGGGCGGTGGGTACAGAGAGATTGCTGCAGTTCTGACAGAGGAGAGAGGACTGACCTGAGGGGATTTTGGACTTGCACGAAGAACACGTGAAGAGTCTGACCAGAGTAGAGGAAGCAGAGGGACAAGCAGGCTCTCCTTTGGGCTTAGGCATGATGAGCAGACCCACTAACTGATACCAGAAAGGTTAGGGGACAGAAGGATGCAGAGGAGAGGGTCAGTCTGCAGGGCAGAGCTACTAACAGTATCCTGTCTGTTCGCAGGTTGTAATTCCGATGAGCGCAGGACCAGGCAGGCAAAACACAGATCTTCTGAGAAAAACCGTCATCCAGGAGTAGAAACCGGAAGATGGCGTCTTTAGGGAGAAAGCAGGGAACCCAGCAGGCGAAGGCTTGCGCTGCAGAAGAAACCTGCTCTCGGGAGCCGGAAGAGGGGCGGAACTAGGCGCAGGTTTCGGGGGAGCAAAATGGCGGCAACTCCAACCGACTGAGGAGGCTGGGAGTAGTGGGCGGAGCCACCCGCCGCACACAGGAAGAGGAGAGGTAGAGACAGGCGGAAGAAAAGCCCGCCCAGAAGGCTGAGAAGACGGGGGACAGAGCCAGCACTGTATCTAGGCCTGAGAGAAGCTGGGACCTAGATTACAGGCAGTGACCGCCGACGCCTGGGTGGGGGGGCGGAGGTCCCCACAGCGGCGCAGAGGTCCCCACAGCGGCACAGACAAAGCACCAGGCACAGGCTGCAGAGGAGCACACAACAAAGGAAGCTCCGGTGCCCTCAAAACATCCGTTCCTCCCAAGGATCTACGAATCACGTGCTCCCCCGAAAACGCCGCAAAAAAAAGGTATGCCCGGTGCCCCCGGATTTAAATGGGACATAACCTCCAAATGCTCTCACTGAATAAAGGAACCAAGCTTTTTTTCAATCTTTCTTTTTCTTTTCCTTGCGGGTCCTTCAGTATCCTGGGGGAAAAGAGGGAAAGTACCTCCCCATCCATGAAGATCGGACGTCCGGAATCCGTGTTGCGGGACGTCCACGTCCCCTCAAACCGACAGGCTCTGCTGGGCGAGTGGGTAGGGGGACGAAAGCAGGACCGTGTCCGGATCACCTGAGCACGCGTCTGTGTTAGGGGTTGGGGTCCTGCCGAATAGACATGAGGATACGGCATAAAGTGCTGGCCTCCTAGTGGCAGCAGCATATACCCATGGTTCCTGTGTCCCCCAATGAAGCGATAGAGAAAAATGATTTTTTAACACAGTTGCATATTGGAGAATAATAGAAACAAGCTGTGCATCTTTTTTTCTGTTGGAGTCATTCATAGTAACTATGGATATGGATAATATCAGAAGCATACGGTAATACAGTAGGGCACCATACACCACTATAGCCACTGGATTATAGCTCTGAAACCAGAAGCTGTAAAACAGCTGTCATACAAAATGGCAGAAATACATTAGAAAAAGTAAAAAGACATTATATCACTGTATGCCAGTGCAAATGGGTCAAAATATTACTAATTTACACCCCCGTCTCTTGGAAGAACTGACAGATACTCCTCTTGTAACCACAGTGAGATTAGGCTCTGGAGTTACCTGGCTTTACCCCAAAGCAGAAGCTGCATGAATTCATCCTGGACAGAAGTTGTTGTATTTTTTTCCTAAAAGTATAAAAAGCATAAAGTATATTATTTATATTACGCAGAACAGACACGAGGAAAAAAGTTGGAAGTAAAAGGTCATATATAGTTAGGTTTTAAGTTTTTCACTCCAGATTTGAGCCTTTATCTTAGGTGTTTGCTGGGTGCATAACTCTGATGTACACCACTAAAGGCATACAGCAGCATATGTTGACCATGTGGGTTTGGTTTTTAATTCACGATTCTTTCATTTTGTCTTATGGTATTTGTTGTTGTGTTTTTTGTGCCTAATTTTTCAAAAAGGTGAATGCTGTTTATGAATTTTGCAGAAAGTCAAAAATAGGGATTTTTGAGCGTACTCACCATAAAATCCTTTTCTCCCCCAATCCTTGAGGGGACACAGCGGTCATTATTTTTGTCTTTAATACAGATGAGTGAGCCCAAACTGTAAAATTTGGGTCTTGTACCTGTCCGATGCTGAACTCCGAGCACGGATTTCTCCTGGAAGTTCGTTTTACAGTTCGGCCAGAGAGAAAAAAAAAAGCTAGCGAGCCCTAGCCCTTACAACGACTATTTTACAGCACCAAAGTTCAGATCCCCATTGGCTTCGGGTGGAGTTCTGGTACCCAAACTGAACTTTGGACTAAAGTTCGGTCAAAGCCGATGAACCTGAACTTCCACGGGTCTGCTCATCTCTAGTCTTTAACCTTTTTTGGAGAATTTTAGTACAAAAAGTTGCACATTTTGCAAAATATCATTAAAATTGCTGGCACACATAAAATCTCTTTCTGGGGGAAAAGGGGTAAACTGGAGTATATTTGCGCAAAAAAAATTTGACTTTTCAAAAAATTGCAAATGATGAATCAAGCGAAAACATCTGGAAAGCCTAAATACACCCAAAATGGTAAACAATAAAAATAATAAGAAAAGGAGATTTTTGTGTACTCACCATAAAATCTCTTTCTCTTAGCCTTTAATTGGGGGACACAGAACCGTGGGTGTTATGCTGCTGTCCACTAGGAGGCGACACTATGCATAATCTGAAAAAGATTAACTTTGGCTCCTCCTCTGCAGTATACACCCCTGGACGGCGTCAGCCTTCTCCAGTTTTGTGCAAAAGCATTAGGAGGAATATACCAGAAACATAACCATGCCTGTAAGAAAAGGCTACTATAAACAGGCTCAAACAACAATATGAGAACCCAACCGTAACAACGGCCCGCAAGGGCAACAGGGTGGGAGCTGTGTCCCCCAATTAAAGGCTAAGACAAAGAGATTTTACGGTGAGTACACAAAAATCTCCTTTACTCTGTCGCCTTATTGGGGGACACAGAACCGTGGGACGTCCTAAAGCAGTCCCTGGGTGGGAAGCAGTGGACGAATATTGTGCTGACAGTCCTCTAGACTTGGGGTACTGCCGCCTGCAGGACCCGTCTACCCAGGCTCGCATCCGCTGAGGACTGGGTATACACTCTGTAGTGTTTTGTAAATGTGTGCAGGCTAGTCCAAGTGGCTGCCTTACACACTTGATGTGCTGAGGCTTGATGCCGAATGGCCCAAGAGGCCCCTACCGCCTGCGTAGAGTGTGCCGTGATACCGGCCGGAAGGGGAGAATTGTTGAGGCGGTAAGCCTCTTGAATGGTGGACTTGATCCACCTAGCAAGGGTGGCTTTGGAAGCCGGTAGGCACTTGCGAACGCCTTCTGGAAGAAGGAAAAGTGAATCAGACTTCCGGAAGGGAGCAGTCCTAGACACATAAATTCGCAATGCCCTGACAAGGTCAAGCGTATGCAGAGCCTTCTCTACCCTATGAACGGGAGCCGGGCAAAGAGACAGTAGTGATATTTCCTCATTGAAGTGGAAGCTGGACACGACCTTCGGAAGGAAGGATGGTACTGTACGGAGAACCACCTTGTCCTGGTGAAAAACCAGGAAGGGTTGTCTGCAGGAAAAGAGCTGAAAGTTCAGAAACCCTGCGTAGCGAAGTGATTGCCACCAGGAAAACCACTTTCTGTGATAGAAAGCGGAGTGAGACCACCCTAAGGGGTTCAAAAGGAGGTGACTGTAGTGCTGTCAAGACCAGGTTGAGGTCCCACGTCTCCAACGGACGTTTGTAGGGGGGAACCAATCTGGAAACCCCTTGGAGAAAAGTCTTCACTTACGGCTTGTTAGCAATACGCCTCTGAAAGAGCACTGAGAGCGCTGACACCTGGCTCTTCAGCGAGCCCAGGGATAGCCCGGCGTCCAGGCCTGACTGAAGGAAACTGAGGACCTTTGGAAGAGAATAGGGAAGTGGAATCTGCCCACGAGGGTCGCACCATGTGAAGAAAATCTTCCAGGTACGATATTAAATCCTGGCTGAAGTTGGCTTCCGAGCCCTGATCATGGTTTTAACAACGTCCGGTGAAAAACCTGCTTGGGTCAAAACCCAGGTCTCAATGGCCCCGCCGTCAAATTGAGAGCCCCTGAGTTCTGGTGGAAGAACGGGCCTTGTGACAGGAGGTCGGGACGTGTGGGGACACGCCAGGGAGCGTCTGCTGTGAGTTGCACGACGTCGGCGTACCATGTACGCCTGGGCCAGTCTGGAGCGATCAGAATGGTGGGAACACCCTCTTGTTTGATCTTCCTCGGGACTCTGGAGATCAGGGGGAGGGGTGGAAAAATGTACAGAAGCTGGAACTGGGTCCAGTCCTGAACCAGGGCATCTGCTCCGAGCGACTGCGGATCGCGCGTCCTGGCCATGAAATTGGGACCCTTGGCATTGAGATGGGATGCCATCAGATCCACGTCCGGGGTCCCCCAACGATGACAGATCTGACAGAAGACTTCGGGATGGAGAGACCATTCCCCCGAGTCCATTCATTGTCGGCTGAGATAGTCGGCTTCCCAGTTGTCCACACCCGGAATGTGGACCACGGAGAGTACCGACCTTGCAGCCTCCGCCCATTGTAGGATACGCGTTACTTCGGTCATCGCCTGGATGCTGCGGGTGTCGCCTTGATGGTTCACGTATGCCACTGCCGTGGCATTGTCCGACTGTACTCTGATATGAGAGTCTGCCAGCAAGTGATGGAAGGCTTTCAACGCCAGGAAGATGGCCCGAATTTCCAGGATGTTGATGGGCATGGTCGATTCCCTTGGTGACCACCTGCCTTGCGCTCTGATGTAGGTGCACCGCGCCCCAACCCATAAGGCTTGCGTAGGTGGTCAAGACCTTCCATTGACCGGAGAGAAAGGATTTTTCCCTTGCAAGCGAGGTTGGCTTGAGCCACCAGTGCAGGGACCTCCTGGTGTTTGCTGATAACCGGAACTCCCTGTCGAGGGAGAACGGATTCCTGTCCCAGGACTTGAGGATGGCCAGTTGAAGGGGTCTGAGGTGAAACTGGGCAAATGGTACCGCCTCCATTGCTGCTGCCATCCTGCCAAGTACTCTCATGGCATACCGGAGAGATCTGGGGGACTTGCGGAGGAGTGTGTGAACTCCCAGACAGAGAGCCAGTGCCTTGTCCCTGGGGAGGATCACCAGACCCTTGGAGGTGTCGAATAGCATCCCCAGGAAGGTCAGAGACTGACTCGGGGTAGTCGAGGACTTCTGTAAATTGACTAACCATCCCAGGCGCGTCAGAGTGTCGATCGTGATCGAGACGTTGACCTCGCAGTCCTTGAGGGTGGGGGCCTTGATGAGAAGGTCGTCCAGGTATGGAACGACTACTATGCCTCTGGAGTGCAGAACGTCCATGGTAGCTGCCATGACCTTTGTAAATGTTCTGGGAGCCGTGGCGAGACCGAACGGGAGAGCCACAAACTGGTAATGGTCTTGGTTGATTGCGAATCTGAGAAACCTCTGATGGGCGGGAGCAATCGGTATATGCAGGTATGCGTCCTGTATGTCTATGGAGGCAAGATATTCTCCTTTTTCCATAGACACAACGATTGACCAGAGGGATTCCATGCGGAAGTGACGAACTCGAACATACTTGTTGAGTTGCTTGAGGTCTAGTATGGGTTGGACGCTGCCTCCCTTCTTGGGCACCACGAACAGGTTGGAGTAGAACCCTCGGAAGCGCTCTTCTGCTGGGACTGGCACTATGACTCCTGCTCGCAGGAGGGAAGAAACCGCTTGACGGAAGGCCTGAGCTTTGAGCGGGGATTTTGGAGGGACAGAGGGAAAAAAACCTGTGCGGTGGGCTGGTAGTAAACTCGATTTTGTATCCTGAAGACACTATCTCCTTGACCCACTTGTCTTCTGTAATAGGCAGCCAGACCTGCTGAAAGAGTAGCAGTCGTCCGCCTACAAGTGGGGTGTCTTCCAGAGGGCATGAGTCAGGATGAGGGAAAAGTCTGAGGTTTTCCTCCTTTAGGTTTTGCCTGGCTTGCCTTTGATTGCCAGTTCCTGTCCGGCCTCTGTGCCGCACGTGTGTTGTCCCTGCGGGGGGAACGATTACGGTTTTGTGCTGGGCGTGAGACGGACCAGCCTGAAGAATTCCGAAAGGATCGGAAACGAGATTGATTACGCCTTTTAAACGTGCGTTTTGGTCTTAGTTGAGGGAGGGAAGTACTTTTGCCCCCGGTAGCATTGGATATCATTGTATCCAGCTTTCCACCGAAAAGACGGCCACTGAAGTACGGGAGATTTGTTAGGGACTTTTTTGAGGCCGCATCCGCTTTCCATTCTCTTAGCCAGAGAATACGCCGGATTGTGATGGCGTTTGATGCTATTCCCGCTATTACTCTTGCAGAATCCAACGCTGCATGGACCATGTAATCTGCCACCACTGCAATTTGCACCGCCTGGTCCGCCAGCTGAGGATTTGAAGCTTGAAGGCCTTTTTGCAATAGATCAGCCCAAGCCATGATGGCCTTGGCTGCCCAAACTGAAGCAAATGCGGGAGCCAAAGAGGCACCTGCCGCTTCAAGATTGAACGAGCCATGCGTTCGACTTGTCTGTCTGCTGTGTCCTTGAGGGTTGAACTGTCCGGCAGCGAGAGAAGCGTTTGTGCTGCCAGCCTAGAGACTGGAGGGTCCACTTCAGGCGGATCTGTCCAATCCTTGGTGTCTTTCTGTGGAAAGGGGTATTTTGCTTCCAAATACTTGCGATTGGCGAATTTTTTCTCAGGCTGCGAAAAATGCTTAGAAAGGATTTTTTGAAATTCCGGGTGATTAGGGAAGACCTTCGATGGTTTCTGAACCCTTTCAAAGGAAATTTTGTGTTCTGGTGCTTCCGGGGTTGGATCTGAAATGTCCAGCACCCGAAGGATGGAAGAGACGATATCCTCAACTATTGCAGTATTGCTAGGGGGACAAGAGACGAGATAATTCTCTGTTTCGTTGTCTGGGTTAGAGTCACATATGCCTTCCGAGTCTGTGGTCGGAAATCGTTGCGGAGATCCGCATTGTCTGTCTCTGTCAGGGGACGGACTAGGTGACCTGGAGCCACTGTGTCTCTCCCTGGAGGGGGACGACCGAGTGCTATGTGAGGACGCAGATGAATGCGACCTGTGGGTCCGCTTACGTCTGAGACTGTCGGAAGTGGCATGTCCCCGAGATGGGCTGTCCCTTTGCTGGGTAACGTTCATAGCCGAGACATGACCCTGCAAAGCCTGCAGTAGTGTAGAGGTCAGGCTATGTATGGACTGTGTTATAGACTGCAACATCTGAATAGCCAATTCCGGTATGGAAGAAGACGCAGAAGCGTTGCTTCTGACCCAGTGTTTTGGACACAGTCCCGGCAGTGTGGGTCCGTGCTGCCCCTGGGGAGTGGTCTTGCAGGCTGTGCAGAATGCATAAAAGCAGTCTTGCCTGGTTTTCTTCCTTGAGCCCGGCATCATGCACAGAGGCTGGCTAGCAGGGGTCCTACAGGGGCTATGCAAAGGGGAGAACTTATAGGTAATATGAATGCACAGCTGAGTAAAGAGAACCCAGCTGTGATCTTACCCCACCAGTGTGCCCCGAAGTCCAGCGCCGACAAATCACAGTCCTGTGCCCCCCGGAGACTGCTGTATGGCTGTCAGCTATGTTTCCTGCTGCAGCAAGATGGCCACCGGGATTCTGAGGTGGAGGGGGAAGGGGGCGGAGAGCTGAAAAGAGCGCGCTGAGCTATGTAAAAGCGCGCCCTTCCTGCCTCGATCCGCCCCTTCTATGACACTGCAGAGTGTCATTTTTGTCATCCGGAGGGCGGGCCAGGGGGCGGGAATAGGGCGGCGACTTCGGCTAGGCTGAAGCCGCGGCCTAAATTTGATACCTCATGTCCAGAAGGGCTCCAGGACGGCGCGGTTGTCCAGGGGGGGGGGGGGGGTCGGATTCAAACCAGACACCCCCGGATTAAACGGCAGGCTAGCGGTGGGGATATGAGCGCGAAGTAGGCCCTGTGGGGGGTCCCTTTGAGGCGCTATGCAGCTGGTGCTGCCACAGAGACAGGGGCGCAGGGAGCCCTGTCTCTGACAAGTGCCATGCCTGCCTGCACCTCCCCTGGTCCCAACAGGAGCCCGCAGCTGGGCTGGGGTCCCTGGACATGTAAGTGGCCGAATGGTGCCTGATACAGGCCCTACCTGCGGTGTCTCAACCTAATGCCCCCAGAGGGGGATTAGGGAGGGTGCTGCTGTCACCGTCAGGGGGCTTCATCCTATCTTCGACCTCAACCCAGAGCCCAAGGGAACTTGGGAAGGAGGGGGGGGTCTCGACTTCAAGCCAGTACCCGAGGGACTGGGGAAGGAGTGACATGGGGAATAGCCGTCTCGACCTCAACCGGGTACCCCTTAATAGGGGACTGAGGAGGGAGCCATGGCGGGTGTCTCGCTGGGGACCCGCTTTTCTTCATCTGTAATCCGTTGAAAAAAAAAAATCAAGGAAAAAAACGGAGTAAAAAATCTTAGGTGTGCCTCCTTGCGACACTAAGCAAAAACTGGAGAAGGCTGACGCCATCCAGGGGTGTATACTGCAGAGGAGGAGCCAAAGTTAATCTTTTTCAGATTATGCATAGTGCCGCCTCCTAGTGGACAGCAGCATAACACCCACGGTTCTGTGTCCCCCAATAAGGCGACAGAGTAATAAAGGTGACTTTAAAAAGGCGCAAATGAAAAGCAGGAAAAAAAAAAATAGACAAAAGCAAGGATGAACCGGACACCGGGACTGTGTATTTCACTCATACTTTTTTACTTTTCTTGTGGGAGAAAAATAAAAAATAAAAGCTGCATAACCCCTTTAAGTAGTAATCATCCCATAAGGATGATCTGTACATACCTGTACAAACTTAGTGAGTCGTGAATCCATCTGCATGAGGATTTCTTCCCAAGCTTCACACATACAAGTCAGGGATAGCTTTAAATACTGCACACAGTACAAAGAAAATGATTATTGTAAGAAAAAAGCAAATATGGGACGTCCCCAGCACAGAACGAGCATTCCTGGCGTGTGCCAGCTTTGCTACACCTGCCTTAAACAGCAGTGATTGGAGCCGTCTCTGATCACTACGGTTTAACCACTTAAGGCTATGTGCCCACGTAGCGTTTTTGATGCAGAATATTCCTGAGCGGAAACGCACACCCTCTTTCCGGGAAAACGCATGCGTTTTATGAAGCACTTTTGTAAGTGTTTTTTGACGCTTTTGTTAAGCGTTTTTGCATGCGTTTTCCTATGCGTTTTTGCAATACAATTGAATGTATACAGAAACGCACGCGTTTCCGCAAAATTAATGAACATGCCGCCGCAGCGGAAAAAAACGCACCATTAGCACAACATGTGTGTTTTCCATTATATTACATTGGATGCTTTTCTTAAGCGTTTCTGCAGCAGAAACGCTTGTCTAAAAGCGCTGCGGAAACGCTTAAAAAACGCAACGTGGGCACACAGCCTAAATGTCTCTGACAGTAGGATTTAAGTAGGCAATCTGGGCTGGGCGTCCATCCGTTCCAATGCTCACTGTAGCCCCGTGACATGATCACTGTGACAAAGGATTCTTTGTGCTGAATTATGTAACATGTCATGTTTATTGCACACTTGAAAAAATTACTGCAAACTTGCAGGATTTTTCTTTTTTAAAACTATTTCACCCCATTTTGAATTTTTTTTTCTGTGCATTTTCAGTAAAATGAATGAGGTCATTCAAAACCATAATTCAACCGCTGCAAAAAGAACAAACCCTATATCGATGGAAATAAAAAACAAACGACATATGTCTCCTAGGATATGGGGAGGAAATAAGATGGAGGCTGAAAGCTGAGAGCGTATCAATGACACAACAACACGGTCCAGCAAACTACCTGAAGAAGAGTTGAAATGTGGGTAAACTTTCTTGCCATTCGGGTCACCTCCGGTAAATATTCAGATAGTAAACTAGTATCTAGCTAGGAAAAAAAAGAGACAAGAACTGATATAAAAACTAAAACAGTTCTCAGTCCTCCCAGTACAGAACACAGACCGAGTACAGAACACAGACCGAGTACAGAACACAGACCGAGTACAGAACACAGACCGAGTACAGAACACAGACCGAGTACAGAACACAGACCCAGTACAGAACACAGACCCAGTACAGAACACCTCCTCCAGCTCCTCACCAGGAAATAGGTGATCTCCGAAGTTGTGTTTGTAGTCATCTCAGTAATGACAGAAAGGGACTTTAAATCACTGGCCAAGCACAAGCCGAGACATGATCCAAACACCTGAAATGCAAAAGGAGGAGGACAGACATGAACCTCGGTGCAGGGAAGGGGCGCTATCTCATGTGCTGGATTGAGGAAAGGTAGCAAAAATGGGACCGGGGCAAAAATGTTTTTACATTCACGTGTTTTCCCAATGGTTGTTTTCTGCATTGTTCAATGTCACAGCCCATGAATGAGTCCATAGACATCGAGGATGTATGTATCTATGGAGCATCGAGGATGAATGATTGTGTAATATGGTACCTGGAGATAATATATACTGCTGTAATATCATGCATTATACTATAAGATTACACATTTTACCTCTGTGATTGTTGCGATCTTGTACATGCCGTACGCGTAGATTTCAATCTCCCCCGAGACTCCACCAACAACCAAAGCATTAAGTCTTAAGGAACAAGAAAAAACAATATATCAAATACCAGCGATGTCTATTCTCTATAGAAAGCAGATCAGAAATCCAACGGGCATCTGCAAAACCCTTCACTTTTGGGGGTCTTCTTACTGCTCCTCTGCAGTGCTCGTGATGTCACTTTCATCTGCACCAAAGTCGGTGACGTTGATTCACAATCGCTTCTGCTCCCTAACTGGACATATTGATATCCCCTGACCTGGGGATAGTATTGTGCAAATATTCCAGTCCATTTTTTGGAGCAATACATAATGGGATAATGGCACACGCCATATGGCAAGGACCAAATAAAGACCCTTCAGGTTAAAAATCGCTGCCCCACCTCTACAACTTTTCACCTATTCTGTGAAGTGTCTGATCGCTGACAACATGGCTTGATTTGAGAGGAGGTCACACATGTGCACCGACACTAATCATTACCGATAGGACTGGAGAAGACAGACGAGCATTGATCTCAGTCATCTCCATCAGTCCGATCACCAATAAATGGAGCGTTGGGGGTGCAGGACCTGCGTTCTCGTGATCGGAGGGGGTCGCAGCAATCAGTAATGCTGGGGCAGCTTATTCAAGAAGTAAGAATCCTTCTGAAGTTGCTTCACAGACCATGAAAGCAACAAGGAAGGAAGTTTTATGACCACGGTTAGTACTTTACCTACCGTACATCTCCCAAAAGCTTTATTATCTCATCAGATTTCTCTTCACTGCAACAAAAAAAGTAAGGAAAAGTTAGTGAAACCATTCACACCACATATCAACTTCTTAGGTGATTGAATTACCATGAAGTCTATTAGCAGATGGCAGAACAAGAGCATTCACTATTATCAATAACTTTCATTACTTTAGGGAGTTACACATTTTATCATTTTCGCTGCTATCACGATGCAACTTCTCCCATTGCCGTAATGAGAGCAGAAAGCAGAAGTATCTGTAGTTTGCTCGGGACACGTTTATTTAGGGGTATATTAGTTTTAAGGAGAATTTAGCATTTTTTCTTTATCTGGGGTTGTTTCGGCAGCATGTGCATGGATTTCTGTAAGGCTTGTTCACATCTATGTGACGGTTGCAGAAAAATTTGCAACAAATCTGCAGCATTTTCTTTTTACGGTGTTCATTGTGTAGTAAAAATTGACTTGGTAATGTGAATCTCCAGGTCAGTACTGTTACACCAGTATAATATATATAAAATTCAAAAGTCTTTAACCCCTTTCTGACATCTGACGTACTATTCCGTCCATGGGACCCGGGCCCCTATGCCCATGGACGGGATAGTACGTCATAGCGATCAGCGGCGCTCACGGGGGTAGCGCCGCTGATCGCGGCCGAGTGTCAGTTGATTATCACAGCTGACACCCGGCACTGTGTTAGGGGCGGTCACGGACCACCCCCGGCACGTTAACCCCTGGCACACTGCGATCAAACACGATCGCAGTATACCGGGGGTTTAGGGAAGCATCGACAGGGAGGGGGCTCCCTCCGTGCTTCCCTGAGACCCCCGCAGCAGCGCGATGTGCAGCGCTGCTGCAGGGGCCTCCTTCCCTGCAGGTCCCCGCATCCAATATGGCGGCGGGGACCTTCGGGGGCCTGCAGGGAGGCGGCTTCCTCACTGGCTACAGAGCGCAGGCATGAGGAAGCCTTGTGCAGCGCCTGCGTCAGATTGCTGATCTGTCACAGCGCTGTGTGCCCATACAGTAGTTTTCTTCCATATTTGGGGTATCAGTTGTTGGACGACAACTTTTGGGGTCCAATTTCTCCTGTTACCCTTGGGAAATTAAAAAAATTGGAGACTAAAAGATCATGTTTGTGGAAAAAATATGATTTTGTTCTTTTCACATTGAGGGTTTCCAATAGGTACATCAGGGGCTCTCCAAAGGCAACATGACACCCGCAGACCATTCCATCAAAGTCTGCATTCCAAAACGTCACTACTTCCCTTCCGAGCCCCGACGTGTGCCCATACAGTAGTTTTCTCCCACATATGGGGTATCAGCGTACTCAGGACAAATTGGACAACATCTTTGGGTCTAGTTTCCAAAATGGTGTCATTTGTGGGGGGTTTCCACTGTTTAGGCACATCAGGGGCTTTCCAAACTGCGGAATGGCGTCCGATCCCAATTCCAGCCAATAAAGTCAAATGGGGCTGCTTCCCTTCCGAGCTCTGCCATGCACACAAATAGTGGTTTACCCCCACATGTGGGGTTTCAGCGTACTCAGGACAAATTGCACAATAACTTTTGGGGTCCTGTTACCCTTGGGAAAATAAAAATGGGGGGTGAAAAGATCATTTTTGTGGAAAAAATGTGATTTTTTAATTTTACGGCTGTACATTATAAACTTCTGTGAAGTCCTGGGAGGTTCAAAGTTCTCACCGCACATCTAGATAAGTTCGTTTGGGGGTCTAGTTTCCAAAATGATGTCATTTGTGGGGGGTCTCCACTGTTTTGGCACATCAGGGGCTTTCCAAACGCGACATGGCGTCAGATCTCAATTCCAGCCATAAAAGTCAAATGGCGCTGCTTCCCTTCCGAGCTCTGCCATGCGCCCAAATAGTCGTTTACACCCACATATGGGGTATCAGCATACTCAGGACAAATTGCACAATAACTTTTATGGTCCTGTTACCCTTGGGAAAATAAAAATTGGGGGTGAAAAGATCATTTTTGTGGAAAAAAAAAATTTGATTTTTTAATTGTACAGCTGTACGTTATAAAATTCTGAGAAGCCCTTGTGGGTTCAAAGTTCTCACCATATATCTAGATAAGTTCCTTGGGGGGTCTAGTTTCCAAAATGGGGCCACTTGTGGGGGGGTTTCCACTGCTTAGGCACATCAGGGGCTCTCCAAATGCAACATGGCGTCCGATCTCAATTTCAGCCAAAAAAGTCAAATGGCGCTGCTTCCCTACTGAGCTCTGCCATGCGCCGAAATAGTGGTTTACCCCCACATATGGGGTATCAGCGTACTCAGGGCAAATTGCACAATAACTTTTGGGGTCCTGTTTCCCTTGGGAAAATAAAAATTGGGGGTGAAAAGATCATTTTTTTTCTGTTTAGGCACATCAGGGGCTCTCCAAACGTGACATGGCGTCCGATCTGAATTCCAGGCAATTTTGCATTGAAAAAGTCAAACGGCGCTCCTTCCCTTCTGAGCTCTGCCATGCGCCGAAACAGTGGTTCCCTCCCACATATCAGGTATCAGCGTACTCAGGACTAATTGCACAATAAGTTTTGCAGTCCAATTTCTCCTGTTACCCTTGGTAAAGAAAAAAAAAAAATTGGACCAGAAGTAATTTTTTTTGTGAAAAAAGTTAAATGTTCATTTTTTTTTTTAAAAACATTCTTGTGACGCACCTGAAGGGTTAATAAACTTCTTGAATCTGGTTTTGAGCACCTTGAGGGGTGCAGTTTTTAGAATGGTGTCACTTTTGGGTATTTTCTATCATATAGACTCCTCAAAGTGACTTCAAATGTGATGTGGTCCGTAAAAATAAAATGGTGTTGCAAAAATGAGAAATCGCTGGTCAACTTTAAACCCTTATAACTTCCTAACAAAAAAAAAATTTGGTTCCAAAATTGTGCTGATGTAAAGTAAACAAAGATGAAATGTTACTTATTAAGTTTTTTGTGTGCCCTATCTCTGTGATTTAAGGGCATAAAAATTCAAAGTTGGAAAATTGCAAAATTTTCAAAATTTTCACCAAATTTCTGTTTTTTTCACAAATAAACACCAGTTATATCAATGAAATTTTACCACTAACATGAAGTACAATATGTCACGAGAAAACAATGTCAGAATCACCGGGATCCACGGAAGCGTTGTTATTACCTCATAAAGGGACAGTGGTCAGAATTGTAAGAATTAGCCCGGTCATGAACGTACAAACCACCCTTGGGGGTAAAAGGGTTAAAAAAAAAATAGATTTAAATCTTTACAAAACAATAATTGGTTTGTGTCACTATTGTCCGAGACCCATAACCTCTTATTTCTCTATCGCTTCATTGGGGGACACAGAGACCATGGGTATATGCTGCTGCCACTAGGAGGCTGACACTATGCACAAAAAAAGGTTAGCTCCTCCTGCGCAGTATACACCCCACCGACCGGCACTAATTTCTTCAGTTTAGTTTAGTGTCAGTAGGAGGTGGACACAGGTCTTTCATTAGACCCATATCTACCTCAGTGTGTGTCGTTTTCTTTTCAGGTTTTCCAGGAGGGATACAGAGTGAATAGTCACATCTGTAGTCCCACAAAGAGACTGTGAGTACGGCGTGTACTGCCACCCCGTATCCTCACAGCTCTCCGATGCAGGACCAACAGCCTTCTCAGGCGGCCGCCAACACGGGTACGTGTCAGCGATCCAGATGGTCCTCATCTCCCACCCACTCGCCTACCAGAGCCTGTCGGTTTGGATGAGGCGCGGACATACTTCTATCCAGGACAAGCAGGATGTTCAGGTACCTTTATTCATGACAGGTTACGGGTCCGGGACAGGGTAAGTATAGGGCCCCCATTCGCATCCTCCTCGGGCGGCGCCGTTCGCTGTTTCAGGGATTCCTTAGGAGCGGTTTCTGCGGCAGTGCTGCGGGCCTCCGCGGCGACCCCGCGCCTCCAGGCAGCCGCCGCTTTTGCCCCACAGCCCGCTTTCTTCTCCCCTTGCCAGGTTTCAGTCAGCAGCACTAGTGCTGCGTCACCTCCATGCCGCCCCGCACTGACAGGCGGCCGCCACATTTAATTAAGGTCCCGGCTTTATTTTAGGCCTACTCCAGCGTCACGGCCACGCCCCCCGCCGTCATTCTCAGGCGGGCTTCCTTTCCGCTCGTTCTAGGCCCGCCCACCGCCTCTCCTCCTGCTCCTAAGCGCCCGGAGGTGGCGCTCAGCCCTCATTTTCCAGCGGGCGGTATCTTGTTCAGCGTGCTCTGCCCATCATCCTCTCAGGAAAATCGCGCTTCCTTCTCATACTCCTCAGGCGGCCGCCATTTTCCCTGCCTGTCAGCCAGACACTGCACTCTGCTGCGGCCCTGCAAATCCAGACGAGCTGTGCAGCATCTCTTACTGGGATTATCCACAGGACAAAGGACCGTGAGTAGCTCTGCTTCTGCAGACTGACACCCTCCTCCCTGTCCCCCAACCTTCCGGGACTCCTTCAGTGACTGTCTCTCAGTATGTCTACCTCTAAACCTGATTATGCTCCCACGGGCACTTTAGTCAAGTTCTTTGCATGTTCTTCTTGCAAACGCAAACTTCCCTCAGGTCAGTCCACTCCCCTCTGCCTCAACTGCAGCAACCCCATTCAGTCCGCCACCCAGGAGCCCCCTATGGCTACGCGTGAGAGTGAATCCCCTATTCCTGGCTGGGCTTTTTCTCTATCTCAATCAGTGGCAGATCTTACTAAGGTGTCTCAGTCCCTAGTGGCCGTTCTTGATAAGTTGCCCCTGGACATTTCTGCAGTATCCAACAGGGTACAAGACGCTCCATCTGAGCCAGCCAGCATCAGCCGCAAAAGACCCAGGCAGGATCTCCGGCCGGAATCCTCCCCTCGCTCCATCCCACCACAAAGTCCTTCCCAGCAGTCTCCTTCCCGGGCCTCTTCACCCGAGTCAGGCGAAGCGTTCTCGGATGCGCCATCCGAAGAGATTTTAGAGCTGGATTTGGACCATGACGCGGACATGAAGGTTACAGTACAGAACCTCATTGCAGCGATTAACCACACCTTCGAAATCACAGACTCCCCTGCGAAACCCTCAGATCAGGAGTTTTCGTTCAGACGGGCAGAAACACCTTCCAGAGTCTTCGCTTCGCACTCTGAGTTTGACAAGCTTACCAGGGAAAGAGAAAATCCGACCAGGTGCTTTCAAAGAGGGAAGCGCCTCGGCGTGCTGTATCCATTTTCTCAGGAGCTCACCGAGAAAATGGATCCTAGCTGGACCAGATTATTAAAGACGCCACTGGAGGCACTAGCTCTCTTCTCCCCCAGTCCAAGCCTCGTAGACCTCCTCTAAGGCGTCAGTTTCGGCCCTTCCGCCGCTTTGCGACGGCGGAGACCTTTTCCAACCAACAAAAGCCGCAAGCCCGTCAGGATAGGAAGGTTTCTTTTAGGCCCACCCCCTCCTGGCGATCTCACTCCTCCCAAGGCAGATCCTCCAGGTCTAGAACTGGACGGTCTACTTCAGCATGACTATCATCGAAGCCCCGAGGCGCCTCCCCAACTGGGCGGTCGACTCCTTTTCTTCAGAGACGTCTGGCTTGCCTCAGTAGCAGACGCTTGGGTCAGGGAGGTTGTATCCTCAGGATACAAGATAGAGTTCGTTTCTTGGCCCCGGGATCGTTTCTTCGAGTCCCGACCTCCAAAAGACCCTGCCTTAGTTCCGGGTCTCTTTGCATCCATTCACAGGGTTTTATTCAAACCTGTTTGTAGTGCCGAAAAAAGACGGTGCAGTTCTGCCTATCCTGGACCTCAAGTTACTGAACAAGAGAGTCCGCCTACGACATTTCAGGATGGAGTCTCTTTGTTCAGTAATCGCTTCCATGGAGGCGCAGGAATTCATGTGCTCAATAGGCATTCAAGATGCCTATCTGCAGGTTCCCATCTTTCCCGGGCATCAGAAATTCCTGCGTTTCGCGATTTACCAGGACCACTACCAGTTGTTGCCCTGCCGTTCCGTCTCGCCACCGCACCCAGAGTATTTACAAAAATCTTGGCGGCGTTGATGGCCTTGTTGAGAATCAGAGGTCTTGTCCTCTTTCCCTACCTCGACGACATTCTAATCAAAGCTCCGTCTTTTCACCATACTCGCCAAAGTCTTACCATCGTCCTCGACACCCTGTCCAGTTTCGGGTGGCTCGTCAACAAGTCCTGCCTGGTTCCGAGACAACGTCTTGTGTTTCTAGGCCTATTGTTCGACACCTGTCGATCGAGGGTTTTTCTCCTAGAAGAAAAGATAATCTCTCTGCAGCGAGATGTACAATCGCTGCAGAGCACACGGCTTCCATCTCTCCGGGCAGCCATGAAAGTCCTGGGAAAGATGGTGGCAACGACCGAAGCAGTTCCCTTTGCCCAATTTCACTCCAGACGGCTTCAACAGGCTATCCTGTCTCGGTGGAACAGGTCTGTTCTATCCATGGAGCGTCCAATTCGCCTTTCATACAGAGTCAAGCAGTCCCTCAATTGGTGGTTGACGTCACCTCTCATCTCTCTGGGCTGGTCATTCCTTCCAATTCACTGGCAGATTGTGACAAACGGATGCCAGCCTCCTCGGCTGGGGGGCAGTGTTTCACAATCAGACTGTTCAGGGTCGGTGGTCAACTCAAGAGACAGCTCTGCCTATCAACGTCCTCGAGATTCGGGCAATCTGTCTCTCATTCACTGGGAAACGCTTCTCAAGGATCTGCCGATCGGGATTCAGACAGACAATGCCACAGCGGTGGCATATGTCAACCACCAAGGGGGGACACGGAGTTCCTCAGCTCTAGTGGAAGTGTCCAAAATTCTTCACTGGGCAGAGGTTTCAGTCCCAGCAATATCCGCGGTGCACATTCCCGGCGTGGACAACTTTTCTCAGCCGCGAGGGTCTCGCGGCGGGAGAGTGGTCCTTACATCCGGACGTCTTTCATCAGCTTTGCCATCGTCGGGGGACTCCGGACGTAGATCTGCTGGCGTCTCGCCTGAACAGGAAGGTCCCACAGTTCGTATCCAGGGCCCGAGATCCTCTCGCAGTGGGCGCCAACACTCTGACCATTCCCTGGTCTCAGTTCAAGCTCCCCTACCTGTTCCCTCCCCTTCCTCTTCTTCCCAAGCTGTTGAAGAAAATCAAAGCGGAAGGGGTTCCAGTCATCCTCATCGCTACAGATTGGCCCAGAAGGTCTTGGTTCGCGGACATCGTCAACCTACTCGCGGACGCCCCCTGGAAGCTTCCAGACAGGGCAGATCTGCTGTCTCAGGGTCCAATCTGCCACTCCAATTCTCGGCCGCTCAATTTAACCGCGTGGCTGTTGAGACCGCGGTTCTGAAACTATCAGGTTTTTTGGATCGAGTTATTCACACCATGATCCGGGCTAGGAAGCCATCGTCTTCCAAGATTTATTATCGTACATGGAAGGCCTATTTCTCTTGGTGCGAGGCCAATGACATTCCGCCTATGTCCTTTTCTCTCCCTTCTGTCCTGGCGTTCCTCCAGACAGGCCTTGACGCGGGCCTTGCCCTCCGCTCTTTGAAGGGTCAAGTCTCGGCGCTTTCCATTCTGTTCCAGAAGACGTTGGCCTCCCGTCCACAGGTCAGGACCTTTCTTCAGGGAGTGGCTCATGCGGCACCTCCGTACCGCGTTCCTGTGGATCCATGGGATCTTAATCTGGTTCTCGAGGTTTTACAGGGTCCAACCTTTGAACCTCTCAGAGAAGTTTCCCTATCCCTTCTCACCTGGAAAGTAGCCTTCCTTGTGGCCATCACATCCATCCGGCGCATGTCGGAATTGGTGGCCCTTTCTTGTCGCCCCCCTTTCTTGGTGCTCCACCAGGATAAGGTGGTCCTGCGGCCCCCGCCTTCCTTCCTTCCTAAGGTAGTGTCCACTTTCCATCTGAATGAGGACATTGTTCTCCCGTCCTTTTGTCCGGTTCCAACTCACCCTCTTGAGCGCTCCTTGAACAAGCTAGACCTGGTCAGGGGAATGAAGGTCTACCTGGCTAGGACGTCTCCCATGCTGAAGACAGACTCTCTCTTCATCATTCCAGATGGTGCGCGGAAAGGTCAGCCGGTGTCCAAGGCTACTATTGCTCGTTGGATCAGATCGGCAATTTTGGAGGCCTACCGGGTCAAGCATCAAGTGGCCCCTCCTGGAATCAGAGCTCACTCTACCCGGGCGGTGGGTGCCTCCTGGGCAGTGCACCACAGAGCCTCCGCGCTGCAGCCTTGCAAGGCTGCAACATGGTCTTCCATCCACACGTTTGCCAAATTTTACAGGGTCCACACCTATGCTTCAGCGGACGCCAGCCTAGGCAGAAGGATCTTGCAGGCAGCGGTGGCGAGTTCTCAGACCTAATGGAAGTTTGCTTCTCCCTCCCCAGGGACTGCTTTAGGACGTCCCATGGTCTCTGTGTCCCCCAATGAAGCGATAGAGAAAACAGGATTTTTGGGTTGCTTACCATAAAATCTGTTTCTTGGAGCCTTCATTGGGGGACACAGCACCCTCCCATGTTCTGCAACTCCTGTTCTTATGTTGTTGGTTACTTACAGTTGAGTTGTCTGTTCTGTTCAACTATTTTGTTACTTCTCCTACTGCTTTCTCACTAACTGAAGAAATTAGTGCTGTCGGTGGGGTGTATACTGCTGAGGAGGAGCCAACTTTTTTTTTGCATAGTGTCAGCCTCCTAGTGGCAGCAGCATACACCCATGGTCTCTGTGTCCCCCAATGAAGGCTCCGAGAAACAGATTTTACGGTAAGCAACCCAAAAATCCTGTTATTTCCTTCAATTAAGCTCAGATTTTTGTGTAGTGAGCTTCTTTTACCATTGTAGGGTATACACCATGTTCTTATTACATTTTTTGGAAGATGCAGTGATAAGAAAACAGCAATTCTGGTGTTTCAAGTCTTTTATTTATGGCCGATACCATAAAGGTTAAATTTATATGTACATAGATCAGACTTTTACAGATGTGGTGATACCAATCTTTTATTACTTTATTTTTTGCACTGTGAAATAGGGGTGATTAAAAAAATAAATAAAAATAGTTTTTTTTTTTCTTTTTTAGACCCCTCATGGGAACTTGAACCCTCAACCATTTCATCGATTGTCCTATAAACTGCTTGGTGTTTTGGGCCTTTTAAATCACATAGATCAATATTTAATAACGGGACAAATGTCACAGACAAATAAGTGAACATGACAGCATAATAATGCTGTTACATGGCAGCACTATAGAACATATTGTGCATTTCCAATAAACAAAGCCCAATTTTATTTTTCCTTACCTGAATATCTTAGCTGTGGCATTGTAACTAGGAAAAAAAAAGGTTAATTAACAGAGTGAAGTTATTCAGAGGAAAAGTAACATTCACATATAAAATGTGTTGCCTTCAATATCCATCTGTGTGACAATGTAAAACTTGTGTGTGCTTGTGAAATTACCCTTTAAAAAAAAAAAAAAAATCAGCTTGGGTACTAAAATGCCAGGTAAATACCTCCAGAGACCCCAAAGACCTATCATACTAGCCCCTTCAGAACCGAGCAATTATTGTTATTTTTTTATTATTTTTTTTAGCTTAGTTTACATTTTTCTTTAGAGATTTTCACACCTCTTGTTCCAAGAGCCATAACCATTTCTTATTTTTCCCAGTGATGTAGCCATTTTTCGGCTTGTTTAGGATTTTTTTTTCTGGAGGGGGGATGTAGTTGTGAGTGAAACAGTTAATTTTCTCATAAAATGTACTGAAAAATGGAGAGAGAAAAAAATACAAGGGGGATGAAATAGTAAAAAAAAAAAAAAAAAAAGATTATGCTTTTTTGTGAGGATGTTGTTTTTACAGAAACATGATTCTCCAGGTCAGTACGGTTACGACAATACCAAACTTTCATAGTTTAAATAATGGTGAAAAATAACAAAACAAAAACTAGACTGTGGCTGAGCTTCATAACAGTACCAAGACAGAAGCAAGGAGGTTTTCAGCAGACCACTGGCTGCCATAATAACCTATAGGTGCCCCGCCATCGTGCTGCAGGGGTCAGTGGCTATAATGCCGCTGTTAGATGATTAATAGAGCTCATGATGGAAAGAAAATGACCCGTCCAAAAAAGCAGGTCCCCCTCGGATTCTCATCACTTCTGACAGGTCTGTCCCCATCTGTATGTATAGGGAGACATCTGTAAATTAGGGGGGAGTGAGGAGACAAACTGAACACTTGCAGAAAACTTTTCCCATAGATTAAAGCTTGCAGAAAAAAAAGTAAAAGTCATATATGGAAACATAAGTATGGTAAATGACAACAACAAAAGATCTTTACTTTTTGGGCAAAGCAGGCAGCCTCGGGAGAAGCGTTCCGGACTCGTCTTCTGCACTGTAAAGCGACTTCAGGATACTAGGATAATATATATAAAAAAATCTGATATTAAGAGATCACACAATAACAGCCACTACTCAGTCCTATGCATATCTGCAATGGTTCCCGACACCCGAATTGGGCCAAAGCGACACTTTTTGATAAGTGGGTGAAATGGCAAATGAATTGAGAGAACACTGATGATGCCATCAGCTTCTCCAGGGGTTAGCTAGGCACAACCATACCAAAAAGTGTCTCTAAGGATCAGTGTACACAGCATTTCCGTCTACTGTCAGGATGTATGAAACGGCAGACAACAACATGCAGCACTAATAAATCCACAGTATGTCACATACCTTTCTGCAGAATTTCAGTGTAGATTTCACCATTTGCAATGCAAAACTTTTTAATCAATTTCAATCTGAGATTGGTGGGGGGTTCTACACGCGAGAAACCCACCGATGAGCTGTCATATAAGCGCCAGAAATTCACAGCTTCGTACATTGTGTAGTGGCTGTTCTCTTTCACTGAAGTGAATGGGAGCTGACCAACAGTATCCAAGAAGGCAGTGTACACAGTGAACATCCAGTGACCAAGAGAGCTGCAAACAGCTGTGTTCCGGACCCTGAATTATATTATATTGATTTCCTAACCATAAGGCCCACTCAGACAGTAATATAAATTGTACCAAGATTGGAACAAAGCACACGGACTGGCTGGTCAGTCTCCTGACCTGAGCGTGACAGCTGCATAGAAATACATGAAGTTGTCATGCTCGGGTCAGGAGAGTCGCCGGCCACTCTGTGAGCTGCGTTCCGATCTCTGTCCAATTTATACGGACTTAAAATAAGCCATCAATATCTTTGAGGTCACTTAACAGGTTTGTCCAGGACGATCTGTGAACTCACCTTTTCTCCTCTGCTACTTCCATCCAATGCATGCAGGACACTGACGTTTCCACAGAGAAAGAATGAAGGCTCTCAGGCTTTTCGACATCACAAAGCACGACCTTCCTTGTGTCAGCCAGACCAAAAGCCAAGACTTTGGGTACATACAAAGAAACCAAAAAGGAGATTTTTGTGTACTCACCGTAAAATCTCTCTTAGCCTTTAATTGGGGGACACAGAACCGTGGGTGTTATGCTGCTGTCCACTAGGAGGCGACACTATGCATAATCTGAAAAAGATTAACTTTGGCTCCTCCTCTGCAGTATACACCCCTGGACGGCATCAGCCTTCTCCAGTTTTGTGCAAAAGCATTAGGAGGAATATACCAGAAACATAACCATGCCTGTAAAAAAGGCTACTATAAACAAGCTCAAACAACAATATGAGAACCCAACCGTAACAACGGCCCGCAAGGGCAACAGGGTGGGAGCTGTGTCCCCCAATTAAAGACAAAGAGATTTTACGGTGAGTACACAAAAATCTCCTTTACTCTGTCGCCTTATTGGGGGACACAGAACCGTGGGACGTCCCAAAGCAGTCCCTGGGTGGGAAGCAGTGGACGAATATTGTGCTGACAGTCCCCTAGACTTGGGGTACTGCCGCCTGCAGGACCCGTCTACCCAGGCTCGCATCCGCTGAGGACTGAGTATGCACTCTGTAGTGTTTTGTAAATGTGTGCAGGCTAGTCCAATTGGCTGCCTTACACACTTGATGTGCCGAGGCTTGATGCCGAATGGCCCAAGAGGCCCCTACCGCCCGCGTAGAGTGTGCCGTGATACCGGCCGGAAGGGGAGAATTGTTGAGGCGGTAAGCCTCTTGAATGGTGGACTTGATCCACCTAGCAAGGGTGGCTTTGGAAGCCAGTAGGCCCTTGCGAACGCCTTCTGGAAGAAGGAAAAGTGAATCAGACTTCCGGAAGGGAGCAGTCCTAGACACGTAAATACGCAATGCCCTGACAAGGTCAAGCGTATGCAGAGCCTTCTCTACCCTATGAACGGGAGCCGGGCAAAGAGACGGTAGTGATATTTCCTCATTAAGGTGGAAGCTGGACACGACCTTCGGAAGGAAGGATGGTACTGTACGGAGAACCACCTTGTCCTGATGAAAAACCAGGAAGGGTTGCCTGCAGGAAAGAGCTGAAAGTTCAGACACCCTGCGTAGCGAGGTGACTGCCACCAGGAAAACCACTTTCTGTGATAGAAAGCGGAGTGAGACCACCCTAAGGGGTTCAAAAGGAGGTGACTGTAGTGCTGTCAAGACCAGGTTGAGGTCCCACGTCTCCAACGGATGTTTGTAGGGGGGAACCAATCGGGAAACCCCTTGGAGAAAAGTCTTCACTTGCGGCTTGTTAGCAATACGCCTCTGAAAGAGCACTGAAAGCGCTGACACCTGGCTCTTCAGCGAGCCCAGGGATAGCCCGGCGTCCAGGCCTGACTGAAGGAAACCGAGGACCTTTGGAAGAGAACAGGGAAGTGGGATCTGCCCACGAGATTCGCACTATGTGAAGAAAACCTTCCAGGTACGATAGTAAATCCTGGCTGAAGTTGGCTTTCGAGCCCTGATCATGGTTTTAACGACGTCCGGTGAAAAACCTGCTTGGGTCAAAACCCAGGTCTCAATGGCCACGCCGTCAAATTGAGAGCCCCTGAGTTCTGGTGGAAGAACGGGCCTTGTGACAGGAGGTCGGGACGTGTGGGGAGACGCCAGCGAGCGTCTGCTGTGAGTTGCACGACGTCGGCGTACCATGTACGCCTGGGCCAGTCTGGAGCGATCAGAATGGTGGGAACACCCTCTTGTTTGATCTTCCTCAGGACTCTGGAGATCAGGGGGAGGGGTGGAAAAATGTACAGAAGCTGGAACTGGGTCCAGTCCTGAACCAGGGCATCTGCTCCGAGCGACCGCGGATCGCGCGTCCTGACCATGAAATTGGGAACCTTGGCATTGAGATGGGATGCCATTAGATCCACGTCCGGGGTGCCCCAACGATGACAGATCTGACAGAAAACTTCGGGATGGAGAGACCACTCCCCCGAGTCCATTCCTTGTCGGCTGAGATAGTCGGCTTCCCAGTTGTCCACACCCGGAATGTGGACCACGGAGAGTACCGACCTTGCAGCCTCCGCCCATTGTGGGATACGTGTTACTTCGGTCATCGCCTGGATGCTGTGGGTGCCGCCTTGATGGTTCATGTATGCCACTGCCGTGGCATTGTCCGACTGTACTCTGATATGAAAGTCTGCTAGCAAGTGATGGAAGGCTTTCAACGCCAGGAAGATGGCCCAAATTTCCAGGATGTTGATGGGCATGGTCGCTTCCATTGGTGACCACCTGCCTTGCGCTCTGTGAGGTAGGTGCACCGCGCCCCAACCCATAAGGCTTGTGTCGGTGGTCAAAACCTTCCATTGAGACCGGAGAGAAAGGATTTTCCCCTTGCAAGCGAGGTTGGCTCGAGCCACCAGTGCAGGGACCTCCTGGTGTTTGCTGATAACCGGAACTCCCTGTCGAGGGAGAACGTATTTCTGTTCCAGGACTTGAGGATGGCCAGTTGAAGGGGTCTGAGGTGAAACTGGGCAAATGGTACCGCCTCCATTGCTGCTGCCATCCTGCCAAGTACTCTCATGGCATACCGGAGAGATCTGGGGGACTTGCGGAGGAGTGTGTGAACTCCCAGTTGGAGAGCCAGTGCCTTGTCCCTGGGGAGAATCACCAGACCCTTGGAGGTGTCGAATAGCATCCCCAGGAAGGTCAGAGACTGACTCGGGGTAGTCGAGGACTTCTGTAAATTGACTAACCATCCCAGGCGCCTCAGAGTGTCGATCGTGATCGAGACGTTGACCTCGCAGTCCTTGAGGGTGGGGGCCTTGATGAGAAGGTCGTCCAGGTATGGAACGACTACTATGCCTCTGGAGTGCAGACCGTCCATGGTAGCTGCCATGACCTTTGTAAATGTTCTGGGAGCCGTGGCGAGACCGAACGGGAGGGCCACAAATTGGTAATGGTCTTGGTTGATTGCGAATCTGAGAAACCTCTGATGGGCGGGAGCAATCGGTATATGCAGGTATGCGTCCTGTATGTCTATGGAGGCGAGATATTCTCCTTTTTCCATGGACACAACGACTGACCGGAGGGATTCCATGCGGAAGTGACGAACTCGAACATACTTGTTGAGTTGCTTGAGGTCTAGTATGGGTCGGACGCTGCCTCCCTTCTTGGGCACCACGAACAGGTTGGAGTAGAACCCTCGGAAGCGCTCTTCTGCTGGGACTGGCACTATGACTCCTGCTTGCAGGAGGGAAGAAACCGCTTGACGGAAGGCCTGAGCTTTGAGCGGGGATTTTGGAGGTACAGAGGGAAAAAACCTGTGCGATGGGCTGGTAGTAAACTCGATTTTGTATCCTGAAGACACTATTTCCTTGACCCACTTGTCTTCTGTAATAGGCAGCCAGACCTGCTGAAAGAGTAGCAGTCGTCCGCCTACAAGTGGGGTGTCTTCCAGAGGGCATGAGTCAAGATGAGGGAAAAGTCTGAGGTTTTCCTCCTTTAGATTTTGCCTGGCTTGCCTTTGACTGCCAGTTCCTGTCCGGCCTCTGTGCCGCACGTGTGTTGTCCCTGCGGGGGGAACGATTACGGCTTTGTGCTGGGCGGGAGACGGACCAGCCCGAAGAATTTCGAAAGGATCAGAAACGAGATTGATTACGTCTTTTAAACGTGCGTTTTGGTCTTAGTTGAGGGAGGGAAGTACTTTTGCCCCCGGTAGCATTGGATATCATTGTATCCAGCTTTTCACCGAAAAGACGGCCACTGAAGTACGGGAGATTTATTAGGGACTTTTTTGAGGCCGCATCCGCTTTCCATTCTCTTAGCCAGAGAATACGCCGGATTGTGATGGCGTTTGATGCTATTCCCGCTATCCCTCTTGCAGAGTCCAACGCTGAATGGACCATGTAATCTGCCACTACTGCAATTTGCACCGCCTGGTCCGCCAGCTGAGGATTTGAAGCTTGAAGGCCCTTTTGCAATAGATCAGCCCAGGCCATGATGGCCTTGGCTGCCCAAACTGAAGCAAATGCGGGAGCCAGAGTGGCACCTGCCGCTTCAAAGATTGAACAAGCCATGCGTTCTACTTGTCTGTCTGCTGTGTCCTTGAGGGTTGAACTGTCCGGCAGCGAGAGAAGCGTTTGTGCTGCTAGTCTAGAGACTGGAGGGTCCACTTCAGTCCAATCCTTGGTGTCTTTCTGTGGAAAGGGGTACCTTGCTTCCAAATACTTGCGATTGGCGAATTTTTTCTCAGGCTGCGAAAAATGCTTAGAAAGGATTTTTTGAAATTCCGGGTGATTAGGGAAGACCTTCGATGGTTTCTGAACACTTTCAAAGGAAATCTTGTGTTCTGATGCTTCCGGGGTTGGATCTGAGATGTCCAGCACCCGAAGGATGGAAGAGACGATATCCTCAACTATCGCAGTATCGCTAGGGGGACAAGGGAGCAAAGCGTTCTCTGTTTCGTTATCTGAATTGGAGTCACATATGCCCTCTGAGTCTTGCGCATTGCTAAGGCGCTCCCTAGCGGGCGAACTAGAGCGGAGGTTTCCCGTGGTCTGGGATCATTGTGGAGATTTGCATTGTCCTTCTCTATCAGTGGACGGCCTCTGTGACCTGAGGCCACTGTGTCTTTCCCTGGAGGGGGAAGACCTATTGCTATGTGAGGACGCAGATGAACGCGACCTGTGGGTCCGCTTACGCCTCGAACTGTCGGAAGCGCCCTGTTCATGAGACCGGACGTCCCTTTGCTGGGTAACGTTCATAGCCGAGACATGACCCTGCAGAGCCTGCAATAATGTGGAGGTCAGGTTATCTATAGACTGTGTCATAGACTGCGACATCTGAGTCGCCCATTCCGGCGCAGTAGCGGTCGCAGAAGCATGGTAGGGACTTCTTGGGGTACTGATCCTGTTTTTTGGGTACAATCCCAGCAGTGCAGGTACGTGCTGCCGCTGGGGAGAGTGGCCTTGCAGGCTGTGCAGACTGCATAAAAGCAGTCTTGCCTGGTTCTTTTCCTTGAGCCCGACATAATACCTAGGCTGCTTAGTGGAGGCCCTACAGGGGTATCTACGCAGAGGAAAGGAGTAGGAGAGCGCTATAGGTTATAGGAATTCACAGCTGAGTACAAAGAACCCAGCTGTGATCTTACCCCACCGGTGCGCCCCCTTAGGTCCAGCGCTGATAAGTCCCACATCCTGTGCCCCCCAGAGACTGCTGTGCTGCCTTCCTTCAGGTGCAGCAAGATGGCCACCGGATTCTGAGGTGGAGAGAGAAGGGGGTGGAGAGCTGGAAAAGGGCGCGCTGAGCTATGTAAAAGCGCGCCCTTCCTGCCTCGATCCGCCCCTTCTATGACACTGCAGTGTCATTTTCGTCATCAGGGGGGCGGGCCGGGGGGTGGTAATGGGGCGGCGACTTCGGTGGGGCCATGCGCGTGACTAGGGCCCTGTGGAGGGTCCCTTGGGGCGCTATGTAGCTACTGCTGACGCAGAGACCGGGGCGCAGGGAGCCCGGTCTCTGATAAGTGCCGTGCCTTTCTGCACCTCCCCTGGTCCCAAAAGGAGCCCACAGGTGGACTGGGGTCCCTGGTGCCTGGTACAGGCCCTACCTGCGGTGTCTCAACCTAATACCCCCAGAGGGGGATTAGGGAGGGTGCTGCTGTCACCGTCAGGGGGCTTCATCGTCGCCTCGACCCAGAGCCGAACGGAACTGAGGAAGGAGGGGGGGTCTCGACCTCGAACCAGTACCCGAGGGACTGGGGAGGGAGCGACATGGGGAATAGCCACCTCCACCTCAACCGGGTACCCCTAATGGGGGACCGAGGAGGGATCCATGCCGGGAGTCTCGCTGGAGACCTGCTTTTCTTCATCTGTAGTCCTTTGGAAAAAAAAACAGGAAAAAGATGGAGTAAAAAAAAATTCTTAGGTGTGCCTCCTGCGACACTAAGCAAAAACTGGAGAAGGCTGACGCCGTCCAGGGGTGTATACTGCAGAGGAGGAGCCAAAGTTAATTTTTTTCAGATTATGCAAGGTGTCGCCTCCTAGTGGACAGCAGCATAACACCCACGGTTCTGTGTCCCCCAATAAGGCGACAGAGTAAGTTAGTGTAATGAAGATTTTTCATAGACAGAACACGAGGATGCACTTACTTTTGCCGTCTGGTCTCCATGCCAAGCATGTCACTTCCTTTCCTGTATTCTCGTTAGGTGGTAAAACCCAGACTCTCTGAATATTGGCCAGTCTGTGGAGCAGCACCTGGCAAGACAAAGAGACATTAATGTGCAAGACACAATTCACACATTTAACACATTGTATATTTTCTGTACTTTTACACATCCAGAAACTCTACAGAACATTGGGACAGAAATCAAACATTTCTAAGATGTAATTATTGCTTTCAGGAAAAAGGTATTTTTGCAGGGCTCCCATCTGTCAGATTACAGACATAACCATTGGACTAGGTCCTACAAATCGATCCGACGCAATCTCTACTAACCCCTACCGCTTTCACCGGTGAGGGTTTTTGGAGGCTGGAATATCTTGAATGTTCCTTATAAAGTTTACTAAATCATAAGTGGAAACAAGGTGTTGCTGCAGACAATCAGAACAACGCCCAATTCTGACACTTACCTCTCCAGCTTTGTTGACAAGTGCAATGAGATCCCTCTTGGGAGACCAAGACATAAAGATAATTTCATGGGGTAATTGCTTCTCCCCGACTTGCCTAAACGAGGGCATCGCAGAATCTCAACTATTCCTATAACAGCTCTCCACCGACATCTGCAAGGAGAGAAACGACATTAGCAATGGTGTTGTGGTAATGGAAGGGAATTGCAAGTAATAAACATTATATGGTCTCTCTCTTCTACATCCATAGACATAATATAGAGTCGCTCCTCTGCAGATATAATGGCTCCCACTCTTCTGGGAAGAACTCCTATAAGATTTTTGAGGTGTCTGTGGGAATTTTTTTTCCTTTTATCCAGAAGAGTATTTGTCGGGTCAAACCCTGATGTTGGGGGGAGGCTAGGCTCACAATCTCCATTATGGGTGTTGGATGGGGCTGAGGTCCGGGCTCGTTGCGGCCACTCATGTTCTCCCCTTCATGTCTGTATGGACCTTGTTCACTAGGCTCAGTCATGGGGAACAGAAAAGGGTGAACCCCAAACTGTATCTCAGAAAGCTGAAGCTACAAATGTCCACAATGTCTTGTGCTGAAATATTAAGATTTCCCTTCACTAAAACTACAGGGGAGAAAATAAGTGTTTGATACTCTGAAGATTTTGCATGTTTTCCCACCTACAAAGAATGGAGAGATTTGTAATTATTATTGTAGGTACACTTCACCTGTGAGAGACAGAACCTAAAAATAAAAACCAAAAAAATCACATTGTATGGTTTTTATATAATTAATTAGCATTTTATTGCATGAAATAAGTATTTGAAGCAATAGAAAAACAGAACTTAATTTTTGATACTGAAATCTTTGTTTGTAATTACAGAGGTCAGACGTTTCCTGTACTTCTTGACCAGGTTTGCACACACTCCTCCATACAGATCTTCTCCAGATCTTTTGGGTTTAGGGGCTGTCACTGGGCAACACTGTGTTTCAGCTCCCTCCAAAGATTTTCTATTGGGTTCAGGTCTGGGGACTGGCTAGGCCACTCCAGGAGCTTGAAATGTTTCTTTCATTCTAATGTTTCAACTGCTTAGTTGCCCTGGCTGTGTGTTTTCGGTCACTGGCATGCTGAAAGATCCAGCCACGACCCATCTTTAATGCTCCTACTGCGATACATGACCCCATCCATCCTCCCTTCAATACGCTGCAGTCATCCTGTCCCCTTTGCAGAAATACACCTCAAAGTATGGTGTTTCACCCACCATGCTTCATGGTTGGGACGGTGTTCTTGGAGTTGTTCTCATTCTTCTTCTTCCTCCAATACGGTGAGTGGAGTAGATACTTTTATATTTCGGTCTCATCTGACCACATGACCTTCTCCGGATCATTCAGATGGTCATTGGCGAACTTCAAACAGGCCTGGAAATGTGCTGGTGTGAGCAGGGGAACCTTGCGTGCCCTGCAGAATTTTAATCCATGACAGCATAGCGTGTTACTACCAGTAATGTTTGAGACTGTGGGCCCAGTTCTCTTCAGGTCATTGACCAGGTCCTCCTGTGTAGTCCTGGGCTGATTCCTGATCTTTCTCAGAATCATCCTTACCTCACAAGGCAAGATTAAAGAGCCCTAACTTTTATTTGTTTGTCACTATAGAGTATTATGGGGCAAGAAGGGCGAGTCATCAGTGAGTGGGGGCGCCATTCGTGCAGGTTATAGGGTGCCAACCTCCACAGCAAGGTAGGATCAGACAGTGCCAGAATAGGGTACGGCACGTTCTCCCTTTTTTTGTACTATTTGTGTATTATTAATGTTCTTAGTCTTTCACTGTATTTTAATAATTATATATTGAAGGTCATATTTTAATTGCTATATAGTACAGACTGGCTTGGTGAATTTAGGACTTTTCGGTTGTACTACATGAACTTAGTGACGCTGTGAATAGTAGTACACCAGAGGAGGTCTCGATCTGCAGTTATGGGGTCAGCAGAGCGGTGGTGACTAGAGTTGAGTGAATTTGTTCAGGTTCAGCAAGCTATAGCGCTTACCGAATAAGCTGCAGAGGGAACCCGGCTTCCTGGATCGCTCTGGCTGATCAGCGCTGCAGCTGCATTTGTCATGACTGTGTCACAGCACATGCATGGAGGGCCTGTGTGTTGGTGTCTCCATGCATGTGCTTTGACACAGCTGCGACACATGCAGCTGCAGCGCTGATCAGCTGCCGCGATCCAGGAAGCCGGGTTCCCTCTGCAGCTTTGTTCGGTAAGCGCTATATCTTGCCGAATAAGAGGGAACCCGAACAAATTTGCTCAACTCTGGTGATGACTTTTCTGCTCCTCAGCCATAACCCCCGCGCTCTGTAACATTACGGGGTCTCCAGTTCATGGCTGAGTTGCTGCGGTTCCTTCCACTTCTCATTAATATCACTCACAGGTGATGGGGGAAGATTCAGGAAGAAGAAATGTCATGGACGGACCGAACTGGTATCAGTGAGCTCTGCACCACCGCCCGATCAGTCACTTTAGTGAAAGCAAATGACAGGTGGGGGGCCGGAGGTTATATACCAGGAGTGAGGGGTCAGAGGTTATACACAGGGGGTGAGGGGTCGGAGGTTACACAGTGGGGGTGAGGGGTAGGAGGTTATATACCAGGAGTGAGGGGGTCGGAGGTTATACACTGGGGGTGAGGGGTCAGAGGTTATACACTGGGGGTGAGGGGGTCGGAGGTTATATACTGGGAGTGAGGGGTCGGAGGTTATACACCGGGGGTGAGGAGTCGGAGGTTATATACCAGGAGTGAGGGGTCGGAGTTTATACACTGGGGTGAGGGGGTCGGAGGTTAAACACTAGGGGGTGAGGGGTCAGAGGTTATACACTGGGGGGGTGAGAGGTCAGAGAATATACACTGGGGGGGCAACGGGTCAGAGGTTATACACTGGGGGGGTGAGGGGTCGGAGGTTATACACTGAGGGGTGAGGGGTCGGAGGTTATACACGGGGGGGCAGGGGTCGGAGGTTATACACTGGGGGGGCAGGGGTCGGAGGTTATACACTGGGGGGGTGAGGGGTCGGAGGTTATACACTGGGGGGGTGAGGGGTCGGAGGTTATACACCGGGGGTGAGGAGTCGGAGGTTATATACCAGGAGTGAGGGGTCAGAGTTTATACACTGGGGTGAGGGGGTCGGAGGTTATACACTGGGGGTGTTCTGCCCTCTGATATAGGGCAGTCTGTTTGTGTTATGTGCTCTGAATAAAGCAATGTTTGTATTATTGCTGTGTTAATTATAGCACCATCTAGTGGTGGCTGAATTTATAGCTAAGTCCTATGTAGCATTTAAAGCCTGAGACTTTAACAGAAGCAATGCACTGTGGGATTGAAGCAGTGTATTCTGGGAGGAGGGGACTCCATTTTCCTTTTGTGAATCTCATAGGATGCACATGTTATTTTGTCCTCCTGTGTAACCTTTGTTTTTCCTGCAACTTCTCTACTTGAGTCACTAACCGGCTAAAGCATATCTTGTAAGAGTCAGTGTTTTCTTGCAATGCAGTGATTCAGAGGTGTTATTTACGGTCTAGCAGCCAAGAGATGTCATTAACCCTCTAGTTGCCAGTTCTCAGTAAATGTAATCATAAACTAATGTATTCCTATGTAATGTTTGCATCTCAGTGTACACTTCTGTGATTGTGTTAGCTATGATCATCTGCCTAATACTTATGCATGTTATTTGTATTCCTTGTAATTTTACCGCGCATGGTCTATACTCTTCACAAATAAACAAGTTAGACTACAGAGAACAGTCTGCTTATTTTGGAAGACAGAGCTGTGGTTTATACTGTATGCTGGATTGCACATCGTGTCAGCGTGCCTGAAAGCAGAATAGGGGGTGAGGGGTCGGAGGTTAAACACTAGGGGGTGAGGGGTCAGAGGTTATACACTGGGGGGGTGAGAGGTCAGAGAATATACACTGGGGGGGCAACGGGTCAGAGGTTATACACTGGGGGGGTGAGGGGTCGGAGGTTATACAATGGGGGGGTGAGGGGTCGGAGGTTATACACTGGGGGGGTGAGGGGTCGGAGGTTATACACTGAGGGGTGAGGGGTCGGAGGTTATACACTGGGGGGGCAGGGGTCGGAGGTTATACACTGGGGGGGTGAGGGGTCGGAGGTTATACACTGGGGGGGTGAGGGGTCGGAGGTTATACACTGGGGGGTGAGGGGTCGGAGGTTATACACGGGGGGCAGGGGTCGGAGGTTATACACTGGGGGGGCCAGGGGTCGGAGGTTATACACTGGGGGGGGCAAGGGGGCGGAGGTTATACACTGGGGGGCCAGGGGTCGGAGGTTATACACTGGGGGGGGCAAGGGGGCGGAGGTTATACACTGGGGGGTGAGGGGCTGAATGTTGTTCATTGGAGGTGGTGGGAGCAATGGAGGGAAGTGAATAAAGCGGAGCTCAGTGATGACGCGCTCTGCAGTCTGCACACATGATACATATGACGCACAGGACCCGGCTGCTGGAGGTAACACATTACTGCACAGGACGCTGCATACATTGCTCAGAGCTACTGCGGTCAGTGACGTGAGGACGCGCAGAGCAGGTACATTGCAGGGTGAGCCGTGCAGGTACCGCAGCCCCGCCATATGCCGCGCTGCACCCGGGCCGGCACTCACTGACCTCCCAGCGCCGGCTTCACCTCACCGGAAGTAGACGTAGCCCCGCCTCCTGACGTCACTCATTTCAGTTTCGCGCCTGTCGTCTACTAAGGAGGTGTGACGCAGACCAGGATGACGTCACGGTCACATGACCGCAGAGGCCACGCCCGCTGCGCTCACGGTCGCTTTTGTATTCTGACTGCTGCTCGTGTCATTGGCCTTCTGTTCAGTGTCGTCATCATCATCTCTCCGCAGCCTTGTGGGGGGGGTTCTGATTTCAATAAACCCGTTTTTTTGTTTTTTTTTTAAACCAAGCTTCGGTTTCTCCCCCTCCCCAGGTCCAACACTGAGCTCCACTTGTTGGTCGGCCATTGTCTGTAACCATATATTTACACAATGCGTCCAAATATTACTATATGGCACTTCAGCATAAATATTTCAACAGCAAAGTGGCAACAAATCAATGTATCAACCACGAAGAAGCGAACCACTTTAACAAAGGTAAAAATTTTCTTTTTTATTGAAAAATTTAGCTTATATTTTAAAACGACCACATATACAAAAATCCACAGAAAATTAACCCACAAGAGGTCAGCAGTCAGGCACTAAAATAGTTAAATACGCAATCACAGATGTAATCCAAATTAATCCATAAAAAACTTTCCTCTGTGCTTTTTTGCACATATATTATTTCTACAAACAGCACACTGGAAAAATATATTTTATATAATTTTGCCCAAATACTCAGTCTATACAAAATTGTATAGACGGAGCTGATACTGTTCCTGATAGCGCCGCAGCGTTATAATAGAAACAATGTCCCAGACAAAAAAAAAAGCGTAAATGAGGTTTACCTGAAAAGGTGCCGATAAACAGTGCCCCACTGCTGACCCTGCGCCCCGACGCGCGTTTCGCCCTACTGCTTCTTCCAGGGACGTCCCCGGGGCGCTATCAGGCACAGTATCCGCTCCGTCCATACAATTTTGTATAAACAATGCTTCACAAGCAATTTGCTGGCAGAGCGCTCTGTTGGGAGTTGGATTATTTCCGCCCTTATAATTTGTACAAAGCTCTTTTCTATTAGCGATTTGCTAAGCTATTTGGGCATTAGTTTAATAGTGGAGTTCTGTTTATCAGTACCTTATCAAAACAATATTTCTATGCCCTTTCTAATTTTTGTTTATAACATTATTGTTGTGTAGTCAGACAATCTGCTTTAAAATGCTGTAGTTTATTATAAAGTATCAGCATTATTGCTAGTTTGATTTTGTACAGGCATTTTTTTTGCATCTTGCCGAGTATTTGGGCAAAATTATATAAAATATATTTTTTCAGTGTGCTGTTTGTAGAAATAATACATGATGCTTTTTTGCACATAGGAAAGTTTATGGATTAATTTGGATTACATCTGTGATTGAGTATATAACTATTTTAGTGCCTTACTGCTGCCCTCTTGTGGGTTAATTTTCTATGGATTTATGGATATGTGGTCATTTTATAATAAATGCTAAATTTTTCAATAAAAAAGAAAATGTTTAAATTTATTAAAGTGTTTCACTTCTTCGTGGTTGATACATTGATTTGTTGCTGTTGAAATATTGTCTGTAACCAGTCTGCGCCTTTTCCCCAGTAGCCAGCAGGAGCTGCTGAGCTTATTGATTGGCTGCACCGCTGTCCCCTGCGCTGCAGCCAATCCCCGCTGCACCTTGGGGGTCAGGTTTTCAGAAACAGAAAAGCCCATTAAATCGTTATTCTGATCATAAATGGTTAACAAAAACTGAACAACTTTGCTATTTGACTTTTTAGTAAAAATCCCATCTGTTCTCAAAACCATTAATTGTTAAAATCACCTTGTTTACCGCTCGTTGCCTAGGTTACTGGCCTCCTTTGCTGTCTAGCAGCAGTGGTGACGTCTGCACAGGGGAACACTGTGCTCCCGCAGAAGAGACCGAGACAACGCTTAGGGGCGGAGTCACACTAGCGAGAAATACGGACGAGTGCTATGCGAGAAAAAAATTGCATAGCACTAGGACCAAGGTTTCTCCATGGGGCAGCTCCCATCAGCAGTCTTTTGTCTCGTCCATTTTATACGGGCTCAGAAAATCGCAGCATTCTGCGATTGTCACCGTATTACACCCATAAAACGCCAATGCAAGTCTATGGGGGCGAGAAAAATACAGATTATACACGGACCAGACGTGTTACTTGCGAGAAATACGCACCGGTGTCCTTTAACAAAAGTCAGCAATTCAGTGCATGATACAGTAAAATCATAATATAGAAAAAATTGATATATATACACATAGAATGCATATATTTATACATGTCATTGAGACATATATATATTTATATTTCATAGAGTTCTACATAGCAGAATAGCCGCTAAATCATTTGCCGGCTTCTGTAAAATCAATACAAAACCCGAAATGAAATGACACATCATTTACATACAGTAAACCATTTCATTTTTTTTTTATATGTCTTTGACTAATAGTGTGTGTAAAATTTGGGATATGTAGGTGTTAAATTAATGGGTTAATTCATTGAAAAAAATTTGCATGGGCTCCCACAGTAATTTCTCTGCCAGAGAGGGAAAGCCAATGAGGGCAGATATTAATAGCCTAGAGAGGGACCTTTGTTTTTGTAATGATTTTACAGAAGCCGGCAATTGATTTAGCAGCTATTCTGCTATGTAGAACTCTATTATATATATACACTCACTGGCCACTTTATTAGGTACACCTGTCCAACTGTGTGTTAAGACTTAATTTCTAATCAGCCAATCACATGGCGGCAACTCAGTGCATTTAGGCATATAGACATGGTCAAGACAATCTCCTGCAGTTCAAACCGAGCATCAGTATGGGGAAGAAAGGTGATTTGAGTGCCTTTGAACGTGGCATGATTGTTGGTGCCAGAAGGGCTGGTCTGAGTATTTCAGAAACTGCTGATCTACTGGGATTTTCACGCACAACCATCTCTAGGGTTTACAGAGAATGGTCCGAAAAAGAAAAAAAATCCAGTGAGCGGCAGTTCTGTGGCCGGAAATGCCTTGTTGATGCCAGAGGTCAGAGGAGAATGGGCAGACTGGTTCGAGCTGATAGAAAGGCAACAGTGACTCAAATTGCCACCCGTTACAACCAAGGTAGGCAGAAGAGCATCTCTGAACGCACAGTGCGTCGAACTTTGAGGCAGATGGGCTACAGCAGCAGAAGACCACACTGGGTACCACTCCTCTCAGCTAAGAACAGGAAACTGAGGCTACAATTTGCACAAGCTCATCGAAATTGGACAGTAGAAGATTGGAAAAACTTTGCCTGGTCTGATGAGTCTCGATTTCTGCTGCGACATTCGGATGGTAGGGTCAGAATTTGGCGTAAACAACATGAAAGCATGGATCCATCCAGCCTTGTATCAACGGTTCAGGCTGGTGGTGGTGGCGTCATGGTGTGGGGAATTTTTTCTTGGCACTCTTTGGGCCCCTTGGTACCAATTGAGCATCGTTGCAACGCCACAGCCTACCTGAGTATTGTTGCTGACCATGTCCATCCCTTTATGACCACAATGTACCCAACATCTGATGGCTACTTTCAGCAGGATAATGCGCCATGTCATAAAGCTCGAATCATCTCAGATTGGTTTCTTGAACATGACAATGAGTTCACTGTACTCAAATGGCCTCCTCAGTCACCAGATCTCAATCCAATAGAGCATCTTTGGGATGTGGTGGAACGGGAGATTCGCATCAGGGATGTGCAGCCGACAAATCTGCGCCAACTGTGTGATGCCATCATGTCAATATGGTCCAAAATCTCTGAGGAATGCTTCCAGCACCTTGTTGAATCTCTGCCACGAAGAATTGAGGCAGTTCTGAAGGCAAAAGGGGGTCCAACCCGTTACTAGCATGGTGTACCTAATAAAGTGGCCAGTGAGTGTATATGTCTCAAAGACATGTATATATTATATATTTCGTTTGTGTTTTGAAACCTGTCATTGGGATCAATTATATGTCCATTTTGCAAGCCGGCGAGAAAATCTCAGCATACGGATGTCATATAGATGCTTACATGTGCAAGAATCGCATCCTAGCATTGCCAACAGATGACATACGGATCACTGTTCAGGGAACATTTCTGCGTATTTCGACCGTAAAATACGGACCGTATTTTTATATGTTGTGTCTGACTCTGGCCTAATAGGAAAAGTATCACAAAATGACTGTTCAAACCAAGCACTGGTACTTGGTGCACCCTCAGTGTGGCCGGGCGGTCTCTGTCACCTTATCCCCCCCCTACCTGTTTTCTCTCCATCTCCGCCAGCATCTTCCTTGATTGACAGCTCTCATTTTACATTAGGAAAAAGAAGGGGAAGGAAGGATGGCAAAAAAAAGGCGGTGGGAAGGTGCACGGAGCCCTCGGCTGCCCGGTCTGAGCAGTCTATTCCTTTACTGTGTGCAGCCTATTAATTATCGGCAATGTGGTCTGTAGTGTTTTCCTCACTTAGTGTGTGGGGGGGGGGTCATGCCCCTAATAACAAGGCTGATTCTGCATCTTCCACAGACTCTTAAAGCCACTGAAAGGCGTCAAATGTGAGAAAAGTCAGATTTTTCTTTTTCAATAATTTATTAACGAGGGAAATGATTCTTTTACAAGTCCACAGCGAGGATCTACCTAATATCTAGAGAATGAGCCGCCTCGTCGACCTTCCAGCATAGATCTTACAGGGGATGTCTAGAATCAATGGGATAGATCAGCTTAGATCAGTAGAGGTCCAACAGCCAGGAAGCAACCTCCCGAATAGCCGTTGGGGGGTGGAGCGGTCCTATGGCAGCTGCATATGAACACCACAGCCCTGGACACCGTAGTGGCCGCTGTCTGGCAGCGCATCTATTACTGATGTGACTAGGAGAACGCCACTACTAGATCCGAGCGATTCTGGCTCCATACACTACATATGGATGTTGTGGGGGCCGACACCAGCTGACTGGTGTTGTACCAGCACTGATCTGAGGACAGCTCATTGATTTAAGAGAACTTGACAACCCCTTTAAAAAAAAAAGGGTCACCTGACAACATCCAGAGCCCTTTTCTTGCACGTCGGTGGCGATGACGCAGTTGTGCAGGATGCGAGTCAGAATTGAGCGCTACCGGATGGTGCCCAATAACCCCATTAAATGTCTCAATGTACAAAATCTTACCAGTATACCAGTAAAGTTAAAAATTACGCTGTCTTCATTTTTGTAAATGATATCCATTGACATAGATGGATATTATTTGTAAAACCACTTTTGCAATTTACTGTAAAATGCGCAGCCAATCTTGGGCTATTGACACTTTGTTTACAGCTCGTTACCTAAGAGACCAACCATCTTGTAAGCACAGAGCTGAAGCTGGCCAGGATTAGAAGGGTATAGCAAATTCCATTCGGCTTTAGAATACTGCTTACAAGCTGAATAAAAAGCAGCTTGTAAGTAGGGATGAGAAGACCTGCGGCGGTTCAGGTTCTGGAGCCCGGCCTGAACTTTATGCCAAAGTACCAGAACTTGAACCAGAGCCCAAACCGTATTGAAAACAAAAGGGACCCGAATTTTTGAGCTGGCAAAATGTTCTTTCTTAAGTTCGGGTTCGCTTATCTCTCCTTGTAAGTGCTGTGCATGATCTGCTATGTAGCAGAAGTGGTCGGTCTCCTAGGCAACGAGCTGTAATCAAAAGTGTTAATATCTCAAGAACAAATTAAATTTTATAACACAGTAAATTGCGAATTTGCTCGTGATTCCGAGAAGATTTTGACGATTTTATATAGACGGGAATAACTCTTTAGACTTGAATTCTCAGCAAGAAAAGAACATTTTGCAGTCAGACAACACTGCGAAAAAAAATAAACAGCTTTTCTAGCTCTGCTACAAATGTGTAGAATAAAAAATATTCATGAATTACATTAATTACATCTGAGAATATGCCTGTAAATTAAGGAGCTGGGTCATATAATGTGGGGATGTGGGCGATACACGATGTATCTACTGTGCAAAGTCTTACAAACATTCCCAAATTACAGAAGCAGGCAACGGTCAGAGACCACTTTGGCAGATCTTTTGTTAAATATATGTTACATATGATAACATTAAGATTTATGTCACAGGATCCCCTCCCCCCTTTTTGGCTGACTCATGATATCAGCCCCCCATTTCTCTTTCCGTATCATCCAGAAGGGGAAGAACCGGAATCTGAACGTTTCTGCTATCAAAGCAGGAAGCTGATTTCCCACGTCCGAGTCCGTCTATAAAGTCTGATTCCTGTTCTCTTCATTCTGCTGCTTGCGCTCCGACAGCCACTTGGAAATCTTCTCCTTTAGTTCACGGTTTGGTTTTATTTGATCCATAGTCAGAGGGCTGCGATTAAATGGGTCGGTTTGGTCACTAAAAAGAAAAAAAAAAATGTAATGTTTTAAGAAACAGAAGATTTTTCTTTTTGCACTATTTTTCACCTTCTTCCAAGAGCCATAAAACTTTCTTTCCCCACCATCACAGCTGCATGGGCTTTTTTTTTCTTCAAGCCAACTTGTAGTTTTTAAGGGCACTGTTAATTTTAGGAAATAAAATAATGGAAGAAAAAAAAAAGTGGTAAAATGTTGAGGGGGAAAAAAAACAAATATTACACTTTTTCTTTGTGGGTGGGGGGATTTTTTTTTTACAATTACTTTGGGTTTAAAATGACCTGATAATTCCTAGTCAGTGCGGTTATCGTGATAAAAAAAACAAGTTCAGTAAACTTTGCAACTACTTAGGAAAAATGTGAAAAATAAACTTTGTAAAAAATAATTGTTTTCAGTCACTATATATAAACAAAAATTGTCGAGGTTTTTATTTGGAGGGGGGGGGGGGGAATATATATTCTGAAGTTTTTTGTTTCTCCATTTCAGTTTTCACCATATTGGATGAATATTTTTACATTTTATTAGTTTAGACAATTGCGCACACATGCCCCCAGCCGCCATGACAGCTATCGACACCTCATGTTCTTGTGGCTGCAAAGGGTTTCGGAGGTGACCCCCCACTCGGTTAATAACCTCCTAAATGCTGCTATCATAGTTATTCTTGGGCGCTGGCTGTAGAACACAGCCGACACCTGACTGTATGGAGCAGGCTTAGCTACTGCACTCGCTCCATACATGTATGATGGATGTCAAACGCTTTAATGCAAATATGTTAAAGGAATCAATGGAAACTGTGTAACGCCTCATTTCCCCTGTGGTGGCGCTGCTAAGAACTTATCAGGAAACAAGTTATTATGGGGGTCCCCCATACACTGATTTGATACAGCATAATAATTCACTACATTCGCACTTACCTAAGTAGATGTCGAGCAATGGTCGACCTGTCCACGGTGACCCGGGAGGAAGGAAGGATAACCGGGTCCGACATGACAGTACTCATTATAGGATCCAGGAACTCATCGGGGGCATCAGCGTACGTCTCCTCTTCTCTCTGCTGCTGGTCCGCTAAGGACTAAAACCAGAATGGTAGTCATGATTATACTAACGACCGGCAGAACTTTTCAATTATTTCTAAGAAATAATTTAGTCTGCAAAATACAGAGACTGAACACAATACAATTCTGCTTCGGAATCCTTTATAGGACCAAGCTGAAAGACACTAGTGTGACAGCATAAAAATGCAGACTAGATGGAAAGACAGAAAACACAGAGGTAGTATCATAACGGAAACACAGCCTAGAAAAAAAAAAAAAAAAAAAGATTACAGCCTCCTCACAATAGAACACAGACTAGAAAAAAAAAATTAGTGAGGCATCCGTATAATGGAACACAGCCTAGGAAGAAACAAACTATTGTGGAATCCTCATTATGGAACACAGCCTAGGAAGAAACACTATTACAGCATCCTTACAATGGAACACAGCCTAGGAAGAAACACTATTACAGCATCCTATCTATGGAACACAGCCTAGGAAGACCACCATGGTTACTTACCGGTAGCCGATTTTTCCGGAACCCATGACAGCACACCTGAGAGGGATCCGCCCCGCCAGGACAGGAACCTACTGAGATATAAGGGGCGGCACCTCTCCCCCGCTTCAGTTGGTTGCAGAGCATGAAAGGACTTCCCAGTTAGTTATATGTTAATCCAACACCACATCACACAAATGCACCCTACTAATCGTGCACACCCATACGGTGAAAAAGGGGGGGGAATATACGGGTGCTGTCATGGGTTCCGGAAAAACCGGCTACCGGTAAGTAACCATGGTGGTTTTCCCTTCACCCATGACAGCACACCTGAGAGATTTTTGGAGACTTCGAAAAACACCTTAGGGAGGAACCACCGCTTGTAGCACCCTTCTACCAAAGGTTAAGTCAGCAGAGGAGGATAGATTTAATCTATAGTGCTTAAAGAAGGTTGAAGGTGAGGCCCAGGTAGCAGCCTTACAAATTTGTTCAATCGATACCTCTGCCTTTTCAGCCCAGGAGGTAGCCACGGCTCTGGTGGAATGAGCCTTGATGCCGTCAGGAATCGGAACACCACTAGCTGAGTAGGCTACACTAATGGCCTCCCTAATCCATCTGGCAATAGCGGGGAGAGGTGCCGCCCCTTATATCTCAGTAGATTCCTGTCCTGGCGGGGCGGATCCCTCTCTCAGGTGTGCCGTCATGGGAGAAGGGAAAAACACCAAGGTTACTTACCGGTAGCCGGTTTTTCCGGAGCCCATGACGGCACACATGAGAGAGGGGATCCGCCCAGTCAGGACAGGAACCCTACTTAAGATAAAAGGGCGGTACCTCTCCCTCGCTTCAGTTGGTTTACAGAGCATGAGAGGCCCCCCGGGTTAGTACACATGGTAAAACTATCACCACATTATATCTAACTAAAAAAACACCCAAACTATAGTGCACACCAAAGGAGTGAAAAGGGGGGGAATATACAGGTGCCGTCATGGGCTCTGGAAAAACCGGCTACCGGTAAGTAACCTTGGTGTTTTCCCGTCTCCCATGACGGCACACATGAGAGACTTTTGTAGAATAAGACACCTTAGGGAGGGACCACCGCTTGCAGCACCCTTCTACCAAAGGTTAGGTCAGTAGAGGAAGACAGATCAAGTCGGTAGTGCTTAAAAAGGTCGAAGGTGTGGACCAAGTAGCGGCTTTACAAATTTTTTCAATTGATACCTCAGCCTTCTCTGCCCAGGAGGTAGTCACGGCTCTGGTGGAGTGAGCCTTGATGCCTTCTGGAACCGGAGCGCCACTTGCGGAGTAGGATAACATAATGGCCTTCCTGATCCATCTGGCAATGGTACTCTTAGCTACCCCATGCTCTTTTCTACTACCCTGAAAGGCTACAAAAAGGGACTGATCTTTCCTCCACTGACTAGTTACTGACATATATTGTAATATGGCTCTTCTTACATCTAATGTATGGAACTTTTGCTCCCCAGGGTTTCAAGGATTGTTACAGAACGATGGCAAGGAGATCTCCTGAGTCCTGTGAAACTTTTGGACTACCTTGGGGAGATAGGCCGGGTCTGGTCTTAGAACCACTCGGTCCTCCAATATCTGTGTATATGGAGAACATATAGACAGAGCTTGAAGGTCGCTGACTCTTCGGGCTGATGTTAAGGCTACCAGTAAGACAGTTTTAAGTGTAAGTAGCTTTGGTGACAGCTCTAGTAGTGGTTCAAAGGGGTCTTTGGTTAAGGCCTCTAAGACTAGGTTGAGGTCCCAGGGTGGTATCTTTGGGATAATGACCGGCCTTGACCTGCCACAGGACTTTATGAATCGGGACACCCACCTATTGGCTGCTAAGTTGCAGTTATATAGGGCCCCCAAAGCTGAGACTTGAACTTTGAGTGTATTAGTGGCTAACCCCAGTTGTAGCCCCGACTGTAAGAACTCTAGGATAGGTCCCACTGGCGCTACATCCCCCAAGGGTTCCCCCAGGAAGTCTAGGAACTTTTCCACGTTCTACCGTAGATTTGGGATGTTATAGGTTTCCTACTTTTCAACAGGGTGGAGACTAACCCTGGAGAGAATCCCTGGCGACTCAGTAGCGCCCTCTCAAATTCCAGGCTGCTGGATGGAAGCCCTTCACCTGAGAGTGGACCACTGGTCCCTGGGAAAGCAGGTCTGGAATCTCCGGTAGTATCCATGGATCTGTCACTGACATGAGCCTCAGAAGGGAGAACCAAGGCCTTCTCGGCCAGAATGGAGCTATAAGAATTATTCTCGCTCGATCCTCCATGATTTTCCTGACCACTAGTGGGATCATTGTTATCGGGGGAAATGCATAGGCCAGGATGAACTTCCAGGGTATTTGTAGGGCATCTACTGCGAAGGGGTTTTCCCTTGGGTTTAGTGAGCAGAACTTCCTGACCTTCCGGTTCTGTGCGGTAGTGAACAGGTCTATTTCTTGTTTTCCCCAGGCCTGAACTATTTGTTGGAAGACTTGGGGGTTTAGGGACCATTCCCCCTGTTTTAGGTGCCTGCGACTCAGGAAGTCTGCCTGTATATTTTCTGCCCCCTTTATGTGCAGTGCTGTGATGGATAACAGATGTTGTTCTGCTAGCTGGAAGAGTAGATCTGATATTTGCATGAGGCCCCGAGATCTCGTTCCCCCCTGGTGATTGATGTAGGCTACTACTGCTTGATTGTCCGTCATGACCCGGGTGTGGCGGCCCCGAAGTAAGGGAAGGAAATGTTTCACGGCTTTTTCCACTGCCCATAGTTCTTTTACATTTGAACTGTGATCCCTTTCTAGCGAGGACCAGGTCCCCTGTATTGAGTGGGATCTCAGGTGTGCTCCCCATCCTGTGGCACTCGCGTCTGTTGTAATGATGTCCTCGACTGGTTTTTGCCACGGGACACCGGCTGTTAGATTCTTTTCTACCGTCCACAAGAGCAGGGAATCTCTTACAGCCACTGAGAGACATAGTTTGCCTTCTAAATGCCCTTTTGTTTCTGTGCTGACAAAACTTCCCACTGTAGTTGCCTTACGTGGTACTGCGCCCATGCTACTGCGGGTATGCATGATGTCAGTGAGCCTAAAAGGGACATTGCGTTCCTCAGTGTCATATTTGGTCTTTGTATTGCTCTGCGAGCTAGGCCTCTTATCTTGGTCACTTTGCTCTCTGGTAGGAGGCAGCGTTGTTGCTCGGAGTTCAATATCAACCCTAGGAAGGATCGCTCTTTTGCTGGGGTTATCCTTGATTTGGGGATGTTTACTATCCATCCTAGTCCTACTAGAATTCCTATCACTTCCTTCACTTGATGTGTGCAGTGGGAATCCGACCTCCCTATTACCAGAAAGTCGTCTAGGTATGGGACGATCACTATGTCCCTGGAACGCAGAAAAGACATTACTTCGGCCATCACTTTGGTGAATACTCTGGGGGCTGTAGACAGGCCAAACGGAAGGACTGCGTATTGGTAGTGTTTCACCTGCCCCTGGACATGGAGCGCTACTCTCAAATATTTTTGATATTCCCGATGAATTGGGATATGATAGTAGGCATCTTTTAAGTCTATCACTGCCATGAGGCAATGCTGGAACAGAATCTTTGTGGCCGTATTGATTGACTCCATTTTGAAGGAGCAATTGTCTACCCACTGATTGAGTCTCCTCAGGTTGACAATGGTTCTCCAAGAGCCATCTGGTTTTTGTATTAAGAAGAGGGGGGAGTAGAACCCCCTTCTTTGTTCTTGCACTGGGACTTCCTGTAGGACTTGTTTTTCCACTAGTCCCAAGACTTCCGTTTCCAGGGCCAGTTGTTGCTCTTGGGCTTTCCTTCTGGGTGTTATTATGAAGGTATGCCTGGGCGGACGGATGAATTTTATTTTTAAGCCATCCTTGATTATATTTAGGACCCATGTACTGGGGGAGATATTTGCCCAGGCGGAAAGGAAGAGAGAAAGCCTTCCCCTACCTCCGGCCCAACGTCATTGGGGAGATTTTTTGGAGGAAGTGGAGGGCCCTTTAAACATATAGCCCGATGCTCTTCTTTCTTTAAAGTCCCAGCTTTTTCTATCTCCAAGGGGGACGACCCCTGTTAAATCTCCTCCTCCGAAAGGGCTGCTTTTTGGGTTCTCCCGGAAATCGGGGAAAGCTCTTCTTCCTATCCCCCGCATGTTCCAAAATCTCTTCTAGTTTTTTCCCAAAGAGGAATTGGCCATCGCATGGAATGGAACATAACCTATGCTTCGATGGTAAATCTCCGGGACACCCTTTAAGCCACAGGGCTCGTCTTGCCGCATTTGACAGACTTGCTGCTCTAGCTGTCAACCTTGCAGAGTCTGCAGAGGAATCCGCTAGGAAAGCCGCTGCTCCGTGCACCAGTGTCAAATTAGACAAAATTTCGTTCCTAGGAACTCTATCCTTGATCTGGTCCTTTATTTGTTGCAGCCAGACCATGAGGGCACGAGCGGTACAGGTACCAGCTATCGCTGGCTTCAATCCACCTGCTGAAGCTTCCCAGATGTGTTTTAGGAAACCGTCTGCTTTTTTATCAAGCGGGTCTTTCAACACGCCGGAATCCTCAAATGGTAGGGATACCTTTTTTGAGGATCTGGCTACGGCCCCATCAATTTTAGGGACTTTCTCCCAGGTTTCTGAATCCTTCTGCTCAAAAGGGTACCTCCTTTTTGATGTGGAAGGTAAGCCCCCTGACCTCTCCGGTTTTTTCCATTCCCTGTCAATTAGTGCTTTTATTTTATCATTTATAGGGAAGGTACGTTTTCGTTTTTCCTCCAGTCCTCCAAATATTACATCCTCTAACGATTTGGGAGCTTTCTCCTCTTTAAGGCCCATTGTAGCCCTAATTGCTTTGACCAGCTTCTCCACGTCCTCCGCTGGAAAACATGGACGGCCGCCTATATCGCTGTCCGAGGAGGATTCTGAGGACTGGGTAGAGGAGGTGGAGGGGGACAAGGGTCTATCCCGCCCCTTCTGCCTTGGCGAGGCCTCTGAATCGGAGCTCCTTCTACGGTTTCTTTTCTCTTTCTTTTTAAGGGCTGCCTTTAGGGAGCCTTTCACCTCCTGTTGGTATTAACTCTTTCAGGCTAGCCACCAAATCAGGGGTCTCCTCCTGTATAGTTTTGTTTATACAGTCAGCGCAGAGGTCTTTCTGCCACTGATCTGCCAGCGGGTTTTTACATAGGGCGCATTCTCTATTTTTGGTTTTGCTGCTAGCCTTCCTCGACCCCTAGTGATCAATTATAGAAAAGGGAACCCCGTTACTATAAGGGTGACATTCACGAAGATCACTCACCACCGCTGTCAATCAGGGGTACCGATCTCGGAGGCTCCTCAGATGCACTCGTGACGTTCCTCCTGGACGTCTCAGTCACGCTGGTCGCGTTTACGACTGCCGCTCCCACCACTCGAGCGACTGCTCCTGGTATGCTGGCGGCTCGGCCTGGCATCTGGCAAGAGCTCTTGCTGCTGCTGACGCTGTTGTCGCTGCTGCTCGTCTTGCCCCACTTCCATCCTGAAGCCTAGGGCATGAGTGCGTCTTCTGTGGTCATCCCCCTTATGTAAGGGGGATCCACTGCACTCTCCGCCTCCTCCGGTTACCCCACAGCTCCTCCCCCCCTGCCATGCCGCCGGGATCTCCTTTCGCCCGCCGGCGTTGTTCTCTATGGGCGCCGCCATCTTGGATTGTCGGCGCCGCCTCCCAACGTCACGCGGGCACGCCCCTTCCCAGGGGCCCTGCGCGTGACGTTAGAGGGGCGCGACCCGGAAGCGGCCACCTCCTGACGCTCCTGCGCCACTTCTGGGCCTGGCAGAGGGCGGCGCGGCAGCCACGGCAGAGCCCCAGGACCCCAGCCGTGCTGCTTCTGAGCTCGCTCGGACGCTGAGCCCCCTGGGGACCCGCGGACGGCGCTTCCCCCTCCCGACGCGCAGCGCTCAGGAAAACCAGCCTGATCTTCAACGCCGGCATGGGAGAGGGGCATGTACGTTTGACCGCTGTCTTCAGCACACGTGTCCCTGTCAGGACAGGAAACCCAACTGAAGCGAGGGAGAGGTACCGCCCTTTTATCTTCAGTAGGGTTCCTGTCCTGACTGGGCGGATCCCCTCTCTCATGTGTGCCGTCATGGGAGACGGGAAAAACACTATTACAGGATCCTAACAATGGAACACAGCCTAGGAAGAAACACTATTAACAGCATCCTTACAATGGAACACAGCCTAGGAATAAACACTATTACAGCATCCTAACAATGGAACACAGCCTAGGAAGAAACATTATTACCGCATCCTAGCAATGGAACACAGCCTAGGAAGAAACACTATTACAGCATCCTAACAATGGAACACAGCCTAGGAAGACACTCTATTACAGCATCCTAACAATGGAACACAGCCTAGAAAGAAACACTATTACAGCATCCTAACAATGGAACACAGCCTACGAAGACAAGTGTGATTGTGACCCCCCGAAAAAAATGGAGAAAATACCTCTGTGCTGCATTTGAACATGATGTTAGGATTTATGCTGGAGCCTTAGGACATACATTAGTCTCACCTTAATCTTTTCTGCCATGTTTGAGAATGCTACGATCATATTTCCCGGCTTATTGATTTTCTTTAGCACCCGCACAGTTTGAGCAAAAAGCGTTGGCGAATAGGAGCGACCATCTTTCGGTACGGAAGCACAGAAGTTCTCTTCATCTCTGCAGCGCAGAAGAGGATAGACATTTTTTTTACTAAGTGAGCTAGTTATGAACATAAGCCTCGCCCCGATGGGGACAGCGGCATCCCTGATTATTCGGCTGTTGCATATTTACCCCAAGTTTAAGTAGATGGTGCAGATATCCGAAACGAGCTGCTGAGGCTTGAAATCAAATTCGCTGAAATCCTTCACCTTCAATGCTCCCATCTTGGGGCCAACTAAATGCTGTAGGAAGTAATTAAGCATGGAGATGATCCGCTCTGCTAGAAACGGTTGGATAAATAGAGACCGAATGTCTGGGGAAAGAGAAAAAATAATCTAAAAAAAAATGTATTAAAAAAACAACAGCAATATTCATGCTCTTCAGGTCCATCACTGCACCAATGCTTGACAGGCTTCAGCAATGACATAACTACTATGGATATGAACCCTGCGGCTAATCACCAGGTTCAGTGGCTTTTGCAGTCTACATTGACATCACATTTACAAATGTGATGGGCTGCAGCGGTCATATCCACTGTAGTTATGACATCATCGCTGCAGCATGTCAACAAAAACGAAAAAATAAATAAATTAAATAGATCTTGAGGAAAGTAGCTACTGCCTTTTTGTTATTTTCTACATCTTTAAATGTAAAATTAATCTAGGACAACTTTTTTTAGGGTGCATTTTCTCTTTCCAATTATACTGGGAAAATTATACAGGTTTCCCAATAATGTTTATTCATTGGATAAATGGATTTTCAGCTCGCTTAGAATTAATCGTTCTCGGCAGCACATTGTCCTGTGTTAACAGTAAGTGTGCTGCTGAGAATAATGATACTATGTGAGCAAAAACTTCGTATTTAACATTTTATCTGTGCACACAAAAAATGTGGTCGGCCTGCTTAAATTTCTGTGTAGCCGATAGGGTTTGTTTAGACTAGCCAACCCTAAGGATTCAGCCTAGGATGGAAAGCACTTGTGCCACAGAAGACACACCAGTCTATTAGCATTAGAGTGACATAGCCACCTGCCCACCCTGGACAGCAAAGTGGCATCAGCACCAGATCTGTCCAGCCACTAAACTGTCCCAACTTAGCAAGCTATCAGGCATCCACGGGATAGTAGAACCTGCTGATCACAGGGGTTCCCAATGTTCAGACCCCTCAGCAACCTTGAACATAGTGCCTAAAGCCCCCCACCTGAATGAGCTGATGGTCGCTCATGTGCAACACTGCTCTATATATTGTCTATGAGATTGATGGAGATAACAAGTACATCGCTCAGGTGCATCCCTCGGTCCCATAGACAATGACGGAAGCGGTGGTGTGCATGCTGGACTGCCAAGCTATTCAGATGGGGTGCTGTCCTCAGGATCCGTGGTATCCTCAATGATGAGCAAATAATTGACATGTTGGAAATTTTTGGGTGCGTCATTACCGGAGGTGAGGAAGGCCAGGGTTCCAATAGTCTCATTTGACATAATATTGTGAAAGCGGGCTAGCTGTCCAAACATGAGCAGATTGGACTCCTTTTCCCGTCGGCTGTCCGCGCTCAGCCCGTCCCACTCTCCGCGGTCCCGTTCTATCTGTAGGACTTTAATTTTGCTCAGGTACTGGATGACAAAACAAACAAACAGTCAGCAAAATGAGCTCAGATGACACAGAAAATAATGTAACTAAGCTGCAGGCACAAAAGCAATTCCTCCCCCCCCCCCCCCCCCCCCCGATTACATGTACTGGACAACCAAATGGACAGTGGGGTCCTAGGGATTGTCCTGTCATCAGCCGCTGCGCATGGGCCATAAACCAGCACCGATCAACTTGTATACAATCACATTCAGGGCGCAGTAAGACTGCTGTCATGCCCAGGTCAGGAGAGCCGCAGCCAGTCCGGGCATTGCTGTCCGACTTGCATGGCTGTCTGACTGCGCCCTCATAGACCGAATTTGAGGGCCTCAAGGGCTTGACAAACCATGGCTGCTTTCTTTCATGGATTGTGTCTGATATTACAATGCAACCCCCGTGAAGTGAATGGATCCGAGCTGCAGTACCAAGCACAGACCATGGTCAGATGTGGCGCTGTTTCAGAAAGAAAATAACTATGTTTCTGTATTCCCGATAACCCCTTTAAGATTCCTGATGCTTTTGGGGTTGCTCTAGATATTCTCTCTCTTACCTGGATAGCCTCATCTAGTAAAAACACTGCATCATTCATTAGCAAGTTAAGGAAGCGCAGAAACAGAGGAGGGTTTACGGCCTCGAGGTTTTCAGCAGCGTAATCTGCCAGTCTCTGGAGGGCACAAACAAAGATTAATTCGGGAACGGGTATTAACGAGTTTTAAGAGCCTAATTAGAAACATTACCAGCAGAGGGCCTGAATGAAGTGAAAATAACAATCTGTGAAATAAGTAATGCTGCTGATCACTGCTGGATCCAAAATATTACTGATAAATCTAAACCTCCGCTCACCTTGATGCTCTCCCGATAGGTGTCCTGCCCCCACATGTATCTTAAGATGGGATACATAGGACGTCGATAGTTAAATTTCTGCTCAAACTGATGTGGGTCACCTTAAAAAGAAAATGGTTTGCAGATTAAGAGACGCAGCCATGAAAGTCGTGTCCTTGACGAGTGCAGATCAGGACCAACCACCTACCGGTAAACTCTATGTCGACAAACACCTTTATAAGCGCCTCGGCCAGACGTGGGGCATGTCGGTAAGAACAAAATATTCTCTGGCGGTGGTAAACGCTGGAGATAAGTGGGTTCTGACTTTGCTCCAAATGTGGCATGACCGCCTCCAGTACTTCTGCAAGTTTGGCACGTAGGTGGGGATTCTTCATCCTAAAAGACATCATTTTCAAGGGTTATTTCCCATCTTCATAGATGGATATGGCTGGATAGCACTTCTAAATACTAGCACTTTTCCAATTTACTACTTATTTGCATTTTCAGCCTTTCTTGAGATATTAACACTCTTCTTTCATGTTTACAGCTCGTAAGTTGCCTAGGAGGCCAACGAACCTTGATGCCCAGCTTATAAGCACTGTGCTGAAACTAGGCGAGATTAGGAACCAATCCTAGCCGTCTTTAACACAGTGCTTACAAGCTTGATAGAAAAGAGCTTGTAAGCACAACTGTGCATATTCTGCTGCCTAGCAGAGGTGGTCGGTCTCCAAGACAACATAAGCAGTAAATTACAAAAACAGGATTTTTGGGTTGCTTACCGTAAAATCTGTTTCTCGGAGCCTTCATTGGGGGACACAGAGACCATGGGTGTATGCTGCTGCCACTAGGAGGCTGACACTATGCAAAAAAAAGGTTAGCTCCTCATCCGCAGTGTACACCCCACCGACCGGCAGGGAATTTCCTCAGTTAGTGAGAAAGCAGTAGGAGAAGTAACAGAATAGATTGGTTACAGTTGAGTTGTTTGAGAACCGAACAATCAACCAAAGTAAGAACAGGAGTTGTAGAGGGTGTAGAGGGTGCTGTGTCCCCCAATGAAGGCTCCGAGAAACAGATTTTACGGTAAGCAACCCAAAAATCCTGTTTTCTCGTTCGCCTTATTGGGGGACACAGAGACCATGGGATGTCCCAGAGTAGTCCCTGGGGTGGAAAACAAACTTCCATCAGGCCAGTGGACTCACCACAGCTGCCTGCAGAATCCTCCTATCTAGGCTGGCATCCGCCGAAGCGTAGGTGTGGACCTTGTAGAATTTCACAAACGTGTGAACCGATGACCAGGTTGCAGCTTTGCAAAGCTGCAGCGCAGAGGCTCTGTGGCGTACCGCCCAGGAAGCACCCACTGCCCGGGTAGAGTGCGCTCTGCTCCCTGGAGGGGCCACTCGATGCTTAACCCGGTAGGCCTCCAAAATTGCCGATCTGATCCAGCGAGCAATAGTAGCCTTGGAAGCCGGGTGACCTTTCCGCGCCCCATCTGGAATGATGAAAAGAGAGTCTGTCTTCCGCAAGGAAGTCGTCCTAGACAGATTCTCATCGACCTGACCAGATCCAGCTTGTTCAGGGACCGCGCCCAAGGGTGAGTAGGACTCGGACAGAAGTACGGCAGAACAATATCCTCATTGAGGTGAAAGGACGACACCACCTTCGGAAGAAAAGAGGGCGGAGGCCGTAGACCTACCTTGTCCTGGTGAAGTACCAAGAAAGGAGAGCGGCAAGAAAGAGCCGCTAATTCCGACACGTGCCGGATGGAAGTGATGGCCACCAGAAAAGCTACCTTCCAAGAAAGGAGAGAAAGGGAAACATCCCTGAGAGGTTCAAAAGGAGAACCTTGCAGAACCTCAAGAACCAAATTAAGATCCCATGGATCCACGGGCGCTCGGTACGGAGGAGCCGTGTGAGCCACGCCCTGAAGAAAGGTTTTGACCTGAGGGCAGGAGGCCAACGTCTTCTGAAATAAAATGGACAGCGCCGAAACTTGACCCTTCAAGGAACTGAGAGCAAGCCCCGCATCCAGCCCTGCCTGGAGAAACGCCAGAACGGAAGGGAGCGAAAAGCACATGGGCGTGATGTTATTGTCCTCACACCAAGTGAAATAGGCCTTCCAAGTACGGTAGTAAATCTTGGAAGACGATGGCTTCCTGGCTCGGATCATGGTATGAATTACTCGACCGGAGAATCCTGCTCGTTTCAAAACCTCGGTCTCAACAGCCACGCCGTTAAATTGAGCGGCCGAGAATTGGGGTGGCAAATCGGGCCTTGAGACAGCAGATCTGCCCTGTCTGGAAGCTTCCAGGGGGCGTCCGCGAGAAGGTTGACAATGTCCGCGAACCAAGACCTTCTGTGCCAATTCGGGGCGATGAGAATGACTGGAATTCCTTCTGTTTTGATCTTTTTCAACAGCTTGGGAAGAAGAGGCAGGGGAGGGAACAGGTAGGGGAGCTCGAACTGCGACCAAGGAATGGCCAGAGCGTCGGCGCCCACTGCGAGAGGATCTCGAGCCCTGGATACAAACTGTGGGAATTTCCTGCTGAGGCGAGAGGCTAGCAGATCTACGTCCGGGGTTCCCCAACGACGGCAAAGCTGAAGAAATACATCCGGATGTAGGGACCACTCTCCTGCCGCGAGACCCTCGCGGCTGAGAAAATCGGCGGCCCAGTTGTCCATGCCGGGAATGTGTACCGCGGAGATTGTTGGTACCGAAATCTCTGCCCACTGAAGGATCTTGGACACCTCTGCCAGGGCTGAGGCACTCCGTGTCCCTCCTTGACGGTTGACATATGCCACCGCTGTGGCATTGTCTGTCTGAATCCGGATAGGCAGGCCCCTGAGGAGCCTCTCCCAGTGTACGAGAGCCAGATAAATCGCTCGTATCTCTAGGACGTTGATCGGCAGGGCTGATTCCCGAGTCGACCAACGACCCTGAACAGTGTGATTGCGGAACACTGCCCCCCATCCGAGAAGGCTGGCATCCGTTGTTACAATCTGCCAGTGAATGGGAAGAAAAGACCACCCCAAGAGGATGAGAGGTGACGTCAACCACCAGTTGAGAGACCGCTTGATACGGCATGAAAGAAGAACAGGGCGATCCAGGGACAGAGCAGACCTGTTCCACCTCGACAGAATGGCGTGTTGGAGAGGTCTGGCGTGAAATTGTGCAAAGGGAACTGCCTCTATCGCCGCCACCATCTTTCCCAGGACCCTCATGGTTGTTCGGAGGGACGGAAATCGTGTGGTCTGCAGCGATCGTACATCCTGCTGCATGGAGAGAATCTTCTCACGTGGGAGAAAGACCCTTGACCGACGAGTGTCGAACAGTAGGCCCAGAAACACAAGGCGTTGAGAAGGAACCAGACAGGACTTTTTCCTGTTGACGATCCACCCGAAATTGGAAAGAGTGTCGATCTTCAAACTTAGGCGCGCCTGGTGAAAAGAGGGAGCTTTGATCAGAATATCGTCGAGGTACGGAAAAAGAATGAGACCTCTGATTCTCAACAAGGCCATCAACGCAGCCATGATCTTCGTGAAGACTCTGGGAGCGGTGGCGAGACCGAAGGGCAGCGCAACGAAATGGTAATGTTCCTGGCGAACCGCAAAACGCAGGAACTTCTGATGTCCGGAGAATATGGGAACATGTAAGATAGGCATCTTGCATGTCTATTGAACACATGAATTCCTGCTCCTCCATGGAAGCGATTACCGAACGAACCGACTCCATCCGGAATCGGTGAAGACGGAATCTCTTGTTGAGCAGCTTGAGATCCAAGATGGGTCGAACCGCCCCGTCTTTTTTCGGCACCACGAATAGATTTGAATAAAACCCTGTGAACCGCTCCGATTCGGGAACAGGCACGATCACCCCGGAACTGAGGAGAGAGGCGATGGCCGTAAAGAACCCCGGGATCAAGGCTGGATCTTTTGGAGGACGGGATTCGAAAAAACGATCCCGTGGAAGAGAGACGAACTCTATCTTGTATCCTGACGATATGACCTCCCTGACCCAGCCGTCCTCTACTGAGGCCAGCCAGACGTCCTTGAAGAACAAGAGTCGACCTCCCAATTGGAAGAGACCCTCGGGAGTCCGAGGATAGTCATGCTGAAGTGGACCGTCCAGATCTGGATCTGGATGGTCTGCCCTGTGAAGAGTGGGATCGCCAGGAGGGAGTGGGTCTGAATGAAACTTTCTTCCTATCTTGGCGTGCCTGCGGCCTTTGTTGGTTGGAGGTCTCCGCCGTATTGAAACGGCGGAAAGCCCGAAAGGGTCGAAACTGACGCATTAGTGAAGGTCTGCGAGGTTTGGACTGAGGGAGGAGGGAACTCGTGCCTCCGGTGGCGTCCTTAATAATCTGGTCCAATTGGGAACCAAAGAGGCGCACTCCCTGAAAAGGCAGATTAGTAAGAGACTTTTTAGAAGACAAGTCCGCCTGCCAGGCTTTGAGCCAAATTGTACGTCGGAATGCCACGACGTTGCTTGACGCCTGAACTGTGCAGGATGCGGCATCCAATGAAGCAGAAAGCAGATAATCCCCCGCATGGGAAATCTGATTGGCGAGATCGGCCAATCGATCTGGTTGTGCTTTCTCTAGGATGCCCTTACGAAGATCCTCTGCCCAAGTAGCTATGGCCTTTGCTGCCCAAGATGAAGCAACGACTGGGCATACCGCCGTCGAAGCCGCTTCGAAGGCAGACTTCGCCAGGGATTCTTTAAATCTATCATTAGAATCCTTTAATGACGCCACACCTGAAAGCGGGAGAACCGTGTTATTAGACAGTCTGGACACGGGCGGATCCACCGAGGGAGAGGCAGACCAGTTATCCGTGAGCTCTTTAGCAAACGGGTACAGTACGCCAAGACGCTTTCCTCTTTGAAAGCGTCTGGTCGGATCTTCCCTTTCTCTTGTAAAAATCTTTCCAAACTCGGAATGAAAAGGAAATACCCGTCTGAACGAAACCTCCTGATCTGAGGATTTCGCAGGGGAGTCAGAGATTTCGAAGGTGTGGTTAATTGCCGCGATGAGGTTCTGTACTGTAACCTTCATGTTCGCGTCTTGGCCAGATTCCAGCTCTACAATCCCTTCAGAAGACATATCCAAGAACGCTTCACCTGACTCGGGTGAGGAGGCACGGGAGGGCGACTGCTGGGAAGGACTAGGTGCAGATGAGGGGCCAGGAGAGGATTCCGGCCGGAGATCCTGCCTGGGCCTTTTGCGGCTTCTGCTAGCTGGCTCAGATGGAGCGTCTTGTGACCTGCTGGACCCTGCAGAAGTGTCCAGGGGCAACTTGTCAAGAACGGCCACTAGGGACTGAGACACCCTGGTGAGGTCTGCCACAGATTGTGAAAGAGACAAGGCCCAGCCAGGAATGGGTGGTTCGCTTTCCCGTGGCGCAATAGGTGGTTCCTGGACGGGGTCATGCTGAACGGGATTGCTGCAGTCCAGGCAGATGGGAGTAGGCTGACCTGAGGGAAGTTTGCGATTGCAAGAGGAGCATGCGAAAAACTGGACTAGGGTGCCCGTGGGGACTGGCGGATGGCCACGATCAGGCTTAGAAGTAGACATGGTGAAGGAAGAGAAGATGAAAACCTGCGGAACTGCCGGAAGGTTGGGGGACAGAAAGGCAGAGTAGGGTGTCAGTCTGCAGATGCAGAAGTACTCACGGTCTGGTAACCCCGAAAGAGATGAATTAGGATCCTGCAACTGGCCAGGGACCAACAGGAAGCGCTGGTCTCTGCTTTAGTCTCCGGCTGTCAGGCTGCAAAGATGGCGACAGCCCGACGTGAGGAAGTAAAAAGCGCGGTTTCTGTGCAAGAAGAAGAAGGGCGGAGCTAGTCGCCTCCCCAGAGTGAAAAGCCGCCCCCCTTTCCCAGCCACAAGCCTGAAGAGGCGGTGGGAGGGCTTAGGAAGGCAACGGCCTATGAGAGCGGACGGGGCCATGGCCGCGAAGGCCCAAATTGAAGCCGGGGGCTAAATTGGACACGGCGGCCGCCTGTCAGCATGGGGCGGCGCGGAAGAACTGCAGCGCAGTCGCGCCCGCCCCTAAGAAGACGCCGCCCTAGCCCTGCTCCCGGACGCAACCCTACGCAAGAATACCGGCAGTGGGGTGAAGAAAGCCCACACCGCAGCTGGGGCCAAAAGGGATGCGGCGACTGGGAACCGCCGGCCGCTGATAACCTGCGGCGCTACTTTGGCGCCGCAACCCGGCGTCCTTGTGGAGACTCTGAGTGGCGTCTTCTTCCGGTCCAATAAAGGTACCTTCCATATCCCACGCTGTCTGTCCATGTCCTCTGTCTTCGCGCCTCGTCCAACCGACAGGCTCTGGTGGGCGAGTGGGTGGGAGGCAGGGGGCAAGGACCATCCGTTTTCGCTGGCACGTCCTGTGCTGAGCCCATGGTCCACCCGGAGAGCTATGAGGATACGGGGTGACAATACACGCCGTACTCATAGTCTCTTTGTGGGAATACAGTTGTGACCGTTCACACTGTATCCCGCCTAAGACCTGAAAGGGAACGACGCACATCGAGGTAGATATGGGTCCAATGAAGGACCCGTGTCCACCTCCTACTGACACTAAGCTAAACTTAGGAAATTCCCTGCCGGTCGGTGGGGTGTACACTGCGGAGGAGCTAACCTTTTTTTGCATAGTGTCAGCCTCCTAGTGGCAGCAGCATACACCCATGGTCTCTGTGTCCCCCAATAAGGCGAACGAGAAATTGGTTTTATTTACAAACTCTGACGGTATTCACCTATGAAGATGGAAATAACCTATTTAGGCTGTATGCCCACGATGCGATTTTTAAGCGTTTTTGCTGCGATTTTTGGCGCAAAAACGTTTAAAAATCGTGTACAGAACGCCCCCCGTGCATTCCTATGGCATTCCGCACATGCTGTGCTAATGCTGCGCTTTTTTCCGCGGCGGAATCGCATCGCGGAAAAAAAAAATCGCAGCATGATCATTCTTTTGTGTGGAATCGCAAAGAATTGCCGCGATTCCGCACCCATAGGAATGCATGAGAATCGCTTACTTCCCGCATGTGGCTATGCCCACCATGCGGGAAGTTAAGCGTCTCATGTGCGGTTGGTACCCACGGTGTGGAGGAGAGGAGACTGTCCTCCAGGCCCTGGGTACCATACCCCTGTAAAAAAAAAATAAAAAAAAAAAATAATAATAAAAAAAAAAAAAAAAATCGGGGTATATTTACCTTCCGACGTGCCGCGCTGCCATCCCAGGCCACAGCATCCCCGGTAATGCCTTGCGGCAAGGTCCTGTGATGACGTGGTCTCGCAAGATCGCTATAGTAATGCGAGACCAACGTCATCAGAGGTCTCGCAAGGCATCGCTGGGAACGCTGAGGCCCGGGATGGCAGCGCAGGACGCCTGAAGGTAAATATACCCCGATTTTTTATTTTTTTATCATTTTTAACATTCTATCTTTTACTATTGATGCCGCATAGGCGGCCTCAATAGTAAAAAGCTGCTCACACTTGTCAAACACTATGTTTGACGAGTGTGACCAACCTGTCAATCACTTTCCAAGCGATGCTTCAAATCGCTTGGAAAGTGCTTGAGAAAATCGCATCAAAATCACGAACAGAATCACGGTAAAACCGCGCGATTTCTGGGAAGGAGTCCGGTTTTCACTGTGCGTTTTAAAACGCTACGTGGGCACATAGCCTTAAACAGTTTTTTCTAGTCCATTAGTGGCTCATCTTGTGGTCTTGATTAGAGGAGGTGGTAATGTGACCATCTAGAATACTCATCGCTCTCCCCCTTCGTTTCAAGTCCTCATACAGACCCGTACATGTCAGGGACAAACGTGAAATTTTCTGTTTAATCTCCATTTAAAATAATTATACCACTTGGCACTTTGATATTTTTCGGTCCCCATTGACTTTTCAATTAAAATTAAGTCAGTTTCAGCAGAGCCCCCATATGCCACCTATGACACCCCCTTTACCTTTCAACACTGCCGGTAAACACGGTTATAAAATCCAGTATCTGTTCCAGAGATTCCGCTGCAGTCTCCAAAACTTCATCTGCGAACCGTCTTAGGAAGATGAAAAAGTCTCCTAGGTTATCAGCAAAGAATTCTGTGCAATGAAGAGAAGGGAATATATTTATCAAACCCCAGAAAATAAGACCGCAAACAGAGAAAATGCCCCTAAAAAATAAAAAAAAAATAAAAAATTACCCCAATACTTCCTCCCTTAAGGGATATTTTCTAGTGACCTCCCCACTTCTTTATCTGACGTCCAGTTTACTGGGTGCGGGGCGCTACTAAAAATTGGAAGGTCAGAATAGCAATATAGTTGCAGCACTGGTCCGAACTGTGCCTGCTCCGCTGCGTCATGGCTGCTGGATGCTTGTGCGCTCCAGCGATCATACCATTTAAAAGAGCTTGTAGAAAAAATCTTCTAGGAGCACAGCCATGTCCTCTCATCTCCTTACTTTCCCATGTCTGGCTGTAGGACAACTAGCTGCAGCAGGAGCCTTTCCCTTCTGTAATGCCTACAGTAGTTCACAAATCACTCAACTGAAGAGGACAGGAAATCAGCAGGATATTAACTCCAAAGAAATTCTGTAAGACGATTTTATTTTAGGTGCATGCAAAAAGTCCTGCCGACTAACAAACAGTGAGGGCAAGTTTATGCTCTGGTTCCCATACAATTCATGGCACCGTACTAGGCTTTGTCATAACGTTATGATTAGGAAGGACCAAACTGAAAGTCAAACAACTGATTGTAATTAGTGGTGAGCAAACGTGCTCGGGTAAGGTGTTATCTGAGCATGCTCAGGTGCTAACAGAGTGTCTTTGGTGTGCTCAGAAAATAATGTTTGAACCCCTGCGGCTGTATGTTTCACCGCTGTTTGACAGACACAACATATTGGGGAATTGCCCAACAAACCGTCAATTCTAAGGGAGGGTGCTCTCGCCCTCCAGCCTCTACTGCTCTTGTCAAGCACTTTGTTTGCTCTTCTTATAAGTGCAGACTACCTTCAGGTCAGTCTTCTTCCCTCTGTCAGGATTGCAGCAATCCCTCTGTCCTTACTACCCAGGAGTCATCCCCTGCTTCTGGAGAGAGTGGCCCCCTTATCCCAGGGTGGGCAACTTCTCTGTCTCAATCAGTTGCAGATCTTAGCAAGGTGTCTCAGACCCAGTTATGTGTGCTGGACAGGTTGCCTCTACCTTCCCCCATCTCAGGCCGGAGGCTCCCATAATTGTTCCTTACCTCTTCACACACCGTAAGAGGGCTAAACAGGAGAGTCGCTCCAGATCCTTCTGCTCGCTCCCTGCCCCCCACTACCCTTCCTCTCTCGTCAAGCGGCTTCTTCCCAGTCTTCCTCTTCAGACACACCAGCGGAATCGAATTTAGGTTTGCGTTCTGAAGCCAGGCTGGACCAGATTATACTGGAGGCCACCAGAAGGAAAAGCACTCTCCTTCCTCCGGCCAAACCCGGGCGCCATTCTCCTAAAGATGATTTTGGCCCTTTCTACCTTTCTCATCTGTGAAAAACCCTTCCCACCAGGAGAGGCCGCAGGCCCGACAGGAAAGGAGAAGACCCTCCTTCAAACTGACACCCTCCTGGAGACCTCGCAATGCGCATGGCAAGTCCCCCAGGAGCAAGCCCAGCAGATTTTCCTCCACATGACTCTTCACTGCTGCCCAGGGAGTTCACCAGGGTGGGCGGCTGTCTCCTGTTCTTCAGGGACGCTTGGCTCGCTTTGATTGACATTTGGGTCATAGACGTAGTATCCTCAGGATACAAGATTATATTAATTTTATGACCTCAAAATTATTTTTTCAAATCCCACCCCTACCTGGGTCATGGTTTTTTGCAGCCATTGCCTCACTCCCCTGAAGAGACGTCGTCGTTCTTGTCCCAACCTCAGAAGAATTTTACAGGTTTCTATTCAAACCTATTTGTAATTCCAAAGAATGACGGGTCAATTCGACAAGAGAGTCCATCTACGTCACTTCAGGATGGAATCCCTTAGTTCAGTAATTGCTTCCATGGAATCACAAGAGTTCCTGTGTTCAGTGAATATACAAGACGCCTATCTCCATTGTTTAGATTTTTCTGGGTTACCAGAGATTCCTTCGGGTCACGATACTGCAGGACCACTTTCAGTTCGTAGATCTTCCATTTGGCCTGGTAACCGCCCCCAGGGTCTGTACAAAGATTATGGCAGGGGTGGTGGACATCTTACAGAGCAGGAGTCTAGTGGTCATACCTTACCTGGACGGCATCCTTGTAAAACCTCCTCCCTAGTCCAGGAAAGCACGTCCACCCCTTTTTTCGAATATGAGCTGCCGGCACTGACATCAGGGGCTTATCTACAGCATTCCGGTTCGATGGGTGTCGCGGTCCGGTCCAGCGCCTCCCATCTTCATACGATGCCGTCCTCTTCTTTCCTTCCTGTCGTGGCTCCGGCGCATCCAGTCCCAATGGAACAGATCTGTCCTCTCCAGATCTCATTTCAAGTCAGGGTGCCTCTAAACTGGTGGCTGTCCTCCCCCCCTCATTCGACAGGATTGGGGTCCTTCCTCCCTATCAACTGGCAGGTGTTTACAACTGATGCCAGTCTTCCCAGCTGGTGTTTTTTCTTGTGGCCATCAGTTCCATCAGGTGAGTTTTGAAGCTGGCAGCTCTTTCATGTAGCTCACCTTTCCTTATTCTGCACAACGATGAGGTGGTTTTGCGTCCTGTTCCCTCCTTTCTTCCCAAGGTAATCTTCACCTTTCATCTCAATGAGGACATAGTACTCCTCTCTTTCTATCAATCTCCAGCTCACTTTCTGGAGCAATCTCTGAACAGGTTGGACCTGGTCAGGGCAATACGCAATTACCTTTCTAGGACCGCCTATCTCCAGAGGACGGACTCTCTCTTCATCATTCCTGAGGGCTCTTGAAAAGAGGCCTTCCGGAGTCAAAGGATACAATTGCTCGCTGTATCTTGGCGATCATTTGAAGGCGTATCGGATTAAGAACAGAGCATCTCCCTCTCGGATTAAGACCCACTTTACCGGAGCGGTGGGAGCCTCCTGGGCCATTCACCATCGGGCATCTGCATTAGGCTAGTTTCACACTGCCATCCGCAGCCCTCCGGAACGCTAGTCTACTTCCTCCTTACGTGAAGCCTACTGTCACATGCGTCCAGCGTTTCCCTGTGTACCTATCTTTAACATTGGGTACGCAGGGAGACGCGTTGTATGCGGATGCGTCCGTATGCGGCGATTTGAGGTGTGCAGCGACCGCACAGAAACGCAAAATTAGCCTTACAGCTTTGCAAAGCAGCGACATGGTCCTCTATTCACACATTCGCCAAGTTCTACAACTCGGCAAATGCCAGCCTAGGTAAGAGAACCTTGCATGCGGCATTAGCTAGTTCTCAAACTGGAGTTTGTGCTGTTTCTCTCCCTATGGACTGCTTTTGTGTCACTCTCCAACCCCAAAAGAAGCGATAGAGAAAACAGGATTTTTTTAGTTACTCACTGTAAAATCTGTTTCTCAAAGCCTTCACAGGGGGACATAGCACCCACCCATGTTTGACAGCAGTATTAATTTGTTTCTATTGTTACTGTTTGTTTTTTCTTCTACGTTCCTCTTCACGCGTTGCTTCACTTACTGCTTTCTCACTTACCTAATTAACTTAGTGTGAGTTGGTGGAGTGTACACTGCTGGGGAAAAGCTAATTTTTTTGTGCATAGTGGCAGCAGCATACACCCATGATTTCCTGTGTTCCCCAATGAAGGCTCAGAGAAACAAATTTTACACTGAGTAACCAAAAATCCTGTTATTTACATCTACTTGACCAGTATAGTGCCAGTATAAGGTGGTAATTACCTGCCGACATGGGATATAATATAGATTAATTAAGTATATACTTGGTACCTGGTATGTATGTGAGGGCACTGTGCTGCACGTCAGGTATCGGGAAGGTAAGTGAAACTGGTTCTGTGCCTCTATTGACCAAAGCCATCTGCACCAAGAGAAGCGCGGTGGAGACCTGCAGCTGCAGGCAGTTCTGGAGAGTCTGCGGCTCGGTCAGCGCAGCCTTCAGGCACAGATAGATTGTCATTAGTCGCTCAAATTGTTCCCGTAGGTTCTCTGAGCCGGGAGCACCGCTTTGCTGGGCATCACGCCATGCTCCTTGCAGTCTGTGCAAACTTTGGTTTACTTTCACCATTTGTTCATGCAACCTGGGAAGAGATTTGTAAAATAATGTAATTACATGATTTATTATGGTCATTTTCAAAAAGATGAAGCAGCAGCAGGTCACACCAACTATTTCACGTAGTTAGCATCAAGCTAAAATCATCTAGACTCCTGAAAAAAAAATATTTCTAGTCTACTAGAATTTAACATCCCCAATTTTTCCTGTACTGCTAAGTTATAGGGGTATTCCCATCTCGTACACTTATGGTATATTTACAGGATGTACTAAAATTGTATAGATAAGGATTCAACCAATGGCACGTGCATCTATCTCAAGCACTGGACCCCTGTCATGTGCCACTTTCAGTGGAAAGGGGGGCAGAAACTGCTAGACAAATATAATGGAAACTCCAATCGCCTCATCACTGACAGCTGCATGCTTCATGGCTCTGTCTGAGATATATACAAGTCCCATATATCCAATCTACTACAGAATTATGGCATATCCCATAGATACTGCTCCTGATGTCCCTCACTGATCACCCGGCTTCTCCTCCTTTGGGATCTGAGTGCAGTATCCCCACTGCTCCTCTGTACTGCTGATGTCCCCCGCCGCCTTTCCATCTTCTCCTTTGGGGGTAATTCTAGGGGTTTGACATCTCAGCTTCTCCTTCACAACACTGCTAATGTCCCCCGCCGCTCACCTGGCTTCTCCTTTGTGGGTGGGGATTTAGTATCCCTGCTACTCCTCCATACTTCTGATGTCCGCTACTGCTCACCTGGCTTTTACTTTGGGGTTGGTTGGGGACCACTGCAGTCGTTCAGTGGCTGCTCCTTACGGCTCGGGTGAAATATGACCACTACAGCCAATATGTCAATGTCGATTGACTACAGGGGTCGGCTGACACCCCACTGCCTCAGAAGAGGAAGCCACATTAGCGTCGGGGGACATCGGCAGCACTATATAAGTGTGGTTGGATACAGTAGCTGAGTATGTGTTTTTTTAATAATAGCTCCACCACAGCCACTTTTTTAAACTTGGTCCAAGTAGTAGACACCCCCTTGAAGGGTGAGGACATGGAATACCTGTGAAAGCCGAGATGAAGGGTGTATTGTGTCAGCACCAGGTTTTCTGTCACCAAGTTAAAGTTCTGAGGGAAGTCTGGTTGCTGATCATCAGCCGGTGGAATAAAACAAGTCTCTTTGTCCAGGCCTGTGTGAAAAAAAAAATATAGGAAAAGTTGTTAAAAATATATAGTTGTAGTATAACTGGTAGATGGGGAAAAAGGAAGAATTATGTTACAACTAATCCTGTATGTCAGGTAAGTTGGGGCTTATTCAGTTATCAGTTTTAATACAAAGGATCTCCGGCCCATTAATCAGAGTGGAGTAAAGCTATGAAATAAACCTAACGATCTCTACATTGCACAGACAGGAGGGCTTTTAACAAAACTGTCCCAAGTCAGCTACATACATGTGTAAAGCGTTATTCCCATTATTAAAAGTTATCACCGATCAAGTGGATAAGTGAAACCTACGTGCGGCAATAGGGTCTGACCACTCACACCCTCACAAATCCTGAGAACGAGGTTCCAACAAGTCCAGTAAGAAGGGAACGGTAGCCGCACATGCACACACCACAGCTCCATTCATTCTCCATGGGACTGCTGGATGCAGCAGAGTACAGCGCTAAGCATATCGAGCCCCGTTCTTGGGATAAATGGGTCTGCCAGCAGTCGGACCCCCAACAATCCGCAAGGTATCCCCTATCCTTTAGACAGGGAAAGTTATGTAAATTAGCTCTTTGGAAACAAACCAAACTATTTTGCTAGTGCCAAGCATTGAAGGTAGCTATCAGCTATAGGTGGCATTAGCAAGATAGTTTTCTTTCATTCACGTGGAGAGCTAATTTGTATGCTGGGGTATAATAAATATTGCAAAAAGTGTAACTGTACCGTTGGGTTTTGTGCAGACTCTGCTTACCCTTCATATGTATATTCCGACTCCTTCGCTCTTCTTCGTTAATGTCACGAAGTGCGCAGTACGTGGGATTGAATGTCAACAGGCGGGCCGACTTTAGTTTGCAAAAAGGCTGGCACAGCCGCAACAGGGCTGCACCCAGATTCAGAAAGAAGCTGTCCGAGGCGTACGTCTGCAGGAAGATTTCTGGAACTTGGTTGGCCCAGATTTTAGCACGACCTGCGTTGGCGTGAAGACAGTTCCCCAGCCAGGACAAGATTAGATGTTTGGTATCTGGAGATAACTGGAGAAGGTTCTTCAGAAGTTGATAAATTTTCTCATGAAACAGAGCCATGAACTAGACAAGAAGAGAGGAGATTAAATTGCATTAGTGAGCTGCACAGTAAATGGAAGAAGGTACTGTGTATCATCTGATCACCATATTGGGGGTCCCCTGAAGGGATCAGTGATGTGAATAGGCAGTAAAGGTATGTCATACATGAACCCCTTTAGGTTTGGGAAGCACAACCTGACTTCCATTACCTGATGTATATTGGCTTCTTGCACTTTAATCTCCTGCGGACTGGAGCGTGAAGGGTTCACAAAGTAGCCATGGTTTTCTACCACTCCGGGGGTACGCAGGAGGCAAGAAATGCTAAGGATCTCCCCCAGCAACGTCTTCTGATATTGGTGTCCGTTTGTTGGATCTTGAGGTTGGATATAAGCCACAAAAACCTGAAAAATGTAAAGGCATACAAAAATGAGGAACTAATGGTTTCAAGGGTAAGACGTATCTGGCATGACATTTAAAAGGATCATTAGCTTTTGTCTGGGCCGTGTCAAGGTGAAACATTGCTGAACGGGAGTGTATGACTTAAATTTTAACAGGTAAAGGAAGTCACCTTTGCAATGTCCTTCTGACGAGTGCAATATAGAAGCAGATCAAGGTATGTGTAGAGCAGCATCTGGCAAAGCTCCAAGTCCTTGACTCGTTCCAGGATCACATCAAATATGGGATGAAAAACTTCGCTGAAAGACTGCACCTCCTCATCAGCCAGAAGGGCTTCGATTACCTCCTCCAAAAACTCCACCACCTCATCAAAGTCTGAAACAGAAGCATGGAGCCGGCGAAGAGATTGGCATCATTCATTTCTACTGGGTATTAACTGCAGCAATGACAATAGATATATTGAATATCCCATGAGGATTTACTGCAGCATTAATGCAAAAATTAGCATGCTCCATTTCCAGATTAATCGATGCCCCCCCAACAGTAATATCAGCCTAATTTTGTATTTTAGGTGTTGGTGAGTTTGTGTGAGACCAACAACGACTTTTGTACTTTTTTAAACTTAAAAAATGTTGTTGGTCGGATAGCCCCTTTTATCACCTATCCACAGAATAGGATCTATAGGTATCTGACCACCAGGAGGGACCCCCCATAGAAGTGAATAGAGGCCACAAGAATGAAATTTTAGTAATCACAATAATTTTGTTTCTAATGTAAAATGCTGCAAACCTCTACATGTGACAAATTGCTACGACCCCCACCGCTCAGTGGTTATTGGGGGTCCCAGTAGTCTACCGTACATTTAGCCCCTGTTCTGTAGGGAGGTAATACACGCTGCTTATAATAATCTTTATTTTTATATAGCGCTAACATATTCCGCAGCGCTTTACAATTTGCACATATTATCATCACTGTCCCCGATGGGGCTCACAATCTAAATTCCCTATCAGTATGTCTTTAGAATGTGGGAGGAAACCGGAGTGCCCGGAGGAAACCCACAGAAACACGGGGAGAACATACAAACTCCTTGCAGATGTTGTCCTTGGTGGGATTTGAACCCAGGACCCCAGCGCTGCAAGGCTGCAGCGCTAACCACTGAGCCACCGTGCCGCCCTCGCTTATAGGATAAGTCCCTGTGATTCTCCCTATAATAAGGTAATAAACAACGAAACGTGAACCTTTGGGATTCTCCCAATGTTTTGACCTAAGGCTGTGTTCACACACTGCGTTTTTTAGCGGTTTTTGCAATAAAACCGCTAAAAATAAGCATCCCATGCATTTCTATGCATTTTGCACTTTTTGTGCATACTGAGGCGCTCTTTACCGCGAAAAAGAGGGATTTTGGGTTCTTACCGTAAAATCTCTTTCTTGGAGCCTTCATTGGGGGACACAGATGACCATGGGTGTATGCTGCTGCTGCTGCTAGGAGGCTGACACTATGCAAAACAAGAAACTTAGCTCCTCCCCGGCAGTACACACCCACCGACAGGCACCAAGCACCTCAGTTGGTGAAAAAAGCAGTAGGAGAAGCAACCAAAAACCATAAACATATGTACCAACTCAACAAGGGACTCTCAGACCCAACACAGTACTACTTAAACAGGGAGGGTGCTGTGTCCCCCAATGAAGGCTCCAAGAAAGAGGTTTTACGGTAAGAACCCAAAATCCCTCTTTAGCGCCTTATTGGGGGACACAGATGACCATGGGACGTTCCAAAGCAGTCCCGAGGGTGGGAACAGCAATAAAGGAACGAAATAAGGAAGGGCTTAGGTCGGTCGATGCGCCACCGCCGCCTGCAGAACCTTCCTACCAAGAGCTGCATCAGAGGAGGCCTGGGTATGAACCCTGTGGAACCTCGCAAAGGTGTGCAAAGAAGACCAGGTTGCAGCCCTGCAGAGTTGTAAGGCCGAAGCCTGGTGCCACACAGCCCAAGAAGCCCCTACAGCCCGGGTGGAGTGGACTTTCACCCCCGGAGGGGGCCGTTTCTCCTAAAGACGGTAGGTTTCCAGGATGGAAGACCGAATCCAACGAGCAATTGTGGATTTGGAAGCCGGAAGACATTTCCAGCGACCCTCAGAAATGACAAACAAGGAATCAGATTGGCGAAAGGAAGCGGTCCTGGCAAGGTAAACACGCAAGACTCTCACTACATCCAGTTTGTGGAGCGACTTTTCCAGAGGATGAGCAGGCGCAGGACAAAACGATGGAAGTACGATATCTTCGTTAATGTGAAAGGGAGATACCACTTTCGGAAGGAAAGAAGGAACTGGCCTGAGAACAACCTTATCTTGGTGGAGGATAAGGTACGGAGAACGACAGGATAAGGCCGCCAGCTCAGAAACTCTCCTTATGGATGTAATGGCGATTAGAAAAGCCACCTTCCATGAAAGAAAAGACAGAGGGATATCCTGGATTGGCTCGAACGGCGCCTTCTGGAGAGCGCCAAGAACAAGATTGAGATCCCATGGATCTATCGGAGAACGATGGCCACATGGGCGACTCCTTGGAGAAAAGTCTTCACTTGCGGTAAGGAAGATAGATCCTTCTGGAAGAGGATTGCTAGGGCAGACACCTGGCCTTTGAGGGTACTGAGGGATAGGCCAGCATCCAAACCGGATTGGAGGAAACCAAGAATGGGAGGAATGGAGAATGATAGTGGAAAAACATAGTTCTCGTCACACCAACGAAAAAAGGCCTTCCAGTACCTATGGTAAATGCGGGAGGAAGCCGGCTTCCGAGCCTTAATCAAGGTCTGAATGACCCGGTCGGAAAACCCCGATTCCCTCAGAATCGCGGCCTCAACGGCCATGCCGTTAAACTCAGAGACTGAGAACTCTGGTGGTAAAGGGGGCCTTGCGAGAGAAGATCTGGACGGTCTGGAAGCCTCCAGGGGACGTCCGCAAGCATGCTCACCAACTCCGCGTACCAAGGGCGTCTCGGCCAGTCTGGAGCTACTAAGATGACTGGGATGCCCTCTGACTTTATCTTTTTGACCACTCTTGGGATCAGGGCAAGCGGAGGAAACAGGTAAGGTAGTTGGAACTGGGACCACGGAATTACTAGGGCGTCGTAACCGACGGCTAAAGCAGGGTTCCCCAACTCCAGTCCTCAAGGCCCACCAACAGATCATGTTTTCAGGATTTCCTTTGTATTGTACAGCTGATGCAATTATCACCTGAGCAACACTAAGGAAATCCTGAAAACATGATCTGTTAGTGGGCCTTGAGGACTGGAGTTGGGGAACCCTGGGCTAAAGGATCCCTGGACCTGGCTACAAAGTGAGGAACCTTGTTGTTCATCCGAGATGCCATGAGATCGACGTCCGGGGTGCCCCAACGCTGGCATATCTGACTGAAGACTGTGGGATGAAGGGACCATTCGCCTGACGCTAGACCTTGGCGACTCAAGAAGTCGGCTGCCCAGTTTTCCACCCCTGGAATGTGAACGGCGGAAATCGCCGGCACGTGACGCTCTGCCCAACGGAGTATCCTTGCCACTTCTGACATCACCTGCCTGCTGCGAGTACCGCCCTGGTGGTTTATGTACGCCACGGCCGTGGCGCTGTCTGACTGTATGCGGACCGGTTTGCCTACGAGAAGATGCTGCCAACGAAGGAGAGCGAGGAAGATTGCCCTGATCTCCAGAAGGTTGATGGGCAGAAGAGTCTCCTGGGCGTTCCAACGCCCTTGGGCCGTTCTCTGATAGTAGATCGCCCCCCATCCTAGGAGACTGGCATCGGTGGTGATGACCTGCCACCGAGGTGGGAGAAAGGATCTTCCGCGGAGAACTGACGCCGGCAACGTCCACCAAGTCAGCGATTGCCTGACTCTGAGCGGAAGAAGAATGGGGCGATCCAGAGAAAACGAGGTCTTGTCCCAGACTGACAGGAGGAACAGTTGGAGAGGGCGAGAGTGGAATTGTGCAAAGGGCACTGCTTCCATAGAGGCTATCATCTTCCCCAGGACTCTCATGCAGGACCGAAGGGACATGATCCTCGAGCGTTGAAGGGACTGGATCCCCTTGCGAAGGGTTGAAAACTTGTCCCTCGGTAGAAACACTCGGGCTAGATTCGTATCGAACTCCATGCCCAAAAAGGTCAGATGCTGGGTAGGGTGCAGAGTGGACTTGTCCTTGTTGACTATCCATCCGAGGCGTCTGAGGGCATCCAAGGTTATGTGAAGACTGTGAAGACAGTCTTGGCGGGACGAGCCCTTGATCAGGAGATCGTCCAGGTAAGGGATAAGAATCCCTCTGGATCGAAGGATGGCCATGACTGTTGCCATCACCTTCGTGAAGACACGAGGGGCGGAGGCTAGGCCGAAGGGAAGGGCCGCGAACTGATAATGATTGTTCTGAATCGCAAAGCGGAGGTATCTCTGATGCCGCCGAGAAATGGGGATGTGGAGGTAGGCATCCCGTATGTCCACCGAGCAGAGAAACTCTCTGGGCTCCATCGAGGCTATTACCGAACGCAGAGACTCCATCTTGAAGTGGCGGATCTTCACGTGGCGATTGAGCAGCTTGAGGTCCAAAATTGGGCGAAGAGAGCCGTCCTTTTTCGGGACTACAAAGAGATTCGAGTAGAACCCTAAAAACCGCTCGTTTGTAGGAACGGGAACGATGACCCCGGCGGAAAGGAGAGAGGAGACGGCCTGAAGGAACCCTGGAACCTGTGATCGCTGTTTTGGGGTTCGAGACAGACAGAAACGACTGTTTGGGAGGGAAGAAAACTCGATTTTGTATCCGGATGTGATGATTTCCCTGACCCAAGCATCGTCGACAACGGATAGCCATGCGTCCTTGAAAAAGGAAAGTCTGCCTCCCACCCTGGAAAGCTTTCCAGGTGGGGGTGACCCGTCACTTAGATGAAAACCTTCCGGATCGAAAGCCTGAGGACCTGGAAGGCTGACCCCTGGATCTCCAGCGAGGGGCCGGCTTATACGATGGCTTTCTCCGGTCATTGGAAGCAGTGTTCCGGTCCTGCTGGGATGAACCGTCTGTGGGAGAGAAGGGGCGAAAGGACCTAAAAGGCAGAGAAACCTTCTTGTTAAAGAACCTCTTAGGGTGGGACTGGGGAAGGGAAGTGCTCTTTCCACCAGTGGCATCCGAGATTATCGGATCCAGCTTGGCGCCAAAGAGCCTAGTACCGTGAAATGCCAGGTTTGTGAGCGACTTCTTTGAGGTGGTATCCGCATTCCAAGACTTCAACCAAAGGATGCGGCGTACGGCCACAATGTTGCTGTTAGCTCTAGCTACGCACCCTGCCGCGTCCAAGGAGGCGGCCAAAAGGTACTTGCCTGCATGATTAATTTGGTCTGCTAAATCTGCCAGCTCGTCCTGAGGAGCTGCCGCTGAAATGCCCCTGCGCAGAATTTTTGCCCAAGCCGAAATGACTTTCGCCACCCAAGCGGATGCGAAGATAGGACAGAGGGATGCGCCGGATGCCTCAAAGATTGACTTAGCCAACGACTCTATTTGCCTGTCTGATGGGTCCTTAAGAGAAGCTCCGTCCGGAAGGGAAAGAACCGTCTTAGAGGAAATACGAGAGACTGGTGGATCTACCTGGGGAGCTTTGGTCCATTTCGTGACTAGATCCGCATCGAAGGGATAAAGTACATCTAAGTACTTGCGGCCTGAAAAACGTTTCTCAGGATGTTGCCAGTGATTGGCTAAGGAAGTGTCGAAATCTTTGTTATTAGGAAAGGTTCGAGATGGAGGCCTCGCTTTCTTAAGGGAAACCGAGCATTCCTGAGGGGGGGCCTTATCCTCCTTTATCTTGAGTGTTTGGTATATAGCCGATATGAGACTATTTACCATATCCCGAGTTCTAGCTATATTGTCCGCCTCGGAGTCTGATCCAGATTGTGAATCCTCGTCTGACCCAGGATCGTCTGCCGATGAGGGAGACGAGGAGCGTAGCCTGAGAGAAGCGGAGGGACCCTGCGAACTGGAAGAAGAGCCAGACAGGACCCGCTTCCTAGAGCCCCTACCTGGTCTGTCCGTCTGAGGGTCACGGTCCGGTGCTGTCGACTCACTATGAGAGGCGGTCGGTGCACAGGTGACTGCAGATAACTGAGGCAACCGCTCTAAGACCTGGACCAGCGATTGAGACACTTTTGTCAGATCAGAAACTGACTGAGACATCGCCACAGCCCATTCAGGGGGGTGGGGTGGTCTCCACCCGGGGTTCGGAGTGCTCCTGAGGGGCAGACATGGCGGAAGGGCTGCAAGACGGGCAGAGGGGAGATGACTGACCCGAAGCCCACTTCTTTTTACAGCGCGCGCAGGTGTAGTGAGTGAGTAGCGGTGGGTCTGGAGCAGAAGGCCCTTGCCGGGTTGGGCATAAGTCTCAGTGGTAGAAACACTACCTGAAAGAAACTGCGGGGGTGGGGGGCTAAGTTAAGCGTCAGGGAGAGTCAGAGTCGAGCCTACCGAGGTTCAGAAGCAGACACACTAGCGTTGTGGCCCCCAGGGCAAAAATCCAGAGAGAAGGAGGAAGAAGCTCCGGAAATCCAGGAAGAAAACGCTGGCGGTGGACGGAGCTTAGCCCCCGCACTGCGCGATTGGCTGAGACCCGGGGAGGGGGCGCGGTTAATGACACGCTGACAGGGCTAAAGAGAAAGGAGCCCTGAGATAGGCTGTAGAAGCACGCGAAGAAAGCGCGCGCACAGGGAGAGGGAGGACCGCTTCGAAAATGAAAGTGAAAGCACTCCCTCTGCTTTCACTAGCGACGGCGCACCCGGGTGCCTACTACCGCAGTTAAAGGAGAACTCCCTCTGGGCTGAATACTGAGGACAGGGGACGCAGACCGAGGCAGCGCCCCCCCGGCGGAACCCCTCCCCCCGCGACAGGAGGGCCGCGTGTCAGAGCGCCGTGTCAAAAGGAGGAGTGAGGTACTCGCTGTACTTGATTGCAGAAGTCCTTGATAGGTCTATGAGAGCGGGGCTGAGGGGAACATTCAGAAGCTTACCTGATGTCCCTGACGAGGCTGACCGAAGGGGCCCACGATAGAGCGCAGGCCGCTGGGAGAGGCGATCCTCAGTACCCGCACCATCCGTATGGTGCTGAAGACTGCTCCAACCCCAGTGTCAGGGGAAACGTCACCGCTGGCGACCGCCGTCTTCCTCTCAGCCCTGTCCTAGGAGAGGGATGAGGAGGGGAATCGGCTAGGACCGTCCATCCATGGCCCCTAGCACCCGAGGGTGATAGGGGAAGGTCCTGCCTGCGGGCCTGAGAGTTGCGATGTGGGCAATACCACATTGCTCGCTCAGCCGCATTAAAAGGAAAAGCAGGATGAATTCACATCCTGTTTCCTGATGCTGTATCAGGAAAATAAAGGGGAAAACATTAAAAAAACACAACAAAAACCTGAAAAGAAAATGATTAAATGCGGATCTGGGGAGATCCCGGTCCGCCTCCTACAGACACTAAACACAAACTGGGGTGCTTGGTGCCTGTATACTGCCGGGGAGGAGCTAAGTTTCTTGTTTTGCATAGTGTCAGCCTCCTAGCAGCAGCAGCATACACCCATGGTCATCTGTGTCCCCCAATAAGGCGATAAAGAAACATGGATTTTTGTGAGTACTCACCATAAAATCCTTTTCTCCGAGACGCTCATTGGGGGACACAGAGACTGTGGGGTGTGTGCTACTGCCGTCTGGAGGCTGACACTAGGCATACAAAAAACAAGTTAGCTCCTCCTCCGCCGCATACACCCTCGTCCCGATAGCAGGCGGAAACCAGTTTAGTGCAAAAGCAGTAGGAGAACATCCAAAAATTAACCTTAACGCAGAAAATCATATGTCTGAAAAAGGACCACCCTACATTAAATAAGAATTAAATAAACAAGAGCCAACTGGCTATCAGGGTGGGTGCTGTTTCCCCCAATGAGCGTCTCGGAGAAAAGGATTTTACGGTGAATCCATGTTTCTCCTTCGTCTCATTGGGGGACACAGAGACTGTGGGACGTCCTAAAGCAGTCCCTGGGTGGGAGGACAACTCACCGATCCAAGCCGCATGCCCTCCTGTGTGCCACTGCTGCTTGGAGAATTTTCCTACCCAGGCTCGCATCCGACAAGGCCCGAGTATGCATATTGTAATGCTTACAAAAAGTGTGCAGGCTGGACCAGGTTGCTGCTTTGCATACCTGCTCTGCCGAAGCCTGGTGCCGAAGCGCCCAAGAGGCGCCCACTGCCCGAGTAGAGTGCGCCCCTATCCCTGTTGGAATCGGTGAGCCTCTAATACGGTAAGCCTCCTGAATAGTTAGGCGAATCCATCTGGCTATGGTTGACCGTGAGGCTGCGAGACCCTTCCTGCGCCCTTCAGGAATCACAAACAACGAGTCCGTCTGGAGAAAAGGTGCTGTCCTTGACACGTACCTCTTGAGAGCTCTTACCAGATCTAAAGAGTGGAGCGCCCTTTCCACTCTGTGTACTGGCGCTGGACAAAACGAAGGCAGAACAATGTCCTCATTAATATGGAAAGAGGACACGACCTTCGGCAGAAAAGGCGGCGGTGGTCTAAGGACTACTTTATCCTTAAAAAAAGTCAGAAAAGGAGCTCTGCAAGATAATGCTCCTAACTCCGAGACCCACCTAATGGAAGTTATGGCTACCAAGAATACCACCTTCCTGGAGAGATATGACAATGAAATTTCCTGTAAGGGTTCAAACGGGGCTTCCTGTAGGACACCCAGGACCAGGTTAAGGTCCCAGGCGTCTATGGGTGCTCTATAGGGGGGCACCAAATGAGAGACCCCCTGAATGAACGTCCTGACCTGCATATTGGTAGCGATCTTTCGCTGAAAAAGGACCGACAAGGCCAAAATCTGCCTCCTAAGGGAACTTGGCGCCAACCCTGCGTCCAGGCCGGACTGCAGAAAAGCCAGGATGTTGGGTACCGAAAAGGATAATGGCGCAACCCCGTGTTCTCGACACCAATGAAAGAGAACATTCCAAGTGTTATGATAAATTTTCGCCGAGGCCGGCTTCCGGGCGCTAACCATTGTCGCAACCACTTCACGCCCAAATCCCGCCTGGGTCAGAATCCAAGATTCAACGGCCATGCCGTCAAACACAGGGCCCCTAAGTTCGGGTGGCAGATCGGCCCCTGAGACAGTAAGTCTGGCCGTTCCGGTAGACGCCAAGGCACGTCTGCGAGGAGCTGCACTAGATCCGCGTACCATACTCGACGGGGCCAGTCCGGGGCCAGCAGAATTGCCGGGACCCCCTCTGTCTTGATCTTTCTGATGACCCTTGGGAGAAGCGGCAGTGGGGGAAACAGGTATGGGAGCCGAAACTGGCTCCACGGTAGGACCAACGCATCCACCGCGATCGCTCGCGGGTCCTGAGACCGAGCGACGAACGTGCTCACCTTGGCGTTCTCCCTGGACGCCATCAGATCCACGTCTGGAGTCCCCCACCGTTGGCAAATCTGCTGGAAGACCTCGGGGTGAAGGGACCATTCCCCGGCCGCGACGCCCTGTCGGCTTAGGAAATCTGCTGCCCAATTTTCCACACCTGGTATGTGAACTGCTGAGATTACCGAGTGGTGCCTCTCGGCCCAACGGAGCACATGCTCTATCTCGCGCATGGTTGCCCGGCTTCGCGTGCCTCCCTGGTGATTCACGTACGCCACTGCCGTGGCGTTGTCTGACTGAACTCGGACTGGGCGTCCTGCTAGCAAGTGCTGAAAACGCTGCAGCGCCAACCGCACCGCTCGAATCTCCAACAGGTTGATCGGCAGACGAGCCTCCTGAGGCGACCATTGCCCCTGGGCCGTGTGATGCCGGAAGATTGCCCCCCAGCCGAAAAGACTTGCATCGGTCGTGATCACCAACCAATGATCTGGGGGAAAAGGCTTCCCCTGACGAAGAGAGGAGTCGTGTGTCCACCATTGAAGCGCCCGTCGAACCTGAGAGGGCAACCTGCACTGATGATCGAGGGAGAACGAACTCCCGTCCCAAGCCGCTAAGAGAGCATGCTGCAGGGGACGGAGATGAAATTGAGCAAACGGAATTGCTTCCATCGCCGCCACCATCCTTCCTAGAACCCTCATCCCGAACCGTGTGAGGGCCCGGTTGTTGAAGACTTCGGACTCCCTGCCGGAGTGCCCGAGCCTTGTCCGGAGGGAGAATTACCAACCCTCGGGAAGTGTCGAAAATCATCCCCAGGAATAAAATCCTCTGAGCTGGGGTAAGGGAAGACTTCTTCCCGTTGATCAACCATACTAGGCGAGATAGGGTATCCAGTGTGATGCTCACATTCTCTTCGCATGCCCGAAAGGACGGCCCCTTTACTAAGAGGTCGTCTAAGTACGGCAAAACCACTATGCCCCGAGAATGTAGAACGGCCATGACGACCGCCATCACTTTCGTGAATATCCTGGGGGCCGTGGCCAACCCGAAAGGTAGGGCCACAAACTGAAAATGCCGGCCCTCGATTGCAAACCGAAGGAACCTTTGATGTGTGGGAAAAATAGGGATGTGCAGGTAGGCATCCTGGACATCGATCGATGCCAAATATTCTCCGTGCTCCATGGACGATATGACCGACCGGAGAGATTCCATGCGAAAACGCCTGACCCTGATGAACCTGTTCAGGAGCTTTAAATCCAGAACCGGCCTTAATGTTCCGTCCTTCTTGGGGACTGCGAACAGATTGGAATAAAATCCTTGGGTCTTCTCGCACTCTGGTACAGGGACAATGACCCCGTTGCGCCGCAAGACCTCGATGGCCCCTAGCAATGCCTCTGCCCGGGATTCCGTTTTGGGAAGCCGGGAAAGAAAAAATCGTCTTGGCGGATCTTTGACAAACTCTATTTTGTACCCGGAACACAATAATTCTGCCACCCATGCGTCGCGCGCCACCGCGACCCAGACGCGGCAGAACCTGCGCAGCCGTCCGCCTACTCTGCTGTCCTCGGGTACTGGATGCCTCGAGTCATTTCGCTGAGGGCTTCTGGGACCTGGCCCCCCTTGATCTGGGCGGGCGGCCCCGCATCCTACCCAGCGGGTTGGTTCTATACGTGACCTGACGCTCCTTGTCTTGGTTATAGCGAGCTGGGGTGGAGATACTGGCCGCTGCCATCCACCCGGGGGTGCGAAATGCTCGAAAGCGCGCCTGAGGTTGACGAAAAGGCGGCCTAATCCTTTGCTGTGGAAGGAAGCTGCTTTTTCCCCCTGTAGCATCTGAAATGAGCTTGTCTAATTTCTCCCCAAATAGCCGATTACCCTGAAAAGGCAGGGAAGTCAAAGACTTCTTAGAAATAGAATCAGCTCGCCATAACCTTAACCACAAGGCTCTCCTAATGGCGATTGCATTTGCTGCCACTACAGCCGCGCCATTAGCCGCATCCAAGGATGCATTAATTAAATAGTCACCCGCCATCGCGATCTGACTTGCTATCTCCGCCACTTCCGACGGCAAATCTCTATCCTGTAGGACCTTGTTTAAAGAATCTGACCATGACATCATGGCTTTGGCTACCCATGTTGCCGCAAAAGAAGGAAAGAGCGCTGATCCCGATGCTTCATACACCGAGCGAGCTAAACCTTCTATGAGTCGATCCGTGAGGTCCTTAATGGAAGAACCGCTAGGTGCTGACAACAAGGACCTTGAAGCTAGGCGTGACACTGGGGGATCCACTACCGGAGATTCCGCCCATTTTTTACAAAGTTCCGATGCGAACGGATATCTCGTTTCCAGCGTTTTTTGTCCTGAAAAACGTTTGTCTGGACGTTCCCTTTGCCGCTGCACTATATCCTCGAACTCAGGATGAGTGCTAAATACTCTATGTGGTCTCCTGGTCTTCTTAAAGGATACCTTATGACCTGTAGTTAGGGAGACATCATCGTCAATACCCAGAGTCTGATTGACTGCTTCAATAAGACTGTCTACCGTCTCTCGGTACCCCGGGGTATCCAGGTCCAAGGACTCTTCCCAGTCATCACCTGAACTCTGCTTGCTCCCAGAAAATGGTGACGGTGAGCGAGATGCCGCACTCACGGATGCTGAGGCACCGGAGGGGCCAGGAGACGCCGTACGGGCTCTTTTCCTGTGCGCCTGCCTAGAGAGTGTGCGGCCCCTGCAGGCCGGAGGCTCTTGTGAGGTGGGTGACCCCTCCCAAACAGGCGAGCCGTCATCTCTACCCCTATCCGGGGCCTGAAGGGTCTCAATTGCCTTCGTGAGCGAAACCATGGACCGAGAGAGTGATAACGCCCATTCTGGGGGATCCAGACCCCTGGGCACTGTCGCAGGGGAGGGCTCCTGGGCGCGTTCGGAGTCGCAGGCTTCACATAACTTAATAGTTTGCGCTCGTGGGAACATCACCCCACAGGAAACGCATGCGGCATAAAGGAACGTGTGCGTTTTTCCTTTCCCAGACATAATGCTGGCGTCGGCCCACACACAAAAAAATCCCTTAAAGGTTTTGGGGGGTGGGGGGGGTAGGCGGAGGAGGGTACTGTGTAGTGCCCTAGTGTGGCTCCGGGACGGGGTCGCACTTACCCACTCCTGCGCGTCTCTCCCCGTGCTTCAGTTGCCTCACTCCTGGTAGGCTGCAATTCCTCTGTGATCGCGGTCTACCCTGCCTTACCGCCGGGGCCTCAATTTAATCCGGCGCCTGCCCTGGAGATGGGGGCGGCGCCGGAAATGACGTCACGCGTAGGGCGGCGCTTCCGCCCGCGGCCCAGGCCGAAGCCGCGGGCTAAATTTAGAAGTGGTCCGCCCGACCGCTACCCCGGCCGCCCGCCTCCCCATGCCCGGCTGACGACGGGGGGCGGCGCCGGAAATGACGTGCGCCCAGGGCGGCGCTTCCGCCCGCGGCCCAGGCCGAAGCCGCGGGCTAAATTTAGAAGTGGTCCGCCCGACCGCTACCCCGGCCGCCCGCCTCCCCATGCCCGGCTGACGGGGGGCGGCGCCGGAAATGACGTGCGCCCAGGGCGGCGCTTCCGCCCGCGGCCCAGGCCGAAGCCGCGGGCTAAATTTAGAAGTGGTCCGCCCGACCGCTACCCCGGCCGCCCGCCTCCCCATGCCTGACGACGGGGGGGGGGGGCGGCGCCGGAGAAGACATGTGCCCAGTGCGGCGCTTCCGCCCGCGGCCCAGGCCAGTCCGCCCACCTGGCACGCCGGATTGTCCCCCCAGACCGATCTCTACCCCTCTACCTCGGCCATCCGGCTGCAGCTCCCCACAGTCTCCCGGCCGCGCCAATACCCGGAGGGAGGCGAAGCAGGTTAGAGGAGCGGGTGGAAGGGTGGGGGGAGGGGGAAAGCGTGCCTTTCCGAAAACGCTGCCCAGGGCCCTCCACTCGCTCCAGCACATACCTGAGGTACTCTGTTTAAGACGGTGCAGGCACCCTAGCTCCGACCGCCTTGCCGGGACGAGGAGAGGGACCGTCTGCCGCCATGCAGCACCGCCGTCACGCGTTGGTGGAGTCATGGGGGCTGCACAGACTAGTCTTGTGCCTCTGTGCAAGCCCATGGTTTCAATACCTAGGGGTGGACAGGGCTAAGTCTGGCCTAATGTCCCACGTCGCGGGAGAGGAAACGTGGAGGGATACTCGCACGTGGTCGCCCGTTGCTGGTTTGGGGAAATCGGATCCTTTCAATAGGATGCGTTGCCCCTGTCTTATCTTCATAAAACAAAAAACAAAGAAAAAATAGATGTCTGGGGAAAAGTCCCAGATATGTCCCTCGGTGCGGGAAAGGATACGCGGAGGCGATACTCAACGCGTGCTCGCCCGTTGTTGGTTTGGGGAGATCGGACCCTTTCTATAAGATCCGTCGCCCTTGTCACATCTTCATGGTAAACTAGAAAAAAATTAGTCTGGAGAGATCCAGACTGCGTGTGCCTCCATAAGACACTAAGCAAAAAACTGGTTTCCGCCCGCTATCGGGGCGAGGGTGTATGCGGCGGAGGAGGAGCTAATTTGTTTTTTGTATGCCTAGTGTCAGCCTCCAGACGGCAGTAGCACACACCCCACAGTCTCTGTGTCCCCCAATGAGACGAAGGAGAAAAAGGCATCGCGGTAAAAAATGCAGCATGCCCATTAATTTTGCGGATTTTTCCACGTTTCTGGCTATTTCTATGCGTTTTGAAAACGCGCTGAAAAAAAACGCGCGGTTTCTGGGAAGGGAGTCAGGTTTTTCAGCAGAAATTTTCTGCTACGTGTGCACTTAGCCAAAGAGAGATCAGCTGATTGAGTGCAATGCACTATTTGGCCTCTACTGATCTAGAAGTCGCGGAATGACAGCTATAGACTGCAATGTAACCAGGACCTACTTGCTCCACGCAGTCCCTCCAGCATGAGGTCCACTACCTGTGCTGGGACATCCTGCCCCTGATATATCTCTGGGGTCAGCAGAACAGTGCGAGCATTGGAGACGGTTAGTGCCTTACAGCGCACTGCATATGGCAGCAGATTCTCTGGCACTTTAGTGACCTGTTAAGACAATTGAATAAAAAAGCAAAAGGTAACAAAAGTAATTTATGGTGTGAACAGTGTCGACAGGTCGTGGCATAAATGAGCTCTTACCTCCTTCTTGGCTCTCTGGAAGCAAGAGAATAGGAATGGGACGATATGCTTTTCCCCTGCGTCACGTTCCGCGGACAAATTGGGGGCTCCTGACGATATCATACAGATCATGTATTTCCCAGGTTCAGGGAGAAGAAGCCGTGTGAACAAGGCCTGAAAACAGAATAAGAAAGTGCTGCGTTCAGACACCAGTAAGAAATGACGGAGGGACTGTACGTCCTATGGCATTAAAGGGATTCTCCAGGGTATGTGATCGGTGTTGATCTAACCGCTGGGACACATCGATCGGCAGAACTTTTGGCTTGGAGTGGCAGATCAGACACCTGCTCCATTTATTCTCTAAGAGGGCTGATGGAAAAAGCCGAGTGCAGCTCTACATGCAATGAATGGAGCGGTGGTCGCGCAGACACACTGCACCTCCATTCTAATGGGGATTAAAGTTCCCCCGTTCTCCCAGCAGTCAGACCCCCGGCGAGCAATAGGTTTTCACCTATCGAAGTTAACTTGTTTTCACCGGACAACCCCTTTAAAAGTACAGATTTACTTGACGTATGTTGTGTGGGTGTCGTGTGATCTACCTGTTCTACATTGTCCATATCCAGCCAGTCCTGCCCATCCAGTTCAGATCCGAGCTCCTCCAGATACACACAGCGCTGAGGGATGCCGTTCCCGCTCTTTAGACTGGGGTCACCTACGGGACAGAAAATAGAATAAAATTTACAAATGGACTAGAAGTAACACTCGTAAGAGATTACACAAACCGATTATCTGCAAGGAAGTGCACTCAGATGTAGTAGCCCCATTTATACAGCCAGACCCGGCCTCGATCAGCAGCGACCGGAGCAAGTTGTGATCGCTTCTGTTTAACCACTTAAATGCTGCTGTCCGAGAGAGAAAGAGACATTTAAGCGTCATGTTCCCGATAGGGATTACATCAAGGCGCCCATCATCAACCAACGCAAATCATAATGGGATGCCATGGAAATCAGCAGCTTACTGAAGGCTCACCCACAAATTGCATAGATCATGTTTTTTTCTTGTTCAACTTTTTTTTTTAACTAAATGCTACCACACAAGTCCATTTGCAGACTCCAGTCACTAGGGAGGCTCAAGAAGAGAAAAAAAATTATATATATACACCAATAAAAGTCCAATAAAAATTACCATTTTTTCAGTCACCACATCTCTTCCCAAAAAAAAAAAAAAAAAATCAATAAAGTGATCAAAACATTGCTACAAATGCAAACAGCTCGCCATGCTAAACAAAAAGCCCCATAATGCTCCATCAACTAAAAAAAAAATACCAGTTACAGGTCTTGGAAAACAGTGACAAACCAAATTTCTTTTTGATATCAAGTTCAGAATTTTTTTAAGACACTGAAATTATAAAAAAAAATAATTAAGTTTTGGGGTCATCGTAAATGAATAGGAGACTTACATTGCCGTTTTAATCACACTATGAATGCTGTAAAAACAAGACCCCAAAATAACTTTTTTTCCGCCATTAATTATGTAATTTGAAACAAAAACTTGTCCAACAAAAAAAGACAAAAAAAAGCTCTTTGCCAGCTACGCAGATGGAAGACTGAAAAGTGTTCGCTCTTAGAGGAAAGAAATAAAAATTGAACGTGCAAAAATGAAGAATGGCGGCTTCCTTAAAGGGTTAGAAAATGCAGTAAAGGACGTAAATCCGCCGATACTCACTGTTATCCAAGGTGATGAGGAAGATTCTCTGAATCATGTGGTTTATGTTCAGCTGCTCACAGATCTCCTGTTGAGAACGGAACGAGCGACTTATTTCCGCCACGGAGTCGTCGCAGTCGTCCAGGCTTTCTGAGACGCTGTTGTCAGAGTCGTCCTGGCTCTCTCCTGCATATTCTACACAGACAGAGGGATAACTGCTTAGCTACAGGATTAGTCAAACTTAGCTTCATAAATGTGAAGATGAGCAACTTTCTAAATAATCTTCATTAAAAAGTTTGGCTGCAGCAGAGTACGTAATCTACATAGATATCTGCAAAATCTGACACAAATCCACTAGAGCTCCTTCTGGCTGACTTTTCCATCCGATTTCCCCCTCTCTTGGGTGGGGAAAAAAGGTTGTACGCAGCATGACAGGAATTATGAGCTGGAGGAAAGAATGTACAGTCTCGGGGAGGGCAGCTCAGTTAGGTTGTGGATAGGGAGGAAAGTGCATTATCTTTCATGAGCTGTAAAAGGGAAATAAAGCTGTGCTAACACAAAAGATCCAGTGAAGACAGCAGCATCAAGGACACACAGACTGTTTTACTGGGAGGAACACATCCACAAAGTTTGAAAACTGTTTAACGGGGGATTGTAGAACAGAACCCCTAGTGCAAATTTTTAACTAAAATTTAAGCTATAAATGAAGCACTGCAGTTCCTCCACCGCTTTTGTCAGGTCCCCCTGTCCGGTCCTCCTTTTCACATGCTTGCTATGGTGACACTGACCATAGAGATACAGTGGTAGGTGGCAAATGTCACAAGGCTCATGACCAGTATAGGCTACAAATAGCAGGAAAATGAAGGGGTAATGATATGGCCAAGCTTCTATTTTTCCCATTGTAGGATTGGAAAGACATTTTTTACCCTTGGAACAACCAGCTGTAAAAGGTTACTTGCCATTTTGCTGTCGTAACTGCTCCTTTTGCCCGGCGACAAACTGCCGAGCTTCTGCGATCGACCCAAAGAGGGCGGCAAAAGGGTTTGTCGAGATGCTGTTGTTGTTCTCTTGATCCGTCATTTTGCTAAGCAGCAGGATCCATGTAGTGTGTGATGTGGAGGCGTCCTATCTGTGGGGAAGTAACAAGAGCGCGGTTATATACATCGGGACTATGGTTTTAGTTTCAACGGGTTGTCTGCATTATATTATTTAAAAAATTGGCCCATGTCGGTTTTTAAAAAAAAGAAAACAATAGCTAAACTCACCTACCGGATATTACTACTACCTACGTCTTCCACCGACGTCGTTTGATCTACCTGCCTCACGGTCACTGGTTGGCTGCAGTGGTTTTTTGCCATCCAAGACAGAAGAAGCCATCTCCTAGCTTTCTTTGGATGACACCTGAACACTACAGACAAACAGTGGCAGCTGATTGACTGCAGCAGTCATGAGACACCCCTGGCTGGAAAAGGAAGAATGTAAACTTACAGTGGACATTGGAAATAGTACAAAGGGATGGCGAGGCTCCGGTGGGCGAGATTATTGCTGATGGTGATGGTTGGGAGGACTGTCCTCCGATCCCAATTTTCAAGTCTGAACAGAGCAATGGTCGTCCTATAAAGAATAGGGCGCTGCCATCAAACAGGACACTGCAGACGCTTCGTCTTCAATCAGTGGTGGTGGAAGTTGGGACGATCCCTTTAAATCTCTCTACTCAATGTCAAATCACCGTCATAAAAAAAAACCCAAAACCTTAAGAAATAAAAATGGCGTTATCCCAAAAATCTAACGTTTCTGGAGGTTCTCAGGGCTGAATTCAGTAATGACTCTCCAGCCATGTTCTGGAGCATTATTTCAGTTGCAGGTGTCCACAGTCACAGGTGCAGACAAAAAAAAAAAAAAAAAGCGGTGAATTTTCCGGTGTGGATTTGTACTGGTATACATTAGTATATATATATTTTTTAATAAAGTAAAAGCTGCAAAATTAATTTCTGTTGCATTTTTTTTTCTACCGAGTTCACATTCAGTTTATAGCACATGTTCTTCCCACAAGAAGCCTCCCGTCAATTTTAAAGTGAAATCTGCAATAGATTTTTAGGTATTTTTTTTTTCCCCATACAGATTTAAAATCAGTGATACAAAAACAAAAATAAAGAAAAAATAACAATAAGTTTGGGGACCTTAGAAGTGAACAGAGAGACACGTCTCTGCATAGTCAGTGGTGCAAGACAAGGTTTGTCCTCAAGATATCAGGTCTATCCTGTGTATAATAGATTGTGAGCCACAATGGGGACAGTGATAATGATGTCTGTACAGCGCGGCGGAATATGATGGTGTGATATAAGTGAAGCATAATAAATAATAAACCATAAAGGGGGGTAAAAAGGATGCTAAACCCTTTTTAGAGTGTGTGCACACGTTGCGGTTTTTCCTGCGGATTCGCAGCCGTTTCCATGCGGTTTACTTTTCCATGTAAACCTATGGCAAACAAAATCCGCTGTGCACATGCTGCGGAAAAATCCATGCAGATTTGCTGCGGTTTATTTTCCGCAGCATGTTCCTTCTTTTGTGCGGTTCCGCAGCTGCAGTTTGCCTTCCAGGACATTATCTCTCTCTCTCTCGCACTAGAATCTGCATCAATCCCGCTGGACAAAGTATGGAACTCCGCAGGGAAAACTGCATGCGGTTTCTGCCAAGCGATGCGGATTAATCTGCAGAAAAAATCCGCAACGTGTGCACACACCCTTAATGTGAAGGACTGCAGGAATTTTCTTGTCTTTATGCTGCTGAGTTTGCTGTTATAAAACCAGCGTCAGCGACCGGAGCGAGCTCAGACTGCTGCTGTTTATCCATTAAGGAGTTGCTATCAAGTGGCATTTAAATGATCAGCTGCAGTGTGACTGAGGCCCATCATCGCCACCCATGACACAACCACAGGCAATGTATTACCATGGCAGTCGGGGGGGGCTTTAATTGCCACCATCATGGTACACCCACGATGCCAAGAAAACAGGGTAAAGATCCAAAGAGGGAGTAAAAAAAAAAACTAAGAATTTGTAAAAGAAAAATAAAAGCCAACTTTAAAAAAAAAAAAATGCATTAACTATCGATTGGTAATTTATACCTGGACTTTTGGACATATGACTGTTATAATTGTCTTGTTGTGACCTTTCCCTCTTTTTCCCACTTTTTATTATTCTTCTTTTCAAAACTTACTAAAATTACTAATCACGACTTTATTTATTAAAATTAAAGTATAATTAAGAAGCATAAGATCCAAGCAAAACAGATAGAACAAGAAGTTTGTGGCCCAATTCCCCCCCCCCCCCCCATCTCAAAACAACAAATATTTAGTCTGTGAAAATATTCAATTATTTGACAGATAACCATTAAATATTGAGACGGCAGAATTGCTATTTTTTTTCAATCCCTAAAAAAAGATCAAAATGTTGCCTCTACCCCAAAACAGTATCAATAAAAGAGTCGGATCGGCGCGGAAACGACCAGCGCTCACGTGGATGGAAAACTTAAAAAATTATGGATCTCCGAAAAACGGCGACACGTGAAGCTGTGCCGATAAAAGTTTAAATTATATTTTTTAACCAGTAAAAAAAACAAACATTAAAGAATGAAAAAAATTAGACAAATAATAAATACAACTTGAAAAAAAAAACAAAAACACTGGACAAGTTTGGGATCGTCCGAGTCTCAGGGACCTGGAGGAGAACACCGTCTGGTTATTTTTATGGCACAACGCACAAAACCCCAATAAAACAATGGTGGAATTGCGTCTCTCCCCCATTTTGACACATTGGGGATTTTTTTCCAGTTTTCCAGGACAAATACATCATCGTCCCGCAAAAAACAAGCCCTCGTATAGGGATGTAGGGGGGAGAATAAAACACAGAAAGGGAAGGGGTTAATGACCAGGTGACATCACAACACAGGGTCAGGGGATGTAGCAGAGCTGGGAGAAGACCCCACTGGTCAGGTGAGCAGGAGTGGAGCACAATGCTGCAGTCCCATGTAAACCACTGGGTGACATCAGCAGGTGACACGCTCAGCTCTGCTACATCCTGACGTGTAGTGGGAGCAGCAGCGATACACGCACGATACACGGCCGTGCCATACGGACAGTGTGCACACAGCCCGGAGCCTCTGACTCACCGCTCTGCCTTCCTGACGCTTCCGCTTCCGCCCCCCGCCAACACACAGGCGGGGCAGAAAGGGTTACAGACGATCATGTGACCGACCAGGAAGAGGCGGGGCTTGTCCTGCAGTTTCGCCGTGGAAGGGGCGTGGCGTATCGCCGTGGGCGGAGCCAGACGCTGCGGCTGCGCGTTGGCGCTGTCCGCTGCAGAGGGCGAGCGCTGGGGCTGCTGTAGTGCAGGGAGAGGCGCTGTACATTGGGACTGATAGGGAGGAGGCGATGGAGAGGGGAGATCTCTGCACAGTTGGGGAGTCTAGGGTTATTCTATGATAGTCGTGATGCTCTGCACCACACAATACTTGGACCTGATTTATTGGAGTACTTACAAATTAGTTTAAAAAATATAGATGCCCACAGTTGCATTTTTTTTTTTACTTAAATGCATGTATGTTGGGTTAAAAATAATCTTTGCAATTGGGTTTTAGTAATAAAAAAAAAAATTGCACGGTTTGCCATCTATAACCTTTGAAGAGTGAGTAAACTGAGAGTCCATCAGTGAGCTCGTTTTGTTTGACCACGTGAAAGTTCCGCTCAACTTTGATGTGGTCATAAAACAGCTGAGGAGCTTTTGAAGAGTTTAGGAATAGTTTTTTTGTAGCCTTTTCATTGAACAGTGTCTAATCTGAAGAGGTTTCCTTTAAACCCCTTCACCCCCGAACAATTTTTTCATTTAGGCTGGAGTCACACTAACCTGCGTAAAATACGGTCAGTATTTTCCATGCGTAATACGGATGACAGACCCCTAAACAGTGCTCCGTATGTCATCCGTAATCAAGGTGTGGTCGCGTATTTTGCGCATGTCAACATCCGTATGTAATCCGTATGGCATCCGTATGGCGAGATTTTCTCGCAGGCTTGCAAAATGGACATATAATGGAGCCCTATGACAGTTTTAATAAAGAAATGAAAGAATAGATATAGACACATAGAATGCATGTGTATATATATATATATATATGTATTCTATGTGTCTATATCTATTCTTTTCTTTCTTTATTAAACCTGTCAGGGTGAGTTTACTGTAAAGCGCACTGAATTGCCGGCTTTGCTAAAAGACACCTGGTGCGTATTTCTCGCAGGTCACACGTGTGGTCCGTGTGTAATCCGTATTTTTTGCGCACCCATAGACTTGCATTGGCGTATTACGGGCGTAGTACGCTGACAATCGCAGCATGCTGCGATTGGCACGGAGCGTAGAATACAGATGAGAAATATACGCCTGGTGCGAGGGACCCCATAGAGAATCATTGGTCCGTGTCTAATGCGTGCTTTTTGCGCCTCTCACGCACCCGTATTCCTCGCCAGTGTGACTCCGGCCTTACGCTTTTTCCACTCCTTCCAAGAGCCACAACTGTTTTATTTTTCCGTCAGTCTTGTTTTTCTGCATGACGAGTTGTACTTTTGAACGGCACCATTGATTTTACCATATAGTCGACTTGAAACGGAAAAAAAAATGTGAAATTTAAAAAAAAAAGTGCAATCTCACAATAGTTGTTTGCTTTTTTTAATTTGCCATGTTCACTATATAGTTAAACCGACCTGTTATTGTGATTCTCTAGGTCAGTACGAGTGCGCAGATACCAAACACGGATAGGTTCTTTGTTTAAGTGGTGTAAAATAATTCTGAAATTTGAATGAAGTTTTTTAAAAAAAATTTTTGCCATTTTCTGAGACCAGCAGCGTTTTCATTTTCTGGGTGAGGGCTTGTTTTTCAAAAGTTAATTCATATTAATATAAAAATTAATATAAAAGTTAATTTAGTTAATTTAATTTTAAAAACAATCTTAAAATGAATAAAGTTAAAAAGGAAAACTTCTATTATGAACATTAAAGTGAACTTGCTATAGAAATAAATTGGAAGTGATTTCCAAGAGTTTTTGAAGCAGGTTTTTTTTTTTAGGAGTTGGGAGATGATCTTCTGAAAAAAAAAACAGTATTTAGGCTAGTTTCACATTTGCGCTTTTGAGCGCAGCGATGGCCTGCGCACGGCCGCCGCTAAGCCCCGCCCCCTGCCGCGCCTCCGCCGGTAGCTCTGCCTACCGGCGCATGATGCTGCATGCGTCCCCTATCTTTATCACTGGGGGCGCAGGCCGTGCACAGTATGCGTTTGGTGGCACATGCGTCCTTTTCATGGTGCGCCGAGCGCAACCAAACTGCAGCAGGTTGTGTTTGGCACTGGTCGGCGCACCGTGAAAAGGACGCATGCGCCACCAAACGCATACAGCGCATGGCCTGCGCCCCCAGTGATAAAGATAGGGGACGCATGCAGCGTCATGCGCCGGTAGGCGGAGCTACCGGAGGAGGCGCTGCAGGGGGCGGGGCTCGCTGCGCTCAAAAGCGCAAATGTGAAACTAGCCTAACAGAGCCAGTAAATCTAAATGGTAAAACATTTCTAATGAAGCATAAATACAACAATTATGTTCAGCCCAAAATGTGCAGTAAAGATAACCAATAGCTTCTTAAGGGTCCCTTCAGTCTGTAAGAAGGTACAGAGGTGTCTGATAGATTTTTTTCAGGCTCCAACCTAGATGTGAATCATTATATGCAGCCTGAACCAGCCTACGAGGATGCTAAGGCTGTGAGATCTGGAGAGTTTCTTAGTCATGGACCTGTAATCTCAATGTTTGGGTCATCGAGCCACTTAGTTATCACTTTTGCCTTGTGAAATGGTCTCCATCATGCTGGAAAAAGCATTGGTCAGCACTATATTGCTCCTGGATCATTGGGAGAAGTTGCTCTTGGAGGATGTGTAGATTTAATTCTTTATTAATGGTGATGTTCTTAAGCAAAATTGTCAGTAAGCCCCCCTTCTTGGATGAGAAGCCCCCACACATGAATGGTCTCAGGATGCTTTACTATTGGCAGGACACAGGACTTAATGGTAGTGCTCACCTTTTCTTGTCTGGACAATCATTCTTCCATACATCCCAAACAGTCTGAAGGGGGCTTCATCAGATATAATAACTTTATCCCAGTACTCTGCTTTCCAATCCTTGTACATCCCGGAAAATGCCAGTCTGTCCTTGATGTTTTTCTTGGTGAGATGTGGCTTCTTTGCTGCTCTTCTTGACACCAGGCCAGATTTCTGGTGTAGATGCACTGACAACTACCTGCTGCCTTTCTGGAGCAAGCTCTGCACTGATGTGAAACCCATCCTGTAGGTAAGGGTTCCCCAACTCCAGTCCTCAAGGCCCACCAACAGATCATGTTTTCAGGAATTCCTTAGTATTGCTCAGGTGATAATTGCATCACCTGTGCAATACAAAGGAAATCCTAAAAACATGATCTGTTGGTGGGCCTTGAGGACTGGAGTTGTGGAACCCTGCTGTAGGTGAATCCTCTTTAGAAGGTGGTCCTGGCACTTGATAGATTTTCTTTGGTACCCTGAAGTCCTATTCACAGCAATTGAACTTGTCTCTTTGTAGCTCATGATGATCCGATAAATGGTTGATTTAGGGGCAATATTCCAAGCAGCAATGTCCTTGCCTGTAAGGCCATTTTTATTGGATGCAATGATGACTGCAAGTGTTTCCTTAGATGTAACTATGTTAACAGAAGAAGATAATGATTTCAAGCATCGGTGCCCTTTTAAAGCAACCTGTTCTGCCTTCATACACGTTGACACTGTGTGCACTCTAGCATACAGCATAAACCACTGCTCTGTCGTCCAAATAAGCAGACCATTCTCTTGTAGTCTAACTTGTTTATTGGTGAAGAGTATAGAACATGCGGTAAAACTATAAAGAATACAAACAACATGGGTAAGTATTGGGCAGATGATCACACAGCTAAACAATTACAGAAAGTATTCAGTGTGATACAAACTTTACATAGAAACACACAGGTGTCTAATTACATCTACTGAGCACTAGCTGCCACACAGTTATTAACATCTCTGTACAACACTGCATTGCAAGAAAATACATTAATCTTACCAGATATGCTTTACCCGGATAATGAAGTCAAGTAGGGAAGTTACAGGAGGACAAATAAACAATGTGTAGAAAATGGCATCTCCCTCATCCCAGAATACATTGCTTCAATCCCAGAATGCATCACTCTGTTAAAGACACAGGCTGTAAAGCTATTTTAAGTCACAGCTATAAATTCAGCCACCACTAGATGGTGCTATAACTAAACCAGCACATAATGCAAACATATTTGCCCTATATTCAGAGGGGAGATCACAACCAGTCTGCTCTTTGACCGGGTGCACACGATCCGGAAGTAGCAGCCCCTCGGATGCATTGCATGTTCACTGCATCCAAAGCGCTGCCGCATGTGTGAGAAATTGACATGCTGCAGTCTGGAAAGATGTGCTGCATGTCTGTATCTGTGGGCATCTGTGGCCGCATACTGTACATGGGATTTCTAGAAATCCCATCCACTATGCTATGAAATCTGTCCAATGTGGGTTTGACGTTGCATAAGTACGCCGCATCAAACCCACAGTAACTTCGGATCGTGTGCATGTACATACCCTTAGAATTCAATCAGCATGACAGAATGATATCAGTTGCCTTGTCCTTGTTAAAACTTTCTTCTCAGTTAATGAGAAGATCACTGAAGTTGTGTAAGCAAGTCGGTTTGTGACAGGGCTGAAATTCAGAGGAAATAGGCTTTTTCTCATTAAGTTAATTTTCATGGCAAGGAATTACTTTCAGGGTTTTGTTTTATGCAATCCACTACAAAAACTGAAGCAGCAAACTTTGTGAAAACCAAAACTTGTGACAAGTCTCAAAACTTTTGGCCACAATTATACATCTCTCTACACTGCGTTGTGGCCAGCGCTGGGTGCTGTCATGGTTCCTGTGATTAGAAATCATGATGCCAATGTGATCAGACTAGTAGTGCCCCAAGAAGGTCCTGGGGTTGCAATCATGACCATCATTCCAAAATATCGTCATACTTTATGTCAAGTGCGAGCGGCCTCAGTGCAACTTAAATAAACCTAAATGCCAGTCATTTAAAAAGACGCCAGGCAGAGAGACACACAGGAAGACGCCGGCGTCAGCTGCATTTACTTGTTTCCTGTACAGAAAAGGTAGAGGAGCGATCGTTAGTGATCATATACAGCGCTGGGAATCAACCCGACACATCATCATGGTCACCTTTTATTTTGGGCTAGTTGTTGCTTTTCTCGTTGTGGGCGCCTTTTCAGAAGGTCAGTAGAGGGGACATGAAAAGTGGTGAAAATGAGGGTTTTTGTTTTGTTTTTTTTTAACTATTGCACCTATTAAACTAAATTTGGGGGATGCAACTGCAGATATAGGGGAAGCTGTGCACCATGTCTAAAGACATACTGATAGGGAATTTAGATTGTGAGCCCCATCGGGGACAGCGATGATAATGTGTGCAAACTGTAAAGCGCTGCGGAATATGTTAGCGCTATATAAAAATAAAGATTATTATTATTATTACTAATAAGAGGAAAACAAATACTGCAATGATCATTTGTGACGACTTATTTTCACTTCTTTTTTCTGTCACTCTTCGAAGATACCAACGTCCCTGCCAAAGAAAAATTCTTCGAAGAAGGTAAGTAACGGCTCATTACATGTGACTGTCAGTCTTGGATTACACAGGGCTACACAGTGCGGCTATTTAATTGTTGCAAAAAAATAAAATAAAATGCAAGCACATCATAGCCAGTTTGCAAGCTAACCACAGTCCAAAAATTAAATAAATTAGAATTTTTGGTTACTTTTTTTTACAGTTATTTTATATTTTACGCGACACTTGTTCGATGCAATGGGACATGGCCATCTTTGTTGCGCAAAAGTCACCGTATTACCGGAGTCCTAATCTGACTGCATAATATCACAGAGGGGAATCTCTGCTTGTGGATGGGTTTTTCTTCAGTGACTACGGTATATGCTATTTTACGGTTATATGTTATGGCGGGTCAGCGAAGATAATGTGTATTTAGGGTATGTGCAGAGTTTTTAGGAGTCGTTCACAAGTTTTTACATTGCCATCCGTTTCAGGAAAGCTTCTACTAGGCATCTTTTTCGTCTTGAAGCGTTTTCTAGTATTGTTTATTACACATTTTTAAGTGAGTTTTTGTGGGCCATTTTCTTTCATATTTATTTTTTTTTCAAATATGCCCCCAAAACATTAACAAAATGCTAAATAAAGACACTCCTTTTTCATATTCTTCCCATTGACTTCTATTGCAACGTATGGAGCGCCATCATAAAACGACAGGTCACTTGGCGTTTTTGGAGACCTGATGCAGATCAAAAATGATCTAAAAATTGAAGGTATGAACAGCAAAGTTGTTTTCCAATAGAAATGAATAGGAAAAATTGTTCAAGTATTTTTTTGGCAATTTTTCAGGTATTTTTTGAGCAGACAAGTTCCAAAAAAATACCTAAAAAATAAAAATCTGCATAAATATAGTCCAAAATGTCTTAGTTCCTTTGTTTACAAAACTATTCTTGCCGTCAAAATTTCTGGGACCCCAGCAAAAACCTCAAAGATCCTTATAAATCAATGAAATTTGACAGAATTCAATGGGATCCATTCGTCATAGTTCCGATTTTCACGTATATGTGAGATTCTAAGTGGAGACGTGTGTGTGTGTGTGTGAATTTGGTCTAATCTGCAGATCAACGTACATGAACTATATGGAGAAATCTATAGGCCCTATTCACATTACACCTACAGGAACTTTTATAATTTTTCATCCTAAATCCATAGATATTTATATGGAATCTATCCCCCGTTTGTTATGAGACAAGTTTAGAACAGGGATGGTTAATAAAATGAATGAAAATGTTAATTTGATTAATTACGGTACATTTTTATTAATCAGTTGACTTGTATATAAAAAAAGAGAAATTAGAGGCAAATTGAGCAACATCGTGTAAAAGAAAAACTGTTGCCCATAGCAACCAATCACAGTGCAGGTTTCATTTTACCAGGGCCATTTAAAAAATGAAAGCAGCTCTCTGATTGGTTGCTATAGGAAACAAGGACAGGTTTTCTTTTCGGGCCTATAAAAGATTTCTATATTAAAGCAGATTCTTACCTTCCAGTTTTCAGTCTCCAATTGGCTTTCTCTGAGCCGTCAAGATGGAAATTATTATATTATGTATAAAATAATAATTATAATTTTTTTATTACAATACACATATTTATTATATATATATTTTTTTCTTTTAATTGCAGCTGCTGACGCACAGTTACAGGGATTTATACCCCTGAATATTAATATTTTTGGAGTCCAAACGACTTAAGGATGTCTTTATAGTCTCTTTTTGGAGTGCAAAGTGAAAAAAAAAACATTGATTTTGCCATTTCAATTTTTTTTCTTTAATATTCATTGTATGGGATAAACATTATGGTATTTGATTAGTTTAGTCAGTAATAGCAAACACTTTTTTTACCCTGGGAAAGGAGAGGAGTATTTGAAATGTTATATTTATTTTTTTATAGTTTTTTTATTCGTCCCTTTCTGGGAACTTGAACCTGCAGTCACTTGATCACTTGTACAATGTGCATAAAGGAGCCTTCCACACCGGCTTCAATAGCAACGTCACTGGCAACTTGCATTCATGTTGAGGAGCATCCGAAGGAAACCTTACCCCATTTCCAGACTCTTAAATGCCGCTTTCATGATTGATAGCAGCATCTAAGAGAGCGCCAACGCCGATCACAGCAGCTTAGTGTGGAGCAGACTGCGCATGAGCCTGCTCCATACATGTAGTGTGCACATCTGCTGTCAGGCTCGGACTGGCCCACAGGACAATCCTCCGGTGGGCCCCCATGCAGGGAAGGGCTCTCCACACCAGTTATATGAGAAGTAGGTGGCACAATACATGTTTCACTATGTACAGACAAGGGCATCACCTCAACATTCATCTAATAAACTACCCCTTTTATTATAACATAGAAATATAGGCAAATTTGTGTGTGAGGGTAATGTGATATTTGCATCAAACTGTGGGCTCCCAATCAATGTTACTGGTGGGCCCTTGGCACCCCAGCCCGGCACTATCTGCTGTATATTGTAAGGTAAAATCCGGGCAGCATAGGCAACATGGGCACCACTCGGATTTGCCAGGTGCTGGCACCAGCCCTGGTCAGAGTTCTGATCCTTTTAGAAAACTGACTGGGTCTGCTGCTTTACAAGGGGCTGCCATGGTTTTTTTTCCCAGTAATACCAAAATGCAAAGGGAAAGTACTTTCCAGTATGCCATTCCTTCTCTTTCAGTGACCCTGATTGATAGATCCCATGTGGCACTGTCTGGCTTCATACTAGTAGATCGCGTGCTGACCATCCAACCATGTGATCTATTCTGGTTGGTTTTGACTCCCAATTTATATGTGCTCCACAAAAATACACACATGGGACAGCTCCATGACTGCTATTACCATAAGTGCGCATGCATGGAAAATAAATACCATGCATACATGCTCCGAGACCCTATATTGACCCATAAGGTTGCATACAGTATATTGAGAGTAAAGCATGCACTTTCTGAGATCCCTGTAGGCATTAAGTAAGTTTGCATTGAGTAAGGAAGATAAATTAATTATTGACAATGAAATTCTATATTTGTTTTACTTTGCATAAATCAATAGTACAAAAATACACGTAAAACTTTCCAAAATATTTGGAGTGAGATGCTTTTTCCATTTATGAACCACCACTTCTCATCCTTCTGCTTCCTTAAAGGCAACCTGTCACCATTAAAAAAACACTATTATCCTGCAGATATGGGGTTAATATGAAGGTTAATAGCCTTATTTACCGGCCCGGTGCCTACACTTAGCCGAACGCTGCTGGGAGAAAATGAACTTTATTCTCCCCTGCAAACTTCGACTTCTAGTCATAGAGCAACACTGACGCGGGTTCAATCACTGTTCTGTGCATGGAGAACGGCTCCAACCGCACTCCCAGCACTGACTGACAGCTAGCCCTAATGTTGAGCTGCTGTCAGTCATGGCCGGGGGCGTGGTTACAGAGCTGTGACTGAACCCGTATCGGTTCTGCCCCCATGACTGGAAGCCGAGCACTGCCGGGGGAATAAATTTAACTTTATCCCCACAGCATTCGGCTAAGTGCAGGCGCCAGGCAGGTTAATAATGCTATTAACCTGCAGATTAACCCCATATCTGCAGGTAAATAGCGTTTTTTTTCTAGTGACAGGTTCCCTTTAACTCATTTTTCATTCTTAAAAAAATTGCTAAAATCCCTTTTAGTCAAAACAAGATCAACTGCCTGCTTATTGAGGGATCAGATTATTGAAGTCTATTGAGTGGGAAGAGGGTGGGAAGAGGAGCTAAGTGAAAGAGAGAGACAAAGACACTCACAGACACTATTTCTCCTTTTAGTAAGTGTTTATCTCATCCCAGGACTGGATTCACAGCTATTCTGCTTAGTAGGTGTAAAAATCTCCTTCATAAACATTTGCTATGTAGAGACAGGGAAGAATGTACACCCCATGTATGTGTGTGCTGTCTAAAGGAGACATCATAGCAGCTAGTCTTCACCCACTAGCTCAGAAACAACTGAAGATTACAGACAGAGGCTGCAGAGGGAAAAACTGGTGAAAAAAAGGAGGATGCAAGTTATGCAATGACCAGAAATACTATTTTTATAAACAGTTTTTTTTTCTCTTCTATCACAGTTATAGAAAATGACAACTTGCAGCTTAAATGTAATAAGGGTTACCACTGGACAAAGCTGAATGGTGAAATTGTGGCTACTGGTGAGAACTTAAATTTGGGCTCCTTATGGAATGATCCTCGTGGAATCTATATCCTCAAAAAAGTTGATGGCTCTACAGAAGGTCATATATATGTCAATGTGTTTGTGAGACGTGAGTATTCACTCATTTGTGAAGTTGGAAGATGCAGATTAGGGTATTCTTTTAGCTGGGTAACAAAACATTAATCCCTTCACGACCTATGATGTATAGGCATGTCATAGGTCGTGCCCTGGAGCTGAGTCCTCATTTTTCCGGCACATGACAGCTGATTTGATCAGCTGTCATGTGGCTCTAACAGCCGTGGGTGGCAGCGCGATCCACCCGTGGCTGTTAACATGTTAAATGCCACTGTCAATCTCTGACAGCAGCATTTGATTTGCACTTACAGGAAGTGTGTCACTAACCCTGCCCATTGTTGCCCCTGTCATATGATCGTGGGGCGCCTATGGGTTGTCATGATAGCCGGGGATATGCAGAAGACCCCTGCGCTTTTCATTGCAGATGTATGAACGGCGGCATTCATAGGAGATGATGATTTTTACTTCTGTGTAGCACAAGCAATCACATAATCGCAGCTTCAAGTCTCCTAAGGAAACTATTTAAGCAAGTAAAAAGTAGAAAAAAAGTTTACAACAAATATAAAAGTTCAAATCACCCCCCCCCCTTTTGATCCATTTGAAAAAAAAAAAATACACGTATATGGTATCGCCGCATTCAGAAATGCCCAATCTATCAATATATGAAAACAATACAGACAGTACATACAGACTCTACAAAAGATCTCCTCTGCGTACAGACCATAGACAAGACCTCCTCTGCGTACCTACCCTATACCGGATCTCCTCTGCATACAGACGCTAGATCAGATCTCCTCTGCGTACAGACCCTAGACCGGATCTCCTCTGCATACAGACCCTAGACCAGATCTCCTGTGCGTACAGACCCAAGACAAGATCTCCTTTGTATTCAAAGCCTAGACCAGATCTCCTCTGCGTACAGACTCTAGGCAAGATCTCTTCTACTGTACAGACTCTAGACCAGATCTCCTCTGCATACAGACTCTAGACCAGATCTCTTCTCCGTACACTCTAGGCCAGATCTCTTCTCTGTACAGACCCTAGACCAGATCTCCTCTGCGAACAGACTCTAGACCAGATCTCTGCATACTGACTCAAGACCAGATCTCCTCTGCATACATAGCCTGGACCAGATCTTCTCTGTGAACAGACCCTACACCAGGTCTCCTATGCATACAGACCCTAGACCAGATCTCCTCTACATAAAGACCCTAGACCAAACATCCCCTGTTCACAAACCCTAGACCAGTCCTCCACTCTGTGCTGATCCAAGACTAGTTCTCCCATTTACATGCCCCACACAAGTCTCTTCCCTGTTTGCAGACCCCAATCCATACAGTGCTGTGCAAATTAATTGGGACAAAGCATTTTTTTAAGTAAAATAGTAAGTTGGTTACCAGTCAGTGATTGAACAGGTGTGAGTGCCTGTTCAAAGCAGTTAAAACTGGTTTGAATCACTGACTAGTAACCAACTTACAATTTTACTTAAAAAAATGCTTTGTCCCAATTAATTTGCACAGCACTGTATCTATCTGGATTTGGTCCTAGGCAGGACCCCAAAGTGTAGAAAAATGCTAGAATGGGTATAGATGGTGTGGAGAAACGAGGTTAGTGGGTACTCTCATCTGCTGGCCCAGCTGTCTTTAGCAAGACTGCATGGACCAGGACTCATACCACTGAACGCCCGCTCTATCTCCTTGTGGGCAGAACACTACACAGACAACACAGGGTTAGGGTAAAACAGTGTGGCCAAGCTTTATTGAACCAAAATACGCACTAGCAAACAGAACAATTACAGCAATTTCCCCAAGATGGTGCACATTACAAGGTCTCACCCCTCCGCTGACTCACCGGGAGGCTAGAGGATGTTATGTCAAAGCTCCCAGGGTCGCTATTCCACCTGTGATAACACACAGAGAGGAGGTCACGACAAGCGTAGGGAGCTAATCGAGAGCATTCCAGTGTTCTCTCAGCCGGGTCTGACGTACCCTCAGCTGGGATCCTGAAGAGTTTCTTGTCGGGTGTTTCCCAGAATGTCCAGCTGGTAGCTCTTTGTGATGAGATGAGACCCCGTCTTGATGAGATGAGACCCCGTCTCACTGTCTCAGGGTCTTTTTATACCCGAGGCAGGTAAGCTATTTTTAGAATTGCCAAGTGTCCTTAAGTACACCCTCACAGCCTTTCCTATCTACATTCAAAGTCAACAGACTGATTCCAGAATATAAACAAACATCAGATAAGCACACACTATGTTATATGGTATATCATTGTGCAAGTCAGCCTTCTTGACCCACCAAAATCCACACTTAGGGCCCCATGACACATAGCAATCTCGCTAGCAAGATCGCTGCTGAGTCACAACTTTTGTGACGTAACAGCGATCTCACCAGTGAGATCGCTGTGTGTGACAGCGATCAGTGACCGGCCCCCCTGCCGGCATCGCTGATCACTGCAAGAAACCTCTGGACATTTCTTTGGTCGCTGGTCTCCCGCTGGCCAGCACGAATCGCTGTGTGTGACAGGTGGGAGACCAGCGATCAGGTGTAAAATAATAAAAAAATTAAAAAATATTGTTATTCTCACCTTCCAACGTCCCGCGCAGCCTTCCCGCCTCTCTCCACGCTCCGGTCCCAGTAATCCTTTGCAAGAATGACCGCGAGACTTCGCGATCCCACGAGAACGGACGTCATCGCAGTAATTCTCGCAAAGGATTACTGGGACCGGAGCGTGGAGAGAGGCGGGAATGCTGCGCGGGACGTCAGAAGGTGAGAATAACTATATTTATTATTTTAATTCTATTTTTGACATGAATATGGCATCAGCGCTAACGAACACAGGGATGCCGGGCGCTGGGCGTCGCTGTGCTAATCACTGGTGAAGCTGTCTGTTTGACAGCTCACCAGCGATCACATAGCGACTTACCAGCGATCCTGACACGTTGATATCGTTGTCGGGATCGCTGGTAAGTCGCTATGTGTGACTCCAGCTTTAAATCCACAAGCCAAATATAAAGACAAAAAGTCAATTCCTCCTGGCCTGCAAAAACATACAGCATATTCTGGTTTCTTCACAGATGGCTATATGGGGCATGTGGGAGTTTTGCTGATATTTTGCAAATATTTTAGTACAGGAGATCCCTCCATTGGTGGGAGTCTACCAGATATAACAGGAGAGTTGGGGGTATACTTAACAATCACTTCTACTAGTCTAGGCTACACATAAACAAACATGAGACCAAAGAACAAAAACAATGCTCAATATTTAAAAAAGTAACTTAAAGATGAGAATGTATTAGTTTGATGCCTACGGACAAATGATCTTCTGACCACCTTTTCCATACCCCATTTAACTTACCATTATTATATTTGTCAGGATGCATGAACTGCATAGAACTGAACCCGGGAACCATTGCTGGCTTTATCGTAGCTGATGTAATTATGATTGGTCTTATCGCCATGGCTGTATATTTTGTCTCTGGATCAGAAATGCGCCGCCCAGCACGAGGTTAGATGATAATTTCTTAGATTTTGGGTATATTTTGTGTTTATGATATTGTGCAGTTTTATGCAAATATGTAGCCAAATTTCACAAAATAGATTGCATATATTATAGTGTTGCTCATTTTTGAACATTTAAACTAAATTTCTGTCCACTCTTTCACACTTCAGTTTTAGAGAGAGAGAGAGAGAGAGAGGAGAATTTTTTTTTTTGTCCGGCACCCAGAAAGAATTTCGGGTTAAATGAGTGTCTGGAGGATCCGCCAGAGAAAAAAACGTTGCAAGTGCAAGCTCCGTTTTGAAATCTTTGTGGATGGTGACGGACAGCAACTTTTGGCGGATCCTCAAAAAAAACGGATGCAAGGACGGCAATCCGTCACAATCCGCCAATAATGGAAGTCAATGGGGAAAAAACGGATCCTCAAAAGAAAATTGCGGATCCGTTTTTTTAAAAACCTGGCGGATTGTGACTGATTGTAAAAAACTGAAGTGTGAAAGAGGCCTTAGTGTCCCTCCTCCATGCTGCTGCTAAAGCTAGGATGATTCACAGCTCAGTGTTTTTCCTCCCTGCTGCAGCTGAATATCCTCCCAACCAACGTGATTGACAGCTCCCGAGTGTCACTCCTGCTTTCTAGTAAATCTCTGCCTGCCTAGCCCAAGTGACAGCTATTCAAAGTCCTTCCCCACTGCTGCTGAATCTCTGCCTTTCTAGCCTGACTTACAGCTCCTCAGTGTATCTCCTCCCTGCTGCTGCTTTGATCTCACACTGCTCAGTATAAGCTGCAGCAGTCAGGCTGGGGATTCGGGGTGCAGAGACTGAATATATTTGGCCTCATGAGCTCTCTATATTGAGGCATTGAGGAGTCATAAAGTGTTTATTTTAATATCAGTACACTTTTTTTGTGGATGTGAAAATAAAATCACTTTAGTGTGAATTTGGCCTTAGACCCTGCATCCTATTATAGTTGAGACTAGATTGGACTTTTATAACGGATAATGACCTGATTATGTAATCTTTTTACATAACTCTTGCGGATTATCGACTTCTCATGGCCCCTGCACAATGAAGTCCAAAGTACACCAAACACAAAATGAAGAGATTTATTTCATCAATATGTTTTTTTCCACCTTTTTTAGCTTCTGACAAACAGAATCTTATTGAAAACAATGCTGACTATCAGGTGAGTGGTAACACGGATGGTGTGTAATACCGCAACATTAGTATAAGACACGAAACTGATGGCGGATATTGAATAAGACACAAAACTGATGGTGGAAATGGAATAAATTCCTATTTTTGGTTAATAGTATTGAGGGGCACAGGACCAGGGGTCTTAGGTTTGTCACTAGGTGGATAGCCAAGGAATGTATCCGAACATAGAGAATGAACAACTATGGGTACCGGAGGCAAAGGGGCCTGGAAGGGACCCTCAAGAACTGGAAAAGGACCCCCCTAAGAGATGAAAAACAGTAGTATGAGGAGCGTTCATTTGAGGTGGCCCTACAAAGAGGGTCAACATATTCGGTTCCCAGGGAATTGTGGAACATAGAGGAACCCCAAATGGGAAAAACACTAGGGAAGTCCCATAAGTAGGAAACTTTCAGAAAAAAAGAAGGAACGGGACAGGGTCAGATAAGGCCATAACATACATCTTTGATCTTCCCTTTTAGTGACCTTTCACAACTTTGACGACAATGGCACCCGCAGGGATGTACGCTATGGTGGAGATTACCCTATTTCCTCCCTTGACTAAGTTAATCAAAGTGGTGGACGACATCCATACCTCCTAAAAAAAACAACCTAAAAGTAAAAAATAAACAACGGCAGAAAAGAAACAAGTGAAGCAGCCCTAAGAAGGTCAAGTCTTCCTCCTATAGACACTAAGCTAAAAACTGAGCTGCCTAGCGTCCTTGGGGAGGGTAGAGTCCACTGGGGGGAGCCAATACTTTTTTAAACTAGTGTCCAGCCACCAGGGCAGGGCATGTACCCCATGGTCCTGTGTCCTCCAACGTATTCAGTGAGAAAGGGATTTTACCGCAAGTACAAGAATCCAGATATCTCTGAAACACCACAATCAAGCAGCCATAATGTATCTCTCTAAAATACGTAATAAATCAATTCTTCAGCGTTTGCAAGACCTCTGCATACTTTCCTTGAATAGAAATATTTTTGTTTACAGGCCAAAAACACTTTTTAAGGCCTCACTAATGCCAATTATTTTGATCTGACTTTGATCAGAATGTGGTTCTCGTACATGGAGAAGAAAATAAAAAAGTTTCTGCATCTTCTGTGTGACTGTCTGTGAAAATTTGACCGCACTCTGATGCCATCGGAGTGCTGTCCGATTCTTTTCACAGACCCATAGACTTTAATTGACGATTTTGATCCAACATTCAGATCACAATCGGACGTGTCTCCGTCGTCGGACATGTCTCTGCCAAAAAATCACGTCCATGTGAATAGTCTCTTAGATTATGACAGATACACTCAAATCATATGTCTTAATGAGGTCTCATTGACTTTTTTTTTAAATATGAGTCTTCCTATTAAGCAGGTGTTAGATATTCTTTGAGAAATCTAAACAATTAGGTACAGTTGTGCCTATTAAATTGAGCCTAGAGGTGTCATAATTTTAGGCCGGTTTCACACATCTGACTTTCACAGTCTTAGTCTTGACCTGATGTCCTCAAGGGCCACGGTTCTCTTGATCTAAACGCAAGAGCCTCATTGGTTTTTTTATATATATATATATATATATATATATATATATATATATATGGGTAAGTTTTGGGTATGGAATCTCGCGGCCGGTCCCGTCCGTTTTCGGAGTGTGAAATTTGAATGTGTGAAATTGACCTTACATGGGAGCACTGATTAACAATATAGTAAGTCCCCCGATCCTCGTTTTCTTGCCCATAATGATCTTTATTCTCTTTTCTCAGGTACTAGGCCGGCGTGATAACGATCAGTACAGCCACCTTGCTCCGCGCCCTAAGAGAGGAGGCTTCTGAGATCGCAGGGAACTCTCCATCTTTGCGTTTTGGGACATTTGACAATGTCGGCGCTGACTTCATTACACGATTTTAACCTCCAGCAATGGAAAATATTCTCTGTCCTCGTCTGTTTTTCTGTGCTGAATAAATGATTGAAAACAACGGAAATCCTGTGGGGTTATTTCGCTGACAGAGATGGGGGGGAAGAATCTCCCACCTGCGATTTTACATCTTCAAAGCCGAGCTCGAAAGGCTGAGCGAAAAGGAAGTGGAGACAAGAACGTAACTGAAAAACTGAGTGTGAGAGAGAGAAATAAGGGTGCAAGGTATAGAAGAGGAGGGGAGTTAAAAGTATACAGTAATGGATGCTTATATAAGCATACGGTCATTCCAGTCCATAGGGCTACATGAAAAAAAAGTGTGATTAATGAAGAATTCACCACCGGGACACTCATGAGTTGCCCATTACAAGTAGTCACATGGCCATGATACCCTCCATCTGCTGTATTACAGGTAGTTGTTGCAAGCAAGTCTATCATTTGCCTTTGTACTCAATTTTTAGGACTCCTCCAATGTGTCAGGTTGCTGCTGATGAGGTTTCTTTGGAGGTAAGATGGCCTCTATGGACAGACTTTGCACAAGCCTCTCTGATTCAGGTCAGGAGGAAAGTTAGGGTCAGAAATGGGATGATGGTACCACAGTCAAAACCAGGAGGCAGGAACGAGGTCAGGAGGATAGTTGGGCTCAAAAATGGGAGGACGGTACCAGAGGCATAACCAGCAGGCAGGAACGAGGTCAGGAGGATAGTTGGGCTCAAAAATGGGAGGATGGTACCTGTTACCGCGGGCGGTCAGGTGAGGAAAATCTCCAGGAGTGGACCCTCTGGATCGTGGCACCGAGGGGACCCCGGGCGAGCCGCCAGGTGGAGCCGACCCCTATACAGGGATCGTTAGGAGCAGGCCCAGGGGTTCGGGTACCATGATAGCCGGTACCGAGAGAGGCGGCTCAGAACAGACTGGAGTAGGACCACGGGACTGTAGAAGACAGGACCAGAGTAGGATTACAGGACTGGAGCACAGATGGTAGGACGGAGCAGAGACACCGGAGCAGGACTGCGGGACTGGAGCACAGACAGCAGGACGGAGCAGGAACATGGAAGGCAGGACTGGAGTAGGACTGCAGGGCTGGAGTACAGATGGCAGGACGGGGCAGGAACGCCGGAGTAGGACTGTGGGACTAGAGCGGCCTGATATACCCCTGCCTGATCTGCCACTGGTCCGGAGATGAGGTGCTTCAAGGACATGGCACTGCCGGAGCACAAGTGACAGGAGGAAGGTGCCGCCGCGGCCTACGGCGCATGCGCATTGCATGCAGAGACGCCGTCGGCCGCGGACCTGTCAGAAGGGACGGCCGCAGCTGCCGAACGGCAGGGGGCTGCGGCGCAGGAGCGGAGGCCGAGTGAGTATACAGCGGCAGCATGACAGTACCAGAGGCATAACCAGCAGGCAGGAGCGAGATCAGTAGGGTAGCCGTGATCAGAAATGGGAGGACGGTACCAGAGGCAAAACCAGCAGGCAGGAATGAGGTCACGAGGATAGTCGGGATGAGGAATGGGAGGATAGTACCAGAGTAAACACCAGCAGACAGGAACGAGGTCAGGAGGATAGGCAGGATCAGAAATGGGAGGACAATACCAGAGTGAAAACCAGCATGCAGGTGTAGGGTCGGTGGGCCGAGCTGGGGGGGTGGTCCCTCTCTTACCGCGCAGAGATGTAACAGAGACACGATGGAGGCAAATATCGGGTACAACAGGTCCAAGTTTTATTCTCTTCGCCGTCCACTTGACGGCCTCTGCAGTACACCGCACTTCAATACACTTTACTTCATTAGACTTCACTTCGCTTATCGGCTCCCCGTTTCCAGAGCCGCTTCTTGCACACCGTACTTTACACCGGGGACGTACATATACATACCGGCCACTCTTCACTTGTTGACGCTCCTGTCAGATCCGTCACTGTGGCCGCCTTAGGCCCGTAAACCAACAGTACTTCTACTGAACAGTCGTCTCCCTCTCAATACGGTATGCGTTACCTCGGTGCCTCGTCTATACTGCGGTATTTTCCTGTCAGGACCACCCCCCTGACGTACTCTCTCCTCAGTCCCCCTGGTTTGGTTTTCCTCAGAGTGCACAAACTGTCGTAGTCCTCCTGTCACTCGAGCTCCCCCTGGGGACTGGAACTTTCTGGAACCCTCCCTCAGTATTTATATCATTCCCGGTTCCCTGTAACTCCGCCCCCCATGATCAACGGTTTCCTAAGCCCTAAGCTGATGTCAAGTCCTTTGCTCACACTCCTCCCTGCCCTCTAAGGGTCAACCCAAGGTACTGCACGTCCACTACACTTTCCTAGCTGTTTCCCCACTGTAGTAACTGACACCTGTCTAACCTGTGCAAACCTTTCCTTCTCTATTCTGACAAGTCCGTCCGTCCGTCAGGTCACCTTCCCTACACAGGAACGAGGTCAGGAGGATAGTTGGTGTCAGAACCGAGAGGACAGTACCAGAGACAAAACCAGCAGGCAGGAATGAGGTCAGGAGGATAGGTGGGATCAGGAATTGGAGGACAGCACCAGAGTCAAAACCAGCAGGCAGGAATGAGGTCAAGGAGGATAGTTGGGGTCAGAAATTAGAAAATGGGTAAAAGAACAAAACCAACAGGCGGGAACAAGGTCAGAAGGATAGCCGGTGTCAAATTCAGAGGGACAGAACAAAGACAAAAATCATTAGAAAGGAACGAGGTCAGGAGGAACGCTGGGGATCAGAATCAGGAGGAAGGTACCAGACACAAAACCAGTATGACGGAGCATGTTCAGGAGGATAGTTGGGGTCCTAGCTTAGGACGATAGCCGAGGGCAAACCCACAGGCCCAGAACCAGAAACAAAATCAGGCCGGGATCACACTTGCGAGGAATACGGCCGAGTCTCGTAAGTTAATACCAGGCACTGCCGCCGGCACTCAGGAGCGGAGCGTGTGGCTGCATGTATTGCTATTCGGCCGCACGCTCCGCTCCCAAGTGCCAGCGGCAGTGCTGGGTACTAGAGACCGTATTCCTCGCATGTGTGATCCCAGCCTCAGGAAGATAACGGGTCAGAAACAGGAGGACAGTACTGGAGACAAAACCAGTAAGCAGGAGTGAGGTCAGGAGGATAGCCAAAGTTAGTGCAAGAGGGATAAGACTGTAAGCAAAAAGAGAAAAACAGAAAGGAATAGGGTCAGGTGGACAGCCGGGGTCAAAACCAGTGGGATGGAACCCGAGACAAAACCAGCATGCCAAGGAAAGGATTAACTAAGTACAAGGGTGAAGCATCAATCTAAGGGTCAGACAACAATGTATTGGTAAATAGGTATTTTCTGACTGACATGTTACATCAGCGCCGCTCCATCTGCTGTTGGCACCTGCGCAGGCAGACGGCACAGGACCACGGCAAGCTAGGTATTTAACGCCTTTGTGGTAGCTTACCCTTTGAGAAATGTAGACCTTTGTGCTGGCTGCTAATGGAATATAATATTTGGTATTTTAAAGGGAAGCAACTGTAAAAATTCTCCAATAAAAATACATTTTTCATAAATGTTCTTTAGAGAAAAAAATGTGACTGTGCCACTCTACAATCTGCCAGAAATTTTAAGTGCTTCTTATGGAGCTGCACAAAGCAGAGGTCGGCACTGCAACATTGAGGAATGGACGGTACTAGGGTTACAACCATTTGAACTTATACAGAATATTTTGGAAATAGAAGGAGATTCTATATTACAATACACCGGAGCCTTGCAGTACCTGACACAGCCAATGGACAAGAGAGACAGTGTTCTGCATAAAATATAGGCCTATTTTTCTAATCTCTGAAAGTAAATTTACTGCTGCCATGATAAAAACGCCTAAATATTTTTTATGACTAGAAGTTTTTACAGAGGCCATGCCTCTTTTACACACTTCTTTCCCGCCCCTGAATGAGGGTCTGGATGCTGAAGCTCATTCTGGTGATAATGCATCTTGGCACCATGCTAACGACTTTCCTCGATTGTCGCTGTCCGAGAGATTTCGGGAGGCTTCTATGGTACCTGTGATGTTTTGTCAGCTTTATCTCTCTTCAAGAAATGGACTGATAACACAGGATCCACCATTCACAATAGGTGATGTCACAGCACACCTCCTCCTGTACGATGACTGATAACACCTCTATATACAGTAGATAACACAGGATCCACTATTCACAATAGGTGATGTCACAGCTCACCTCCTCATCCTGTATGATGACTGATAACTCCTATATATACAGTAGATAACACAGGATCCACAATAGGTGATGTCACAGCTCACCTCCTCCTCCTGTGCAATGACTGATAACACTTCTATATGCAGGAGATAACACAGGATCCACCATTCACAATACGTGATATCACAGCTCACCTCCTCTTGTACAGTGACTAGTAACACCTCTATATGCAGGAGATAACAGGAACAAGTTTTCATAAGAGAGATTTGATAAGTCTTGTAAAAAAATAAACAAAAACACAATGACAAGTGAACAATTTTTATACCAGTTTCAGTTTATTTTGATTTTTCATTACAACAAATTTCATTTTTCGCCTCCGTCCTCCAGGTGTTTTATATGACAGCAGTTCACATAATTTTCCTTGAACAGTTATTAAACATACATGCGGTTTCCATATAAAGTTACATTTTTATGTGCAATTTTCCCACAGTTTTGTTTTAACGATTAAACTTTTCCAAAATAATGTGTTTCAACATGGAAGAATGGGATGTACAAAAATTAAATTCACACACATAAGACGTGAAAAAAAATAAGAAATGCTGAAGTACGAGCGCGCTGACAAAATCATCTTGAGTTTTGATTCAATCCATCGTATAAGTCTTGCCTTTTTTTCTGGATTGGCTGCAACAATAAATGAGAAAAAAGAGCGTTTATTAACTCGAAATAAACAGTTCAGCCATTCTAGTCCTTTTGGAGGGGTGAAAAATGTTAGATGAGTCAGAAGCCAACAAGGCCAAAGTGGCCAAAAGTGGTAATCCTCAAAATCTACCCCTCACGTAAAACTGTGTGTATGTGACTTTAAGAAAGTTTATTCTTACTTTTGCCATTATGAGTTATGTGGTGCCTTCTCTTTTTTTTCTGCAGGTGTCTGTATGGAAGGCTAGCTGTACATGGAGGTGCCACAATGCCCTGTCTGAGATTCTTGGTGGCCAGCTCGTAGTAGGAGGTGCCCAGTGACAGTACAGGACGGGGCTGGTGCTGGTATGAGAGGAGAGGGGGGAGTCTATAAAAGGGTAATGTTTGATGTCAGGAAAAGAGAGGGTCATTACCCCCATCACCAATAGCAACACTGCAAGTGTAATACAGAGGGTACGGAAAGTATTCAGATCCTTTTAAATTTTTCACTCTGTTTCATTGCAGCCATGGGGTAAATTCAAAAAAGTTCATTTTTTTCTCATTAACATACACTCTGCACAACATCTTTAGTGGGAAAAAAAAACAGAAATGTAGACATTTTTGCAAATTTATTAAAAAAGAAAAACTGAAATATTACGTGGTCATAAGTATTCAGATCCTTTGCTCAGACACTCATATTTAAGTCACATGCTGTCCATTTCCTTGTGATCCTCCTTGAGATGGTTCTACTCCTTCATTGGAGTCCAGCTGTGTTTAATTAAACTGATAGGACTTGATTTGTAAAGGCACACACTTGTCTATATAAGACCTCACAGCTCACAGTGCATGTCAGACCAAATGAGAATCATGAGGTCAAAGAAACTGGCCAAGGAGCTCAGAGACAGAATTGTGGCAAGGCACAGATCTGGCCAAGGTTACAAAAGAATTTCTGCAGTACTCAAGGTTCCTAAGAGCACAGTGGCCTCCATAATCCTTAAATGGAAGAAGTTTGGTACCACCAGAAGTCTTCCTAGACCTGGCCATCCAGCCAAACTGAGCAATCGTTGGAGAATAGCCTTGTGAGAGAGGTAAAGAAGAACCCCAAGATTACTGTGGCTGAGCTCCACAGATGCAGTAGGGAGATTGGAGAAAGTTCCACAAAGTCAATTATCACTGCAGCCCTCCACCAGTCGGGTCTTTATGGCAGAGTGGCCCGACGGAAGCCTCTCCTCAGTGCCAGACATATGAAAGCCCACATAGAGTTTGCTAAAAAACACATGAAGGACTCCCAGACTATGAGAAATAAGATTCTCTGGTCTGATGAGACGAAGATAGAACTTTTTGGTGATAATTCTAAGCGGTATGTGTGGAGAAAACCAGACACTGCTCATCACCTGCCCAATACAATCCCAACAGTGAAACATAGTGGTGGCAGCATCATGCTATGGGGGTGTTTTTCAGCTGAAGGGACAGGACAACTGGTTGTAATTAAAGGGAACATGAATGCGGCCAAGTATGGAGATATCCTGGATGAAAACCTCTTCCAGAGTGCTCTGGACCTCAGACTTAGCCGAAGGTTCACCTTCCAACAAGACAATGACTCTAAGCACACAGTTAAAATAACAAAGAAGTGGCTTCAGAACAACTCTGTGACCATTCTTGACTGGCCCAGCCAGAGACCTGACCTAAACCCAAGTGAACATCTCTGGAGAGACCTGTCCACCAACATTCACCATCCAACCTGATGGAACTGGAGAGGATCTGCAAGGAAGAATGGCAGAGGATCCCCAAATCCAGGCGTGAAAAACTTGTTTTACTAGCTCAAAAGGGTGCTTCTACTCAATACTGAGCAAAGTGTCTGAATACTTATGACCATGTAATCTTTATTTTATAATAATAATCTTTATTTTTTACATAGCGCTAACATATTCCGCAGCGCTTTACAATTTTGCACACATTATCCATGTGATATTTTTCAGTTTTTCTTTTTTAATAAATTTGCACAAATTTCTACATTTCTGTTTTTTTCAGTCAAGATGGGGTGCAGAGTGTACATTAATGAAAAAAAAATGAACTTTTTGAATTTACCAAATGGCTGCAATGAAACAAAGAGTGAAAAATTTAAAGGGGTCTGAATACTTTCTGTCAGGGCTGCCAGCAGGGCATTACTGACCTGACTGGCATATGGGGACCGGTGGGCAGAGGGGGCCCGCATCGGGCCCCGTCTCACCTGCTCTCCGGGCCCTAGCGGCAGGCTAAACTGGGCCCTTAGCGGCGCTGCGTCAGTTCAATCGGAGGCAGGCAGCTGACGCCACCCGTAGCGCGCACATCGCTGGTAAGGAGAACTTGTTTTTGTTTTTTTTTATTTTTATTGAAAGCGGCAATCCGGGGGCCACGGAGCAGACTGAGACATGGGGACAGAATGTGAGACATGGGGGCAGAATGCGAGACATGGGGGCAGAATGCGAGACACGGGGGCAGAATGTGAGACATGGGGGCAGAATGCGAGACACGGGGGCAGAATGTGAGACACAAGGGCAGAATGCCATACCTGGGGGCAGAATGCCAGACCTGGGGGCAGAATGCCAGACATGGGGGCAGAATGGACATGGGGCAGAATGTGAGACACAGGGGCAGAATGGACATGGGGGCAGAATGTGAGACACAGGGGCAGAATGGACATGGCGCAGAATGGACATGGGAGCAGAATGTGAGACACAGGGGCAGAATGTGAGACACGGGGGCAGAATGTGAGACATGGGGGCAAAATGGATATGAGGGCAGAATGTGACAGTGAGACAAAGGAGGGGGCAGAATGGACATGGGGAAGAATTTGACAGTGAGACACAGGAGGGGGAAGAATGTGACAGTGAGACACAGGAAGGGGCAGAATGTGAGGCACGGGGGAAGAATGTGGTGGTAAGACAGGAGGGGCAGAATGGACACAGGGGCAGAATGTGACAGTGAGACACAGGAGGGGGCAGAATGTGACAGTAAGACACAGGAGGGGGCAGAATGTGACAGTAAGACACAGGAGGGGGCAGAATGTGACTGTGAGACACAGGAGAGGGCAGAATGTGAGACACAGGAGGGGGCAGAATGCGAGACACATGGTGCAGGATCATGGGGTAGGATGGATACGATGTAGACAGATGGGGCAGGAGCGGGAGATCATATGGGGCAGAATGGATACTCATGAGGGTGGGATGGGAGAACATATGGCTGGAGCCAGCAATGAGACAAACGGGGGTCAGGATGGGGGATAACTTCCTGACAGCCAGGATACAGAGTGTAAAAGTTGGACCATTCACTTCGGACACCTTGGTCACAAACATCGGGGCACCTCAGGGGTGTGTTTTGTCCCCGTTACTGTTTTCTCTCTATACGAATGATTGCATCTCTTCAGCAGACTCAGTAAAAATCTTGAAATTTGCCGATGATATGACACTGATTGGTCTCATCAGGGGAAATGCTGAAGACTTGTATCGGAGTGAGGTGGAAAGAATATGTGACTGGTGTAAAGCCAATAATCTTGTACTCAACACTAAAAAAACTGCTGAGATGGTTGTGGATTTTAGGAAAGATCAACATGAGATACTTCCAATCTACATCCATGACGAAGTGGTTCTTAGGGTCACAGAGACCAAATTCCTTGGTGTTATCATCTCTCATGCTCTTAAATGGGGGAAAAACGTGGATGCTGTTATAAGAAAAGCACAACAGAGGATGTTCTTCCTGCGTCAGCTGAAAAGATATGGTTTGTCTAAGAATCTGCTGATCTTATTCTTTAATGCTGTCATCAGATCTGTGATTTGTTCCTCTCTGATAGTCTGGTATGGGGGAGCCACTGCGCATGACAAACTCCGCTTACAAAGGACTTTCAGAACAGCAGAGAGAATTATATGCTCCCCCCTGCCTAAAATCCAGGATCTTTATGATAAGAGTATTCGATCCCACGCATTGAAAATTTCATCCGATCCCTCTCACCCGGGACACTCCTCATTCCAACTACTCCCTTCAGGACGTCGCTTCAGAGTCCCCAAATGCAGCACCAACCACCATATGAACAGCTTCTATCCACTCTCTGTTCAACAATTAAATCGTCATGTGTAGACTATATACTGTATCTGTCTTGTTAGATGTTACTTGTTGTATCTGTTGTTATATATTATGTTGCCTCTTTGCCACAAAGAATTCCTTGTATATATGTAATATGTACTTGGCGATAATAAATTTGATTGATTGATTGATTGATTGGGATATTATTACCATAGGGGCTAATTAAGGGATATTATTACTGCAGTGATGTATTTATTTTATTTTTTTTTTTTTGAGAATACTGTTTTAAATGGAGGGGAAATCCTGTTACTGTGCAGAGCGACACTCTGTCGCCTTTTTTTCTTCATCTGGTGTATTGTACAAGTTGGGAAAAAAATAAGTAATGTGTTCTACAAGTGGAGCTCTAGATAACTGTGTTATTTCCTGCAGAGACGAGCCCTGGCTGGAAGACGTGATGGCGGTCTGTGCTGGATAAAATATGAAAAGCGAAGCTGAAGGACTTCACCTATAGACGTCACTGGTGAGTCAGTGTGCTACCTGTACACTGACTCTATACACTATATACAGAGTGCCTTTGTACAATGTCACCAGTGATCACTGTATTACCCGTACACTGGCACTACATACAGCGGTCCGGTGCATAATGTCACTGGTGATCACTGTATAAGGCTAGTTTCACACTAGCGTTTAAACGACGCGCGCACGGCGCCGCTAAGCCACGCCCCCTGCCGGCTCCCTGCCCGCCCCTTCCTGTTATCGCCTCCTCCGAGCGCAGAGGGCTGCATGCGTTATGCGCACCCTATCTTTAGCATAGGGTGCGCAGGCCGTGCGCAACTATGAATATAGCGTGCGCTGCGCATTTTTGAATGTGCGCCGTGCGCGCCAAAATGCAACATGCTGCGTTCGGCGCGCACGGCGCACCTCCAAAAATGCGCAGCGCACGCTATATTCATAGTTGCGCACGGCCTGCGCACCCTATGCTAAAGATAGGGTGCGCATAACGCATGCAGCCCTCTGCGCTCGGAGGAGGCGATAACAGGAAGGGGCGGGCAGGGAGCCGGCAGGGGGCGTGGCTTAGCGGCGCCGTGCGCGCGTCGTTTAAACGCTAGTGTGAAACTAGCCTTAGGCCTCTTTCACACATCAGTTTTTTGCCTTCAGGCGCGATCCGGCTTTTTTTTGTAAAACCGGATCCGGCAAAATGCAATGCCGGATCCGGTTTTTCCCCATTGACTTGCATTAGCGCCGGATCGTGCCGGATGGCATTGCGTTTCATCCGTTTTTTGCCGGATCCGGCAACTTGTCTCATTCCGGCGTCTGGAAAAAACGTCTACTGTAACGTTTTTTGTCTCCGGCGAAAAAGCCGGAAGCGCCGGATCCGGCGCTTCCAGCTTTTTGCTACAATAAAAGTCTATGGGCGCCGGAATGCGCCGGATCCAGAAAAAGACGGATCCAGCCACCGGATCCGGTTTTTTTAAGTCTGCGCATGCTCAGATCCAATTGGCCAGCCTCCAGGAACAGAGACGGATCCAGCAAAAAAACGGATCCGTTTCTACAGATCTCCAAAATTTATGCCGGATCCGTTTTTTCTAAAAAAAGCCGGATCCTGCCTGACGGCAAAAAACTGATGTGTGAAAGTAGCCTTACCTGTACACTGGCACTATATACAGAGCTTCTGTGTATAATGTCACTGGTGATCCCTGTATTATCTGTACACAGAACACTGCATACTAAGTACAGATCTCCTGTGTATAATGGCACTTATGGTGATAGTATTATGTTTTTTTTTATTAATGATCAGTATTGTAGTATTCAATCACCATGTGGTAGTAATATGTGGTCTGGGCATGGTGCGGTGGTATTTGTTCCTTGTATGTGCTATTATTCGGTTACTATGTGGTAGTAATATGTGGTCTGGGCATGGTGCGATGGTATTTGTCCTTTGTATGTGCTATTATTCGGTCACTATGTGGTAGTAATATGTGGTCTGGGCATGGTGCGGTGGTATTTGTCCCTTGTATGTGCTATTATTCGGTCACTATGTGGTAGTAATATGTGGTCTGGGCATGGTGCTGTGGTATTTGTCCCTTGTATGTGCTATTATTCTGTCACTGTGGTGGTAATATGTGGACTGGTCATGGTGCGGTGGTATTTATCCCTTTTTGATGTGATATTATTGGTCATTTTAAATATTGAAAAATAAATAAAAAATATACCTAAATTGTATTGGATATTTTAACAAATGTTTAATAGGTTAGTGTAGAGTAGGTCCTGGCCAAAAGAGTCTACCTTGTTGTGGTGGCAGATTTCAAAAAATCTTTTGGCCAAAACAAGAGCTGCTGGCTATATGTGTGATCTGGTAATGGGAACTGTTAATGTGTGATTGGTGAGAAGTGGAGTTTTTCCAAGAGAGAGCAGTGGGACTGTGGACAGTTCGATGGGTGGAGCCTGGGCGGAGCCTCAAGGGGGCCCCAAAAATTTTGCCAGTATTGGGCCCCCAAAATTCCTAATGGCAGCCCTGCTTTCCGTACCCACTGTACTTCTAACAAAAGCAAACCACACGCCTGCTATGGGGCTCCTGAGTTTTGAGAACATGTTCATTGCTGTTAGCATGTTCCTACACTTTATCATCTTTGGTGACAACTTTTTTCTTACCAAAATGCATGTATTTTTGGCTACATTTTGCACCGTTTGCCATCTACAGCCTGTGTGTTCCACCGTCTATTGCTGGTTGCAAAATGAGTTAACCGAGGATCCATCAGTGAGCTCACTCTGACAGTCCAATGGGAGAGTTTCTAACTCTACTATCTGTCTTATTTTGAGCTTCTCTCAGCTGATTTATGACCACAAACCACATTTAACTTAGATATAGCGGGAAACAAAGCCTGTAGAGCCCCAAATATATGCATTTAAGTAAAAAAAAAAAAAAAATGTTTTTTCAAATGTGGTTATTAACTATTTTCCCACTTCAGGTCATGCGCACACCGGTCAGTTTCTATGTCTTGTGTGTAAGGGGTCACTGAGGCATGAGCCCTTGATTTGTTCAACGCCCTAAAAATGTCTCTAGATCAACACCTTCTAAATTGATACATTATGACTCCTGTATTGATGATAGAAGATTCAGCATTAGGGGCCCAACTCTTTTTTTTATTCCGGGCCACATTTTGTCTTTGTGGCGTGGTATAGCCATGTGTAATGGGTCACTGAGAAGCGGCTGGTAGACTATATGGAGATAGAGTGGCGGGGAGCCTGAGTGTCACTGAACTTGTGGGGGAAATCAGAGGGAACAGTAGTCAATCCCTACACTTTAGGTATTGGAGTATTAAATAAAAACCGCCGCAGTCTTTTCTATTCCCAATGTGCTGCATCATGTTCTTCTATATTTACCTCGTAATCAGGATTGGGAACAGGGGGAGGACGTTCTTTGTTGCCTGTATGAGCAAAAGTAAAAAATCATAGTGTTTACGCTCTGTATGTAGAAATTAAAGATGTCCTGTAACTTGCCAAAAATATGATTTATGTGTTACCCAGTGTAAATGCCGCTGTTCTCCTGAATCCGGCGATGTTTTTCTTATGTTCCTGTGACTCTCCATTCCTGAGATATGGCCCCTTCTTTCCCTTTTGTAAATCTAGTCTATTTAACAAGTGGGCGTGGTCCTCAACTATTCTCTGTGGGTATCTTCTTGAGGATCACGCCCACTTGGCTAAAAAGGCCAATAGGGAAAAAGGGACCATATCTCAGGAATGGAGAGGCATAGGAACAAAAAGAAAACAGCGCCGGATTCAGGATCGCAGCGGCATTTACATTAGGTTAAAAAAACGCTTGTTTACAGCAAGTGAAAGATCTTATTTAAATCCATAAACATTTACTTTTGTGCCTTATAGAATGGGTACCTTTTTTGCGAGCTCCTTTTGCAAATCCATTTTCTCGGATCTGACCAGGTTTTTTCTTGCAGCACATATACACAAAAACACAAACTCCAATGGTGATCAGGCAATCAGCGATCACAACAGAGGCCACCATCGGAAAGGAGACCTCCGTGCAGGTCTCACATACTGCAACAGAGAGGAGAACATGACTTCAGATGTGGCTACACGAACATCGCACTGTACAATGCAAGACAAGGGGACTCCGCTCTCCAGTTGTTAATTGGTTGCTAAAATGTTTGTAATTTTGTATAATTTCCCCCTAACTGCTACATTGTGTTATTTCAGCCACTACATGGTGAGGCTTGGTGTCTCTCCATGAGTATAACACTTGTGCACTTCTTCAGGTGTGTAACCAATATGTCTGTGGCCCCTGTTGGAAGTGTAACCATTAAGCTAAATGTCTCCAAGGAGAGAAACAAAGGACTGTTGTATTTTAAGACTCTGTGTTCCCCACACGTGTACTTTTTCAGAGGTGTAACTATTAAGCAGGGCCGGCGTTATGGGCAGGCAGACCAGGCAGCTGCTTAGGGCCCCCGCTCCTCCAGGGGCCCCCAGCCAGCGGCACATCACACAGCCACTATGGGGCCCCTGTGAGGCAGGAGGGCCCGCCTGCCCCCAGCGCCGACTCCCGCCGCCGCACTGAAGGAGGCAGTGATGGGGGAGAGAGCGCCAGCTGACGCTCCCTCTCCCATCATTCCCCACTCTGCCTCTGACACAGCGGGGGCGCAATGACGTCATCGCGCTCTCACTGTGTGCAGGAGGAGACAGGAGCAGCCAGCAGCGCAGGCATGAGAAGGTGAGGAGTGTTTTTTTTTTTTTAAATCAGTGCGAGTACTAGACTGTGGGGCCACTTTGGGGGGACTATATACCATGCTGGGGGGGCGCTATATACCATGCTGGGGGCTATATACCATGCTGGGAGGGCCATATACCATGCTGGGCTGTATTATACCATGCTGGGGGGACTATATGTATACCATGCTCGACTGTATCATACCATGCTGGGGGGCTATATACCATGCTCGGCTGTATTATACCATGCTGGGGGGGCTTTATACCATGCTGGGCTGTATTATACCAGGCTGGGGGGGGGCTATATACAATGCTGGGCTGTATTATACCATTCTGGGGGGCTATATACCATGCTGGGCTGTATTATACCATTTTGGGGGGGGCTATATACCATGCTGGGCTGTATTACACCATTCTGGGGGGACTATATACCATGCTCGGCTGTATCATACCATGCTGAGGGGGCTATATACCATGCTGGGCTGTATTACACCATTCTGGGGGGACTATATACCATGCTCGGCTGTATTGTACCATGCTGGGGGGGGCTATATACCATACTGGGCTGTAGTATACCAGGCTGGGGGGGCTATATACAATGCTGGGCTATATTATACCATGCTGGGCTGTATTATACCATTCTGGGGGGCTATATACCATGCAGGGCTGCATTATACCATTCTGGGGGGGCTATATACCATGCAGGGCTGTATTATACTATGCTGGGGGGGCTATATACCATGCTGGGCGGTATTATACCGTCCTGGGCTGTATTATACCATTTTGGGGGGGCTATATACCATGCTGGGCTGTATTATACCATTCTGTGGGGGGATATATACCATGCTAGGCTGTATTATACCATGCTGGCCTGTATTACACCATTCTGGGGGGTGCTATATACCGTGCTGGGCTGTATCATACCGTGCTGGGGGGCTATATGCCGTGCCGGGCTGTATTATACCGTGCTGGGCTGTATCATACCGTGCTGAGGGGCTATATACCATGCTGGGCTGTATTATACCATTTTGGGGGGGCTATATACCTTGCTGGGCTGTATTATACCATGCTGGGCTGTATAATACCATTCTGGGGGGGCTATATACCATGCTGGGCTGTATTATACCATTTTGGGGGGCTATATACCATGCAGGGCTGTATTATACCATACTGGGCTGTATTATTCCATTCTGGGGTGCTATATACCATGCTGGGCTGTATTATACCATGCTGGCCTGTATTACACCATTCTGGGGGGGTGCTATATACAGTACCATGCTGGGCTGTATTATACCATACTGGGCTGTATTATTCCATTCTGGGGTGCTATATATCATGCTGGGCTGTATTATACCATGCTGGGGGGATATATACCATGCTGGGCTGTATTATACCATGCTGGGCGGGCTATATTATACAATGCTGGGCTGTATTATACAGCCCAGCATGGTATACAGCCTGTATACCATGGTGGGCTGTATACCATGGTGGGCTGGGCTGTATACTATGCGGTGTGTTATATACCATGTAGGGTACATTTTACACTATATTCTATAGGGGGAGGTTGTGTTAAATAATATGAAGGGCTACATTATATTCTATGGGGAGGTGGGCTGTATTATATTCTATGGGGGACGCTGTATTATAGTTATTATATGAGGAGGGCTACATTGTATTCTATGGAGGGGCTACATTATACTATATAAGGGGCTTCATTATATCCCATGAGGGGGTTGCCATATATTCTATGGAGGGGCTGCATTATACTATATGGGGGGTGGGACTGCATTATATACTATGGGGAGTTACATTATATTCTGTGGAGTGGCTGCATTATATTCTATGGGGGTTACATTATATTGTATGGCGGGGCTGCATTATACTCTGTGGGGTGGCTGCATTGTACTATATGTGGGCTGCATTATGCTGTATCGAGGACTATGGGGAATACATTATATGAAGAACTATGGGGTGCATTATGCTATGGGAAGTGATTTGTACTACATGGGTGACTATGGCGGTGCATTATACTATATGGAGTGTATTATACGGAGGACTGAGCAGTGTATTTTAATATATGGAGGGCTATGAGGAGTGTAGTATACTATATGGAGGACTGAGCAGTGTATTTTAATATATGGAGAGCTATAAGGAGTGTATTATACTATATGGAGGACTTTGGGGCAGATTATATTATATGGAGGACTATGGGGTGTAAACTGTAGATGTCCTGCTGATAACATGATACTGTATGGTGATCTGTTAGGGTGGTTTCACATTAACGTTGCAGGCCGCTAAGCCCCCCGCTCTCTGCCGCACCTCCTTTGGTAGCTCCGCCTACGGGCGCATGACACTTTAGCACTGGGGACGCACACGGCCGCCGCTAAGCCCCGCCACCTGCCGCGCCTCCTCTGGTAGCTCCGCCTATGTGCGCATGACGCTGCATGCGTCCTGCATCCCCTATCTTTAGCACTGGGGATGCAGGCTGTGCGCAGGTATGTGTTTGGCGGTGCATGCGTCCTTTTGACGGTGCGCCGAGCGCACCAAATTGCAACAGGTTGCGTTTGGCGCTGGTCGGCGCACCGTCAAAAGGACGCATGCGCCGCCAAACGCATATCTGCGCACGGCCTGCGTCCCCAGTGCTAAAGATAGGGGACGCAGGACGCATGCAGCGTCATGCGCCCGTAGGCAGAGCTACCGGAGGAGGCGCGGCAGGTGGCGGGGCTTAGCGGCGGCCGTGTGCAGGCCGATGCTGCGGCCCGAAACGCTAATGTGAAACCACCCTTAAGGTGTGTGCACACGTTGCGGATTAGTCTGCGGCTTTTTCTGCAGAGAATCCATATCTCTTGGCAGAAACTGCAGGGTAAAACACATGCTTTTTTTCCGCGGATTCCTAGCATGTGTACAGCGGATTTGATGCAGGTTCTAGTGCGGTTTGGCAGTGTGAATGAGAGAGAGAGAGAGATTGATTTGTATGTCCCGGAACATACACTGCAGCTGCGGTCCCGCAAAAAAGACGTAACATGCTGCGGAAAATAAACCGCAGCAAATCGGCGCGGAATTTTCCGCAGCATGTGCACGGCGGATTTGGTTTTCCATAGGTTTACATTGTACTGTAAACTGCATGGAAACTGCGGCGTAACCGCAGCAAAAACCGCAACGTGTGCACACACCCTTAGTGATCGTTCTGTTCCCATCATTCTTTCTCAGATGGTGGAAAGAGGCCGGGAAACAAGCATTGAACAACTTCAATTTTGACGATCATTTAGCGGCCTGAACTCAGTGCATGTAAATACAATCGAAATGCTTCTGTGTGATGTGCAGTATGTTAGCATTTGGGGCCCCATTTTAAACTTTGCCTAGGGCCCCACTTTGCCTAAAACCGGCCCTGCTATTAAGCCTAATCGCCTTGATGGAAGAGCAACCGTTAAGCTTGCGTGTCTCTCCACGGAAATCTAAAGCAGAAGACTGTTGCATTCTAATTCCGTCTGACCACAACACTTGTGTCATTTTTCACATGTGCAACCATTAACGAGAACTTATCACCAAATTTGTCACGTTGAAGTGGACACACCATGTAATAGTGGCTGCAATGGGCAAGAAAAAGTATTGTGTTTTTTTATTTAGTTTCGGAGATATTAGCAATGTAACTATCTGGCGCCTAATGTGTTAAAAAAAATTAACGTCTAAGTGGGGTTTATCAGATAGGCAACACTCGAAAGAAATAAGAACACGCTCCCACCATAGTTTACAGCAGGTTTCCCAGCGTGTGAGACGTAATGATCTCCTGGTCTAACCTCCTGCATGAGTCAGTGTGGGGGGAGGGGCAGTGGAGCTGAGTTCAGAGGGAGGAGGTGGTGAGCTGTGACATCACCTGCTGTGAATGGTGGATCCTGTGTTATCTACTGTATATAGAGGTGTTATCAGTCATTGTACAGGAGGAGGAGGAGGTGAGCTGTGACATCACCTATTGTGAATGGTGGATGCTGTGTCATTTACTGTATATAGAGGTGTTATCAGTCATTGTACAGGAGGAGGTGAGCCGTGACATCACCTATTGTGATTGGTGGATCCTGTGTTATCTACTGTATATAGAGGTGTTATCAGTTATTGTACGGGAGGCGGAGGTGAGCTGTGACATTACCTATTGTGAATGGTGGATGCTATGTTATCTACTGTATATAGAGGTGGTCACTGTACAGAAGGAAGAGGAGGTGAGCTGTGACAACACCTCTTGTGAATGGTGGATGATGTGTTATCTACTGTATATAGAGGTATTATTAGTCATTAAACAGGAGGAAGAGGTGAGCTGTGACATCAGCTATTGTGAATGGTGGATCCTGTGTTATCTACTGCATATAGAGGTGTTAGGAGTCACTGTACAGAAGGAAGAGGAGGTGAGCTGTGACATCACCTGTTGTGAATAGTGGATGATGTGTTATCTACTGTATATAGCAGGGGTCCCCAACCTGTAGCTCGGGAGCCACATGTGGCTCGCGGTCCCATGAATTGTGGCTTGCGTCTGTCTGCCAGCTTGGTGCATCAGGTCCAGGTCTAGCAAACAGGTATGAAGAGTACACACAAAATAGAGATTTACATGAGTAGCCCTGAGATCTGGATGCACAGATACTGGTCTTAGGGGTTTAGAGATGTTTTAGGTATGGTATGTTGGAAGATGGTACTACCTGCTAGAGGAGGTGCTCAAAGCTGGATGTGACAGTGTGTTGGGAGTCCTTGATGGGAGAATACTGAATGGGGGGTATTATGGGAACCCCTGGATGTCAGTGTACTGCTTTGGAGTGTTTTCTGTGGAAAAGCTTTAGTTATCATTATACCTGTAATGGGGGCTTTGGTTGACGCTACTTTGAAGGGGGCATGAGCTGGATGTGGCTCGTGACCCTCTCTCTAAGGTGAATGTGGCTCTCTAGGTAAGAAAGGTTGGGGACCACTGGTATATAGATATACCGTATGTATATTTTGCAGTAAATGGATTACACGAATATAAAATTCTCAGTTTTCACTATGATACTATTTGATAAATCTTTATGCATCTTTTCATGCTTACCGTATGCATTTAGATAGAGGTGGTAATTGCTGCAGTAGTGGAACCTCTCTTTATCTGAAGAATAATTTTCCAGGATTTTCTGGTTCCCCTTGGCTTCATCGTCTGTGAAATGCTGATCACTAGGACAGGTAATTGTCACTGTAAGTCCTGTGATATCCACTTGGAATTTGTGATCCGCTGTAACACACAGAAAAGTGTTAAATTTACAAACAGAACTGAATTTCTGCTCCCTGAGTAGTTACCATTGTGATATGCTGCAACATTTTAATCAGATTATAGAAATCTGCAATAATTTATACAGAAAAGCGTCATTAATTAGCCCCGGTCGGTAAAAGCTAGGCCCATTGTATCCCAGGTCAGCACGACTGGTAATGGATTTGTAACCTTTTGCTAGATAGGTTTTTCTTCCTTATGCTGTGGCTTGGTTGGCTTATGTTATATTCTGTAAATATCGACACTAGCCATTAATAAATCCGTAATATTTTATGATTCCTCTATACAACGCCCTTTTTTTCTAGACACGTTTAAAACTTGTCACACAGAGGTGGGAATTTGTCAGGGTCTGTACTCCAGTTTTCTTGGCGTAAAAAAAAGTTGCAAATTTTGGATCAATAGATATTAAAATCCATTGTTTTTTTTAAAAAAACAGCACGTTCACATAATGATCATGTAGAGCAGGGGCGGGCTGGGCCTTGTGGCAGGGAGGCAAATGCCCCCCGGGCCGCTTCCCCAGCAGCTGTGCAGGGCCGGCCGCCTGATGGCCCTGCACAGTGATCTGCGTGCGACCGTGTCTGTTGTGCTGTGATGCGGCCGGCAGCATACACAGCCGCGCAGGCGCGCACATCACAGTCTGTCTCAGCCGCTGTCTGCGGCTTATGAGACAGACAGACTGTGCTGTGCACACAAGCGGCGCGATGATGTCATTGTCTCGCGCCGCTCTACGGGCCTGAAGAGAAGACGGAGGCTGCAGTGCCGGGAAACAGGATGAGGTGAGTATAAACGTTATTGTTTTTTATATGAACGGGTCTGTGGGGCCATCATACTGTATATATGGGGGGGGCAAAACTGCGGCCATCATACTGTATATATGGAAAGGTAACTGCGGCCATCATACTGTATATATGGGGGGGCGAAACTGCGGCCATCATACTGTATATATGGGGGGGGCGAAACTGCGGCCATCATACTGTATATATGGGGGGGCGAAACTGCGGCCATCATACTGTATATATGGGGGGGCGAAACTGCGGCCATCATACTGTATATATGGGGGGGCGAAACTGCGGCCATCATACTGTATATATGGGGGGGTGAAACTGCGGCCATCATACTGTATATATGGGGGGCGAAACTGCGGCCATCATACTGTATATATGGGGAGGTAACTGCGGCCATCATACTGTATATATGGGGGGGGGCGAAACTGCGGCCATCATACTGTATATATGGGGGGGGTGAAACTGCGGCCATCATACTGTATATATGGGGGGGCGAAACTGCGGCCATCATACTGTATATATGGGGGGCGAAACTGCGGCCATCATACTGTATATATGGGGGGGCGAAACTGCGGCCATCATACTGTGTATATGGGGGGGGCGAAACTGCGGTCATCATACTGTATATATAGGGAGGTAACTGCGGCCATCATACTGTATATATGGGGGGGCGAAACTGCGGCCATCATACTGTATATATGGGGGGGGTGAAACTGTGGCCATCATACTGTATATATGGGGGGGCGAAACTGCGGCCATCATACTGTATATATGGGGGGCGAAACTGCGGCCATCATACTGTGTATATGGGGGGGCGAAACTGCGGCCATCATACTGTATATATGGGGGGGACGAAACTGCGGCCATCATACTGTATATATGGGGGGGGCGAAACTGCGGCCATCATACTGTATATATGGGGGGGCAAAATTGCGGCCATCATACTGTATATATGGGGGGGCGAAACTGCGGCCATCATACTGTATATATGGGGGGGGCGAAACTGCGGCCATCATACTGTATATATATGGGGGCGAAATTGCGGCCATCATACTGTATATATGGGGGGGCGAAACTGTGGCCATCATACTGTATATATGGGGGGGCAAAATTGTGGCCATCATACTGTATATATGGGGGGGGCGAAACTGCGGCCATCATACTGTATATATAGGGGGAGAAATTGCGGCCATCATACTGTATATATGGGGGGCGAAACTGTGGCCATCATACTGTATATATGGGGGGGTGAAACTACGGCCATCATACTGTATATATGGGGGGGAACTGCAGCCATCATACTGTATATATGGGGGGGAACTGCAGCCATCATACTGTATATATGGGGGGGTGAAACTGCAGCCATCATACTGTATATACGGGGGGGGGATGAAACTGTGGCCATCATACTGTATATATAATATAATAATAAATTTTTATTTCTATAGCGCCGACAAATTCCGCAGCACTTTACATTTCAGAGGGGACTTGTACAGACAATAGACATTACAGCATAACAATAATCACATAGATCATAACAGATACCAAGAGGAATGAGGGCCCTGCTTGCAAGCTTACAGTCTATGAGGAAAGAGGTAGACACGAAACGTGGGTGGTAACAGTTGCCCTGATTGTATGGACCAGCCATAATGTTAAGTGTGTAACAGTACAGACACAGAGGGCTAATGGATGCATAAAGCATGTGGGAAACTGATTATGGTAAAACTTTTGGCTGTGCCGCACAGGGATAGATTAGGTTAATGTGTTGAGGCGATAGGCCAGTCAGAATAAATGCATTTTCAGGGCATGCTTAAAAGTGCATTCCAAAGAATTGGCGCAGCACGTGTAAAGTCTTGGAGACGGGAGTGGGAGGTTCTGATTATTGAGGATGCTAACCTCAGATCATCAGCATATATGGGGGGGTGAAACTGCGGCCATCATACGGTATATATTGGGGGGGTGAAACTGCGGCCATCATACTGTATATTTGGGGGGGAACTGCAGCCATCATACTGTATATATGGGGGGGAACTGCGGTCATCATACTGTATATATGGGGGTGAAACTGCGGCCATCATACTGTATATATGGGGGGGGGTTAATGCGGCCATCATACTGTATATATGGGGGGGTGAAACTGCGGCCATCAAACTTCTGGTTTCAACTGTATAGACATAGGAGGCAGTGGGGACTTTCATACTATATACAGGGAGCAGTGGGGACCTTCATACTATATATAGGGAGCAGGAGGACCTTCATGCTGTATATAGGGGCAGTGGGGACCATCATACTATATATAGGGGCAATGAGAAAATCTTATTTTATATAGGGACTATGTAGCCATTTTACTATATATAGGGAGATGTGGGGTCCTCAATGTATAATAAAGGGCTTTGGGGACCATCAATTTGTGTTTTGTGGTATGTAGGACCATCATTCTGTATATTCAGAGCTTTGTGGGCACTCAGAGGACATTATTTGTTATAAATGGGGACATTATTAGTTTTGATAGGGGCACTCACATTCCATTATTTTTTTCTTAGGGCTCGGTTCTGCTCCCATTTATCTGTAGTAAGCTCCATTCTCCTATACTTCTGTAGTAAGCTCGGTTCTGCTCCCATATCTCTGTAATAAGCTCCGTTCTGCTCCTATACTTCTGTAGTAAGCTCGGTTCTGCTCCCATATCTCTGTAGTAAGCTCGGTTCTGCTCCCATATCTCTGTAGTAAGCTCCGTTCTGCTCCTATACTTCTGTAGTAAGCTCGGTTCTGCTCCCATATCTCTGTAGTAAGCTCCGTTCTGCTACTATACTTCTGTAGTAAGCTCGGTTCTGCTCCCATATCTCTGTAGTAAGCTCCGTTTTGCTCCTATATTTTTGTAGTAAGCTCTGTTCTGCTCCCATATCTCTGGAGTAAGCTCGGTTCTGCTCCCTTATCTCTGCAGTAAGCTCCGTTCTGTTCCCACATCTCTGCAGTAAGCTCGGTTCTGCTCCTATATCTGTATAGTAAGCTCAGTTCTGCTCCCATATCTCTGGAGTAAGCTCGGTTCTGCTCCCATATCTCTGTAGTAAGCTCAGTTGTGCTCCCATATCTTTGTAGTAAGCTCAGTTCTGCTCCCATAGCTCTATATTAAGCTCCGTTCTGCTGCCATATCTCTCTAGTAGGCTCAGTTCTGCTCCCATATCTCTGTTGTAAGCTTGGTTCTGCTCCCATATCTCTGTAGCAAGCTTGGTTCTGCTCCCATATCTCTGTAGTAAACTCCATTCTGCTCCTATACTTCTGTAGTAAGCTTAGTTCTGCTCCAATATCTCTGTAGTAAGCTCAGTTCTGCTCCCATATCTTTGTAGTAGGCTCCGTTCTGTTCCCATATCTTTGTAGTAGTAGGCTCAGTTCTGCTCCCATATCTCTGCAGTAAGCTGTGTTCTGCTCCCATATCTCTGGAGTAAGCTCAGTTCTGCTCCCATATCTCTGTAGTAAGCTCGCTTCTGCTCCCATATCTCTGTAGTAAGCTCGGTTCTGCTCCCATATCTCTGTAGTAAGCTCCAGTCAGCAATCTTGGTTCCGGTCTCGTGTCTATGTAGTGAGCTTGCTTCTGTTACATTATCTATGTAGGCAGTAAGCTTGGTTCTGCTCCCATATATATTCAGCTAGCTCCGTTCTGTTCCCATATCTATGTACCACCCTGTTTTTAAAGCCTGCTATCTATGCTTCTTTAATGCAGCGGCCAGAGACAAACAGGGCAAAAGCACCGCAACTGGAGGGCCACTGCCTTGTGATTTCCCCCCAGGCTGAAAAGTGCTAGCCAGCCCCTAATGTTGGGTTCAGAAACGTGAACTACATTTAAGTAGCGCTGGCATCCCTGCACTCACTCACTGCTGCGACCCCCGTCCCACGCTTTCTCTTCCTTCCTCATCGGCTGCTGTCCATGGTGTGGGCACTGTACTTAGGGCGCGCACTCCCTTCTTCTTAAAGGGGTCGCATGCGCTGTCCTAAAGTGTACCCAGCCAATGGCTGGGAAACTTTTATTATTTAAGGCACCTCCACCTGCATGGAGGTGCATGTGCAATGTTGTTAATCTGTTCCCAAACAGGCCTGCAAGATCTCAGGTCCCTGTCCATTAGTATTTGTCCATTCCTTGCTAGTCCATGCCTTGTCAGTCTGTATAACAGCCGAACCTGCCTGCAGTTACCGTGCCAGTCTGTATAACAGCCGGACTCACCTGCACCTACAGTGCCAGTTTGTATAACAGCCGAATCCACCTGCACCTGCTGTGCCAGTCTGTATAACAGCCGGACTCACCTGCACTGGCCATCTCGGTCTGTATAACAGAGGGATCCACCTGCGCTTGCCGTGCCAGTCTGTATATCATCTGGACCACTACGCACCTGCCAGTGCCTGCCTGCATTAGTTGTCCTTTCCCTCTGGGCCACTACAGCTGCCATGCGTCCATAGTCTGTCCTGGAGTAGCACCTGGTGTTCATCTGGAGCCAAGTCTAATCCACCATCAGAGGCTCTAGTGAAGAGTCAGGTGCTTATCTAGTCACACCCCTCCAGGCTCTCCTCAGACCATGGCACAGTGGTTTCACCACTCCCGTTACAATTTACACAGCAAATTTGCCCATCAGTACTCCTGCGCTCATTGAAAGGTCAGATTCATACTGTATGGGGTCCCACAATAAATGATATGGTCCTCAAACAGATGGGCAACACATGCCGCTTATACAAGGACTGACGATGATTATATAGATGATGGATCATGAGCGTCTTACCTTCACTATGATTTTCGGCCGAAAATTGATCTGAAACACAAATGAACACATTCTCTATCAGTGACATAATAATATATGAATGAACGCTTATTCCATCTGAGCCCATGTCTTAACAAATATTCCTAAAAGTAATGCAATAGCTGATAAATTATCCTCTTAACTGTGAAATAATCCCTATGTCTTAAAAAAAATAAAGATTATTTTAAAAGTCATGTAAAGAAAAGCAAATTAAATAGTTGGAAAAATGTTTCGGTGTAAATGTTTTAAACTTTTTTTTATCTTCACAGCATTTTGACAGTCGTAACGTTTTTCCATTATTACTTCTGTTTACGTGGAATGTTAGTATTCAATAAGATCTTTTTGGGGTCATGTTTTAAGCTTTTTCAATATCTATAGATAGATAGATATACCTCATCTTTACATAGATTGTTCCAGTCTAATGTTGTAGAAGGAAGTCCAAAACATGGAGCGCAAAATCAGATATTGTGCAAGGGCTAACAGCTCATTTTTTTATAATTCTTCCATGACACAGATAGGAGAAACACTTATTGATCAGGAGGCTCATTTCAGTCTCTTATAGGGGAAAGAAGACAATTATCGGCATTATAACAGATTTTTAGATGGATCGCTTTAGGCACTATTTAAGCACTGCTTGATTATACAGAAGTCGATCAGACTCTTTACTCAGATTGACGAAAACTTGTGGGAACGGTTAATATGATCGTTTTATCCCCATACGGTATTAACTTGTCGGCAGCACATCTTTATTTACAAAGGGTGATGTGCTGCCGATAGAGACGGATTTTATGCTGGCATAAACAATGTGACTTCCTGACGATCAAGCTTTTTTTTCATTCATCTGGTGATCACGGACAAGTTTATGTGTCGATTATCGGCTCGTCTAAGTGGGCTTTTAGAATGTTCAATAGTTTAGAATTGGGAAGTCAACAAGTAAATCTTTTGGTTTTAAGAAGAGCCGCAATTTCTTCCTCTCTCCTTTAGAAAAAAAACATGAATACTCGGATTACTAATGGGGAGTCAGAAGAACTCGTTGACAGTGTCGGACTGGAGTGCCAAGGACCCACCAGTAACATTGACTCTGGGAGCCCACTGTTCATCTAAATGCAAATTTCACATTATCCTCATTCACACATTTACCTGTGCTTCTCTAGAATCATAAACTGCGCAGTTTGTTGAATGAGGAGATGCCAACTTGTTTTTGCACATGGTGAATCAAGTGTATTGTGCCTACTACTTGTTATAGAGGTGGATGGGAGGGTACTCCTGCAAAGAGGGCTACCCAAGGATTTACCTGTTCACCTGTGGGCCAGTCCAAGCTTGACTGTTGGCTAAATCTCATGCACATGGGCGCCTTAAGTAAAGAACAACATCGTCCTGTTGTAGCAACACTCCCAACCATCAAGTGAGTAGGAAAAAAAGCATACTCACATTAACTTCAAGGTTGTCAACGCACAGGGAAGAAACATGGTAGGGAAGAAACATGGTAGGATCCCCAGTGCTTGAACCATTCACTGATAAGACATTCATAGATTGTTTATTTGACAAATTGTGAAAGCAAAAAATTCTTTAATGGGGCATCCCATATATGAACAACATATCTATGTCTTAGAGGTTTGCAGGTTTTATGTTTTATGGCCAATGTCAACATGCATTTATATGCTGCATGTGTATCAACTCAAACCAAGCTCAATTTTTGTGTTTTTTTCTATGTCTTAGAGGTGTAGGAAAATTCAGGCTTCCAGGAACCCTGTGTTAGGTGTCGAGTTTCCCCCACTGCACAGGGGGAATCTTGAGTCGTGTCCTCTGCGGTCTCCTATTCCTCTGCAGCCGCAGAGATTCCTGGTCAGCAAAGACGTCAGTCCAGGCGTCTTGCCCAGACTGATGCTAGGCATCTGGTTGCTTCTTCTGGCTCTGCTATAACTCCATGCTTGAGTCAGGAGCAAGTAGACGCTTCTGGGACTAAGTCCTGTCTTTGGATACTGAGCATGCCCGTGGAACGACCTCTCATTGGAGGCCGGAGGTCACATGCGCAGGTCCCGTTCCTGCTCGGATTGGTTCACTACTGGGAAGGTCCCGGTAGGCCGCTATAAAAGAGTTGCATGGCTGCTCGGCCATGGGCTAGTATAGACAGTTATGGATAGTGCTGTGTGTGATGATGGATGCTTGTGAACCACTGAATGACTCATTAAGAAACCCCTTCCCTTTGATACGTATGGTTTAGGGTCTTGAGTCAGCGCCAAGCGGTGACACTGCATAGCGCCGCAGTGCTCCCAGCACCTATTACACGCTCAGCCAGAGAGTGTCCTCTGCACGAGACACCTCTGTACCGCATACGCCACAGTGTCCGTCTCAGCGGTGCCATGCGCAGTTACTGCGCTTTCCAGCGCTAAGCTTAAGCTGGTTAGTGGCATCCGCCAGGGCGGCGTTGTACACACACAGTGCGGTAACGCCATTGTCGGCTGCGCCCTGTGTTTGCTAACAGGGTACAGCGTTTCTCTAGGGTTAATCCCTGGCGCCGCCGTAGCGGTTCCCTAAGCCGTAGTCTGTGAGGTAACATGCTTCGGCGTCTCTTTCTGCGGCTCTATGCTGTAACAGAGTTCGCTCCTGTGCACACCGGTCTGCGGTCACTCCATCGGTGTTCAGTTGATGTCCGCCATTACGGAGCAGCAGTTTGTCATCTCTGCACGGTGGACTCCGGGTTGCGATCACACTTTATTATTAAAGAGGGTTAATAAAATTGTCATAAAATCACACATGAGCTTCTTAATTAAATATTTTGCTGAAAATGAGTCTGTAAATTAGTATAGAACAAATTCCCATCTCTGTACACCTCAACTCCTTAAGTTTCAGGTTTCTTAGAAGAGAAGGGGAAGTAATTCCAAGAAACCTGACTATGATCATGCTGGCAGTTGTGGTAAACTGTTGGAAATCTAGAAAATAGAAATAACACTCAAAGATGTAAGCCGCTGAGCTTTGTGTTATTTTAAACTTTCTCTGAAAAGCGGTTTCCCCCTTTGATCCCGAGAGTAAAAACAAAAACGAGGCAATGGAATTAATTTGTGGTCTTTCGCCTTGGGGACATAAAAGAGCTGTGGACACAAATGAAGACCATTGTTTTTAAGTTTTTGTCAAAGAGTTGTATTAAATATTTTGCTGTTTGGGTAAAGAGACCTCACCAACCTTTAAAACAAAGGGACATAAGCAAATTAAGCTAGGTCTATTCATGTCTCATGCAACAATGAAGCTTGGACAAGTCTTGTGACTGAAAAACAACTTGCCTCTCCACGTTTTCCAAGCTGTAATTTCAATTTGAGTCAACAGTAACTTTTTCCCTAATTTCCACTATCATAGCTCGTCTGTGGAATCATTCCCACCCTTGTTCCTCAAGTGCATGAGTAATCTTCGGGCACCCACTACCCTGTCACCAGTTGTCCTTCCTTGGACCATTTTTAGTAGATACTAGCTGAAGAGTCCGGCGTTGCCTCGGCATAGTAACCAACTGTGGTTAGTTATAACAAATTATAATGATTATATTGCACATAAAAACATTTCACATAATATATTCAACACTACAGATTTGCAACACAAATTAACTAAACGATTACCCAAGTATCCTCTCCTGTGTGATACTTTCTGCTGAGCTGTGTATCTAATCATTTTGTGTGTTACTGACTGCTCAGCTGTGTATCTAATCCTATCCTAAGTGATACTGACTGCTGAGCAGTGTATCTAATCCTATCCTGTGTGATACTGACTGCTGACCTGTGTATCTAATCCTATCCTGGGTTATACCATCTGCTGAGCTGTGTATCTAACCCTATCCTGTGTGATACTGACTGCTGATACGTGTACCTAATCCTATTGTGTGTTACTGACTGCTCAGCCGTGTATCTAATCCTATCCTGTGTGATACTGACTGCTGAGACGTGTATCTAATCCTATCCTGTGTGATACTGACTGCTGAGCCGTGTATCTAATCCTATTCTGTGTGATACTGTGTGCTAAGCTGCATATCTAATCCTACCCTGTGTGATACTGACTGCTGAGCCATGTGTCTAATCCTCTCCTGTGTGATACTGGGCTCCCCCTGCAGCCTGTGTCAGAGGGTGGTCTGTGTTGGCACGGTAATAAATTGTGCTATTTCCAGCTTTACAGAAGAACGATAACACCATAAAAATGATAAGAATAGTAGGCCTCAGTTATCACAACTGTCTACAAAGAAAACTGTTGCTGATAGCAACCAATCACAGCTCATTTTTCATCTTTTAAACAGCTCTGGGACAGCGTGGGAGGTTTTGAGTGGAGACTTTTGTGTTTCGTCTTTTATGTGGCGAGGTTGGTGCATGAGTGGTGAAATGTGTGCTGAGGGTGGTATATGTGTTGGAGCACGTGGTAGTGTGTGGCGGATTTTGTGTGTGTGTTCATATCCCCGTGTGTGGTGAGTATCCCATGTCAGGGCCCCACCTTAGCAACTGTACGATATATACTCTTTGGCGCCATCACTCTTATGCTTTAAGTCCCCCTTGTTCACATCTGGCAGCTGTCAATTTGCCTCCAACACTTTTCCTTTCACTTTTTCCCCATTATGTAGATAGGGGCAAAATTGTTTGGTGAATTGGAATGCGCGGGGTTAAAATTTCCCCTCACAACATAGCCTATGATGCTCTCGGGGTCCAGTCGTGTGACTGTGCAAAATTTTGTGGCTTTAGCTACGACGGAGCAGATGCCAATCCCGGACATACACACATACATACATACATACACTTTTTCCCCATTATGTAGATAGGGGCAAAAAAGTTTGGTGAATTGGAACACGCAGGATTAAAATTTCGCCTCACAACATAGCCTATGACGCTCTCGGGGTCCAGACGTGTGACTGTGCCAAATTTTGTGGCTGTAGCTGCGACGGTGCGGATGCCAATCCCGGACATACACACAAACATATATACACACACACACCCACATTGAGCCTTATATATTAGATTAACCATGATACAAGGAACATCCCAAAAGATCTGTCCTTTTGGAGACTCGCTGACCAAGACGTCTAGCAATCATATCTAGCCATCACAAAAGTCTCGTACAACAATGAATCTCAGACAAGTCTTGTGTACAAATAAATTTGTGGAACTTGCCTTTGAAGCTGCGATTTCAATGTACATCAACAATAACTTTTTCCCAAATTTCTACTATCTTAGCTCTTCAATGGAATCGGCCCCACTTTTGCTCAACACATGCATTAAGAAAGCTTTAGTCACCCATGATGTTGTCACCAATTGTCCTTCCTTAAGCCCCCAACACACATAGCGATCTCGCTAGCGAGATCGCTGCAGAGTCACAAGTTTTGTGACGCAACAGCGATCTCACCAGCGAGATCGCTGTGTGTGACACTTACCAGCGACCGGCCCCCCTGCCGGGTATTGCTGATCGTCCTGGAATGGCCAGGACATTTTTTTGTTCGCTGGTCTGCCGCTGGCCTGCACGCATCGCTGCGTATGGCAGGCGGGAGACCAGCGATCAGCGAGCTGGTGCTGGTAACTAAGGTAAACATCGGGTTTCTAAGCGGCACGCAGCGCTTAGCAACCCAATGTGTACCTTAGTTACCAGCGCGCTGGTGCAGGGAGCTGGTAACCAAGGTACACATCGGGTTTCTAAGTGCCGCGCGCCGCTTAGAAACCCGATGTGTACCTTGGTTACCAGCTCCCTGCACCAGCGTGCTGGTAACTAAGGTACACAATGGGTAACTAAGCGACGTGCGTCGCTTAGTTACCCGCGTGTCGCTGGTGCTGATCGCTGGTGAAGCTGCCTGTTTGGCAGCTCATCAGCGATCATGTAGCGACACACCAGCGGTCCCGACAAGGTCATATCGTTGTCAGGATCGCTGGTGCGTCGCTATGTGTGACGGGTCAGACTATTTCTGGTAAATAGTAACCATACAAGTAACATCCCACAAGGCCCGTCCTTTAAGAGACTCTCTGACCAAGACATCTACCCATCACATGTTGGCCTTGTCAAACTTGCTCGGATCCTTACACTTAAGGCCCCTTTACACTTAATGCCCCTTTACATTTAGCGATGCACCAGCGATCCCGACCACTATACGACCCGGTCAGGATCGCTGGTGCATCGCTAAATGGTTGTTAGTGAGCTGCACACAGGCAGATCTCACAGCGACGTTGCGACGCAGCAGCGGTCGTTACCTTTCAGACGCGGCGATCCTGACGTCCTCCCGCCCGCATCCACGCATCGCTCGTCGGCGCCAGCAGGAAGCGCCCGACGAGAAATGGAGCTGCATGATCTCGCGTGATCAGCGACAGACAGCAGGGGAGCCAGTCGGAGGTACGGTAAGTATCACACATAGCGATATCGCTAGCAATATTGCTGCTGCATCACAAAATCGGTGACGCTTTAGCAATATTGCTAGCGATATCGCTATGTGTATAGCCCCCTTTAGGTATTTTCTTACAGCCATGAAATCAACTTCAAAAGCTGATTGTTCACTTGTTGCCGAATACATCACACCTCTGGGAAATACACTACTTATCTCTTCCTGTAGAAATAATCTGACACAGGAGTAAAAAATTCCTGCAAAGAATCAGTGCTAGACTTAAGGCCCTGTCACACACAGCGAGATCGCTGATTGTGTGACGCCACAGCGATATCGCTGTGTGTGACATGTATCAGCGACCGGCCCCCCTGCCGGTTATCGCTGATCGCGCTCGAACGTCTTGGGACGTTTTTTTGATCGTTGGTCTCCCGCTGGCCAATGCGCATCGCTAAGAGCCGCGCGGCTCCTAGATACCCGCTGTTTACATTGGAAACCAGCTTGCTCGCTGGTCCTGATCGCTGTTGGGTCTGTCTATGTGATAGCTCACCAGCGATCAGCTATGTCCCAGCGATCCCATCCACATCGGATCGTTGGTGGGATCGCTGGGACATTGAAGTGTGTAACGGGGCCTTTACATTCAGTTCTCCCTCTTTGCTTTTGACAAAAGTTCTACAGCAGCTGCAGTGTTCCAAATGATACAAAACACACATTGCAGATGGTGCAAATCTTTATGAAGTTGCATGAGTTTCTCTTTATATCAGTGGTGAACAGGATTATCCTCCTTAATCTTCAAAATGTTGCGATAAGAAATAATGTCCCGTTTGCCATAAATGATAAAGATTATTATTAGTCATCCCGGTAGTCTGAGCTCAGTCTGCTTCATTTAAGCACTCACTGATGTTCTTTATTCTTTACAATGTATTGTATAGTATCACATAGAAAACTTTTATAACCATATTGGATCAATTTGTAGAATTCTTGGCCTATTTTCATCCATTTAATGATGCGTCCTCCAAAAAAAATAAGATCAAATCATTGAATGGTAGAAAAGTTTAAAGTGTAACTGCATTTTCACAAAACTCTTGATATATAATAGAGAAGTCATAGGTTTTGATCAGTGGAGTCCTGGGACCGAGACCCTCACCGTTTCTTAAGGTAAAGGGAAGAAGTGTTCAGTCGTGCTTTGTCTCTACTTTTTAGATGAAGGAAGATTTATAAACTTCCTATGGATTGTCTTCAGTTTCGAAAGAGAAGAGCACTCAACAATTCTGCATCTTGGTTTTCGTAATCGGTGGAGGTCTCAACACTCGAACTTCCATCAATCAGAACTTCTGGTTTGTCAAAAGTTTTAGAAAGTGCAAATACATTGTATCTACAGATGTGGTGCATATACCATATACGTGAGCCATAATTGTGCAAACTACTAATGTGTTCCTTAAAGTTTCAAAATGTTGGTGTGCCGTCTGCTACCATTTACAGCTTTTCGAAAATATTCAATTAATATATGAAATAATCAGATTTTTTTTATTATGTTGAATTAGGATTGCATGCCTGGCACAAGACCTGATACATTACCTTATCATTTTCTTAATTAGTCTGATTTTTGAAGCATTTCTAGAAGCGTTTCGAAGGAGCAAAAAATAATTTTACTACTACATTTAGGCATCAGTTTAAAATTAGAGTTTTTCCATCCATATTTGTATTTAATATTTGACCATAGACATATCCTATAGAGTTATACAAAAAATGAAGATTATCAGCAGTTTAGGAATTTTCTTTTTGTTGCAGCAAATTTTGTCGTCTTGTTTTGTGAATTTGTCTTAATGCTTGGAAAAAAATGAAACAAAGTTGCAAAAAATGAACATTAGACAAAGAAACATACAAGAGCATGATGTAAAATGACAAGAAGCCGTTCATTTAAAGAACATGGTTTTCGTCAATTTATATTATGTTCTTCTTGTATGTTTCTTTCTCTAATCTTTTTTTTTTTACTTTGTTTTATGTTTTTCCAAGTGATTAAACAAGTTCATGAAACAATAAGACAAAAAAAGTATATATTATTGTTTTGCTTGCTTTTTTAAACTTGCCACCCAAGCTCATCAGAAACTTAAGTCATACTAAAAATCCTAGAGTCTAATAGTTAGAAAACATTTTTTATTTTGCAGGTTATTAAGTTATTTAGTTTTTTAAATTAGACACTAAGAAAAAGTAGCTAAAATCAAAACGAGTAAATTGCGACAAAACCAAAGTTGAGGTCTGGAAATTGTTAAATGTTCCTGGATAATATGGATCGGGTGCAATAAAGTAATAAAACTGGCTTAAGAAATGTACTTATAAGTCAATGGACTGCATTTCCTTTCATTATATATATATTTACAAAAATGTAATTTGATTTTAATAAAAAAGGGAAACTTTTTTTTCTTCATACTTTTCTTTAACAAAAGTTAATTCCAGCTTCTGGCAAGAAAAAAAAGAGTAATAGCAACACAGGTCTAAACTAGTCAAGAATTGTGAAAAGTAAAAACATATATATTACCAAATGTTATGTGCTTCAACATATTATTAAGAGATACAACCTGGCCGTAGGTCAAGCTGAACAAATAAGCAGCCTGTCGCAGGTACCACTACATTTTTACTGCAGCCTTTACGGCACACATCTGTGATTGAGATATATACATTTTATTCTCAAAATATAGTTTTTATTTTTTCTGCTATATTTGAATGACGTTTTAGAACTCATCTATTTACTCACCAACACAAAGTCCAACCAACAGCAAAGAAAGTATGACCCTCGAACTCATCGTATACAACTTTTTGTTTCGGACAGTGATGTGTATTTATCCAGTATTCGTTGCGTTCAGCTATTTTTCTATTTTCCTTGCGTATTTTATTCTTGACTTCGATCCTTTTCACATTTATCTACTTTCTGTTTGCTGAACTGAATCTCTTTGATGTGTCAATCTCCTTGTCTTTGGGCTTCCTGTCTCTCGGAGGGGCATTGCTTCTCCTCCCCTCTTCGTGATCACTTTACCACCCCTATCTACGCAATTCGCATTGGGAACACATCACCTGCATTTTTCATATATGCGTAATACGAAAACCCAGAGATACAACCACATAGATTTTCCGATACCATTTTTTAAAAATAGGTCTTTCCGGAATCAAAAGACAATAAATGCTGCATAAGCAGGCCCTCCAAAAAACCAACACCTATTACTAAGCCATAGATTTTCATTGTATTCTTTTATTTACTGCTTTCCAAGGAGGTTGATTTATTTTAAAGAGGTTACCCAATTTCTGAAAAAGAAAAAAAAAAACAGCTGCGAATGATAAAACACAAAATAAACACTACTCAACTATCCAAACACCCTGAAGATCCAATGCACACACTCCGGTGGTCCACCCAGTCTTTGTTTGCAAGCGGTCAACATGTGACCACAGCCTAGACCTGATAAAGAGATATCAGTAGGCTCAAATCATTGTGAGTTATTATCTTTTTGGTTAGCAATTAAAAGTTATCATCAGCTGATACCTGTCTATCTTTTGTATAGATATGGTTACGCCGGCTGAGCTTACCCTGTTGGGGCATAACTAAAGGGCCTTTTACACATAGCGAGATCGCTAGCGATCTCGCTAAAGCGTCACCAATTTTTTGACGCAACAGCAATATTGCTAGCGATCTCGCTTTGTGTGACACGTACCTGCGACTGACCCCCCCGCTGGATATCTCTGATCACGCTTGAATGTCCTGGGCCATTTTTTCCTCGTTGGCATCCCGCTGACGCTGACTAGTGACGCATGGACGCAGGCGGAAGTCGTCATCATCGCTGCGGTGTGACAGGTAAGGGCGACTGCCGACGGATCGCTTATAGCTGCTGCGTCGCTGGTGAGATCTGCCTGTTTGGCAGCTCACTAGCGACCATTTAGCGATGCACCACCGATCCTGACCAGGTCGTATCATTGTCGGGATCCCTGGTGCATCACTAAATGTAACGGGACCCTAAGCGACTACCTGGCTCTTCACTAGAGCCTCTGGTGGTGAGGTTAGGCTTGAGCCTCAGGTAGCCACCAGGTACCACTCAAGGGCAGTCCCTGGTACTGCAGCATCTGACCCCAAGGGTCAGGGACGCAGGTACAGACTCAGAGTGTCAGGCAGGACAGGATCAGGATCACAAGCAGTATGCATACTGGTGCTGGTTCAGACAGAACGGGTGTTCAGGTTCGGACAGAATGACTGGTTTTGACAGAACGGGTTTAGGTTCTGGATCACTGAACAGGTACTGGTACAGAATCGAAGAACGGATTCAGTTACAGGAACCTGATAACGAACTAGTAGGCTGAAGACATGTACGTGATCCGACCTGGGGGTGGTCCCTTTTTCGCCGCCGCGAACAGACTTGAGACAGAAACTGATGTGCGTTGAACAGGTCCTCTTTATTGGCCGTCCTCTCGTCGACTGCAACACCACACAGCATCTGCACGACAACTTCCACGCACAGACCCGGGTACCTTTCACCTTCTTCTCTTTCCTCTTATAGAGACGTCTCTCGCGTTTTTTTCACTGTAGCTGCCATTAGGCCCACGGTGTTAGGAACAGCGGAACGCACTAAATAAAAGTAGATATAAAGTGCGTTCGCCGCTCGGGGTCCACTGTGCAGTAGGTGAAATCACCACTGCTAGGTGGTGGCAGGAGCAATATGGCGGAATTGCACACAGGGTTAAACTCCACCCAGGTGTGCAGAGCAATCTCAGTTAAACTCACGGAGATGCCAAAAGTACAAACACAAATAACTGAGCCTGTTGTAGTCACAGAACTCAGTAAAAAACGCACACACGGTATACGGTCACAGGAGTAGCCCAAGACGGCGGCACTATGTCCGTCTAGACCTACCATGTGCACGGCGTTACAACTGCAAACGCAAAGGAGGCTGCTACTGCAGCGCGGCGTGGACACTGCCGCCAAACAACAAAGGCAAGGCGCAAGCGCAATGTTGGACGCTAGCAGCTGTGCGAGTTGAAGCAGAGGAGCGCTGGCGCTGAAACTAACTCAGTCCCTATTCACATGCGTAATATCAGAGGGAAGGGGTTTCAAATGAGTCAGTCACCAGAATCATGCATCCAGATCTCTGAGATGGACCAATGAGAACTGGAGCGGGACCTGAGCACATGACTCCCGATCTCCAATTGGAGATCGTCCCATGAGCATGCCCAGTAAGAGGACAGAAGGACTTAGCCTCAGGAGAGATTTGCTGCAAGGCAATCTCCTCTGCAGTGGCAAAATAGGAGGATCTGGATCCCTGCTGAGTAAATGCAGGAATCCGACTCCTAACACACGGCCACAGCGCTTCCCCTGTCCGAGTCTGTCTGTCTGGTACCCCCGGGCTTTCTCTGTCCTGTGGCTCTCCTGTCAGGGCCACCCCCATGACTGTCTTTCTCCTCAGTCCCTTCCAGAGCTTCCTCTTCTGTCTGTCTCTCCCTTCTGTCTCCTCTTCTCATGAGCTCCTCCTCCTGGACTGGCTACCTTCTGGAACTCTCTCTGCCTTCTTTTATTCCCCTCCCTGGGAATTCCTCTCTAGAGCTCCTGTAACTCCACCCCCCATGACTCTGCGGTTTCTTAGCCTTAAGCTGTTGTTAAGCCCTTTCCTCACTGCTCCCTGCTTCCATCTTGTGGCCAAACTTCAGTACTGCACCGTCTCCCTTTCCTGCTGTTCTTGGTCTCCCCCTAGTGGAGACCATCTTCTACTGTCTCTAGCTGTCTCCCCACACACATGTACAGCAGTTCACGTCAAGCACTTTTACTGCACATTTTACATTTACCTTACTGCTACAGACAGGTCCATAGGTCAGTCCACTTCCCTACAGGCACACTAGGGACTGAAGTTGATCAGGTACCTCCCTACAGGGGAGGGTGCCTTAAATACCTAAAGGCTCCCAGCTACAAGCTGTGGACACTTCCGGATTGCGCGTGCTGCCTCTTTAAGAAGCAGGAAGCGCGCATCCTAAGTGCGCTGCCAGGAGATCTGTGTGATGTGCACAGGCCCTGGAAGCCAGAAACCGCAGCAGGAGTTGGAGCAGGACACGCTGCAGTGTCCCTGGAGAGGGTAAGGAACCATGCAAGGATGCCGGCATATTATAATTATCCATTTGTTAAACAGGATGTTCGGGCTCGCCATCCGTCTTCTCTGGCAAACACCTCCTTGTTCCTGTGAACATTGGTCTCAAAAATTGACATATCCCTTCTTTTTCCATATAGAAAAAAAACATGTTGAAAACACTCCATGTTTACTATACTGGTACGTACACATGGCGTCTTTTGCTTAGAATCTGACTGAAAAATCACTGCATAAAATGATCATAATGCCCAGTAATGCCAAAACGTTATTGCTGGGTACAGGTTCAATCTTTTATCACTTCCGTTTTGGGTTTCGGAAACCCTGGAATGGTTAAATGAAGTGACATGTTCACTCTTCAGGCGGCTGCCGGCTCTCTACATACTTTACAGTAAAAGACGCTAATGGTGGAGCTACCGCAAGAATGATGGCAAAGTCACTTCAGCAAAAACTACCACTGGTGTTTTCCTGAAACAGCTTCACCTGGTTAAACTCGGTGGCTGCACCGGCATCTACAAGGTGCCATGAGCACATAGCCTAATAGTGTTTTCCTAAAACCACATAAAAATGCTAGAAAAAAGCACCGCCCCACGGATTTTAGCTGTGTTTTCCTATTGAAATGAATAGGTAAGAGTATTTGAAACTGTTTTTTTGTGAGTTTTGGAGCAGAATCCGCTCCAAAATGCACATAAAAGATACTCTGTGTGAAGAAGTCCTTTGGCCCGGTTTAACATATCCGCTGCTCGTGGACCATACTCGGATCTGGACGAACTCTGTATCTACTGACCGGTGTTAACTGCCTCTCATAGGCATGTATGACGTGTAAAACCGGTGCAAGGCAGAACTCAGAAAAATGGCAAAATCGAAAACACTGTCCAGCAATTTAATTTACAGTGGCTTGCAAAAGTATTCACCCCCTTGGCTGTTTTTTTTTTTTTTTTACACATTACAACCTGTGTTTAAATATTTTTGTAATTCGATTTGTGTGTGATTCATAAATAAATAGTCTAAGTTAGTGAAGGTAAGTGAGAAAAATATAGCCATAAATTATATTTATGGGATAAAATATATAAAAACTGGCATGTGTCACCCCTTTTGGTATGAAGCCCCTAAACATTTCTGCTGCAAACAATTCCCTTCATAAGTCACATGCTTAGTGACAGGATGTCCCCCTGTGTGCAATGTAGGGATTCGCTCTGGTAGGTAATGGCAGGGCTGCAGTAACGAGGCAACACACAGGCTTAAAGAATAATTTCAGTGGTTTAATGTCACGTTGCAAACAGCAGGCTAACAGAAAATAAGGGAAAAACATAAATGTACTCCAGCTTGAAGAACCACTGGTCCCAGACTCACCCCTTGTACGGGACGGGCTTAACTAAGCGGCTTCCAGGTCCTGCGGCATCTGCCAGGTGCCATTCCCAGGGTTGTTGAGAGTCTGGCTGCTATAGTCCTGCAGCACGGGGATCCTGTATACAAGTTTAGCCTAAGTCCAGCCAAGTTCCTGTAACTTCCAGACACACACTCACCATGTGCCAAATACCAACCTCCATTACATAACCCATAACCCCTCCCACCGGTGAGGTAGACATCACATGGGTTGATCACGTGACTATGACATCATCGCAGGTCCTGTCTTTAGGAAAAGAAACGGCCAAATATTAATCTGCTGGGAGAAATGTATCTCCCATCCAGTAAAACACCCTTTACCGTACTACATACCTGCCTCCTATGTTCAACCCTAGAGGGGTGGACACATGACATACAGTGAACTCTATACAGGGCATCTGCATTCCCCTGTTGTCTGCCTGTTCTACTGAAAATTTTGCAGGGACAGAAACCACCTGGTGACTCGGGCATTCCTCTCCTTAGCTTGACACATCCACATAAGAGGGGAATGATCTGTCACCAACCGAAATGTTCTCCCCATGCAAATAGTAGCGCAATGACTCCAGTGCCCACTTGATGGCCAGGCACTCTCTCTCCACAATACTGTACCTGGTTTCAGCTGGGGTAAGCTTCCGGCAGAGCTCGGAAGGGAAGCAGCTCCATTTGACTTTTTTGGCTGGAATTGAGATCGGACACCATGTCGCGTTTGGAAAGCCCCTGATGTACCTAAACAGTGGAATCCCCCACAAGTGACCCCATTTTGGAAACTAGACCCCCTAAGGAACTTATCTAGATGTGTGGTGAGCACTTTGAACTCCCCCAGTGCTTCACAGAAGTTTATAACGCCCGGGCGTGAAAATAAAAAAATCTTATTTTTTCCACAAACATGATCATTTAGTCCCCATTTTTTGTATTTTCCCAAGGGTACCAGGAGAAAATGGACCCCAAAAGTTGTTGTTCAATTTGTCCTGAGTACACTGATACCCCATATGTGGGAGAAAACTACTGTATGGGCACACGTCGGGGCTTGGAAGGGAAGTAGTGACGTTTTGGAATGCTGACTTTGATGGAATGGTCTGCGGGTATCATGTTGCCTTTGGAGAGCCCCTGATGTACCTAAACAGTGGAAACCCCCCACAAAAGACACCATTTTGGAAACTATAACCACTAAGGAACTTATCTAGATGTGTGGTGAGCACTTTGAACCCCCAAGGGCTTCACAAAAGTTTATAATGCCCGGGTGTGAAAATAAAAAAATCATATTTTTTCCACAAACATGATCATTTAGTCCCCAATTTTTTTTATTTTCCCAAGGGTACCAGGAGAAAATGGACCCCAAAAGTTGTTGTCCAATTTGTCCTGAGTACCCTGATACCCCATATGTGGGAGAAAACTACTGTATGGGCACACGTCGGGGCTCGGAAGGGAAGTAGTGACGTTTTGGAATGCTGACTTTGATGGAATGGTCTGCGGGTGTCATGTTGCCTTTGGAGAGCCCCTGATGTACCTAAACAGTGGAAACCCCTCACAAAGGACACCATTTTGGAAACTATACCCCCTAAGGAACTTTTCTAGATGTGTGGTGAGCACTTTGAACCCCCAAGGGCTTCACAGAAGTTTATAATGCCCGGGCGTGAAAATAAAAACATTTTATTTTTTCCACAAACATGATCAGTTAGTCCCCAATTTTTTTATTTTCCCAAGGGTACCAGGATGCTCTTCCCCGTTAACCTCCTGAGACAGCATGGCACCGAGCCCTATCTCAGAGACATCAGTCTGCAAAACAAACTCTCTTTTGAAATTTGGAGTGATCAGGAGTCAGGACTGGTGTACCACACAGTACCTCTTTCAACTTTGTAAAGGCCCCCTCTAACTGATCATTCCAGTGGACCATCACAGATTTCTTTCCTTTTAAGCAGTCTGTTAAAGGCGCGGACAGGGTTACAAAGTTGGGAATGAACCGCCTGTAATATCCCACCAAACCTAAAAAGGCTGTTACCTGTTTTGTTGTGAGAGGACGGGGCCAGTTCTGGATTGCCTCCACTTTGTTTACTTGAGGATTGAGAACTCTCCCAATGACGTAACCCAAGTACCGAGCTTCCTCCAACCCTATGGAACCCTTCTTTGGGTTGGCAGTTAGCCCTGCTTGTTGCAGAGAGTCTATCACTGCCTGTACTTTTGCTAAGTGACTTTCCCAGTCTGAGCTGTACACAATAATATCATTTAGATAGGCTGAGGCATAGCGGCGATGGGGACGGAGAACAATATCCATTAACGCCTTATACTGGAACAGCTCCTCGGGCGTTACAAAAGCCATTTTTTCCTTCGCCGCATCTGTTATGGGTACCTGCCAATAACCTTTTGTGAGGTCCAGAGTTGTAAAATACCGTGCCTGCCCAAATCGCTCTATCAACTCGTCAACCCAGGGCATGGGGTAGGCGTCAAACTTTGAAATGTCATTAAGCTTTCTAAAATCATTATATAATCTTAGAGACCCATCAGGTTTGGGTATTAGGACTATTGGGCTGGCCCACTCACTTTGGGACTCTTCTATGACCCCTAACTGTAGCATAGTTTTCACCTCTTCCGCGCTTCCGAGATGGCTTGTCGTCGGGCCTCAGGCACCCGATATGGCTTTAGTCGGACTTTGGCCTGTGGCTCCGTGACAATGTCATGCTGGATTAGGGAGGTGCGTCCGGGGAGATCCGAAAAAATATCTGTATTTCGGCTAATGAACTCCCGGACCTCCTGAACCTGTCTAGAAGACAAAGTATCTGCAATTTTGACTGTGGGTTGGGCTTCTCCTGCCTCGCCCCGAGGTAATGGAGCCTTCTCCATCTGAAACGCAGGCAGCAGACTATCCCCATCAAGGTTTTCTCTATCTTTCCATGGTTTAAGCAAATTAACATGGTAAACCTGTTCTGGCATTCTCTGTCCTGGCTGGTGTACCTTGTAATCTACTGGCCCCACCTTTTCCATGATCTCGTAGGGTCCCTGCCACCTTGCAAGGAATTTGCTTTCTACGGTAGGTAAAAGTACCAACACCCGATCGCCAGGGCTAAATGTTCTTACCCGAGCCTCCCGCTTATAGACCCGACTCTGTGACTGTTGTGCTGCCTCCATATGTTCCCGGACTAAGGGTAGGTGTGGCGCCCCCAGGAGTATGGTCGCCACAGTAGCTTTTCCTTCCTCCAGGGAGGGTAATGCCAGGCTTGGGAGCAGTGAAGGGTCTCTCTCGCAGTTAACCTATACATGCAACACAGTTCCACTCTAGGCCAGCAGGGGGGACTCTGAACTGAAATTAAGGGGAGGAGTGCTCTCTGAGGGCCAGGAGGAAGGAGTAGTTAGTTAGCGTGAGGAGGGTGAAGTGTGCAGACGTGAAGGGAAGAAGCGCGGAGATCGAGCAGAGAGGAAAGGCTCATCTCCAATGAGAGCGCATGAACTGGAGCCTGGTCTCCACGGTTGTATGGATACTAATGGTCCTGCAACAGACACCAGAGGAGTAGGAGGCTGTAAATGCATTACCCCCATCTAAGACTCAGAGGCACAACTGCACGGAGTGAGCCAAGAGAGGAATAGCGGCTACAGCTGTCTGCCATACGAGGAGTGCTAGTAGAGAAGAATTGGGAGGAACTTCAGTGTAACTCAGTACTAGAAGTACTTCACTCAAATAAGCACTAGGAAGGAGACTGCACAGCCCATCTGCAGTGAGAGATTCCCTGAGTTGCTTCCAGGCTAGCCTGCTCCAGTACACCATCTGTAATCAGGACCCTGGACTGCATTTATCAAGTAAAGGTACAGAAATTTCACCCCGCTGTGTCTTTGCCTGCTTTCCACCCTTCCGGCCCCACTACATCCCTGTGCCAACCACATCTACACTGCCCTGGGACTACAGCTTCACCTGTGGGGAGCTTTTACATCTTTGTTGCACCATACCATCAGTCCCAGCGGATCTGCATGCAGCGATGGCTTAACACCTCCCTTGCCGAACACCACAGGTGGCGTCACGAACTATTCATTTAATCAATTACGTTCCACCATTTCAATTCCCCCATTACTTGGGCGCCCAGGGCCACGGACCGGGTCACCGCCGCTGTGACACATCCCGCTGACACCGGCCCGGTACCGAGTACCCCACAGCCCTGGGAGGGCGACCCAATTTGGCGTTACGAACAGGATTATGGAGCCCGGTATCCCCAGGTCCTGTGTGCCAGAGACTGTTGTGTGTTATAGACTGTGTGCGAAATTGGCACCATTGCCATTATCCCGCTGATTGGCGCGCGTGGGAAGAAAAGGGGCAGGCCTTTGTGGGAGGAGCCTGCCGGAGAGCGGGAAGTAGTGAGGTCCCGCGCGGGAAGAGGAAAAAGCGCGCGAGATGTGGGAGGAGCTGAGGCCTAGAGCTCGGAGCATCGGGCCTGCGAAGCGTCCACCAGTAAGCTCACACGACCCCCGGCCCTGGCTAACGTTAACTGGGGGGAAGAGAATGTCTGTGCCACGCAGCAATGCAGCGGCGGACGCCGCCGCCAACCCCTCAGCGCCGCAAGGAGTAGCGCCCACCGCAGCGGTCCCCATAATGCCGCTGTCCATTCCCTACATACCGGGAGAGGCCTGGCTACCGCAGTACTCAGGTGAGTCCCATACCCTGAGTGAATTTAAGGAAAGACTGTGCAGTTTGTTCGAGGTGTATCCTCTATCGGAAAGCCAGAAGGTGAACATTCTGATTGGGCAGCTAACAGGTGCAGCACAGAGAGAAGTAAAAGCCTGGGAGGGCGACCCATAGGAATGTCTCCATTCTTTCTTGCATTTTTGCAACATGTTCTATCATACTTTTGTGGGGGGTAGGTTGGTTCTCCCAGGCCTCTTTGGCTATATCGAGTAAGCCTCGGGGATGTCTGTCATACAATAGTTCAAAGCGCGAGAACCCCGTAGATGCCTGAGGCACCTCCCGCACTGCAAACAACAAATATGGCAATAAGAGATCCCAGTCTTTCCCATCATTGGAAACTGCCTTTTTTAACATGCTTTTCAGCGTCTTATTGAACCTTTCTACCAGACGGTCTGTTTGAGGATGATAGACCGATGTACGCAACTGCTCAACATTTAGCATTTGGTAGAGTTCCTTCATATTTTTTACATAAAGGGGATTCCCTGGTCTGTTAAAATCTCTTGAGGAATTCCCACCCACGAAAACATACCCATGAGTTCCTTTGCTATAAGCTTAGCTGATGTGTGGCGCAGAGGAATGGCCTCAGGATATCGGGTAGCATAATCTAGAACTACCAGGATGTGTTGGTGTCCCCTTGCTGAATTGAGAGGCCCCACCAGATCCATTGCACTCTCGAAGGGTACCTCTATAATTGACAAAGGCACCAAAGGACTCCGAAAATGAGGCTGGGGACTTGTTACCTGGCACACTGGACAGGTATTACAGTACCGTTTAACTTCTTCATGGACCCCTAGCCAGTAGAACCGCTGCTGAATTCGGTCTAGGGTTTTCTTTTGGCCCAAATGCCCACAAAGTACTGTACATGTGCATGCGCTAACTCCACTACCAGCCTACGATATGTCTGGAGGTACGAGTAACTGTTCTACCAGTTCCCCTCGTATTTTTTCCACTCGGTACAACAAACCTTGGTATAGCTCAAAGCGTGGCAGCACTGTAGCTGCCCCAGGCTGTTGGGGTTCCCCATTGACAAACAATACATTTTCTCTGGCCCGGGCCAAAGTAGGGTCTCGGAGTTGCGCCGTACCAAAATTGTCACCTGACACATTCAAGTCTGACAACTCGGGTCCCTGAAGGAGCTGCAGAGTTCCCAAGCACTGACTGGGGTATCTGTCCATATGACCACAATAAGCTGTACGCTAGACAGAGTTGGCCTTTATGGAAGAGTGGGAAGAAAAAAGCCTTTACTTACACACAAAAATTGTAAGTCTTGTTTTGAGTCTTCCAAAAGATATGTGGGAGACTCCTAAAATATATCAAATAAGGTAATGTGGTCAGATGAGACCAAAATTGAAATTATTAACCACCAAGGTAAACGCTATGTCTGGCACCAAACTAACACAGCTCATCACCCCAAGAACACCATCCCCACTGAGAAACATGGTGGTGGAAGCATTATGTTGTGGAGATGTTTTTCGGAAACAGGGAAAATGGTCTGAGTCAAGGAGAAGATGGATGGTGTGAAATACAGGGATATTCTTTAACAAAACCTGTTTCAATCTGTCAGTGATTTGAGAGTGGGATGGAGGTTCACGTTTCAACAAGGCAATGACCCAAAGCATACTACTAAAGCAACACTCAAGTGGTTTAACCCCTTAACCCCCAAGGGTGGTTTGCACATTCATGACCAGGCCAATTTTTACAATTCTGACCACTGTCCCTTTATGAGGTAATAACTCTGAAACGCTTCCATGGATCCTGGTGATTCTGACATTGTTTTCTCGTGACATATTGTACTTCATTTAAGTGGTAAAATTTCATTCAAATAACTTGCGTTTATTTGTGAAAAAAATGGAAATTTTGCAAAAAAATTTAAAATTTCGCAATTTTCCAACTTTGAATTTTGATGCCCTTAAATCACAGAGATACAGCACACAAAAAACTTAATAAGTAACATTTCCCACATGTTTACTTTACATCAGCACAATTTTGGAACAAAAATTTTTTTTTGTTAGGAAGTTATAAGGGTTAAAAGTTGACCAGCGATTTCTCATTTTAGCAACACCATTTTATTTTTACGGACCACATCACATTTGAAGCCACTTTGAGGTGTCTATATGATAGAAAATACCCAAAAGTGACACCATTAAAAAACTGCACCCCTTAAGGTGCTCAAAACCACATTCAAGACATTTATTAACCCTTCAGGTGCGTCACAGGAATTTTTTGAATATTTAAAAAAAAAAAATGAACATTTAACTTTTTTCACAAAAAAAATACTTCAGATTCAATTTTTTTATTTTACCAAGGGTAACAGGAGAAATTGGACTGCAAAAGTTATTGTGCAGTTTGTCCTGAGTACGCTGATACCTGATATGTGTGGGGGAACCACTGTTTCGGCGCATGGCAGAGCTCAGAAGGGAATGAGCGCCGTTTGACTTTTTCAATGCAAAATTGGCTGGAATTCAGATCGGACGCCATGTCACGTTTGGAGAGCCCCTGATGTACCTATACAGTGGAAACCCCCCACAAGTGACCCCATTTTGGAAACTAAACCCCCCAAGGAACTTGTCTAGATATGTGGTGAGAACTTTGAGCCCACAAGGGCTTCACAGAAGTTTATAACGTACAGCGGTACAATTAAAAAATCATATTTTTTCCACAAAAATGATCTTTTCACCCCCAATTTTTATTTTTCCAAGGGTAACAGGACCCTAAAAGTTATTGTGCAATTTGTCCTGAGTACGCTGATACCCCATATGTGGGTGTAAATGACTATTTGGGGGCATGGCAGAACTCAGAAGGGAAGCAGCGCCATTTGACTTTTTTGGCTGGAATTGAGATCGGACACCGTGTCGCGTTTGGAAAGCCCTGGCCCTGATGTACCAAAACAGTGAAAACCCCCAACAAATGACACTATTTTGGAAACTAGACCCCCCAAGGAACTTATCTAGATGTGTGGTGAGCACTTTGAACCCCCCCGTGCTTCACAGAAGTTTATAACGCCCGGGCGTGAAAATAAAAAAATCGTATTTTTTCCACAAACATGATCTTTTAGTCACCAATTTTTTTATTTTCCCAAGGGTACCAGGAGAAATTGGACCCCAAAGTTGTTGTCCAATTTGTCCTGAGTACGCTGATACCTCATATGTGGGAGAAAACTACTGTATGGGCACACGTCGGGGCTCGGAAGGGAAGTAGTGACGTTTTGGAATGCAGACTTTGATGGAATGGTCTGCGGGTGTCATGTGCGTTTGAAGAGCCCCTGATGTACCTAAACTATTGAAACTCCCCACAAGTGACCCCATTTTGGAAACTAGACCCCCCACAGAACTTATCTAGATGTGTGGTGAGCACTTTGAACCCCCAAGTGCTTCACAGAAGTTTATAACGCCCGGGCGTGAAAATATAAAAATCATTTTTTTTACACAAAAATGATATTTTTGCCCCCAACTTTTTATTTTCCTAAGGGTAACAGGAGAAATTGGACCCCAAAAGTTGTTTTGCAATTTGTCCTGAGTAGACTGATACCCCATATGTGGGGGTAAAACACTGTTTGGGCGCATGGCAGAGCTTGGAAGGGAAGGAGCGCCGTTTGACTTTTTCAACGCAGAATTGGCTGGAATTGAGATCAGACGCAATGTTGCGTTTGGAGAGCATCTGATGTGCCCAAACAGTGGAAACCCCCCAATTATAACTCCAACCCTAACCCCAACACACCCCAAACCCTAATCTCAGCCCTAACCCTAGCCCTAACCCTAGTCCTAACCCTAGCCCTAACCCAAGCCCTAAAGGGAAAATGGAAATAAATACATTTTCTTTTAATTTTATTATTTTTCCCTAACTAAGGGGGTGATAACGGGGGGTTTGATTTACTATTTATGGCGGTTTTTATGTTTGGCAGCTGTCGCACGCTAAAAGACGCTTTTTATTGTAAAAATAGTTTTTGCATCACCACATATTGAGAGCTATAATTTTTCCATATTTTGACCCACTGAGTCATGTGAGGTCTTATGTTTTGTGGGACGAGTTGACGTTTTTATTGGTATCATTTTCAGGCACGTGACATCTTTTGATCTCTTTTTATTCCGATTTTTGGGACGCAGAATGAGCAAAAACCAGCGTTTCATGGATTTCTTTTGGGGGTGCGTTTACACCGTTCCACCTGCGGTAAAATTGATAAAGCCCTTTTATTCTTTGGGTCAGTACGGTTACAGCGATACCTCATTTAGGTCTTTTTTTATGTTTTGGCGCTTTTATGCAATGAAAACAATTTTATATAAAAAATAATTATTTTTGCATCGCTTTATTCTGCGAGCTATAACTTTTTTATTTTTTTGCTGAAGATGCTGTATGGTGGCTCTTTTTTTGCGGGACAAGCTGACGTTTTCAGCAGTACCATGGATATTTATATGTGTCTTTTTGATCGCGCGTTATTGCACTTTTTGTTTGGTGGTATGATAATAAATCATTATTTTTTGCTTAGTTTTTTATTTTTACTTTTTAAGGGGTTCGATAAAGGGGTTAAGTAGTGGGACAGTTTCATAGGGCGGGTCGTTATGGATGCGGCGATACCAAATATGTGTACTTTTATTGTTTTTTTTTTATTTCCAAAAAATGAATTTATTAGGGAATTTTTTTTTTTAATTTATTTAGCGATTTTTAAAAAAATTATTTTTACACCTTTTTTTTAACTTTATTACATTGTCCCAGGGGGACATAGCTGTCATGTGACAGATCGCTGATCTTTCACATCACAGATCACTGTGACAGATCAGCGATCTGTCACAGGCACTGCACAGTGCAGGCACTGAGGAAGCCAGCTCCCTGCAGGCCCCCGAAGGTCCCCGTCGCCATCTTGGATTCGGGGACCTGCAGGGATAGAGCCCCCCCGCAGCAGCACTGCACATTGCGCTGCTGTGGGGGGCTCAGGGAAGCATGGAGGGAGCCCCCTCCCTGCCGATGCGTCCCTTTAACCCCCCGGTACACCGCGATCGTGTTTGATCGCAGTGTGCAAGGGGTTAACGTGTCGGGGCGGTCCGTGACCGCCCCTGACACATTGTGCTGGGTGTCAGCTGTGATAATCAGCTGACACCCAGCCGCGATCAGCGGCGCTCACCACGTGGGCGCCGCTGATCGCTGTGACGTACTATCCCGTCCCTGGGAATTAAGTCCCAGGGCACATGGACGGGATAGTACGTCACATGACAGAAAGGGGTTAAGGTGAAACATGTAAATATTCTGGAGTGGCAGAGTCAACGCCCAGACCTTAAATCTAATTTGAGAATCTGTGGTCAGTCTTGATGATTGCTGTTCATCAGAGGAAACCATCTAACTTGAAGGAGCTGGACCAGTTTTGCCTTGAGGAATGGGCAAAAATCCCAGTGGCAAGACATTGAAAGCTCATAGAGACATATCCAAAGCGACTTGCAGTTGTAATTGCCGCAAAAGGAGGCTCTACAAAGTACTGACTTTAGGGGGATGAATAGTTATGCACACTGACGTTTTCAGTTATTTTGTTCTATTTGTTGTTTGCTTCACAATAGATAGAAAACCAAATGTTCACAGTTGTAGGCATGTTTTGTACATGAACTGATGCAAAACCCTAAAAAAACCCAGTGTAATTCCAGGTTGTGAGGAAGCAAAACACGAAAAATGCCAAGTGGGGGGCGGGATGTTTGTGAATACTTTTGCAAGCTACTTTATTGCTTGAAAACGTTGCATTTTTTGCGTTTATGCATGACAATCTAGATTAGAGACATACAGTAATTCCCTGAATGGCTCATGAAAACCACAACCAAAACTTAGTATCAAAATCTTGGAGTTCCCACAGTAATTTCACAATGGCTGTGTGGACACATGGCATTGTGGTGGAATTTGGCCTTAGGGGAGACTTACATGGAGTGTTATTGGTGGAGTTTTCTTCCATAGCATTGCCATGCTGCAAAAACAGGAGGTACGAAGGTGAAGCTGCTTTATCTGAGCCAACGAGTGCTCTCCTCCCCTGCGCACAAAGTGGGCCTGGCACGGGTGGCACAGTGCAGTGATGTCAATGCACCTCCTGCGCGGGGACGCTGACATCTCATAGGCTGCCAGGACGGAAAGTGTTGGGGCCCCGGTGCCTATGATTCCCGCTCAACCACAGGATCCAAATGCCGAGGCATCAAATTGACTCTTGATACAGTTTAAGAGCTTGCCAAGAGATTCGTCTCAGACACGTGCACTGCCCAGATCATGGTGCCAGCGATGCCCCTACTACTTTTTTTTCTTTTGAAATTTTGGAACCAGATCAACCACCCCTTGCACTTCCCCAACCCAAATGTTACTTGTCTGTTTATCCATATACTTAGTATAAGGGAAATCTAAAAAAAAAATTCACAAACACAAGCCTGACCGGAATACATGAGCACGGGGTCGTAGATGTGAAACATTTCAGTAGGCTTTATATGTGGGATTTGTAGAGCTGTGAAGTCTGAATACCGCCTTGCAAACTTCCCTTGATTTTCTGCACCAAGTCCAGATGAATTACATAAAAATCATGTACTTGTTGTCATATAAAATAAGCATTTGATTCTTATGTGCTTTTTCTGGTTTCACTGTAAAACCGCAGCATTTCGAGGACTGTTTTGCAAACTTTCCAGGAATTTACAGACAGTCGACAACTCCACAAATGAAAAGCTGATTTTTTTTTAATGCTAGTCACCCCATACGTATTAGGTGACCCAGCCGAGAACTATGAGGCCAAGTTCCTATGACAAACTATTTCCCAGATTGTATTCAGTCCTTCTCGAGTCTGTCACGCCTGCATTTGTCTGTAAGTACTAACTCCACCCAATGTAATAGGAGCTAAGACTACAGGTGGGAACACCACTCCCCTGAACCTGTGCAGACATTCCTCTGTGGCAGGACAGGCTTCCAAACTCACAACCATGCCTGCTCTCGGCTCTTTTGGCTTAGCTGTCCGGATAGCCCTGGTGGCTGCAGGTAAGTCCATACAACTTATCGGTCCTACCAGTTGAGATCCATGGAAAGAAAAGGATCCAAGAACATTCTAGTGAGGTTGTTAGCCTAAATAATTGAGCTGGGATTATTGACACTACCATTACTCTTGGGCTCAGCCCTCTATGTTGTGACTCATTGGGGGGGGGGGGGTGCAGTTGCACTCTGATCATTGGGTGTAGCGGCCAGATTGGAGTCTTGATCGGGTCATTGCAGGCTCTCGTTGTGTTTCTACTTTCTTACGTCTGTCCGCTGATATGTCTCGTCTTGCCCTTTCCATATACATGTCTAACAGCTGCTACATCAGAAAGTTATGCAACACGATGGCTCTAAAATGGGCCCTCTAGATTGAATTCTCCATTGGAGGACTAAACAAAACAGAAGTTTCCCAGTTACAACGTCAGGGGGGGGGGGGGAAGTGTAGTTGCACTCTGACCATTGGGTGTAGCCGCCAGATTGATGTCTTGATCGGGTCATTGCAGGCTCTCGCTGTGTTTCTACTTTCTTACGTCTGTCCGCTGATATGTCTCGTCTTATCTTTTCCATATACATGTCAAACAGCTGCTACATCAGAAAGTTATGCAACACGATGACTCTAAAATGGGCCCTCTAGATTGAATTCTACATTGGAGGACTACACAAAACAAAAGTTTCCCAGTTACAACGTGAGGGCTCCATTCAGAAAATCGTGTTCAAGTTATGCACAAATTGCGGGTGCAGCTCCGTGTGTTCCCCTGCATCACAGACGGGTGCAAACGCCATGTGCCCTCAATCAGCACAGCTAAAGCTAGCCATGCCTCATCTGCAACACAGACAAGACTTGTGTGATTTTTTTTTTTCTTACATATATGGTGATTCAAGTGAAAATCGCTCATGTGAACCCGCACCTTGAATTAAGCGGCTCTGTGTGCGACCGACTAAACTTCTGTCCTGAACGTAGCCCTTTCCCTGTTTTTCACACATAGAACATTTAGCCGTTAGTCTATTGGCATGTGTTGTTTTTCATCTAGAGGGACAGAGTGTCTAAAAAAAAAAATTAAAAAAAAATAAAATAAAAAATTAACGCTACAACCTCACCCCCAAAAAGGGACGCATTACAATGCAAATCAGTGGGTCTATGGGAAAAAAATGGACAGTGCCATGGATATGCATCTGAGTCACATCCGTTTTTCCCATACTTGATAGAACGCATACCCATTGGGCCGTTCACATATCCATTTTTATTTTGTGACCAATTGTCCGGAAAAAAAAGGGAGACAGGTCTGTTTGTGATATGATTTGCGGATGAAACTTGTCCGTTCAAGTGAATGGGACTGAAACAAACAAAAAAAACAAAAAAAAAACAGACAGCACACGGAGGCCATCTTTGTGTCTTCTGAGTGCAGTCTGTTGCTGGGTAGGAGGAGAACTTTGGAATATTTTACTTTTTTGCATATGTGAAAAAATACATGCCATAAAATGGAGACACGAACCAAAAAGGGATGAAAATGGGAAAAAGCACACTGGTGAAAAATGGTCTATTTTTCCTTGTATGCAAAAAAAAAAAATGCACATCTGAATGAGGCGTAAAGGGCTTGCTGAAAACACGGGTCTCAATATGAACCCAGAATTTGCAACTAGCAAAACATCTGTGCACCTGCAGTTTGCAGTTCATAGGAAATCATTACATCCAGCATTGCAATATGTCACCTTGATTTTAATGTTGTGCGATACACGGCAGCTTGTAGGGTTTTGCTCAGCCGCCTGAAATATCTGCAGATCCTGAACTCTGACCTGCTGAAATATAGCAATGGGTCAGAGATGAGGGTGCGGGATATTGGTTAATATGTGACTCGGGCCAGCTGACCTATTAATTAGATATTGTAGATATGAAGCCACAACTTGTTACTCATTATCCAGCTGTACTGTATCTACTCCAGGGGCCACCATGTTGGGGACATCAGTTTTTTTATGAAAGAAGGAATGTAAAAGTATGAGCCTCTGGTCACATGGAAGTTTTTGACATGGATTTTTCTGGCTGAAAATCCACATCTAAAGTGCTCCTAAAAGGGCATATTTTTTGGAAGAACTTTTGTTTTAGGCCATTTTTGTGGCATTTTTTAAGTGTGCTTTTTTGTGCCTTTTTAATTACAATATGACATTTAGCAACAGTTTGTGTTTTTGAAAAAAACCCAAAAACCTTTGCATCAAAAACTGTAATAAAAACTGTAATTTAAGTTTGGAAAATGTGTTGAAGAATGGACCTGATGCTTTTTTTTAGCACTTGTTAAAGCGTACCATGCACAATAAAAGCTTTTGCTCATTCAAGTCAATAGGAAGCAAATTTGAAGTGTTAATTGATGCGGATTTTAGTGAGGACTCAAATGCAAAAAACACATAAAAAACTGTGTGTACTGGAAAAGATCTATTGTCTTTCTTTTATATCCCCTCTTTCTTTGGTTGCTTGCTTTACATCCAGAAATGAAATGTGTGAATCCAGACTAAAGATCTGACACTTGTGATTGGGGGATAATCTGAATCCTATGCATGTGAATAAGGTTTTCGCAGTTTTAAACCCCTTAAATGATAATGGAGCTAATTGTTGTGCAGATTTGGTGCACACACAGCAGGACATCCGCGTCATATTTGCGGCACAATAGTCTCAGCATGAATTTATGCCACCTAAGGGCTGGGTATTTCTTCACCCTGGCCTAAGGCTATGTTCCCACAATTAACTTTTGGTGAGATTTTGATGTTTCAGATTTTCTGCACCCATAAAGTAAAATAAGTTATTTTCATTTTTTCAAAAATACAGAGTAAAAAAACTGACCAAAAACTCATCATAGGAACGTAGCCTCAAAGTTCCCCAACAAAAACGTGCCATTACTCCCTCCACCATCAATGAATTGATCACACTATACAGGGTTTCCATATTAGGCCGGGGTCACACATGCGAGAAACTCGCACGAGTTTCGCGTCTCAATACCCAGCACTGACACCGGCACTCGGACCGGAGCGCTCAGCTGCATAGAAATACATGCAGCCACACACTCTGGTCCCGAGTGCCGGCGGCAGTGCCGGGTATTGAGACGCGAAACTCGTGCGAGTTTCTCGCAGGTGTGACCCCGGCCTTAGAAAGAAACCAGGACACCATATTGGCAATGTAGATTATGGCACAGACACAGGAATGTTTTGTAAGTGCCAAGCACCGTGGCTAATGTGAGGCCAGGCAGGGACACAATTGTTTTTGCTTAGGGATGGCGGATCATTTGTAACCTGTGCTTGTATATCTCCTGCAATTCACAGGTATAATTTCCCCTTTCCCATCAGTCTCATCAATGGACGTATATACTTCGAAGGAGCTCCAGGTTCGAAACGGAACAGATCCCAGGCTGAAGTGTACGTTCAGCTCTTACGTACCGCTGGGCGACGAAGTGTCTGTGTCATGGACGTTTCGCCCTCTTTCAGGGGGCAGTGATGAGTCTGTAAGTAGCCAATGATTGGAGCTGGATATTTGTATATTATTCTCAGTGTTCATCCTGGAGGACGGTGAGACGTGGTGAACCAGTCAGACTTGTGAAGTACGGTAATTCCAGGATTGTTTGGTTTTCCTCTTCCTTTGCATGTGAGTACATGTGTCACACAGCAATGGCGCAATACTTACTCACTGAAAGCAGATGCCGGCACGGTCGCCAGGCTGCCAATTACACAGAAATGTACATACAACTAGATAGAGAACAAGGAATAATACAGCTTGATACAAGACATGGAAACATAGAGAACAAACGTGATGCCTGAGCTCAATCTTCTGCCGTCATATTGAGTACATCTTTATACGTCAAAAACTACTGACTCATACGGTGACGTCTAAAGGGGTTACAGCAGCAATGCTGGCATTTCATTTCAGTTTTTTCAGTATTGATCCTACAGATTGGATTTTTACAGATGTGGCGATACCAAATATGTGTATTTTTTTTTTTATTATAAGGAAAGGGGGTTATTTAAAATGGTTTTTTTTTTACATTATTAAAAACTTTTTTTTTTTAATTTTGTTGTGTGAATCTACCCAAAGGTATGTTCACACTGATTTTTTTTTTTTTTACATTTCTGGATTAAAAACTAAACTGCAACTCTAAAAATCTTCCTCAAAAACTTGGAGTTTCCGCTCTGTTTCCGCTCCAAAGTTCAAAGCTAAAAACACTGAATGTTCACATACCCCAAAAGGCTAGCTGACAAGTAGGGAATATTACGCTTTTCTAGCTGCCCAGTTGTTTTATACAAATGTTCCTTATGATAAAGGGAACATTTTATATTGAGATGACAACTCATTAGGAAATGGATGACGTTATACTGTATGGATCCAGCTATGGTGTGAGATAAAACACTTACAAAAGAGCAGGTGCAGCACTCTGTATGTTTCTCTCACTTTGCACCTCCCTCTTTATAGACTCCAATAAGCAGCTGTAATCTGATCCCTCACTGAGCCGGCAGGCCGTCATACACATACACATTAGACTAGTGTTGACCGAAACTCGCTGATATCGATGGGTTCGACTAATAGTCTAATGTATATGGGAGCCCAGACAACTGTCTATCAGGGAATATGTTGATCGGGCATGTCCGATTTTGGACCACCATATCATTTGTTTTCCTTGAGCTAAACCGCTGCCAGCCATGTCTGGTGATGGACCTCTCATAACGTAGGAGTGCTTGGCTAAACGAGCTCTCCAAACGATCAGTTGAACTATTAGATGGCTGTTGAAGAAAACAGCTAAAATCCCTTATTCTAAAGCGGATTTTAGTTTCTTGAATGATATATTCAGGAGGAAGGGTTGGGAGAAGTGGCTCATATGGACGGGGTCCCACTTGCAACTGCAATGCGAGAAACTCGTGCAAGTCTCTCGCCTCAATACCCGGCATTGCTGCCGGCGGATCGGACCGGAGCGTTCAGCTGCATAGAAAGACATGCAGCTGCACACTCTGGTCCCGAGTGCCGGCGCAGTGCCGGGTATTGAGGCGAGAGACTTGCACGAGTTTCTCGCATTGCAGTTGCAAGTGGGACCCCGGCCTAAGCGTTGAAAGCAGCAAATCTGTCTGATAAAATAATTTGCATAGTTTCTTATATTTGCTTTATCTTTCTGGTTTATAGAAAATTTGCTAAGATAATAGTGACCATTTAAACATATGTTATGCAAACACGCATGACATGGCAATGCTTTAGCCATTATCTGGATATTTTTATCTACTAGTGCTATGCGTGCAAAAGCATTTTGGCTGGCGGAATTAAAAGCCAATCGTCTGTCATTTAAATGCTTTTTACTATCGCCGATGCTAAACCATATGAGAATTAATCATCGTAAATGCAATCCGCGTACTGTTTGCATCTGTCTGCAGCACATACCCTGTTTACACGGGAGCTGAACTGACGACAGTAATGATAACAGATTTGCTTATTGTCGGCTGATCTCGCGGATGCTGATTTGGTTGATTATCGGCCCTTGCAATGGCCTTTAAGGTGTAAAAGCACACAAAAAAAAGAAAATAAAGATAAGGAAACTTAGCCCTGAATGTTGATTTTGTAAGGGTGAAAAGTGCAAATTGGATGTTAAAAAGACTGATAAATTGGTCAATATTTATACTTCATCTTTATGACTCGCAGGGATTAAGGTGCATTTATACGGAACAAAGGTTTCTAAGAACGATATTCTTACAATGTAAACAGGCTGCCGCTCACCCCATGAATGAGCAAAATACTCGTTCCGTAGGGGAAATTATTTTTAGGTTTTACTTAAAGGGAATCTGTCACCTCATTTTTGGCCTATGAGGAACGGCCATCGCCATCAGGGGATTATCCACAGCGTTCTGTAATGCTGTACATAAGCCCCTGATGTAACCTGAAAGATAAGAAAATCAAGTTAGATTATACTTACCCCGGGGTCCGGTCCCATGGGTGTCGCGGTCCGGTCCGGTGCCTCCCATCTTCTAGTCATGACGTCCTCCTTCTGCCGCAGCTTCTGCACAGGTGTTTTGAGCGCCGCTAAGCCCCGCCCCCTGCCACGCCTCCGCCGGTAGCTCCGCCTACCGGCGCATGACGCTGCATGCGTCCTGCGTCCCCTATCTTTATCACTGGGGGCGCAGGCCGTGCGCAGTATGCGTTTGGCGGCGCATGCGTCCTTTTGACGGTGCGCCGACCTGCGCCAAACGCAACCTGCTGCAGTTTGGTTGCGCTCGGCGCACCGTCAAAAAGGCGCATGCGCCGCCAAACGCATACTGCGCACGGCCTGCGCCCCCAGTGATAAAGATAGGGGACGCATGCAGCGTCGTGCGCTGGTAGGCGGAGCTACCGGCGGAGGCGCGGCAGGGGGCGGGGCTTAGCGGCGGCCGTGCGCAGGCCGTCGCTGCGCTCAAAAGCGCTAGTGTGAAACTAGCCTTACTGTACTGCAGTGCGCAGGCAGCGGGAAGTAGAAGGAAGAGGACGTCATCGCTAGAAGATGCGAGGCGCCGGACCGCGACACCCATCGGACCGGACCCCGGTATAATCTAACTTGATTTTCTTATCGATCAGGTTACATCGGTTACATTACAGAATGCTGTAGATAAGCCCCTGATGGTGGTGGCCGCACCTCATAGGCCAAAAATGAGGTGACAGATTCCCTTTAAACACCATTGTTCTCAGCAGCACATCGTTCTGTGTAAAGCAGATTCGTGCTGCCAAGAACAATGGCAACCCATTCTGAATGAGTCGTTTCGTGCAATCTGCATGTGTAAACAGGCTTTTAAATGATCGACAATCAGTAAAAATGTACTGACTGGTGATCATTTAGTGTAAACAGACTTAGGCCAGGTTCACATAGAGTTAATGCAGTGCGTTCAACGTATAGCCTTGACAGACTGCATTAACACTACTCGCGTACAATTGCGTTATGTGAGCCCGCTAGCTTCACCTGCGCTAGCAGTGACAGACCCCAGGACGCTGCAGCCCGCGTCAGAGGGTCCGTCACAGAATGACGGCACATCGCTAGCGCATGCAGATTTATGGCATGCGCTCCTAATGGAAGTGAATGGCAGCGTTAACGGACTGCATTAGCGCAGTGTGACCCCAGCCTTACTTTGTGCACAATTTTTGCATGTAGTCCCCCCATTATGACTTGTATGACCAGAAGGGCTCGCAGTCTGCACATAATACTGATCGTAACGTTACTTGTCTGTATCACGGTACTTGGAACAATACGAAGTCTGTAAACTGCAAACAGTGATACGGCTAGCCTGTGTACGCGCATCTAGCATGGCAAGGCTCGGAAATAGACAAAGAGAACTCTGTAGTAAAGGAGACTACTGTCTGTTCAGAAAGAAATGTGTCCGATCAAGTTACCCTGTGCAGAGACAGTAGCTCCAGCCTGCGATATCGTTGTAGTTGCACAATGAAGCCTCTTGCGCTCAATCGGAGAGGAAAGAAAAGGTGATAACACACGCTACATCTATCTATTATCATGGATTTTAAATGATCGCTGTCATTTCAATAAACTTTGCATAAATCAATAATAAGAAAAATACTTTGCAGAGATATCTGCTTCTTCCTCTACTCATGAGCCATTCGTCATCCCGCTCACCTCCCTGAGATCATCCTTCACAATGGACTGCCATTTCACTAATGGCCCAGATAACACCTTTCCCAGAAATTCAGTGTATAGGGGAAGAGGAAGTTGTGGCTGCAGAGATAGCGAGTCAGAGATACTCATATTCTACAGCTGCTTTACAGAAAGTGTTTTATCTCAGTGCAGAGCTGGATTCACAGCTGCACTGCTTAGTACTGCTGTGTAATGTCCTCCATGCTGTTGCTCCTGAACATGTGCCACATAGAGACAGGAGAGCAGGAATCCCTCTTGCCTGTGTGCGAGAGACATCATAGTAGCAGGTCTACACCCACTGAAAATTAGAGGTAGCGCCTGCAGAGGGGAAAATTGCTGAAAAGTGCAGGATACAAGTCATATAATGACCAGAAATGTGTTATTTCTCAAGTACATACACATGGCAGCTTATTGTTAAAAATAAGATATGGTTTAAGTTTTTTTCCATTCTATACGTAGCAAATAAGTTATAGATCTCCGAGGTATATACACTACAGAAACCCTCTAACTTTCTCATGCCCTTACGGAAGACATGATTCTATGAAAAAGTTCAGCATTCAATTTTGGCCTTGAAACCTTCCTCAGAATGATACGGATTGCTGTGGGGTGTTATGGTGTGGCTATGGACACAGTGCTGTGGTTCATGTGACTGCTGTCGCTGGTGGCATGGAGCTGCGTCCACATCACCGCTCTCAATCCCCACCATTCTGATGAAGGTCCGAACTGAGGGCCAAAACGTTAATTGTTCTGAATGATTTTGGATTGCATAAATAATTTCTACACTTCACTGCATGCCCTGAGTGCCGTTTTTTTTTTTTTGTATAATTATACTTACGGATTGGAGCTTTAGTCAAGCACCAATTCTCTTACAGAGTGACGTATACTAATACTTGCTTACAGAAGACTTCGTCTGGTTTTGTTGAGCCGAGACAATCTTTTCTCTACTTAGTTATCTCCCTATACTCCACAGTGGAAAATCAAACACGGTGAAAGTTGAACTTCTTTGTATTGTTACTGTTCTGTGAGTTTCTAATACAAAGGATAGGATTTGTAAACATTCCTGTACAACGGGTCCTACAAGTAGAGATATTTTGGTGGCAGGCACCATTGCTGTATACAAATCTCATAGAGATTGGCTGGACTGATTTTGTTTTCTTAATACAAACTGAATGCAATTTAATATAGATCTTCTATACCTGATGAGGCAGGCGTACTTACTTTGGAAATTTGTCAGAATGGCTGTATGATCCCGATATTGAAATAAGGATTTTATAAGTCCAAATAGAACTGGTCATTTTTAGGCCATGAAACTTTAAAAAGGTTAATATGGTGGGGATTTTCATAGTAAGTAAATCAGCCTTTATAGGTCCATTTAACATTAAACAGTTTGTTTTGTGAAATCTGGTGACAAATCAGCTTAAAGAGGACCCGTCATTAGGTCCAAAGTGGTCAGTTTTGCTTTCCCTTTTATTCCGGTTGATCCTCTGGACATTCTGCTTTCAATTTTAAAGTGCACCATATGGTTCTTTTTTATTTACAGTGCCCAAAATGCTAATTTTTATAGTCTTTACCAAGGGGGTACTATTCATAGAAAATAATGAGCAGCATTAAGACACGCCCCTGAGGAGCCAGTGAGCCACGCCCCCTTTGGAAAAGACAGTAAAAATTAGCCATATATAAAATTGCCCATATCACTGGAACCATAATAAAATAAAAAAGTGGAATATTCAGGGGAATAGTGGGAATAAAATAAGGAAAAACATTTGACCTGGTGACAGGTTCCCTTTAAAAATGGGTTGTCCTAATTTAGGAAGTTCTTACCTATCATCACTGGGACCCCCTCTGACCCCATTAACAAGGCTTTGCATGAGCCCCTCAGATGGGTTTAAAGTTGGCCATACAGACAGGTGTCAGCCCCATTCCCCGATACCGTGCATGTAGTGGAGCAAGCTGCTGTCGGATTAATTTACCGGCTGCTTTTCTAAGAAGGAAAGCATTGTGCATGTTGAAAACCAAGTGCCCAATCCTCTTCTACTCTAACATCTGCCTTCAGGGGAGAGTTCAGGGTGCATCGCAGGATTCTACACGATAGATTAATTTTTCTTCAATTCTTTCTGGCTCCGTTAGGTTTTCTACTACTACAGGGATACTTATCCTCCTAAAAAAGGCCGCTTCCTAAATCGCGCAGTGTGGGACGGGAACGCTGGACGCGGTGACGGATCTATAATTATCATGAACATTCAGCAAACAGATAATGGCACCTACCTGTGCCAAGTCAAGAATCCACCAGATGCTCATGGAGAGATGGGAGAGATTACGGTGAGCGTTGTCACCCAAGGCAAGTAGTCATTAACACATCTACTTGTGATTTTACCACAAATGCTTTAGATATCAAAGGGTTATTCTCAATCTGTCTATGCTGGGCCCTGGAAATAGCCAAGTGGGCTGAGCTATGCTGCTACGGAAATTATTTCCCTACCCCCAGTGGCCAGCCATGATTGGCTGAGATGGAAATAATCTCTTAAAGGGATTGACTCGTTTAACTGATATCTGGTGCCACGGCCACTAGAGCACACCATGCACAGCACACTAGTGGTAGTGTTGGGTACTGCAACTCTGCTCTCATTGAAGAGAATGTGATCTGAGCTTTAGCAGCCGAGAACGGACACTACAGAGCGTTCCGTCTCCGTACACTATGTATATCCAGCAGGCACTGAACCAGGTATCAACTTATAAGTGGGGGGTGGGCTGCTGGGTGTCAGGGGCCCCACTGATGCGATACTGATGGCCTGTCCTAAGAATATGTTGCTCAGTACTGGAATACCCCTTTTAGGACCAAGCAAAATTTAGGATTTTATTTTTTAAGTCCCATTTCAAGAGCCAGAACTTTTCGTCGAAATAGCTGTATAAGGGCTTGATTTTTTTAGGGGGCAATTGTATGTTTTAATGGAAGTTTTCGGGTATAATATAATTTCTCGATTAAATTTTATTAACTGCTTCAAAAGGGAAAAGCAGTTTTGCTATTTTTTTTCCCCACAGACACCATGGGTAAATACAAGTAAGGACTCATGCACATTGCCTTATTTTCGGTCCGCATGTGATAGGACAAAACATTGGATCGAACTCAGACCAATGTTAATCTATGTGGCCATGCACATGTCCAATATTTTCCTTGGGCACAGTGTCTGAGTATGATCCGACATTTGGATCGCACTCTGCAGTGCAAGTCAGTGAAAAACACTGGGCTGCACTTGGATGACATCAAAGTGCAGTCGGACTTCCGCGCACTCACAGAATGGAGAATATGGAGACATTTTTTTTCTCCATCTTCTCGTCCAAGAGAATCGGATTACACTCTGATCAAATTCTGATCAGTGTCATTTGCATAATGGGCCGATTCTCTCGGATGAGAGAATACATGGTAGTGTTATCCTAACCTAATGCTGATGACTGATTTTTATCAGACTTTTCCATGTTTTGGATACGGTTACTGATTACTATAGGACCAGATTTCACCCCTGACCTATCTATCGTGGTAGATACTAGTATTTCAATGAAAACCAATTTTGATGAATCACTTCTTAAAACTTTGTGTCGAATTGATCCATTTGCCTAAATATTGGCACCTGGGCTTGATTGTTCTCTTTGTGAATATGGAGTCCCTCCGCAGTCTGCTGATTGGCCAGTGTTAGGGGATCTGGGACCACTTGTCAATTTATTGACACATTTCCATAAAGAAAAGTAGAGCAATGGAACAATGCGAAGTTCTAAGATGCTTCAGAATCTTTTTTATTTAATATATTTATTACACTGGACATGGCAGGAGTGGGACAGGTCACCTTAAAAGTCCAGGAAACCGTCCCGCATATAGATTTCACAAAGGGACACAGTATATCAGTCCAGTTCCTTCAGATTATTTCGCTCCTGTGTAATAATACTGTCTTTGTGTGTCATTCTTTGAACTCTCAGTAACCTGCCATTGCCCTCCATGTCTTCACAGTGAAGTTCTCAGAGATCATGTTGCTGGCGCTGATCATTGGGATTGGCAGTGTGGTAATAATACTAATGGTAATAGCCGTGGTATCTTTTCGCTATTACCGTAAGCAGAGGACTCGCAGCACTGCTGTATCCGTGATGGAATGGTAAGCTTCGCTGATGGTAGAGCTACAAATGGATACAAAGAGAGCATAAGATTGAAGTGGTTGGACCTTGATATTGATGGTCTACCCTCATCAGTCTTTGACCTGTGGGGGTCCAGCCCCATGACACCCCGACTGATCAGGAGATGCTAGGTTCTGCAGATGCAGACAAAGCACAGAGCAGGAGAATACAGCTCTGAACACTGTAATGGCCGTCCTCCAGTAACGCAGCTCAGATCCCATTCACTTTAATTGAAAGCAGAGCTGCAGTACCTGAGAATGGCCACTATACAGTATATTGAGCTCTGGCTCCTTACACAGTTTACTTCCGGCCACCGCATTACCTCGTAATGGCTGATCAGTTGGAGTGATGGATGGCGGACCACCACCAACTTATTGTGGATGGCTTATCCTAAGGTGTTAGCTGTGAACAACCCCTTTAAAGAGTAACCGTTGATTTATGAAAAAAACTTAAAGCGACAGTACACATGAAAATAAGAAACTTTGTAATTTATCTTATCAGTTACATCTACTTTTTTCTCCTCCTGGACTGATCATTCATTCTCAATTCAGAGATAAAATCTGTATTCAGTGAAGACAGATTTTCCCATTACTGATATAGGAGATAACAGTTGTTGCCCACAAGATTCTATGGAGTGGGAAGGGGGAGGGAGGAGCTAGTGGCAGACACAGACATCCTGCTGCATTTCTCCACAGAACCTTATGAGCACCAACTGTCATCTCTGTAATGAGAAAATCTGTCATCACGAAAGATGCATTGAACACATGAATTGAGAACTTTGAGACTGACCGATCAGTTCAGGAGGAGAAAAAAGCAGATTTCTCTGATAAATTACAAAGTTTATTATTTTCACATATAATATTGATTTATAGAAAAAAATAAAAACAATGGTTTCTTTTTACATAACAAATCTCAAATCTACTGCTTTTATTATTGTCTCTTCTATTAGGAGGGAGAGAGCTCTGGTAATGAGATGCTAAGTCATGCTGCATGACTCACTGTAGGTTAACTATCTCCAATAGGGGGCACTAGAGAGGCAATTTTCTTTCTACTAGAGGAGAGCTTATTTGCATATCTTAAGTTAATATTCTGGGATAGGAATGAAATATGTTACTAATATATCAATTCCTTTTCTTCCATAGTAGTGAGAAGTTAAATGACAAATTGCACGATTCATCTGTAAATGCGTGATTCCCAGAGAAGCCATCCATAAGGTCAGTGGCTGGAAACCACAGAAATAATGAAGTACATGTAACTGAAATATAACACTTATAAATTCTGACCCAAAACCCCAAATTAACACAAAAGTAAATTGTAAAATAAACCAACTTTTGGCTAATACAATGTGGGTTTCTCTGATCTGACATCAGCTGCCACTGCTGCGTATGTAGGATCAGAGAGTTTACAGCAAGGCCAAGGGGGTTTACAGTAAGGTCCGCAAAGTCCAGGGGTGGGGGAGAAGGGTTAACGGCAAGGTCGGGGCGGTCAACAGCAAGGTTGGGGGGTGAGCGGCAAGGCCCAGGGAGGGGTCAACAGCATGGTCCAGGGGGTGTACTATGCAAGTTACTTTGAAAACAATGGACTTTCTATGAAATTAAAGAAACAATCTTTAACCTAATATGCATGACATGCTGGAGCCTGTAGTGCACATCCCAAGCGCTGAACTACAGAATGACTGCACCAGAGCTCTATGGGTATTTCTGCTACATATGCATGGGAACCCATGGCACAATCCAAACACGGAGAGGGTTTCTCGCACAGCAAAAGGGTAGAGGAGATCCTTGTATGAAAAGTGGGAAGCAGTAAAGGAATGAAACTGTGCATCCAGCATATATTACTGTGAGGATCAAACCGCACATTAGTGGGGCTGAAAATGAAGATGTAAGATTGAAACTTAACTTGTTTTCATTGGACATCTCCTTTACTCACACCGTCGATCAGCAAAACAAGGAATTTTTATCATTGACGGTGAAGTTACCCTCATTAGAATAGAGTGATATGTCGGACTGCTGCTCCATTAATTTTTCATGGGGCTGCCACAAAAAGCCAAGCACGACGCTCAGCAGTCCTGTAAGGAATGAATGGAGCGACAGTCGCGCATGCGCACTGACACTCAATTCTAACAGGTCTAAAAGTGCCCTGCTCTGCAGTTGTCAGACCCCCATCACTAAATAATCTGCAGCTGATCGCCTGCTTTGTCCAAGCAGCAGATGCCATGAAATCTCGACTAGGAGACCAAATTTGCACAAGTTCTATTCTGTTTTCTCACCATCCTTCTGTCTTACGCAGGTCATTTGAGAAAATTTAGAACCTCCTGCCCTTCAGCCTATGACATCGGTGAAGTCAGACCCATCACGGGCTGATGATGGACTTGTTACCAGTTGGAGAATGGAGGCATCTTCTAACGCCCTGCTGCATCTTATGGACTCTGCGTTCTTAACGTCATGGACGTTGGTAGACCCGAATTCTACTCCATATAGTCTTCCAAAAAAACTGGAAACTCTTCCAAGTAAAAGAAAAAGGAAAAAAATTCTCGGAGGACCTGTTCTCTTCTCTCCAGGGGTGTTTTTGACTCCCCCAAAATATGTCCAGAATCACAGACTTCAAATATGGCGGTGTAAATGTGAGCGTAGCTTACCAGCATGGGGCATCTGAATATAAATGTCAAACACTTAATACATCGGCAGGAGTTATGCTTGTGCCGACAGTGCGCCACACTGCAGGAAATATAGAGGGATGAATGAGTTTACAAACTGGGGAAGACTGTGCCAGATTTAATGGCGGCGCATTCTGTTAAATCACGTTTATTTTTCTATGCAATCTGATGACGAAATCCATACACATAAAAATGGTGCAAGTTTAATAAATCTGCCGCATTTAAGGACTCGTCTTGGCACTGAACCTTTTCGCTTGACACTCCGGTTCATCAAGACTGATGTTTTGTACTCCAGTCTTAATGAAGACTATGCCAAATTCATTAAAAGGCATGATCCTCTTTAATGATTTTGGGGCAACTTTCAGTTGCCGTGCCAGTTAGCAACTTGAGTATATTTCTGCCATCATTTTCTCCATGTTTTTGGCATAAAATTATAGTAAAGTTATCGGCTGCGCTCCCTATCGGCTAAGCCACACCTACTTTTCAAAAAGTCGAGAGCTCAGACTGGGACTAAATTATGAGTTATGCAAAAATGTTGCAAAATTCCAAGCATTTTGACACCAAAAAACTGGCAAACTGCTTTGAAGAACTATAGTCTTTATGCATGGCATGTACTCAACCAAATTTATCTTAAAAGAACACGCCCATGAGGAGCTTCAGATTTTTATAATGTCCAATTGTGTATTATTTAATATAAATATATCCCAAGAAAGATAACTACGGTAATCTATTACCTGCCCTCATTTGCTTTCATTCTTCCACCTTTCTTGATTCAAGCTCTTGATAGAGTTTACAGCTTTGTGCTGATAACCGATCACACTGCCTTTATTCACACTGACAACTGTTACAGGGATTTTGCTGTACAAAACGGCCACTATAAATTGATGTTTGTTTTGTGAGACGTAATATAGTAAATTAGTAAGTGTATATGTGCAACATTTTATACCGTTAAAAAAAAAAAATAATATATATATATATATAGTATAGTTGAAACAGTTGGGTCTCAATCCATCATGTCTTAGAACCATTTTGACTCCAGAAAAAAAGGTGCAATTCCTTTTTTATTTGCACCTTATTGTCTATTTAATTTGCACCTTTTTTCTAATTTTTTTATGTATGTGCACATGACTTCTTTTAGATGCCGTCAAACCCATTGAGTTTTTAAAACAAAAGATGTTTCAGGAAAACGCCGGCGGTGTTTTTTCCTGAACCGACTTTTTTTGCCACCCATCCTGTCGTCTTTTGTGGCAGCTTTGCCGTCTAAAGTGTTTTTACTTTATGGCTATGTATAATATAGCCATATTGATGGCCTATTCCAAGGATAGGTCATTAATATATAAGCAATGGACAACACCTTTATGGCTATATAGAAAATTTTAAATTTTGCGTTTAGGAAGAAAACTAATAAATGTACAAAGGTGTCAATCTGGGGCTTCCACATGTGGTCATGGCTAATTTACCTTCTAGTGACCCACACCGTCAGGATGAAGCAGGAAACAAGAAAAATAAAAACGTTTCTGATAACTTTGGATGCTCATCCCATCAACTCCAGGTTACAACTGACAGTTCGCTCCAAAAAAATCCAATACAGAGATTCATGGCTGTGAAAAAGGAAAAAAAAATGCATTTTGTAATTTGAGATTACGCGGTTTTGCTTTTGAAGTCAAATTGGGTAATACTGGGTAAAATCAGAAAGGATTCACAGATCCGTGTTTCGGACTGTGATTCACAATGAGGCCATTGAGTTCAGCTCACAAGACCCGCTCTCAGTCTGTGTATCGTAGATTGATTGAAAACACAGATGTGCCAACTGGACCTTAGACAAAAAGGCAAAATAACACGAGTAAGGATGAAGTCAGACGGCCGTATAAATCGGAGTGCGTTGCATGGACTGGCTTGAAGCTCTCCTGAGCGTCACAGCTGCTTAAAAATATATGATGCTGTACTGCTCAGGTGGGAATAGCCGCTGGCCAGTCCATGCAGTGTGTTCCTATTTATGCGTCTGTCTGGTCGCACCCTAAGGCCGAGGTCACATTTGCGAGAAACTCACACGAGTCTTAATACCCGGCACTCGGACCGGAGTGTGCGGATGCATGTATTTCTATGCAGCTGAGCGCTCCAGTCTGAGTGCCGGTGGCAATACCGGATATTGAGACACGAGACTAGTAAGAGTTTCTCACAAGTCTGACCGCACCCTATGAGTAAATGCCTGCCGTCTGATAACTAGTTTCTACAGTTGTCCTATCCACATTGGAAAGACTTAGGCTGGAGTCACACTAACCTGCGCAAAATACTGTCAGTATTTTCCATGCGTAATACGGATGACAGACCCCTAAACAGTGCTCCGTATGTCATCCGTAATCAAGGTGTGGTCGCGTATTTTGCGCATGTCAGCATCCGCCTGTAATCCGTATGCAATCCGTATGGTGAGATTTTCTCGCAGGCTTGCAAAATGGACATATAATGGAGCCCTATGACAGTTTTAATAAAGAAATGAAAGGATATAGACACATAGAATACATATATATGCAATGTGTCTTTATTAAACCTGTCAGTGTGAGTTTACTGTAAAGCGCACTGAATTGCCGGCTTTGCTAAAAGACACCGGGTGCGTATTTCTCGCAGGTCACACGTGTGGTCCGTGTGTAATCTGTATTTTTTGCGCACCCATAGACTTGCATTGGCGTATTATGGGCGTAGTACACTGACAATCGCAGCATGCTGCGATTGGCACGGAGCGTTGAATACGGATGAGAAATATACGGCTGGTGCGAGGGACCCCATAGAGAATCATTGGTCCGTGTCTAATGCGGGCTTTTTGCGCCTCTCACTCTCCCGTATTCCTCGCCAGTGTGACCCCGGCCTTATACTGTAGGTTTTCTGACGTTGTCCTTTATAAGGTAATCACAGTGTTAGATTGATGACCACTATTGATCTTCAGAGTTCCAGTATTTTTCCTTGTATGTAACAATAATGCATTGCTTTCTTCTGTGTATTCCGGATGACTTTCCATATAACATTGTTACCTTACATGCTATAGACTGAATATACTGTATAATATTGTTTTATATCTATGCGTCAAGTGAAATGTGTGTACATATGCAGAATTTGTTATCCTGTTTTTTTTTATATGTATATTAAAGTGTCTATATGAAATAGAGGTGGATAGAAAGTGTTTTAGTGACCTATTAAAAGCTGCTAAACAACTTAAAAATTGGCTATAACCGTAATTGTGTGTCTCAGGTTATTAAAAACAGGGCTCCAGACAAGAATTTGACATCTGCTATACCGTGTGGATTAAGGGAATGTGTCATCAGAAAATTATTTATTGCTTAAAATCAAATATTTTTGTGCTACATGTATTTTTGAATTTTTTTTAAATGTTTTTTTTTTTCATAGCACGATTTTTATTAAAAATAAAATAAGTAATCTTGTACTTTGCACAGTGGACACTCAGGATACTTTAGACTGACACCTCCACTCCTTTCAGAAAGCGTTTTCAGCAGGTTCATTATCACAGACAGGAGTACAATGACAGGTAACACTTTTATACAAAGCTGATAACACAGGGATCCACCAACCACAATAGGCGATATCACAGCTGACTCTGCTAGTCAGTAGCGTAGCTATCGAGGGGTCAGAGGCCCAGGCCACGCGCTCTGAGGGGGCCCACCCGGAGCTACGCTACTGTAACTGTATTGCCGTTCCCAGCAGCAGAGCAGGGAGAATCGATCTCCCTGCACTGCCGCCTGGCTGCTATGGGGCCTCTGAGCAGGCCGGGGGGGCCCGGTGCCAGCAGTGGGCCCCCGCCCATCATCACACTGATGAGAGAAGAAGCGTTACGCTCCCTCTCCCATCATCCCACTCTCAGCGTCTGAATCAGACACTGACAGCGGGTGCGATAAAGCCGCCCGCTGTCAGGAGATGTGTGGGCACTCAGAGCAGCGGAGGAGCCAGGAGGAAGAGAGGTGAGTATTTGATTTTTTTTTTTTATGGGGTGCACTATATTATACAGGCTGCCTATGGGGCTGCACTATAGCATACAGGCTGCCTATGGGGGTGCACTATACTATATGGAGGCCTATAGGGAGCGCCTTATACTGTGTTAGGGGCCTATGGGGAGTGCCTTATACTATATTGAGGATTGTCTGGTGCATTATACTAAATGGAGGCTATCTAGGGGGGTCATCATACAGGATAGAGATTAGTATTGGAGCTATCAGTTTGAGGGATACTAAGGGGTCGGTATACAGTATATACAGTGAGGGGGCATTAGACTGTATAAGAGAGCATCATATTGTGTAGAGCAGGGGTGAGGAATCTTTTTTCTGCCAAGGGCCATTTGGATATTTTACCATCCTTCGGGGGCCGTACAAACTCCGCCCACAAAGTACATCCTGACTCTGGCACTGGGTCATGACTAAAGGCCCTTTTACATTTAGCGATGCACCAGCGATCCAACCAGCGATCCGACCCGGTCAGGATCGCTGGTGCATCGCTAAATGATCGCTAGTGAGCTTTCATACAGAAAGATCTCACAGCGATGCAGCAGCAACGCAGCTCACGATACTTACCATTCACACACAGCGATCCTGCGTCCTCCCGCCCGCGTCCAGCGTCGCTCGTCTCACACAGCAGGAAGTCTCAGCAGGAAGCAGACGACGAGAAATGGAGCCGGACATTCTCGCGCGATCAGCGATGAGCAGCGGGGGAGCCGGTCGCTGGTAAGTATCACACATAGCGATATCACTAGCAATATCTATAACGTCACAAAACCAGTGACGTTTTAGCGATATTGCTAGCGATATTGCTTAGTGTAAAACCCCCTTAAATCTTTCATTGCATGCCCTTCAATGCTCAGTAGTGAACACCGTGTGTGTGCTAACAGAACAAGAAGAAATTAATGAGCTGGTGGCAATCAAAATACAGCTCCCTGCCCAAGAATGCAGTCCCTGAGAATCTGCTCGGGGGCCTGATAAAAGGTCATCGAGGGCCGTAAATGGCCCTGGGGCCTGAGGTTCTCCACCCCTGGTGTAGAGGAGCTCTAAGGGGTGGAGACTTGGGACATTGCTAAATATAAAGTGGGCACTTATTGTTATAGGGGAACTCGGGTTACTGTGACTGTCAAAGGGACACACACATGGCATTATTACTTTCTAGGGGGCAAAATGTGGGCACTGTTTTCTAGGGCACTTGCACCCGGCATTACTATATTCTAGAGGGTTACTTTAGAATTTAGAGGTCACACAGAACCACACAATAGGTGAAGTAATAGTAATGACACATATGGCAGCAGCGGCTCAGCATTGGGGTATCAGTAGGATGAGGGCCGTGTGCAGGTTGGAAATAGATGGTGATGGGGCTGGAATATGAGAAGTGAAATGTGTCTTTCTTGTAATTTCTGCAGCCGAGTCCTGGTTGGAAGAAGTCTTGTCGGTCCGGGCCAGATGGAAAAGACGGGAAAAGAGAATGATTCCATCAGAAAGTGGCTTACTGCTGACGTTCTATCTGTAACTGTGCTGTAATCTTATACGTTCCTTAGGACTTGTATCTACCACTGACCATATGGCGGTAATATCAATATTTATACAGAGATTATTTTCAGTAACAGCGCAGTCACCTCCTACATTCACTATTAGGCCGGGATCACACACAGCGAGATACGGCCGAGTCTCGCAGGTTAAAACCAAGCTCTGGCACCGGCACTCCGGAGCGGAGCGTGCAGCCGCACAGCAATACATGGAGCTGCGCTCCGGAGTGCCGGTGCCAGAGTTTGGTTTTAACCCGCGAGACTCGGCTGTATCTCGCTGTAGTGTGACTCCGGCCTTAGGGTGCGTCACCCTGTTGTAATCAGGGTTACCTGGTTAGGGGCCCACTCAGAACTTTCGCCCCCCCCCCCCTGAACCAAAACCCTAGCTACGCCTGTGCTGCTAGCATTAGATGTCTGATCATTGTGGTTAATGAACATGTGAGTTTCATGAAAAGACAGGAAATTGAAGTCTAAAAAAAGCCCCAGTGGTCAATGTGAGAGCTGCACGATTTCTAATTTTTATTTTTTAATACAGATTGTGATATAAAAATAAAAATTCCAAAAAGTAAAAAGAATATACTGTATTTAACATAAAACCTGATTAAAACAATAGGTCATCTTCTGATTACACATTCCCTTTAAAAAATATATATATACCGTATATATATGGCAAGCGACGCAGATTATGGCTCCACGTCCAGGATGTATCAGAAGATGTGACGTCACTGGCCCGGAATAAATTGTGTGCAAAGAAAACCCAAATCCTAAGGCTATGTGCACACGGTGCGGATTCTGCTGCGAATCCGCAGCGGTTTTGGCCCTGCGGGTCTGCAGCAGTTTCTGCTGCGTTGTACAATACCATTGTTTTCAATGGTAAATCCAAAAATGCAGTGCACATGCTGCGCATTTTCTGCGGGTTACAATCCGCAGCATGTCAATTCTTTGTGCGGATTCCGCTGCGGTTTCACACCACCTCCATTATGAGGTGTGAAACCGCAGAGCAATCCACAGGTAAATGGCAGGACTTTTGACCTGCGTTTTTTTTTAAATCCGTGGGGACAAATCCGCAGCACCTAAAAACTACGTGGGCACATAGCCTTAAAGCATACTCACTTGCCACTACTTTTCTAACACTACCTGGATCCTGCAGCAACAGCGATATGACCCCTGCGAGCAATCATTGGCTGCAGTGGTAAGTGAGAACGTTTTCTCATAAGAATGTGCATTCATGTATGCATGCTTGGCAATCTCATGCCGAGTACATCACCGCTGAGCCCAGAGATTGGATGCAGTAGTCACTTGTAGTTGTGAGATCACCGCTGCAGCCTGTCGATGCCAGAAGTGGCTGAGAAAAACTAATTTTAATATTTTTACAGTGGGCTAGCATGAGGAAATAGAAAAAAAATACATTTTTTAGTTTATGTAGCCTGGTAGAAAGAAGGGGCTCTGCAGCCAATCACTTGTGATGTTAGCATGTATGGTACAAGACTTTGGTCATTGATTGGCTGCAGTGGTCACATGTACAGTATGTATGTGATGTCATCACTGCAGATGATTATTTTTTCCATTGCATCCTGTCTCACATTTCATGGCGAGAGCGTGGAAGAAACTTGAAGGACCTGTTTGCTCCGGGGTGGAGAGGCAGAAGTCACTGAAATATGTGACACCTGATGCACCTGAAGTTTTAAGATGCAAATAACAAAAGGATATAATGGTACACGTGTCACCACGTCACTCTTGACACAGACAGACACCTCAACGAAACCCGCACGTGCTGCTTAAGGATGATGATGTGGGTTTCATCCTGTGCATTATAAAGTAAGAATCCATAATGAATATCTGCAGAAAGAACCGACAAAACTGCAGATTTAAAAATCCGCCCCGTAGATTAATATACACTCAAAAAAAATATAATCTACATATACTGAGATTTTTTTTTGATAAAACTGTTACTGTATCATGTTCTGGATTTTCAGCGCGTAAATCTGCACCATTTACCTTTAGGGTATGTTCGCGTTTCAGGATCTGTGACTGTCAAGTGCCATTGGTGTCCATTCTGTGATGGATCTGGCACAACAATTTTATTTTACCTGTTCCAATAATGAAGCCGGAAACAGAAAATGTAACTCAAATATGAGTATCTTCACCGGGACAAATGCCACCACTAAAATCACGGAGGTGGAAGGGCATTCATCACCTGCACTCATTTTTTACACAAGTTTTGCAAAGGGTAACATTGTCATTATTTTCAAAAAAAGTCTGATAAAAATTTGTTCTGAGATTTTTTTATTTTACTTTTTTTACATTTTTACTCCATGAACCCACAGAAATGGAATTGTTGAAAAAAATTTTTTTCAAAAATACGCAACGTCAAAAACTCATCGTTGGAACTTATTCTAAGGGCTTATTCAGATGTCAGTACTTTCAAAAAAACGGATCAGGCTTTGATCAGAGTGTGGTCATCAGTTTTTCTCATACGTGGAGAAAGAAAGAAAAAAAAAAGTATCTTCATCTTCTCCTTTCTGTAACAATCAAAATACACTCGGATGTCAGATCTGTGGTCAGATTTTTTTTCATGGACCTTTGCGGATAGGTCTGCGGTTCCGTAAAGTACCATGTTATCCTATGGAAAACAAAATCCGCTGTGCACATGCTGCGGAAAACTCCGCGCGGAAACGCAGCGCTTTATTTTCCGCAGTATGTCACTTCTTTGTGCGGATTCCGCAGCGTTTTGACACCCATTCCGTTCTAGAAATCCGCAGGTGTAAAAATGCAGGCTACACTAAATCCGCAGGTAAAACACAGGCATTTTGACCCGCGGATTCTGCAGATTCCTCACGGAAAAATCCGCATACCAATCCGTAACGTGGGCACAAACCCATAGATTTGGATTCCTGATTTACATCTGACTCTCAGATCAAAGTCAGATATGTCCAAAGTGCCGCCACTCCCGGACAAAAGGTGGGTGTAAATATACTGATAAATATGCGCCGTGGTGTTTGATGCACCACCGATATTTTACATCTGGCTCAAGGGTCATTATTAGAGTTGAGCGACTTTTGTTTTTTTATGGTCGAGTTTCGTTTCGTGAAACACGACTTTTCCAAAAGTCGGGTCGAGCAAGATCGTCCGATTATAGGGAAAAGTCGGGGTCGTCCCGAAACACGAAACCCAATGTAAGTCAATGGGGAATAAAAGTCGGCAGTGAGAGGAGGACAGGAAACACACCTACAGTGCTCATTTGAATGCCAAAAGCATCAATTCTTCTTACTTAAGCTGGTCAACCTTAATTAACTTCATAATACAAGTTACGCACTGAAAAATGGGGGTTATTTGGCTAAAGTTGTGGGGGGGTAGGGCTGGCTCCAGGTTTTCATGTGCCCTGGGCGAAAGAGCGCCCCTTTAACACATAATACCACAACTCATCATGCTCCGATACGGCAGAGAAATAGCGGTATAGTACAATGAAAAATACTTCACTTTTTACATCTCATGACGAGGCCCATCTATTTCTCCATACAGAATCATTGGTCCCATATAATGTTTGAAACAGTATATGATGAGCTCCACATAATGCTACAGTATATGTTGGTCCCCATGGATGAAGCTCCACTGTCTTATGGGCCCAAATAATGCTCCAAACATAATGGGCCCCATTTCTAATGCTCTAGTGTATAATGGGCCCTGTAAATGCTGCTCCAGTGTCTGATGTCCACCTTTGGAATGTTCCAGTGTATGGTGGGCCCCATCTATCATTCTCCAGAGTATAGTGCTCCCCAAAAATTGCTGTCCCAACATTGAAAACAATGAAATAAGTCTCCTCGCTAGGGAATCCCTGTACTAGTCTGGACTCCTCGTCGTCCCCATCTTCCATCTCACTGCACAGTATTTCAACCTAAGTGCTGTGATCCTGAGCAAGCAGGGGGGGCCCACTCGTTGGCGATGGCACTGGCACAGGGCCCCTGATAGTATGGTGGTGTGTCTGATGGCGGGTGGGCCGAACCTGCACTTTCATCTGCAGCTTCCTCTTTGTCACCGTGTAAGATGGAACTGTATATGGGAAGGGTAACCTGAGTTTCATCAGGGTCAGATTCAGGCCGGGTAGCGTGCGAGGAGAATGTAGTGGTCTGGGTCAATGTACCAGCAGATTCATCGAGCAGTGGCTGGGCATCAGTGCACTTGTGTCGCCCCCAGGAGTACGGTCGCCACAGTGGCATTACCTTCCTCCTAGGGAGTGTGATGTCATGCTTGGGAGCAACGAAGGATCTCTCTAGCAGGTTAACTGATTGGGCGGCGTTATTCCCATGAGTCATGACCCTCCAAACAGTGTTCATAAAGGCAAAGTGTTTGTTTTACGTGGGCAGTATGGTTGCAAAGCTGAACCTTAAAGGAATGTCCAGAAGGGCACCACCAGGAGTGGAGCCTACGGCGTAATTTGACTCAACACGGGCAACCTCAACCATGCCAGCTACAGAACAGATGCACACATTGCAAGCTTAATTCCATTAACGAACAAGACTCCGTCATGCCCCGCGGTCCGAGTCCGGCTTACTAGAGGGACACGTGAGGCTCTGGCACATGAGATTGGCCAATAACTGGTGTGTCATGCCCTTACATGTCCGTGGCTGCATGTGCGCTACACTGAAAAGGCCAGCGTTTGTCGCTTACAGGTGCAGATAACCCGCTGAACAACGTTAGTGATGGGGATCACTGATTACAATTATTACTCGCGAACGATGATTTCCCAGTAAGTGCAGGTCAACCGCAGTTCCGGAATTAGGCCTAACCGTCATTCCTGAAAAAAATGAAAAACTTACGTGTGCAAACCACAGGTGCTGTAGCTTGCTTAACAGCTCGCCAGCCGTTCTCACGCCCAGTATGGGTTACACGTGATTGCACAAAGGTGAGAAAGGGTACCGTATCCCCGGATAACATGTATGGATAGCGTACACATTCAAAATATTTGTCTATACATCAGGAGGCAGGCTCAGACGGTGTAAGGCCCAGTATGGCTTGCAAGTGATTGCACAAAGGTGAGAAAGGGTACCGTATCCCCGGATAACATGTATGGATAGCGTACACATTCAAAAGATATGTCTATACATCAGGAGGCAGGCTCAGACGGTGTAAGGCCCAGTATGGCTTGCAAGTGATTGCACAAAGGTGAGAAAGGGTACCATATCCCCGGATAACATGTATGGATAGCGTACACATTCAAAAGATATGTCTATACATCAGGAGGCAGGCTCAGACGGTGTAAGGCCCAGTATGGCTTGCAAGTGATTGCACAAAGGTGAGAAAGGGTACCGTATCCCCGGATAACATGTATGGATAGCGTACACATTCAAAAGATATGTCTATACATCAGGAGGCAGGCTCAGACGGTGTAAGGCCCAGTATGGCTTGCAAGTGATTGCACAAAGGTGAGAAAGGGTACCGTATCCCCGGATAACATGTATGGATAGCGTACACATTCAAAAGATATGTCTATACATCAGGAGGCAGGCTCAGACGGTGTTAGGCCCAGTATGGATTGCAAGTGATTGCACAAAGGTGAGAAAGGGTACCGTATCCCCGGATAACATGTATGGATAGCGTACACATTCAAAAGATATGTCTATACATCAGGAGGCAGGCTCAGACGGTGTCAGGCACAGTATGGATTTGACGGCCCAGACTACACAGCGGAGGAGCAGGGAGAGGTAAAGATTGCAAATGCTGGGGCCCTGCCCAAGCAAGGGGGGCCCACTCGTGGGCGTCGGTACTGGCACTGGGCCCCTCATAGTACGGCGGTGTGTCTGACGGCGGGTGTGCACCACCACCGTCAGAGACACTTGATTGCACTATGAGGGACCCTGTGCCAGTGCCCGCGCCCAAGACTCGGCCTACCCACCTGTCCAGGGCAACGGCACTCGCACGGTGTCTTGCGCTAGGTGGTGACCCCGGCCATGGGGGGGGGGGAGCACAGTTAGGGAGTTTTAGAAAGTGGCATATGTTGATGTTGGACATTCAGCTGATGCAAAAGGCGAAATAGGTCAAGTCCCAGGAAGAGGTGGACCAAAGCAAGCCATTTTTCTGTCACCCTTTGTGTCATCAGGGGAAGGTGGGACAAAATCCTTGGAAACCCATGCATGGTTCATTTTAATGAAGGTTAGATCATCCACATTTTGGGTTGACAGACGGGTCCTTTTTTCTGTCAGGATTGATCCAGCTGCACTGAAGACTCTTTCCGATAGCACACTTGCAGCTGGGCAAGCGAGCTCCTGTAAGGCATATTGTGCCAATTCAGGCCAGGTGTGCAGTTTAGCAGCCCAATAGTCAAAGGGGAATGACCTGTGTGGGAGAACATCGATATGGGAGGAAAAGTAGTTTGTAACCATAGTTGACAACTGCTGTCTCCTGTCACTTTCCATCGATGCTGTATTACCAGTTGTGTGAGCGGTACTTGAAAAATCAGTCCACAACATTGTCATGAAACCCCTGTCTCCAACGCCACTTCTGCTGTGTGCACCATGAACACCTCTGCCAAGCTGCCCCCGGCCCGTACGGCTCGTGTGAGAACCATCACCGCTGCTGTGTGCTGGGAATGCCTCAAGCAACCGATTTACCAGAGTTGCTTGTTTATTAGCCAATATTAGGTCAAGGTTCTCCTGTGGCATGATGTTTTGTAATTTGCCTTTATAGCGTGGATCCAGGATGCTGGCCAACCAGTAGTCGTCATCGTTCATCATTTTGGCAATGCGGGGGTCCCTTTTTAGGATCCGCAAGGCATAATCTGACATATGGGCCAATGTTCCCGGTGTCAATGATGCACTGCGAGTGCTGGTTGGAGGAGCACTTTCTGGCAAATCCACATCCCTCCAGTCACGCACAAACCCTGTACCAGACCTTGCCACGCCAACATTTTCACTTGCCCCACGAGATGCATCCTCCTCCCCTAAGTAATCATCCCCATCATCATCCTCCTCCTCCTCTTCTTCCTCCAACTTGTCCAGGAGAGGTCCCTGAGCAGACAATGGCTGAATGTCATCAAGGATTCCCTCCACCTCTTCCTCCTCGTCAACATTGGCTGCAGACGCCTGCTCCTTAAGGTGCGTCAAAGTTTGCATGAGCAGACGCATAAGTGGGATGCTCATGCTTAGGATGGCGTCGTCTGCGCTTACCAGCCGTGTGCATTCCTCAAAACACTGAAGGACTTTACAGAGGTCTTTCAGCTTCGACCACTGCACACCTGTCAACTCCATGTCTGCTCTCAAAGTGCCTGGCCGTGTATCCTCCCACAAATGCATTATGGCCTGCCTCTGCTCGCACAGCCGCTCCACCATGTGCAGGGTGGAGTTCCACCTTGTTGCAATGTCGATAATGAGGCGGTGGTTGGGAAGGTGGAGCAATCGCTGCAGCTTCTGCATACGAACAGAGTGTACAGGCGACCGGCGGATGTGCGCGCACAGTCTTCGCACCTTATGGAGCAGGGCTGTTAACTCCAGATAATTTTTGAGGAAGCACTGCACCACCAGGTTCAAGGTGTGAGCCAAGCAAGGTATGTGGCTGAGTTTTGAAAGGGCTATGGCTGCCACAAAATTACGGCCGTTATCACTAACTAACTTGCCTGCCTCAAGATGTACACTGCCCAGCCATTACTCAGTTTGTCGCTTCAAGTACTCGGCCAGCACCTCGGCGGTGTGTCTGTCGCCCAAACACATCATCTGCAACACAGCCTGCTGACGTTTTCCACTAGCTGCTCGATAGGGGGACACCTCGTGTGCAACAGTGGCAGCTGCAGATGGAGTGCTCGTACGACTGCGCTCTGTGGACGAGCTTTCGCTTCTGGAGGAGGAGGGTGGAACGCCTACAGCCAACTGTTTCCTATACCGTGGGCTAGGCAGCACTGTCCCACCACCGCTGTCCCCTGTGGACCCTGCATCCACCACATTAACCCAGTGCGCAGTGATGGACACGTAACGGCCCTGGCCATGCCGACTGGACCATGCATCAGTTGTGAGGTGCACCTTTCCACTCACTGACTGCTTGAGTGCATGGACAATGCGGTCTTTCACATGATGGTGGAGGGCTGGGATGGCTTTGCGAGAGAAGAAGTGGCGACTGGGTAGGTCATAGCGTGGTACTGCATAGGCCATGAGTTGGCGGAAAGCTGCGCTTTCCACCAACCGATAGGGCATCATCTCAAACGAGATTAGTTTGGCAATGTGGGCGTTCAAACCCAGTGTACGCGGATGAGAGACTGAGTACTTTCTTGACCTACTCATAGTGTCAGGGAGGGTGAGCTGGACTTGAGAGCTGCATATGGTGGAAGTAGCGGTGGACAGGGCGGACTGAGAGAGGGTTGATGATGGTGATGGAGTTGGTGTTCTTTCTGATGGCCTAGATTCAGTATTTCGTTGATATAACAGTGGGATTCCCTGACTGCTGTGGCCTTGCAACGACACCTCAACATTTGCTGCTGTGCTAACCGGTGGGCTTACAGTGGGGGAAACAATGTAGCGTTGCTGACTACCTTCTTTGTGATCAGTTGCACATGTGGCACTTGAGGTTTGGTGTTGTGTCCACGCTTGCAAGTGCATGCTGGTTAAATGTCTAAGCATGCAACTGGTATTCAAATTTTTCAGATTTTTCCCTCGGCTAAAGGTCTTTGCGCACTTCTTACAGATAACCTTGGCCTGATCATGAGGATTTTGTTCAAAAAAGTGCCACACTGCACTCTTCCTACTTTGGCATACATTTTGCGGCCTAGCACGCTGTGATCTTTTGACCCTCTGGACAAGCTGTCCAGCAACTCTTTTGATTTTTGGAACCTGTCTTTGGAGTGGTCCGGGCCTGCCAGATAACAGCTGTTGCGATGTTGATGTCTGCTGTGGATGCTCCTCATCTGAGCTATTGGAAGCAGCACCCTCTTCCCCCAATGGATGCCAATCTGGGTCAACAACTGGGTCATCCATCACCTCCTCTTCAATGTCATGTGCACCTTCCTCTGTGTCACCGTGTATGATGGTATAGTGTGCGGGAAGGGGCACCTGAGTCTCATCAGGGTCAGAATCTGGCTCTGTACACTGCGAGGACAATGTAGTGCTCTGAGTGAATGTACCAGCAGAATCATCTATCAGCGGCTGTGCATGAGTGCACTCCATGTCAGATTCATCTTGGCCTGGGTAATTCACCATTTCACTTGATAATCCAGGCATGGTATGTGAAAACAGCTCCATGGAGTAATCAGTAGTATGGCCTGCGTCATCCTTCAATCTTGGTTGGGGTGAAGGACACAAGGAAAGGTGTGGTTCATGAACATGAGCCTCCAATGACGACTCAGTGCTTTTACTTTTTACAACTGAAGAAGAGGAGGCGATAGAGCTGGAGGCTGAGTCAGCAATGTAAGACAAAACTTTTTCCTGATGCTCTGGCGTTAAAAGCGGTTTGCCAACTCCTAGAAAACTAAGCCTTCGAAGCCTTATGGAGCCAGACGATGACGCAGGCTCAACACCTCCTGCATTCGGTCCTATTTTGCTTTTGCCACTACCATCAGATCCACCACCAACACCATCATTACCAGCTGCCAACCCCCGCTCAATTCCACGGCCTCTTCCACCAGCCTTCCTCATTTTTGGTAGAAATGTAGACAAAATCCTACAAACTATATAGTAATGTAAAACAAGGTACAAGGTGTCTATAGGACAGGGGAGATTTAGATTTTCTGCAGACACTTGTGGACACTGGACACTTGGATTGTGTGAGGCCCACTGAATATCACAGCGCTATGTCACAGGCTCGATGGCACAGGTGTAAAAAAAAGTGACTACAGGATAAGGGAAATTTTGAATTTCTGGGAGATTTTGAATTTCTGCAGACACTTGTGGACACTGGACACTTGGATTGTGTGAGGCCCACTGAATATCACAGCGCTATGTCACAGGCTCGATGGCACAGGTGTGAAAAAAGTGACTACAGGATAAGGGAGATTTTGAATTTCTGGGAGATTTTGCATTTCTGCAGACACTTGTGGACACTGGACACTTGGATTGTGTGAGGCCCACTGAATATCACAGTGCTATGTCACAGGCTCGATGGCACAGGTGTGAAAAAAGTGACTACAGGATAAGGGAGATTTTGAATTTCTGCAGACACTTGTGGACACTGGACACTTGGATTGTGTGAGGCCCACTGAATATCACAGTGCTATGTCACAGGCTCGATGGCACAGGTGTGAAAAAAGTGACTACAGGATAAGGGAGATTTTGAATTTCTGCAGACACTTGTGGACACTGGACACTTGGATTGTGTAAGGCCCACTGAATATCACAGTGCTATGTCACAGGCTCGATGGCACAGGTGTGAAAAAAGTGACTACAGGATAAGGGAGATTTTGAATTTCTGCAGACACTTGTGGACACTGGACACTTGGATTGTGTGAGGCCCACTGAATATCACAGTGCTATGTCACAGGCTCGATGGCACAGGTGTGAAAAAAGTGACTACAGGATAAGGGAGATTTTGAATTTCTGCAGACACTTGTGGACACTGGACACTTGGATTGTGTGAGGCCCACTGAATATCACAGTGCTACAGTCATGGCCAAAAGTATTGACACCCCTGCAATTCTGTCAGATAATATTCAGTTTCTTCCTGAAAATGATTGCAAACACAAATACTTTGGTATTATTATCTTCATTTAATTTGTCTTAAATGAAAAAACACAAAAGAGAATGAGGCAAAAAGCAAAACATTGATCATTTCACACAAAACTCCAAAAATGGGCCGGACAAAAGTATTGACACCCGCAGCCTAATACTTGATTGCACAACCTTTAGCCAAAATAACTACGACCAACCGCTTCCGGTAACCATCAATGAGTTTCTTACAATGCTCTGCTGGAATTTTAGACCATTCTTCTTTGGCAAACTACTCCAGGTCCCTGATATTTGAAGGGTGCCTTCTCCAAACTGCCATTTTTAGATCTCTCCACAGGTGTTCTATGGGATTCAGGTCTGGACTCATTGCTGGCCACCTTAGAAGTCTCCAGTGCTTTCTCTCAAACCATTTTCTAGTGCTTTTTGAAGTGTGTTTTGGGTTATTGTCCTGCTGGAAGACCCATGACCTCTGAGGGAGACCCAGCTTTCTCACACTGGGCTCTAAATTATGCTGCAAAATTTGTTGGTAGTCTTCTGACTTCATAATGCCATGCACACGGTCAAGCAGTCCAGTGCCAGAGGCAGCAAAGCAACCCCAAAACATCAGGGAACCTTCGCCATGTTTGACAGTAGGGACCGTGTACTTTTCTTTGAATGCCTCTTTTTTCTCCTGTAAACTCTATGTTGATGCTTTTGCCCTAAAAGCTCTACTTTTGTCTCATCTGACCAGAGAACATTCTTCCAAAATGTTTTAGGCTTTTTCAGGTAAGTTTTGGCAAACTCCAGCCTGGCTTTTTTATGTCTCGGGGTAAGAAGTGGAGTCTTCCTGGGTCTCCTACCATACAGTCCCTTTTCATTCAGATGCCGACGGATGGTACGGGTTGACACCGTTGTACCCTCGGACTGCAGGGCAGCTTGAACTTGTTTGGATGTTAGTGGAGGTTCTTTATCCAACATCCGCACAATCTTGTGTTGAAATCTCTTGTCAATTTTTCTTTTCCGGCCACATCTAGGGAGGTTAGCCACAGTGCCATGGGCTTTAAACTTCTTGATGACACTGCGCATGGTAGACACAGGAACATTCAGGTCTTTGGAGATGGACTTGTAGCCTTGAGATTGCTCATGCTTCCTCACAATTTGGTTTCTCAAGTCCTCAGACAGTTCTTTGGTCTTCTTTCTTTTCTCCATGCTCAATGTGGTACACACAAGGACACAGGACAGAGGTTGAGTCAACTTTAATCCATGTTAACTGGCTGCAAGTGGGATTTAGTTATTGCCAACACCTGTTAGGTGCCACAGGTAAGTTACAGGTGCTGTTAATTGCACAAATTAGAGAAGCATCACATGATTTTTCGAACAGTGCCAATACTTTTGTCCACCCTCTTTTTTATGTTTGGTGTGGAATTATATCCAATTTGGCTTTAGAACAATTCTTTTTGTGTTTTTTAATTTAAGACAAATTAAATGAAGATAATAATACCAAAGAATTTGTGTTTGCAATCATTTTCAGGAAGAAACTGAGTACTATCTGACAGAATTGCAGGGGTGTCAATACTTTTGGCCATGACTGTATGTCACAGGCTCGATGGCACAGGTGTGAAAAAAGTGACTACAGGATAAGGGAGATTTTGAATTTCTGCAGACACTTGTGGACACTGGACACTTGGATTGTGTGAGGCCCACTGAATATCACAGTGCTATGTCACAGGCTCGATGGCACAGGTGTGAAAAAAGTGACTACAGGATAAGGGAGATTTTGAATTTCTGGGAGATTTTGAATTTCTGCAGACACTTGTGGACACTGGACACTTGGATTGTGTGAGGCCCACTGAATATCACAGCGCTATGTCACAGGCTCGATGGCACAGGTGTGAAAAAAGTGACTACAGGATAAGGGAGATTTTGAATTTCTGGGAGATTTTGAATTTCTGCAGACACTTGTGGACACTGGACACTTGGATTGTGTGAGGCCCACTGAATATCACAGTGCTATGTCACAGGCTCGATGGCACAGGTGTGAAAAAAGTGACTACAGGATAAGGGAGATTTTGAATTTCTGCAGACACTTGTGGACACTGGACACTTGGATTGTGTGAGGCCCACTGAATATCACAGTGCTATGTCACAGGCTCGATGGCACAGGTGTGAAAAAAGTGACTACAGGATAAAGGAGATTTTGAATTTCTGCAGACACTTGTGGACACTGGACACTTGGATTGTGTGAGGCCCACTGAATATCACAGTGCTATATCACAGGCTCGATGGCACAGGTGTGAAAAAAGTGACTACAGGATAAGGGAGATTTTGAATTTCTGGGAGATTTTGAATTTCTGCAGACACTTGTGGACACTGGACACTTGGATTGTGTGAGGTCCACTGAATATCACAGCGCTATGTCACAGGCTCGATGGCACAGGTGTGAAAAAAGTGACTACAGGATAAGGGAGATTTTGAATTTCTGCAGACACTTGTGGACACTGGACACTTGGATTATGTGAGGCCCACTGAATATCACAGTGCTATGTCACAGGCTCGATGGCACAGGTGTGAAAAAAGTGACTACAGGATAAGGGAGATTTTGAATTTCTGGGAGATTTTGAATTTCCGCAGACACTTGTGGACACTGGACACTTGGATTGTGTGAGGCCCACTGAATATCACAGCGCTATGTCACAGGCTCGATGGCACAGGTGTGAAAAAAGTGAATTGTAGAATTGGGCAGAATAGGAATCTCCCTAGAGTGTAGGTCTGTAAGAACGGAACAAGTCCTCCACTTATCCTTCCACAGTGACACACAGATAGCTTCACTGTGGCTGTGATAACAGCCGTTACACGGTACTGTGTGAGGAGCGTACACCGCTGTATGGTGTGAATAAATGCACGCTCAGTACCTTAGCAGGACAAAAAAAAAATTGGGATTGCTTTTAAAAAAGCAGTTTGCAGAGCAGTGGGGAAACAGCAATGCAGCTGTCAGGAAGCCTTAGAAGGCAGCCTAACAACCAACACCGCTGATCCACCACAATATAGCCTCCCCTTGCACTGCACACACAGTGACTGGTGTGTTGCACAGGCAAAATCGCTAGCAGCAGAAGCAGTTTTTTTGTCTTCTTCCCTGCCTAACGCTCTCCCTACAGAATCAGCAACCTCTCCCTATGCTAAGATCGGCAGAAGTAAGATGGCGGTCGGCGTGCACGCCCTTTTATAACCCCTGTGATGCCCACCAAAGCAAGCCAATCACTTGCATGCCCTTCTGAAAGATGGTGGCGACCCCTGCCTATGTCATCACGTTGCCCACAGTGTCCGTGGATCCCGATTGGCTGAAAAAGAGCGCTAAACAAACTTTTGAAACGCGACTTTGGCGCGTAAGTCGCCGACCTCGTGGCCGACCTCATCCTAGGGTCGGGTTTTGTTTCATGAAACCCGACTTTGCCAAAAGTCGGCGACTTTTGAAATTGTTCGACCCGTTTCGCTCAACTCTAGTCATTATGACATACAAAAATAAAAAAGTGAAAAAAAAGCGCAAAGAAATAATAAAAACAAATATTAACAACGTTTGACTGCCCCCAACTTTTCCCCAGATCAAAAAGGAATAAAAATAAAGTAATAATAATCTTTATTTTTATATAGTGCCAACATATTCCGCAGCGCTTTCCAGTTTGCACACATTATCATCATTGTCCCCGATGGGGCTCACAATCTAAATTCCCTATCAGTATGTCTTTGGAATGTGGGAGGAAATCCACCCAAACACGGGGAGAACATACAAACTCCTTGCAGATGTTGTCTTTGGTGGGATTCGAGCCCAGGACCCCAGCGCTGCAAGACTGCAGTGCTAACCACTGAGCCACCATGATGTATCATTGTGTTCCTTAAAGTTCAATCTATAAAATTAGCAAAACACCACGAAGAGGAAAAATAAAAAATAATAAAAAAAGAAAAATCGAATACCAGAATTGCCATTTTGCGCACATCCACTACCCACCTCCAAAAAAAATTAAAAAAAAAGAAACCCTACCCCCCCAAAAACAGCAATCGAAAACGTATGTGCTACAAAACGTTATCAATAAAAACTGCAGCTCACCAGTCGCCACGCAAAAATGGCCACGAAAAAAAAATAAAAAAAGCTACAGGTTTTAGAGAATTAAGAGTTTTTCATCTTTTTTTTAACCTCTAAAATATAAAAACACACAGGTTTGGAAGTAGGGAGGCGTAAAAAACAAACAAGAATGAGCTGCACAGGAAGAATACATTGGAATAAGAATAAAGTGACAATGTCGCACTGCGATCGGACATTAATGCGACAACCCGGTGTAATAGAACGGCGCAGTAATGTCTCCGAACTGCATCCTAGGACAGATCGACAAATGTCGCACACTGGGACGAGGCTGATGAGGGCAGGACTAGTGTGACCGCAGCAGGCAGGCAGTGCCGTGACTCACCTGGGCTCCGCATTTCCGGTGACTGGTTTCACCTGCTGGACGGGAGCTATGGAGCGGAGGCCGGGGGGCCGGAGCGGGGGCCGGGGGCTCCTGCTGCTGATCATGGGTGAGTGCCGCTGCCCCCAGCACTGGCTCATACAGAGACACCCGTATCTAGCGCTTCCTCCTTTACTCCTGGGCTTTAGTGTTGTTATTTGGAGTTTTTTTTATAACTATACTTAGACATAAAACTCTCCCCCAGACAAGATCTATGGAGTATATGTATATATATATACCGTATACTTTCCCATAAATCTTTTCCCCGGATTGAATCAATGGGTGGGAAATGTTTATTTTTTTTTATATAGTTTTTTTTATACAATAGTTTCTTAAAAATTCTAGAGCACCCTTAAACCTCTTCCTCTTTCTTTTTCCCCCCCTTCTCTTTCTTTCAAGAGCCAATTTTGTATTCTTTCTTTTTATTTTCCAATGGCACAGCCGTATGAGCCTTGTTGTTGTTTTTTTTTTTTTCCCTTTGTTTTTTTTTTTTTTTTAAAGCTAGCCAAGTGGTAGTTTGGAGTGACACTGTAAACCATGCTATATAAGGTACTATATAGCAAGAAAATAAAATGATATGCTGTGCAATAGGGAAAATAACAATTCAGCCTCTGCTATTTGGGTTTTGATCTTATTGCATGATCTTTGCAGTAAAAATGACCAGGCAACCTTTGTTCTGCTTGTCCGTACGATTGCGATAAAAGTCAGTTTAAATGGTGTTTACTACTTTTTTTTATTTACAGAATAAGTAAAGGGGAGAATTACATTTTTTTTTAAATTGTTATGGTTTTGAAAATATTGATTTTTTTTTCATGTTTTATTTGTCTATTTTTTTTTCTTCAATCTGTAATCACTTAATAACTGGTAATTATATACTGCATCATGACTGTGTTCTGCTAACCTTTCTTATCCAATGCATGTGAAATTGCAATTCACACAGAGCTTGTATAATACGTTTGTATGAAGGTAGCCTTAGACAAGCTCTACACCTCCAGATTTCACTGTGCCTATATGTACTGTGATTTCTGGACCGTCCGCAGGTCTCCTGACCTGACCTCAACAGCTTCATCGGCGTGTGTGTATTACATATATATAAAGAATAAATCAGATGAATTCAGGGTGCACGCCCCTCCAAAGAAATATCCATTTGTATAAATAATGAAAAAGTAAAAAGGAGGCAGCACACCAATAAATGATGAGAAAAGTGGACTTATTAGTCCATATGGTGTGGCAATGTTTTGGCTGTGAGGCTAGTCACAGCCGAAACGTTGCCACACCATATGGCTTATAAAGTCCACTTTTTTCATCATTTATTGGCATGCTGCCTCCTTTTTTCATATATATAATCTATTATATAAAGCTCATGTGTGTATGTATGTATGTACTATATGTACAGTATGTGTGTATGTATGTATGTGTGTATGTCCGGGATTGGCATCCGCACCGTCGCAGCTACAGCCACAAAATTTGGCACAGTCACACGTCTGGACCCCGAGAGTGTCCTAGGCTATGTTGTGAGGCGAAATTTTAACCCTGGGACTATGGGACTCTGGGATGGAGGATGTGTGATGGGTATATGGGCATGGGACTATGGGATGGAGGATGTGTGATGGGTATATGGGCACTCGACTATGTGATGGAGGATATGTATGATTGGTATATGGGCATGGGACTATGGGATGGAGGATGTGTGATGGATATATGGGCATGGGACTATGGAATGGAGGATGTGTGATGGGTATATGGGCACGGGCCTATGGGATGGCGAATATGTATGATGGATATATGGGCACGGGACTATGGGATGGAGGATGTGTGATGGGTATGTGGGCACGGGCCTATGGGATGGAGGATATGTATGATGGGTATATGGGCTCGGGCCTATGGGATGGTGGATATGTATGATGGGTATATGGGCACGGGCCTATGGGATGGAGGATAATTATAATTTGCTATAACTAACCACAGTTAGTTACTATGCCCGGGCAGCGCTGGGCTCTTTAGCTAGTAATATATATAATTTATAAATATTCTATACAACAACTTTTCACATGCATCAAAGGGGTTCTGCGCCCAGAAAAGGGTTATTCCCTTCATATTAGATGGGTATCGTTGCATATTGCTTGTAAATACAAGCTTTCTTGAACATTTTACATTTTTTTTTAGAATTTTCAGCCATTGAGATATTGACATCTTTTGTTTGCATCCTGTTGCCTTGGAGAGCGGCCACTGCTGCTAGAACAGCAGAACATGTGCAGTGCATACAAGCACTTTTCTATTGAGCTGGTAAGCACTGTTTTGAAGCCGGCCAGGATTGCAGGAGTGTTCTGTTACCTCCTACAGCTTCAGCGCAATGCTTATAAGCTGAACAATAGTGGTGGTCGGTCTCCCAGACAACGAGCTCTCCACAAAAGTAAAGAGTTAATATCTCAAATTTTAATGATCAGTATATAGCAAAGTGCTCATTTTTACAAACTCTGTCTGACAATATTCATCTATGAAGAATGGAATAACCCTTTAAATTTCACAGCTGGTAACCATGGAGGTAAAGCAATAAGAGACAGTCTACTCATCCCTGACTGTTGGTCTTTGCTAGGTCAGGAGCATTTACGTCACTGACCACCAGTGATCTGAGTGACCATTTATTGGCTGCAGGATCAGTACTCCAGACCCACTGGTGGACAATGATCCCACTACTCCTAGCCCGGGAAAGAGACAGTCATGAGAATATGGCCTAATGCTAATTACAAGGACATTTTAATGTTGTGGCTCAGATTCCTGTCAGCAGAAAGTACCACAGAGACAATTATGGTTTTACATTGTTACAGTATTGTTTTTAAAATTGCGTGGGCAATGGGGAAAATCCACATAGGATGAGCTGCAATCCTATCTCGATATATATTATATCGACCATAGTCTAAAATGGCCAGCTATGAGTGTTACTTACTCCTGACACTCTATCCAATGCTCGTCACACAGATGTATGAGGGATTACACATAGATGTCTCAGTAAATGAGTTTCCTCATGAATCAGACATGTCCACTGGACCTCCACCAATCACGAGAACAGGGGGTCCTGTCTGAACGGAGCGCTGCTGCTCTATTCAGTGTATGCTGAGTACAGTGCTCAGCGGTCTCCGTCACACCGATGGGCCCTGATTCACCATAACTCTGGAGTAAAATGATTCAAAATTGATTTTGTGCACTTGTAATGGCATAAAAATGTTATTTTACCATTTATTTTTTTTGCGGACCTTAGTGGGTAGGACGAGTGGCCAAGCACAACTTACAAATTCTTCCTAATTTACGCCACATGCATAGATTAAGTGACTGGAATGACCTGAGGATATTTGGTACCCTGGAAAGGAAAGATGTGCCGGATTTTTTTTATAAATGCATAATTACTAATGAATTTGGAGCATCTTATACTCTTGTTGACCCTTCATTTAGACTGGTGTTGAAATTGGGGCCAAAGGCTTTGAATTGACGGGCGTTCATTAACCTGGTAATGACCAAGTATCACCCCACACCATTAGAAAAGAATGGCGCAGCAGTTTGTGACCGCTTGTGTCTACAATTTTTGAAATTACATATCGCTAAGTAGGCCTCATTTATGAAAACAGGCCTAAAACCAAAGTTGTTTCTGTTGCCCTTAGCAACCAATCAGAGTTTAGATTTCATTGCACTAGAGGTGTTTAACAAATGAAAGCTGCTCTGCGATTGGTTGCTATAGGAAGCAGGTTGTTTTTGTCTTTTATACAGTTTTCATTAATGAGACCCAAAGAGTGTTATGTAGTGAATAGAAACATTAGCAAAGCCATTCGCTTGGATGTCTCTGAGACTCAGATCAGCTCTGCCAGTAACTAATGGCACCAAAGGGGACTATTTACCCTGGTGTCCTATGAATGCCACCTCGTCAGTAGCAAAAAAATATATACTGTTAATTTTCTCCAGATGACTTTTATATGGGAAATGTAATGTTAAAAAAATTATATGCACAATAAGTGATAATAACAAAAATATCTAAATTAATATAGATAAAAAAAATGGAAATGACACCGTCGACGACGTCACATACCATGTAATTGGAGACAATAAATAAAATATATGGTACTTCAAAAGACATAAAAAAATAGAAAATGAATTTTAATACTTTAATTACTTTTTTTTCTTCTATTTCTATATCACTTAAAAAAGGTAAAGAAAGGTGTTAAAGAGAGCCCCATGTGTCACAAAAAGAACTATTTAAAAATTATTTTTGTATCCTGGCAAATTTAAAAAAATAAAATAGGAGTCGATAAACCACAAGGCGTCCGAAATTACTAAAAGGCATCTGGCTGTTTAGAATCTAAATGCTGCTTGTTAAATGTGCCCCCCCCCCCCCCCCCCCGATGACTGCATTTGCTAAATTTACTATGGACAGTTTTGAAATAATAAATCCGTACCTAAGCACATTGGTGTCATGACTTCCATGGATGTGTCTTGGTCCATTATGATCTATTGAGGAGTCAATGGTGTGTCAGGATCCCATATTTCCTATTATGACTGATTGAATAAGTTTTAATTGCCACCCACCGGGATGCCCAGTGGCCACACAATTTGATTTTAAAATCTTGCGTCCATTGGGCATCATGGTGGGCGGTATCGCCTTCACCCAATATAAAAGCGTAACGGACAGTGAAATAGAGGGCTCAGTTAGATAAAGGTATTTTCGGGACCTTAAAGGGTTGTTCCCCCAAACTGCACTTTTTGTTTTTTTTGTTTTTAAATAATCTCTGCTGTACTCAACCTTTTGGCTCCTTGGTAGCGGTGCAGTCGATCGGTTTGCTTAGTGGCTTGTGCTGTCAACTCGGACAGAGTCGACTGATTGGCTGCAGCGCTGTTGATGTGACAACACTAGCAGCGGCGGAGCTTTAACATTGGACCCAGGGATGGTGAGTGCATTATTTTCATTACAAAAAACAGGTTTTTTTTGGTAACCAGAAATCTCATTTAATTAAATGGATGTCATACTGACATCATCTGTTTTTAACGGATTCATTGCAAAGACTATATAGAAAACAATATTGGTCTATTTTCACATTACTTTTCTAGTACACATCTGGTAGGCTAGGCTTTTCTGTCTCCTTGAAAAGACGGACAACTGAGGCCAAACACAGCATGATTTCACATTACAGTGATTTTTTTACTGTGATATATAAAAAAAAGCAGATGACATATCTGAATGGACGTACGTACTGAACACCATACGGATTAAATATTTTGCTGTTCTGGATGACGATTTTTCTTACGCTCCTCTGAACCCAACCTTGTAATGACAATGCTCTTCAGTACCTTGCACTGATTTCTTCTGTTTCCCGCAGGTTTTATCAGTGTGGAGGGTATAGACATCCGAATGGACCGGGAAGTATATGGCGTTGTGGGACAATCGGCTAAATTATGGTGCGGCTTCCACTCTAGGGATCTTACTTCTGAATTCATAACAGTGGACTGGAGCTATCGTCCTCGCGATGGAGGTCCAACTGTGACAGTGAGTAGAAGGAGTACTGAGCGTAAAGAATTTAAAGAAATTTTGTTGGGTACATGAACAGACCAAAAATGTGCCATATTTATTATGAGTTGTGTATCTATTAGTACATTTGACGCACCTTGTTCCAAAAGGTTATTGTGTCTGATCTGTACAACTTTACCAACGTGAAGGTGCCTATACACGTTACTCTTATGTTCATTGTGTTATTTTATGGTCTGTATACAGACTGCAATGTCCACACTGACCGCGGATCTCCCAACCTAAACTTGCAGCCCGTATGTGTCTGAGGCTGTAAGTTTGAGTTGGAAGAGCCACAGTCGGTCCCGACATTGTGGTCTATATACAGATCGTGACATATGCCTGTGTGAACCTGGCCTTAGTGCTGTTTCACACTTCCATGTGGTGGCATATTTTCTCACCCATATTATGAGCTCAAGTCCCGGTCCGACCACGGATCTCTTGAACTGGATGAACAGACTCACAAATATATGAATGCTATGTCAAATTGAGACATTCCCGGTTGGGCTGATACTTGCGGCCTTAAAAATATGGCCACAATGTGATTGTGAGAATCAGCTCTTCAATAACTGTTGAAATTCAACATGCTTTATCCTTCTTTCCCACAACATCACCTGTCTGGGAAGAACTAGTAAGCTCCTGTACATATTGTCATTTGGCATCAGAAAAAAATTGGGTTCAGTGGACTTTTTTTTTTTTTTTTGTGTGTGTGTGTCAGAGGCATAGATTTGGAACAAGATTGGCCAAATGTATCCCATTGGTGCATTTTGTGTGTTACATTTGGGGAATTTTTCTTCAAGCTGGACACTTACGCTCTCATTCGCTTTAGACCAAGTATGTGTGCACCTAAATTTGGTGTACGCTAATAATTAATTTGGTGCATTTCTCAGCTCTCTAGAACCATGCTTTGTTTTTGTCTAAATTGATTTGCAACAAAAAGAAGATTCAACTTATGTATGTAAAGTCTATCAGAGGCCATCAGCTCAAACAGGCTAGCCACTCGGTCTTGCAGGTCCCAAGGTTATCACAGCCTTGACACTTTAGCTCCTCCACAGGAGACTGGGCTTAGAATAGAGCCCCTTGGGTTGTTTCTATTAAGTAGCTACTGTCTGGAGGAGTATGCCTGAAGAAAAGATCTAGACATACAAAACCAATACTAAGGAATTTATTATTATTAACGGCCTTCAGCTCGATCTCAAGCCATGGTGACTTGATGGATAAATGCTCTGGAGGAAGAATGTTCTTGTGCAAGCCTAGATAGGTCCACCAGGGTCTTCACAACCGTTATCATGATTGTATTAAGCCATTAAGATGCTGGCCTTCCTCTTCCGCCTTGTTCCTTCAATTCTTCCAACCATGATGTCCTTCTCCACTACGTCTATCTATCTCCATAAACCCTCTGGACTTTCACCCCTGCCCTTCTGACTTTGCATTTGTTTGACCTCCTGGTATCTAAGGAATAGCAAGGGTCAGAAACCACGAGGTCAGTCAAATTCTAAATCAGGTTTACGGATACAGACGTAGTCAGCATAACAAGCTGGGTCAAAATCAGAATAAATAGAACTGGGTATAAACATAAGAGTACATGGATAAATCCTAGGAAGATAAATGCATACTGCTGGTAGTTTAAGTAGAGTGCGGTGCTGCCCCATTGACCATAGCAGGGAGCTGGATAGCGCACATCTGTCTGGCTGGGCAGCACTGTAGGTGCCAGCAACACTAGCATTCCTAGCTGGACAGTGCCTGAACTGTCCAGCCCATTGTATATCCAAGCACAAGGTAAGTATGTGGTCATTGTCTAATTTGAATACAATCATTCTTTAGCATATATTGCATTGGGCATCCATTATTTGCACTCTTTAATAGAGAGTCATTGTTTTCCCATCAGACATGTTAAGCTGTGTATATACACATAGATAACACATCCTTTATGGAGAAGTATGAACTGACTAATCAGTGTTTGTTTAATGAGCCCCAAACAGGTTATAATCCCAACCTGATTACTGATTTTCTCATTTTGACCACCAAGTATTGATGATCAAACATTACCCCCTTTCCCTCCCTCCATCTGATCAACTATTACTGTACAAAGTGGGAAACAATAGTGCATCGGTTGAGATTAAATTGGCTCACCCCTCTCCACTATGTAATTAGATACTGGATATAACTACAGCAAAAACAAATGTGTGGAAATTAACATAGTAACATAGTTATTAAGGTTGAAGGAAGACTTTAAGTCCATCTAGTTCAACCCATATCTGTAGGGCTGAGGAGAACCAGAAGTGAACCCGCAGAACCGCGACGACGAACCTCCTCGGGGCGAGCTAGCCAAGTAGACCACCCCCTATACAGGGAGTGTCTGGGGCAAGCCCTGGGGGAGACTATCACCGCGGAAACTGATACCCGGGGACAGCTAGCAGGAGGAAGACCAGACCAGCGGAGACCACAGGGGCTGCGGCAGGACCAGTAGGAGAAGGTTTGCGGATAGGAACGGATAAGACTGGTGGCGGTAGAGACTGCAGGAGAAGACTTGAGGACAGGAATGGATGAGGCTGGCACTAGGAAGGAACACAGGGAGATTACAAGGAGGTACAGGAGCACAGAGCGCAGGACAGAGTGCAAGGTTGGGAGGACGCAGGGATGCGTGGACCTGAATCAGAGGTGCTAGACACAAATGATAGTCAGGCATCGGGCAGGAGGCGAGGCTACCTGATATAGGGCTGCTGGCAGCACTTCCGGGTCAGGGTCAGCCAGGAGGTGGAGCAGCACAGCGGGGGAGATGAGTGGCAGGGTCACTGGCGCGCAGGCGTACCCGACGAGCACGGAAGACCAGCTGCAGCGGCGGAAGTGAAGGAGCTGGATGACGTGCGCGCACCTTGGGAGTGCGCCGGGTGAGGTGAGTGCGCCGGTATTCGGGAGGAGGAGCAGTGGAAGCGAGGGCGCAGCCGCAGGCCGCGTGACAGGAGCAGTGGGAGCGGGGAGCGCGGCAGCAGGCGGCGTGACAGTACCCACCTCCTTACGCCCCCTCTTCTTGAAACTGGCATGGAACCTAGCTAGAATTCGAGGAGCCTGGATGTTCTGCCGGGGTTCCCAAGATCTTTCTTCGGGACCAAAACCCTTCCAATCAATTAAGAAGAGGGTCTTTCCTCTAGATTTTTTCACGGCAAGAATGTCTTTAACCTCAAAGACATCCCGGGCGGAAACTGGCTGAGGAGAGTGACCCACAGACGCATGGATAGGTTACCAAAATTTGATTCGTGCGTTGAGCCTGACCATTAGTTTGGGGGTGGTAGGCAGAGGAGACGTTCAAAGTCACATCCATCAGTTTGCACAGAGCCCGCCAGAACCGTGAAGTAAACTGGACTCCTCTATCTGAAACGATATGCTGAGGAAAGCCGTGAATCCGGAAAACATGGGTAATTAAAATTCTTGCCAATTCGGGAGCAGAGGGTAGTCAAGGCAGGGAGATGAAATGGGCCATCTTGGAAAATCGATCTACGACCACGAAGATGACTGTGTGACCCGAAGACCGAGGCAAATTGGTAATAAAGTCCATAGCAATGTGTTGCCAGGGGGCTGAAGGAACTGGGAGCGGGTGAAGAAGGCCAGCGGGTAGGTGTCGGGGAACTTTATTTTTGGCACAAGATGGACAAGAGGCGACAAAACTTTGAACATCTTGAGCAAGGGAGGGCCACCATTAGTAACGAGAGATGGAGAGGGTCTTCTTGAGACCGACATGACCTGCTAGCTTGGAGGCATGGCCCTAATGTAAGACTCGTTTCCTATTGTTCTCTCGAACAAACGTCTTACCCGGGGGCAAGGAAGTCAGGTTTACAGGAGCAACCACAATGACCTTGTTAGGATCCACGATGTGTGAAGGCTCCTCCTCACAGTCGGTAACCAAAAAGGATCTGGATAGAGTATCCGCTTTGAGGTTCTTATCGCCGGGGCGGAAATGGAGTTCGAAATCGAACCAGGCAAAGAACAGTGACCACCTGGCTTGTCGAGGATTAAGTCTTTGCGCTGTCCGGATGTATGCCAGGTTCTTGTGGTCAGTGTAGATCCTGATGGGATGCACCGCTCCCTCGAGGAGGTACCGTCATTCCTCCAAAGCCAACTTGATAGCGAGCAGCTCTCTGTCACCAATGGCATAGTTCCTCTCCGAGGTGGAGAATGTCTTCGAGAAGAAGCCACAGGTGACCAGTTGTCCAGAGGGAGACCTCTGAGAAAGTACTATACTGGCTCCGGTGGCAGAGGCGTCTACCTCCTGAATGAAGGGTTTATTGGTCTCAGGGCGATGGAGTACGGGAGCCGCAGCAAAGGCTTGTCTCAGGGAGTGGAGCGCGTTTTCGCCCTCAGGTGACCAGAGGTGAGGATTGGCCCCCTTACGGATCAGAGCGGAGATAGGACCGGTCAGGGTGGAAAAGTGTGGGATAAACTGCCGGTAGTAATTGGCGAACCCCAGGAATCGTTGGATAGCTTTCACTCCCTGGGGGCGCGGCCAGTTGAGTATGGCGGACAGCTTTCCCGGGTCCATACGTAGACCAGTGTCAGAAATGATGTAGCCCAAAAACGGTAGAGAAGACTGTTCAAAGGCGCATTTCTCGAGTTTGGCATAGAGACGATGCTCTATCAGGCGCAACAACACTTGACGGACGTCTTTTCTGTGAGTAGACAGGTGCGGGGAAAACACCAGAATATCGTCCAGGTACACCACCACGCAAGAATAGAGAAGATCTCGGAATACATCATTGACAAATTCTTGGAACACGGCTGGTGCGTTGCACAAGCCGAAGGGCATGACCAGATATTCATAGTGGCCATCGCGGGTGTTGAAAGCAGTCTTCCACTCATCTCCGGGTCGAATGCGGATTAGGTTGTAGGCTCCACACAGATCCAATTTGGTAAAGATTTGCGCCCCTCGGAGACGGGTGAATAACTCCGGGATGAGAGGAAACGGATATTTGTTTTTAATTGTAATATCGTTGAGGCCATGATAGTCAATGCAGGGACGAAGGGACCCGTCCTTCTTCTTGACGAAAAAGAAACCCGCACCTGCGGGTGAGGAAGACTTGCGGATAAAGCCTTTGGCCAAGTTTTCTTGAATATAGTCGGTCATGGCTTGGGTTTCAGATGGCAACAGCGGATAAATCCGGCCTCGGGGTGGAGTGGAGCCAGGAACGAGATCAATTGGGCAATCGTATGGGCGGTGCGGAGGCAGACTCTCTGCTTCTTTCTTGCTGAAGACATCCGCATAGGCCCAATAGGCCGAAGGTAAATCTGGAGATACCAACGTTGGATGGGGAGAGTTTCTTGGTTGGACGGAAAGCAAACACTTACTCTGACAGAACTGTCCCCACCGCAAGATGTCACTGGACCACCAGTCTAAAGTAGGTTTGTGTTTTCTTAGCCAAGGAAGGCCCAACAGGATAGCATGTGATAAGGTCGGCAGCATATAGAAGGCTATACTCTCCCGATGCAAGGCTCCAATCTGAAGTTCCAACTCTTCGGTGACCTGCGTAACGGACACCCGCAGGGGTTGGCTGTCGACCGAGGCAATCTGCCGAGGAGTCTCCAGGGACCTGACTGGAATACGAAGCCTCCTGACTGCCTCAAGCTGAATGAAGTTTCCGGCCGCACCAGAATCTATGTACGCCCACTCGGAGGAACGCTTGGAACCCAGATGCAAAAGAACAGAAAGAGTCAAGGGTAGAGAGGAGTCATAGGTCTCTTACCTGTCCTAGGCGGAGGCGTTTCCCGGACGCTCAGGGCAGGAACGCAGGAAGTGTAATGCACTCCCACAATAGAGGCAAAGACCCTGAGTGAGCCTCTCCTTTCGGCGTTGCTCCACCGGCTTAAGACTGTCTACTTGCATGGGCTCAGGTGCGGACGGTGCCGAAGCCAGGGCAGGGCACGAGCGAGGTGGGTTGCGGGTAGCTGGTGGGATGCGAGGAAATCTTCTATCCCTGGCAGCCTCTCGAGAACGCTCCTGGAAGTCGATGCGGGTAGCCAGGGAAATTAGATCCTCCAAAGAGGTTGGAGTATCCTGTCCCTCCAGTTCGTCCTTAAATCGGCCTGAGAGTCCCCGCCAAAAAGCTCCTACCAAGGCCTCATTGTTCCATCCTAGCTCGGAGGCCAGGGTACGGAAGCGAATGGCGTACTGGCCTACGAAGAGCGTGCCTTGATGCAGGCTAAAAAGTGACTCGGTGGCAGAGGCTACGCGGCCCGGCTCGTCAAACACTTTACGGAAAGAGTCGAGAAAGATGGAGAGTTGGGAGACCAAGGGGTCATCACGCTCCCAGAGAGGGTTTACCCAGGCCAAAGCCTCACCCTCCAAATGGGAAATGACAAAGGCCACCTTGGCTCGGTCGGTGGGGTACTGTTGAGGCAGCAGCTCAAAATGGAGCTGGCATTGATTTAAAAAACCCCTGCATGACTTAGAATCGCCACCATAACGCGGGGGTTTTGCCAAACGGGGCGGCGGGTGAGAGACCGCAGCCTGGGCCGAGGTCGAGGCCACAGATTGCAGAGCAAGGAAACGGTTATCTATGGATGCCATATAGTTCAATATATGGGCCAGGGTGTCTCGCTGCTGAGCCAGCTCCTGTTGGTGGCTGCCCAGCTGGAAGGCAATCCCAGGATCAGATGCCTGTAGAGTCGACAAGCGGGACTCCATGGACTTGAGGAAGGACATTATCCTTGCTTGATTCTCCCGTAGGAATAGGAGCTCCTTTTGGGTTGGGGTCGGGGTACCAGCGGGGTCCATGGCCTGACTATACTGTAGGGCTGAGGAGAACCAGAAGTGAACCCGCAGAACCGCGATGACGAACCTCCTCGGGGCGAGCTGGCTAAGTGGACCACCCCCTATACAGGGAGCGTCTGGGGCAAGCCCCGGGGAGACTATCGCCGCGGAAGCTGATACCCGGGGACAGATAGCAGGAGGAAGACCAGCGGAGATCACAGGGGCTGCGGCAGGACCAGCAGGAGAAGGTTTGCGGACAGGAACGGATAAGACTGGTGGCGGTAGATACTGCAGGAGAAGACTTGAGGACAGGAACGGACGAGGCTGGCACTAGGAAGGAACACAGGGAGATTACAAGGAGGTACAGGAGCACAGAGCGCAGGACAGAGTGCAAGGCTGGAAGGACGCAGGGATGCGTGGACCTGAATCAGAGGTGCTAGACACAAATGATAGTCAGGCACCGGGCAGGAGGCGAGGCTACCTGATATAGGGCTGCTGGCAGCACGTCCGGGTCAGGGTCAGCCAGGAGGTGGAGCAGCAGCAGCAGCACTGCGTGGGAGATGAGTGGCAGGGTCACTGGTGCGCAGGCGCACCCGACGAGCACGGAAGACCGGCTGCAGTGGCGGAAGTGAAGGAGCTGGATGACGCGCGCGCACATCGGGAGCGCGTCGGGTGAGGTGAGTGCGCCGGTATTCGGGAGGAGGAGCAGTGGAAGCGGAGGGCGCAGGCGGCATGACAGGAGCAGGGGGAGCGCGGCAGCAGGTGGCGTGACAATATCCTATCCTAACATGTTGATCCAGAGGAAGGCAAAAAAAAAACCCACGTGTCAAACAGTAAGCTTCACATTGGGGAAAAAAATTCCTTCCCGACTCCATTAATTTCAATCTTACATTTTTTTTACAACCATAACTTTTTTAATTTATTTTAAATTAGTTTATTTCAAAACAACTGCTTTTTTTTTTACTTTACTTTATTCTTGCCTTTTTGCAAAACATTGTATTTTTACTGGCACCGTTTTGGAGAATTATAATATATTGTATAACTTTTAGTCTTTTTGTTTAATTTCTATTGTGTAAATGTAGAAATACATTAAAAAAATCCACAATATAAATGATGTAATCCAGCAATCCTACCGCCCCAAAAAATGAAAGATAATGTGTATTTTATACCACAAGTTGAACTCTAAAAAAGAAAAAACCCATCCCTATGAAAAAAAAAACATTCGTGAAAATGTATGTTGTTTTTTTTTTTTTGGTTAGTGTAGCTGGTCACGGTGTATGGAGTAGTCATTTTTATTGGTACTATTTTGGGATACAAGCAGCTTTTTGATCACTGGCAGGAGGTATTCATTACCTGATCATTGCACTCCGCAGCTAGCAAATTATACAATATGTGGTATTTTTCCCTTGCAAGCTGCTATTGATATACATCTTATTCTCTGAACGTGTAGCGATTAGCCACATAGGAGATAACGATATTACTTTTTCAGAATGCACAAGCTACACATATTCATTTTTTCACCCTAGTGCAGTAGGGAGCTAAGTATACATTAGCTAAAGGTAGGCATTAACTAAATATTCATCTTCAATTTAAAAAAAATCAAAATGAAAAAAGTACTCCCATATAGAGGAATCTATTGCTAGCCAGCATTCTTCTTATAGTGTGTGAAAGCTGGACTATTATCATGAATCATAGAATCATAGAATCGTAGAGTTGGAAAGGACCTCCTGGGCCATCTTGTCCAACCCCCTGCTCAAAGCTGGATTCGCTAAATCATCCCAGTCAGATGTCTGTCCAGCCTCTGTTTGAAGACTTCCATTGAAGGAGAACTCACCACTTCTCGTGGCAGCCTGTTCCACTCATTGATCACTCTAACTGTCAAAAAGTTTTTTCTAATATCTAATCTGTGTCTCCTCCCATTCAGTTTCATCCCATTGCTTCTAGTCTTTCCTTGTGCAAATGAGAATAAAGATGATCCTTCTACAATGTGACAGCCCTTTAGATATTTGTAGACAGCTATTAAGTCTCCTTTCAGTCTTCTCTTTTGCAAACTAAACATTCCCAAATCCTGCAACCTTTCCTCATAAGACAGGGTTTGCAGACCGGTCACCATTCTGGTCGCTCTTTTCTGAACTTGCTCCAGTTTGTTGATGTCTTTTTTAAAATATGGTGCCCAAAACTGGACACAATATTCCAGATGAGGTTTGACCAAAGAGGAGTAGAGGGAAATAATGACTTCACGTGATCTAGAGTGTATGCTTCTGTTAATACATCCTAGAATTGCATTTCCTTTTTTTGCTGCTGCATCACACTGTTGACTCATATTCAGTTTGTGATCTATTAGTATACCCAAGTCTTTTTCACATGTGCTGTTGCTTAGCCCTAATCCTCCCATTCTGTATATGCTTTTTTCATTTTTATTGCCCAGATGTAGTACTTTGCATTTTTCCCTGTTAAAAACCATTCTGTTAGTTGCTGCCCACTGCTCCAGTTTATTTACATCTTTTTGAATCCTCTCTCTCTCTTCTCTAGTATTAGCTATCCCTCCTAGCTTTGTGTCATCAGCAAATTTAATCAGTTTACCCTCAATTCCTTCATCTAAATCGTTGATAAAGATGTTGAACAATACAGGGCCCAGGACAGAGCCCTGTGGTACCCCACTTGAGACATTTTTCCAACTGGATGTGCAGCCATTTACGACCACTCTTTGGGTCCGATCACTAAGCCAGTTATGAATCAACCTAACAGTTGCCTTGTCCATTCCATACTTAGTCATTTTTTCAATAAGGATTGTATGAGATACTTTGTCAAATGCTTTGCTGAAGTCAAGATATACTATATCTACAGCATTTCCTTGATCCACCCAATCAGTGATTCCGTCATAGAAGGAAATTAAGTTAGTCTGACATGACTTATTAGTTACAAACCCAAGCTGACTCTGTTTAATCACTTCATTCTTATCCAGGTCCTGACATACATGTTGTTTAATAATTTGTTCAAAGATCTTTCCTGGTATAGAAGTCAGACTCACCGGCCTATAGTTGCCTGGGTCCACCTTCCCCTTTTTGAAGATAGGAACAATATTTGCTCTTCTCCAGTCTTCTGGGACTTCTCCTGTTCTCCAAGAATTTTCAAAGAATATGGAGAGGGGTTCAAAAATTTCTTCTGCTATCTCCTTCAGTACTCTGGGGTGTAATTCATCTGGACCTAGAGACTTGAATTCATTTAGGTTAGCTAAGTGTTTCCTCACTATCTTTCTGTTTATAGATATCCTGGATTCTTCTATTCCCTTAATAGGACAGTGAAGAACAGTTGATGTTACATTTCCTTTTTGAGAGAAAACAGATGCAAAATAGGAATTTAAAAGTTCGGCCTTCTCAACATCCTGTCTTACCATTTCATCATTTTCATCCTGTAAAAATCCTATAGCATCTTTGACTTTTCTTTTACTTTTGACATATCCTCAAAATCCTTTATTATTGCTTTTGACATCTCTTGCAAGCCTCAATTCATTGTCAGCTTTAGAATAATCTGATTTGTGCCCTGCAGGTTCTGCAGACAGCATTATATTCTTCTTTAGATATGCCTCCCTCTTTCCATTTTATAAACATTTTTTTCTTCCTTTTTAGCATGTGCTTAAGTTCTGTGTTCATCCATCCTGGTTTCCTTAAATGCTTCCTATTCTTCCCTCTTTTCGGAATTGTTAACAATTGTGCTTTGAGAATTTCATTTTTCAAGATTTCCCATCCTTCCTGGAAATTTTTGTCTTTAAGGATATCCAGCCATTGGATCCCTCCAATTCTCTTTCTGAATCCCTTAAAATCTGCCTTTCTGAAATCTAACCTTGACGTCTGTCTTCACAGGTCTTCCTCCTCTAGTTATCCAAAATTCTAAAATAGCATGGTCACTACCTCCTAGGGTCCCAGCCACTTTTACCTCCTCAACCATTTCCTCCCTGTTTATAAGGATTAGATCCAAGGTAGCAGTTCCCCTTGTTTTCTCCCCAACCTTTTGGAAGATAAAGTTGTCAGCAAGAGAGGATAAGAATTTCCTTGACCTGTTAGTTTTGCCTGAGAGAGATTCCCAACAAATGTCTGGATAGTTGAAATCTCCCATGACAACTATGTCATATTTTTTGGAGAACTTGGCCATTTGATGCATAAAGAGTTCATTCATATCTTCAGCTTGCACAGGCGGCCTGTAGTAAATGCCTATAATGGTGTCCTTTCCATTGTTCTGTCCTTGTATTCTTACCCAAACAGTTTCCACAGAACTCCCAGCCTCTGAAGCTTCAACCTCTGTGCAGATATACGCGTTTCTAACATACAAGGCGACACCTCCTCCTCGTTTATCAAGTCTGTTTCTTGCAAATAAGTTGTATCCTTCTAGTCTTGTATTCCAATCATGTGTATTGTCCCACCAAGTTTCAGTGATTCCAATGACATCATATTTCTTTTCCTGTGTTAGTAGTTCCAATTCTCGTTTGTTGCCCATGCTTTGTGCATTAGTATAGAAACATTTTAGTTTTTGATTGGTTTCTCTTTCTCCAATATGTGTATTAATTAGATTCTTTTGTCTTTGTTCTTCCTTTCCACTTCTAAAAGCAGAGTTCTCAATAGCATTTGTCAGGTGTATGGCTTTTTCTGATCTTTTGCTTCCCTTCCCATGTTGTTCTAGTTTAAAGCTCTCCTTACAAGTGTAGCAAGGCGACTTCCAAATACATGTTTTCCAGTCTTCGTAAGGTGCACCCCATCTCTAGCAAGTAGTCCATCGTATAGGTAATTCACTCCGTGATCCAGAAAACCAAATAGTTGCTGACGGCACCATCGACGTAGCCAGTTGTTCACCTGCAGAATCTTATACCACCTCCTTGCTCCTTGGCCTTCCACTGGGAGCATGGAAGAGAAGACCACCTGCGCTCCCAGTTCTTTCGCTTTCTTGCCTGTTTTCAAAGTCTCTGCAGATGGTTTCCAGGTCGTTTCTTGCGGTGTCATTTGTCCCCACATGTATTAGCAGGAATGGGTAGTCATCTGTAGGTCTGAAGAGTCCTGATATCCTGTCAGACACATCTTTAATTTTTGCACCTAGAAATGCATAGCACCATAGATTGACCCCTGAGGTTATTCCTACCCTACCTTTTTGACTTCCCCCTGCAATTTTGAGAACGAGGCTCTGGAACTGGGAAATCGGGCTCTGCAAAGCTTCATCTTGAATAGAGTCAAGGTGTGCATGCTAAGACTGCAGGACATAGCGCAAAGCTGTACTTTATTTTCTCCAGAAGTCCCATAGACAATGAATGAAACGGAAGTTAAACATGCATCTCCGCTCCATTAAAAAAAAACCTGGTTCCTGGGCTTCAGAGGCACTGTTCATAGAATTGCTGGAGGTCTTAGTGGTCGGACCCCCAGAGGTCAGTAAGTTGAAATGGGTCGCCCTCACACCCAGGGCATTGGAATACTTGGTACCGGGCCTGATGATCCTCAATGGGAGATGTCACGGTAGCTGGGACCCAGCCCGTGGCCCTGGGCGCCCATTGTAAATGTTCAGTGTCAAGGTGTAAGTCGTGACGCCACCTGTGGTGTTCGGCAATGAAGATATAAGCCGATGCTGCAGACAGATCCTCTGAGACAGATGGTGTGGTGCAGCAGTGATGTTATAGCCCTCCACTGGCAGGGCTAAGGTCCCAGGGCAAAATAGGTGAAGTGACACGTAGATGGTGTAGTGTCAGGCGCAAGGGATGTAGCAGTGCTGGGCAGGTTGGCGCAGGAATAAGTGGAGGACACCAGGGCATGTAGTTCCAAAGCTTTACTCACAGTCTGTTGTACAAACAGGTGCCTGCCTCCGTGCCGTGTCCTCCGGGTCAGGGACTCAGTCAACCTCCAGGCCAGATGGAATACTCCTTTCCAACACTCTGTCAACATATGTGCCTTTTCTGAACGTCTCCTCTTATAGGGCCTTTGAGTGAAGTACTCCTAGTACTGAGATACACTGGAGTTCCTCCTGTCCGATGTTCTTATGAACCCTACTTGTACGGCAGACAGCTGTAGCCTGCTTCGGGGACTTCTTACTACTAAGTCCCGGCTCACTATCCAGTTGCTGTTGTGCCCCCAAGTCTTGCGTGGGAATAAAGTGGTCACTACTTCAATTCCTCCGGTGTCTGCTGCAGGACCATTAGTATCCATACAACCTCAGGGACCGGGTCCCGGCCTTGCGCTTAGAACTTCTAGGAAGGGTTCTCTTTTAACCCAAGTCCTCTGTTCCCTTTTACTCCTCACGTTCCGTACTAGTCTTTCTTTCTTATGGAGAATCAGGCTTTCAGTCTATGTGCTTTCTCTCTTCCTTTCCCGTGCCAGCAGACCCAGGTCACTGGGATCTGCTGCAGCACTTCCATCCATCTATCCCTCTCTCCGGGGATCTTCTTCTCTCCAGCTCTCTAATCAACTGACTGACTACTCACTCTGACTGTTGTCCTAAACTCTTCCCGCTCTTTGTAATGTAATCTAGCTCCACCCACCTCCCAGCACGTTTCGTGTTCCAAGCAGGGAGCCATCAATGGGTGCTTTGCTACACTCCAAGCAGGGAGCCGCCGAAGGTGCTTTGCTACACTACTTTGTGGTGTGGGGTGCAGGTGTTGGAGTGTGGTTGGGAGCTTCCACCTTACCTGGATGGTGGGATACCACACCTCAGAAGGAGGTGCAGTACCTCTGTGGCGACTGAGCCTCGGGCGCCAAAACAACATATGGGAAAACTTACGATTTTGGGAATAACTACCTAATTAATTAATGTAATAGTTAGGGATGATAAAGATCTCCATGAACGCCCAGATTTTTTGTAATTATATCTGTTCTTTTTCTTTTCCAGATCTTGCATTACCAGTCAAAACCATACCCCACGTCAATAGGACCATTCAAGGATCGAATAACTTGGGAAGGTGACATTGGAAGAGGAGATGCTTCCATTATGTTGGAGGATCTGAAACTCACGGATAACGGCACTCTCTCTTGTGTGGTTAGAAATCCTCCTGATGTCCATGGGAACATGCCACAGACGAAACTAACAGTGACTTTAGAAAGTAAGAGACAAGTGTCCTGCCGACTCCCATGGAGGAGAAGTTGAGGGTGATCTGTGCAGAGGTCTCACTGTATTTGTCCCAGTTCACATAAATTACTCTTGTTCAAAATTTTTACTATACTATAGTTGACTCGAGGGTTGTTCAGAACCATGATGGCCCTGTACCCCACATAGCAGCTACTCTTGTTTACTGCAGCTCACATCATATTCACTTCAATGAGCGCTGAGCTGAAGTATGATCATGACTACTACACAGTGTAGGGAGCTGTGCTCATCTGGCTCTGTGCATTCTTTACTTTCGATGGCAGCTGGCACCTGCTAACAACTTATCGGTGGTGAGAGTGACATGTGTTGGATTGACGAATATACAGTTGTGGCCAAAAGTATTGACACCCCTGCAATTCTGTCAGATAATACTCAGTTTCTTCCTGAAAATGATTGCAAACACAAATTCTTTTGTATTATTATCTTCATTTAATTTGTCTTAAATGAAAAAACACAAAAGAGAATGAAGCAAAAAGCAAAACATTGATCATTTCACACAAAAATCCAAAAATGGGCCAGACAAAAGTATTAGCACCCTCAGCCTTATACTTGGTTGCACAGACCAACCGCTTCCGGTAACCATCAATGAGTTTCTTACAATGCTCTGCTGGAATTTTAGACCATTCTTCTTTGGCAAGCTGCTCCAGGTCCCTGATATTTGAAGGGTGCCTTCTCCAAACTGCCATTTTTAGTTCTCTCCACAGGTGTTCTATGGGATTCTTGTCTGGACTCATTGCTGGCCACCTTAGAAGTCTCCAGTGCTTTCTCTCAAACCATTTTCTAGTGCTTTTTGAAGTGTGTTTTGGGTCATTGTCCTGCTGGAAGACCCTTGACCTCTGAGGGAGACCCAGCTTTCTCACACTGGGCCCTACATTATGCTGTAAAATTTGTTGGTAGTCTTCAGACTTCATAATGCCATGCACATGGTCAAGCAGTCAAGTGCCAGAGACAGCAAAGCAACCCCACAACATCAGGGAACCTCCGCCATGTTTGACTGTAGGGACCGTGTTCTTTTCTTTAAATACCTCTTTTTTTCTCCTGTAAACTCTATGTTGATGCCTTTGCCCAAAAAGCTCTACTTGTGTCTCATCTGACCAGAGAACATTCTTCCAAAACGTTTTAGGCTTTTTCAGGTAAGTTTTGGCAAACTCCAGCCTGGCTTTTTTATGTCTCGGGGTAAGAAGTGGGGTCTTCCTGGGTCTCCTACCATACAGTCCCTTTTCATTCAGACGCCGACGGATAGTACGGGTTGACACTGTTGTACCCTCGGACTGCAGGGCAGCTTGAACTTGTTTGGATGTTAGTCGAGGTTCTTTATCCAACATCCGCACAATCTTGCGTTGAAATCTCTTGTCAATTTTTCTTTTCCATCCACATCTAGGGAGGTTAGCTACGGTGCCATGGGCTTTAAGCTTCTTGATGACACTGCGCACGGTAGACACAGGAACATATTCAGGTCTTTGGAGATGGACTTGTAGCCTTGAGATTGCTCATGCTTCCTCACAATTTGGTTTCTCAAGTCCTCAGACAGTTCTTTGGTCTTCTTTCTTTTCTCCATGCTCAATGTGGTACACACAAGGACAGAGGTGGAGTCAACTTTAATCCATGTCAACTGGCTGCAAGTGTGATTTAGTTATTGCCAACACCTGTTAGGTGCCACAGGTAAGTTACAGGTGCTGTTAATTACACAAATTAGAGAAGCATCACATGATTTTTCGAACAGTGCCAATACTTTTGTCCACCCTCTTTTTTATGTTTGGTGTGGAATTATATCCAATTTGGCTTTATGACAATTCTTTTGTGTTTTTTTTCCTTTAAGACAAATTAAATGAAGATAATAATACCAAAGAATTTGTGTTTGCAATCATTTTCAGGAAGAAACTGAGTATTATCTGACAGAATTGCAGGGGTGTCAATACTTTTGGCCACAACTGTAGCCTGGAGAGGTCCCCAAGTAATAAAACATAACCTTTAATCAACCGTTAAAAAGACAGAAAACGCACACAAAAAAATACAGTGCTCGTGCAAACCAGTGCTCATTAAAAAATGGCTTGGTCTCACCACTACTGACGGACATGCAATCCCGGCCTCCTTTCAGAAATACCTCGCTGGGACACAGATCCAACCAGGGAAATAAAGGATATAAAGGGAGAAAGGTATACATATGTAATAATTTCCTAAACTCCCTGTCATGCCCCAGTGCTCCTGTCCTAACAAGGACAGGCCCCAAGTGGACCCTATAGTGAACACCCCCGATGATAAGGGGCTGGATATTCCCAAGGGAGGCACGACAGGGAGTTTAGGAAATTATTACATATCTATACCTTTCTCCCTTTATATCTTTTATTCCCATGGTTGGATCTGTGTCCCGACGAGGTATTTCTGAAAGGAGACCGGGATTGCATGTACGTCAATAGTGGTGAGACCAAATCATTTTTTAATGAGCACTGGCTTGCACAAGCACTATATTTTTTTTTGTGTTTTCTGTCTTTTTAATGGTTGATTAAAGGTTATGTTTTATTAAATGGGGACCTCTCCAGGCTATATTCGTCAGTCAATCCCTAAGGGTATTGTAAGTGGTGGTGAGAACCTCACACCATAGCTGATTCCATGTGTTGGATTGCCACCCATCTGATATTGATGACTGATAACAGGTACGGACTGGGGCTGAAATTCAGCCCTGGCATTTGAAATAACACAGGCCCATGCTGTCCACGTCCCCAAGCACCAGATGGGATATATTGCTAATATTATCCTGGATGGAGGAAAGCAAGATTTACTACAATACCGATATTTCTAATATTACCCGTGGCCTGCTGGAGTAAATGACGGAGTCAGCGACTTGGTGCTCTGTCACAACTCTTAACAGTATGGGCGTCTTGAGAACACTGATTCTGTTAGCAACGTAGCAGACAAGGCAGCCCACGACCAGACCGGCCCTTCTGGCATTTGCCAGATGGCCAGTCCGGCCCTGACTGATAATAACGATAGGCCATCATTATAATTTTTTTTTTGGTGGGTAAGGGGGATTTAAGAAAATTGCCCAGGAGGAAGAAAGGCATAACATTCTAAAAAAAAAGAAAAAAAAAGTCAAGAATAGTCGAATGTTTAAATCCTGTGCTGGCTCCAGCCCCTCTGCTCTAGTGGTATGAATGTGAATGGTACATGTGCATGTTGGATTATAAGTCGTCGTTGCTGGAAACTGGCAGTCATCACCTGAGTGGCAGAATTTCCTAAAATGCCAGAAAATGTTTTTGAGTATCATGTAAGTCTCTTTTTCCCTGCACAAGTCATCATTATAACTACAATTCTATATCATTACAAAGTCCCTGGCAGCCCAGCTTCATCCCCTCTTCAACTCATGACCTACAGTAGCTGCTCCTCTCCTCCCCCTGACAGGGACTTTGCAGTGATGTAGAATTGTAGTTTTAATGGTGACTCATGCAAGGAAAAGAGACTTCCCGTTTCTCCATAGAGCTTATAGTCCCTAGGTCCTCAGAATTTATAACAGGGGTTTTCCAGAACTTTTTTAAAAGTTACCCTTCCAAAAGCCCTGCTGCTCTAGTGCTGCTACTCCCTTTTTCTCCAACGGGATCAGAAGTAATGATATCCTGACAGTCAATCAGTGATTTCAGAGGTTAGGGGTCATCACTTCCAATCTTGGTGGACCCCACCAGAACGGTGGCAAAGGAGCAGTGTGGGTAAGGAGACAACTTTTGAAAACTGGAAAACTCTTTTAAACTTTTTTAAGTAACCCACATTTGTGGTGGTTTGTGAACTGGACTTCCATCATCACTAGCAATAAAGGGACTTTTTTTTCCCCACTGTTAATCTCTACTGTAGATATCTATGACCTGTCAGAAGACAGCAATAATATGGGCTAGGTATCAGATGATATATTTGCTGTTACATCATAATTATTCCAAGGAAAAGTTTCAGATCTTCCCAATTCTTCCTTTTAGGTATCTCCTTCAAGTTCACTACGGCCATTTTGCTGTCCTCTTTGGTGTTCATCCCGTCTGCTTTGGTCTCCATAATACTGCTGATAAGGATGAAGAAGGCAATCAAGAGAGACCGGATCAGGGAACAGAAGATTAAAAAGTCTCCAATTGAAGAATCTCAAGAGTGAGTGAATATTCTATGGTAATCTAAAATGGTTTAAAAGGGTTATCCGGAGATATAATATTTATGACATGTCCCTACGATGGACTATTATCATTGATGGGGGTCTGACAACCCGCAACCACACGATCAGCTGTTATTGGCTCTGGGGGTCAGAGCCCTAACAGCTCAGCGCTGTGCGCAATATAGTGGCCATTACTGGTACTGCAGCTCAGCTCCTATGTGCGTGAATGTGATCAGAGTTAATGGTGATATTTGTGTTATGGGGTGACAAAGGCTTAATATCTTTCTTTGTAAACTGGTTTAAGGTGCTGAAGAAATTAAAGACGGGTTTTGAAACTTTAACATTCGTGACCAATGCTTAGGATAGGTCAGTGCAAGAGAGATTGCAATACCACTTATGGCCACTACACCGTGCCTGGAGGTGAGCCCTTGAGGTGCCCCATGACATGCCGGGTGTCGGACCCCCACTGATCTGTTATTGTAGTCCTATCCCAAGATTAGGTCATCAATATTATAGGGGTCGTCCAGGACTTAAATTCTATGTATGTAAAGATTTTTTTTCCTTTTACTTTCCATAGTTGTATGTATGATGAAAATTCAACCGCTCCGCTTCATCGAAGTTCATCTTTAGAAAAGCGCCCCGGTTGTCTAATGCGATTTTGCCAGCGATGTGCAGATGTAAGATGATATTTTTGTTAATATAGTTGCTGAAGTTTGGTTGGGACAGAAGGGCATAATGGGGCAATGCTGCAAGAGAGAGTGAGAGTAACGGTAATGTTCACCTCGGGGGGATATGTAGGGACGCAACCGCTGTATGGGCCATAGAATCCGCGGCTGGAGGAAAAATTCTTCCAGATAGCAATTCACTTTAGCTGAGATATCACGGTATCTGGGCTGCACTTGTGGGAGTGAAGAATTCTTGATGGTATAAAATTAAGGTTTTTCTTACACCAACACGTTTCGGCGCTGAATAGGCGCACTATTTAAGGTAAAAAACAACAAATGTATTTTCTTACCTTGAAAAAAGGCTCCAGTCCAATACGAAATGCGTTGGTGTAATAAAAGCCTTAATTTTAAACCATTGAGGATTCTTAATTCCTGCAAGCGCAGCCCAGGTGGTATTAAATCTCCACTAAAGTGGATAAAGTATAGTTAGCGCATTCATGAAATTGCAACTTTCTAATATATTTTGCCTTTCTATTTCTTTCCAAGAGAAGATTGTACTTAATATTCCTGTCCACTTCCTTAACGATTGGAAATTAAGACCCCTATATACAAAGCTGTCCAAATCCACCAACTTAGGGGCTCAGTACTTAATAGATAGCTGTCAACTGAGCGCTCTTTACGAGACATACACTACCGGACTCATAGTTTTCTATATGTGCTTGACCCTAACCTGCGTCGTTTAATAATCCCATATACAAAAAATTAGAAGTTTCTATTTTATATGATGTGACACAAATGTATTCCCTAGTTGGAGGACACTTCAATTTCAGGGTTTTTCCTATGGGAAACCAGACTTAAACCTGGTGTTCGTTCTCCGTTCCAGCATTGCCTTAAAGATGGACTTCCTAGCACTGGAAATGATGACGTCACAACTGTGGAGACCACTGATTGGCTGTAAGGTCAGATGACGGTCGTGATGTTGTCACTTCCAATCCTGGAGAGACAGCGGAGGATGGAGAGCTTCTTTTATGTACACTTTTGTAAACCCCATTTAATAAAGAAATGCTTTTGTTTCTTTACAGCTCCACCTAATTGTTCTCCTTTACCATACAGATTAATGATTTATATAGAAAACTTTCCGTTCTTGTACTTACTAACATTAACTTCCCCTTTAGGATGATGAAGGCAACTATGGAGAAGACACGAGGGGTCTTTTGTGAATGGAGACTTTTGGATGAAACATGAAGACCACATCCAGGCTTGAGTAAATGTGAAGGAGGTCGTGAACTGAACCCCACAGAATTGTGTGGACTTTTATGCAACTTTTTATTATATTTATACATTCTGGGTTATTTTAAAATGAAATTGTAAAGTGTAATTGAAATGAAACTGAAGACTTTGTAAAGTATTTTAATGTTTGTGTAGTATGAAGTGTCCGGCTTAGAAGTAGCATCCGAATGTTGTCCTATACCAGAAGTATTCTCGGGGATGGCTCGTTTTCTATCCTCTGTCAGGCTCCGATGTTGGGTTTAATCATCAGATTGTGATGAAGACGTGAAGGGCTTAAAAAGACTCAAGTTTTCTAAGACCATAGTATTCTCCTGTTGTGTCCATTACCTTCTGGACAAACCTACCCTGAATGTACGAATAAAGCAGATTTAAGAGAAATTCTAGCAAAGGGTCGGAATAAAAAGACTTCTGTGCATGTCCTCCATGCCATTTGAGGATATATCTTTGCCACAGGGAGCTTAAAATGATTATATTTTATTTTTATATATATAAATTTTTTATCTTTTATGTCACTTTTCTAAAAAAAATCATAATTCTAAAATCTTGCAGCTTTCTCTCTGAGCCTGTAATTAGGCTGATACTTCCTGTTATGTAGAGATAATTTCTCAGCAGTCATCTCATTATCATCACAGCCTAGTTTACAATGACCTCTATTGTATATACAGATGTTATCAGTTATTGTACAGGAGGAGGAGGAGGTGAGCTGTGATATCACCTATTGTGAATGGTGGATCCTGTGTTATCTACTGTATATAGAGGTGTTATCAGTCAATGAACAGGAGGGGGAGGAGGTGAGCTGTGGCATTGCCTATTGTGAATGTTGGATCCTGTGTTATCTACTGTATACAGAGGTGTTATCAGTCAGTGCACAGGAGGTGAGCTGTGACATCACCTACTGTGAATGGTGGATCCTTTGTTATCTACTGTATATAGAGGTGTTATCAGTCATTGTACAGGAGGAGGAGGTGAGCTGTGACATCACCTACTGTGAATGGTTGATTCTGTGTTATCTACTGTATATAGAGGTGTAATAAGTCATTGTATAGGAGGAGGCGAGCTGTGACATCACCTATAGTGGTGACGAGAGAATATGACAATGATCTAAAAATGAAGGCCCATGTATCACAAAAATAAAGACGCAGAAATTACTTAAATATCCGAACAAGGACATTTTTATATCTTTTTATCTGCATGTACAAAAAAACCCCAAATATGCCTGGTCAGAAACAGTTGTAAATGGCTCAGTCTTGAACTGGTTAAATAACTCCTTTTTTTCCCTCTATGAAAAGAAACTAAATTAAAAAAATATGTAAACATTTGGTTTCACTGCATCTGTAAGGCTATGTGCACACAGTGCGGATCCTCCCTCGGATTTTTCCGCTCGGATTTTACTAAATCCGCAGGTCAAATGACCTGCATTTTTCCTGCGGATTTCTTCCTTTTTTTGCGGTTTTACAGCGGTTTTTGTGCGGATTTCCACTGCGGTTTTCCACCTGCGGATTTGTAGAATGGAGCAGGTGGGAAACTGCAGCAAAACCGCACAAAAGAAGTCACATGCTGCTTTTTTTTTTCCGCACAAAAAACGCGCAGAAAAAACCGCAGCATGTGCACAGCGTTTTTTTATTTTTTACATAGGCTTTAATGGTACTGTACATCACCTGCAGTTCTGCTGCAGATCCGCAGCAGAATCTGCACCGTGTGCACAGGGCCTAAAAGTTAAATTTATCCAAATTTACATATTTTTTAAAGCAATGCGGTAAACGCAGGGAAGAAAAAACTGCCAGAATTGCCATTTGGTCACTGAATGTTACCCAAAAAAATGCAGTAAAGTGTGATCAAATAGTCTTGTGTCCCCCAAAATGTTATCAATAAAAAATGGATCTCATCTCACAAAAAACGAGCCCCAACATGGCTCCAGTGATGAAGGAATAAAAAAAATTGCGGGTCACTGAAAATGGCAGAAAAGACTAGTGTGTCTGTGTGTATAAAGTGTTAGTATTGTTTTCATTTCTTCTCACTTGGAAGTTTTTTCCCTTATTTTTTTCCCTATACATTCCTTGGTAAAATGAATGGTGTTATTCAAATCTACAAATCGTCTTGGGGAAAAAAAAAAAAAAAAAATGCTCTCATATGTCTGATGGAAATAAAAAAGTTACGGCTCTGGGAAGAAAAGGAGGAAAAAAATTAAAGTGTAAAAAGGGATTATTATGTGTAAGCAGGGTTCCTTTTCTATTTCCTGTTGTCTGAACTGACCTTTAAATAGCCAAGATCCAATGTTGTGCTCATCTCTACCATTGTACATCCGTGGCAAACTTTAGTTACATTGAGTGGAAAGTACATTAACTGGGCGAAGAATGTTATTTTTCTTGATGCTTTTACCTTGTTCCTGCTGTTAGGTACGGTATATACAATCCAAATCTACCATTCATTGTATCTCTATTTAACTGGCTGCATACACAAATGCCCTAAATTAAAGCTTTTATAATAAACTAATTTCTTTAAAAAAAGATAGATATTGAATTGCTCCTTTTTATATTAAGGGTCTAGTTTTATTGGTCACGAAAACTTAACTCTGATTTCGGCAGTTTGTATCCAATCCCGGCAGCTTGTCTCCATTCCTGGCAGCTTGTCTCTGTTACCGGCAGCTTGTCTCCCTTCCCGGCAGCTTGTCTCCCTTCCCGGCAGCTTGTCTCCCTTCCCGGCAGCTTGTCTCCCTTCCCGGCAGCTTGTCTCCCTTCCTGGCAGCTTGTCTCCCTTCCTGGCAGCTTGTCTCCCTTCCTGGCAGCTTGTCTCCCTTCCTGGCAGCTTGTCTCCCTTCCTGGCAGCTTGTCTCCCTTCCTGGCAGCTTGTCTCCCTTCCTGGCAGCTTGTCTCCCTTCCTGGCAGCATGTCTCTGTTATCGGCAGCTTGTCTCCTTTCCTGGCAGCTTGATTCAGATCCCGGCAGCTTGACTCCATTCCCAGCAGCTTGATTCAGATCCCGGCAGTTGCAGCAGAAGCAGGGAGTTATAATGGCGCCCCATAGACTATTGTGACTGCCTTAAAAGCAGAAGTTTTGGCAGTTTGCTGGTCTGAAGCATTCAGGCGTATGACAAAACCAATACCGAGGACTAAAGACAATAACAATGATCTCGAAAAAAAATAAATTGTTGCTGCTCATCAATCTGGGAAATGTTATAAGGCTATTTCCAAGCAATTTGGAGTTCATTATTCCACAGTAAGAAAGTTGACAATCTTCCCAGTAGTGGACGTGCCAGAAAATGTATCCCAAGGTCAGACCGTTCAGTGCTTTGAGGAATTGCAAAAGACCAAAGAGTTACAGCTCAGACTTGAAAGAGGATGTTCTTAGTTTTTCTCATGACTCTCATAAATTTCTGAATATTCCTTTTAAAAGAGGTATTCACAGGAAGGATCTGTGCATGAACACTGCTCCATTTTAACAGGGTGCTAAGGAACTTGTGTTCTCATGAGCAGTTAGGGTCCCAGTGGTGGGAAATTGACAGACACCACCTATCCTGTGGGTACAAAAATTAGTTGTGATTCTAGGACACCCCGTATTACTTTTTTGGTGTGGGTGAGGGAGGAGGGGTTGTTATTACTTTTTTACATTCTCTATTTTTTCGGGGGCAAGAGTAGGGCTACTTTTTTTTTTTTTTTTGGAGGGGGGACTTTTGAACCATGAGACCTTTGGTGACCTGAACACTTTGTTCTTGCCCATTATGTAATAGTGAAGAATATGAAGTTCTGAGAAGTGAAATGTAGGCTAAAGCTTGTTGAAACATGCATCGTCGTCAGCTTGTTATAACATGATCGGTATCAAGTTGTTTTATCATCTGTTTTTTATACGGAGCCATTTCCTTCAATTATTTCCAACGCTATCATTTTCTAGTGATCTGTAGGTGCGTAAAGCTGGATTCAGCAGGTCCACAGTCTGACGGGCAGGTTTAGCTCTTGTGTAACTCCTGACATCCCAATTACAATGCTCCTTACCCCTATTTCATAAGCAACTAAAGCTGCCTGGGACCCAAACTTAAGCAAGTAAGTAGTCAAAATACTCCCAATTTATGACATAGGCGTAAATATAGTTATTCACATAGTTTCAAAATTGGAAAAGTAATTAACAAATCTTATAAGACAAACTCCAATTTTTCGTACCTAAAGGGTAAGCATACTCCAACACTCCCTGATTGTTGGTGCCTGAACTGTCTCTTGTAGCTTCCCCTCAAGTTATAACTGCTAATAAGTCCAGGAGCTGTCCCAATATCTGTATTGTGTTATTTATTTTGAGTAGGCGTTGAAACTATCCTTTTCCCTCGCTTTCCAGCATGCATTGCTCCTTCTATTGTACAATGGTTGAAGTGTACCTATGAAAAAATTACAGACCTCTTCATTCTTTGTAGGTGGGAAATCGGCATGTATCAAATACTTATTTTGGCCACTGTATGTGTATGAACAAACAGATCATTAGACGCTGAACCCTAGATCATCATTTTCATTGCTGATTCAGCTGAATGCTATTTCTTAATCCCACAATTTCTATAAGTGTAGGAGCTCCTTATGGCGAATTTGTAAAAAGCTCATTAAGAGCCTGTGCTCAAGGGTGTGTGTTGTCAATTGACAATCTGAAGGTAAATGATTTAATGCTAATGTATGCAGTATGGTCATGTTACGACTCCGCGCATTTATTCCTAGGAAAGGATGAGATGCCATGTGAAGGATTAGGGAAGACTTTCCCATTGCAAAAACTGAGAGATAATTATCCAACATAATACAATGGAATGGGATCCATCATGTTTTGTAGGTACAACAAAGAGCCTGTTTTTTGTTTGGTCCACATTTCACCCTTAGAGGGTCACCAAAGTCTGATCCCATCAATTACATTTTTGTAGCCAGTGCGATGAATCTAAAATAAAGTTTCCTAGCAAAACCTCCTTAAGGCTAGGTTCACGCTTGCACTTGACGTCTCTGCGGATTATCATGCACAATTTTAAGCATTGAGCGGGATGGTGTCAAAGGGAGACATCCGACCCCAAATGTTGGCATAAAGATAGCAGGGATTTATCTAGCATTTATGTTAGCGGCTTAGCAAACACAATATAAAAAAGCTTTACTGTGGTGCCACCTGTAGGTGAAAAGTAATGAATTCATCTCATATGTTTATAGAAAAATATCTAAAACTCTACAAGACCTGCCGAATACCAGAAACACCCCACAAAACTTGTTGTATTCTGGGAACACTCCACAAGACCTCCCGTAGATTGGGAACATCATATAAGACCTGGAACACCCCACAAGACTTGCCGTAGATCAGGAGCGCCATGCAGGACCTGAAACACCCCACAAGCGCCTGAACACCCCACAAGACCTCCTGTAGATTAGTAACACCCCACAAGACCTGCCATAGATTGGGAACACCCCACAAGACCTGCCGTAGATTGGGAACACCTCACAAGACCTGCTGTAGATGGGGAACACTCAAGACCTGACGTAGATTGGGAACACCACACAAGGCCTGCCGTAGATTGGGAACACCCAAGAAGGCCTGCTGTAGATTGGGAACACCCCACAAGACTTGCCGTAGATTGGTAACACCTCACGAGATCTGCTGTAGATTGGGAACACCGCACAAGACTTGGAACACCCCAAAAGATCTGCAAATTGCCCCTGGAAGAAGTCACAATGATAGGCACATCGGGCACACAAGGTAATACGCTTGATGCACCGTGAATATGGTACATTTATGACAAATTTGTAGACATGTGACCAGGGTATTCCTAACTTAGCTCTTAGATTTTATTGGCATACTAATGTCTGTCCTTGCTAATTAGCACCGTGCACACTTTATTTACTTTGGACATTGTATCTAGCTATGCCTTTTCGATCTGATTACATTCTATATATTTTGTGATGGTGTTCCCTTTTTTTGTGGTTTATGTTTTGCCTGCCCTCTTTTCTGATTGTCGTCTATGTATAAGGTGCTCTGTCATACTTCCTTTGCAAATGTTCTGTGATGTTATCACCCCTCTTTATCTATTATTAGCTGAAGAGCCCGGCGTTGCCCGGGCATAGTAACTAACTGTGGGTCCCGCTGTCTTTCTTAACATCCCCGCTCTCCCCCCGCCGTCCCGTTCTATCCCTCCGCAGCCGCGCTCTACATCCATGTCCCAGTGTTCCTCCACAGCCCCGCTCTCTTCGTCCACAGCCCTGGTCTCTTCGTCTACAGCCCTGCTCTCCTACTCTCTCCCTCCACAGCCCCATTCTCTTCCTTCACAGCCCTGCTCTCCCTGTCCACAGCCCCATTCTCTTCCTTCACAGCCCTGCTCTCCCTGTCCACAGCCCCGTTCTCTTCCTTCACAGCCCTGCTCTCCCGCTCTCTCCGTCCACAGCCCCATTCTCTTCCTTCACAGCCCTACTCTCCCCGGCCACAGCCCCTTTCTCTTCCTTCACAGCTCTGCTCTCCCGCTCTCTCTGTCCACAGCCCCTTTCTCTTCCTTCACAGCTCTGCTCTCTCCATCCACAGCCCCGTTCTCTTCCTTCACAGACCTGCTCTCTCCGTCCACAGCCCCTTTCTCTTCCTTCACAGCTCTGCTCTCCTGCTCTCTCCATCCACAGCCCCGTTCTCTTCCTTCACAGCCCTGCTCTCTCCGTCCACAGCCCCGTTCTCTTCCTTCACAGCCCTGCTCTCTCCGTCCACAGCCCCGTTCTCTTCCTTCACAGCCCTGCTCTCTCCGTCCACAGCCCCTTTCTCTTCCTTCACAGCTCTGCTCTCCTGCTCTCTCCGTCCACAGCCCCGTTCTCTTCCTTCACAGCCCTGCTCTCCCGCTCTCTCCCTTTACAGCCCTGCTGAACAGAAGCCGCGGAGACACCATCACGTGTTTCTTAACGCAAGCAATGACCAGCCAGGTCTTTCCCCGGGGAGGAACAACCACGGGAAGGACAGTCTCCAATGAAGGAAACCACCTATGCCAAAACATGGTATCCATCCACAGACAGCTGTTTCGGGGTATTGCCCCTCATCAGTGTTTTGCATATTTCCCATTAGGGATGGGGGCAGTGCTCTAGAATCACTGCGTTGAGAAACACGTGATGGTGTCTCCGCAGTGTTGGATGTTGATCTCCATGAGTTCATTCATCCTCATTTTTACAGCCCTGCTGTCTTCCTTCCTCCACAGCCCCGCTCTCCATGCACCACACGTGGTGACACCAGGACCAGGAGAGAGAGGTGCGCAGATTGTTAGTTCGGCCAGAGTGGGCGGAGCTGGGTGTAGTGGGAGGAGCTAGAGCTGGGGCATGGCCTAGCGCTGTAGTAGGCCGCAGTAGAAGCCGGGGACTAAATTTAGGCAGGGAAGCTGCAGGGGAGAGGGAGGATAGCGCAGTTGGCGAAGTGGAGCGCCGACTGAGCTGGGACAGGGCTGGGAGGGTGCCGGCACTATTCGGCCCCTGTCCTGAAGATTGTCTTCCTCACAGCCCCACTCTCCATGCACTGTCCTGCTGTATCCGTCCTCATCCCCGCTCTCCAACCGCATCCCACTCTGCTGCTTCGTGATTGGTTGGTATCCCACTCTGCTGCTTCGTGATTGGTTGGTGATACACACACACATTCAGATTTATATATAGAGATATGTTTTATGTTTTGATACAATAAAAGTTATTTTATTTTGTGTTGTCCTACTCCTAGTTTTTGTAATATTTTAAAATTCAGTTTGCATTGTGAGATCTGGTAGATCTCTACCTTACATCCTAGATTCTTTTGATCTCATGTAGAGTTGAGCGATACCGTCCGATACTTCAAAGTATCGTATCGGATGGTATCGGCCGATCTTTAAAAAAAGTATCGGTATCGCCGATTCCGATACCGGAAGTCCCATTCAAGTCTATGGGACTTCCGGTATCGGAATAAGAAAAACCCTTTCCTGCCCTTGTACAGCCTCTCTGGGGTCTGTACGGGCCTTTCGGGGGGCTGTGCCGGCCTGCCAGGGGGTCTGTGCAGGCTCCGGTGGTCTGTGCCGGCCTGCCGGTGGTCTGTGCAGGCTCCGGGGGGCTGTGCCGGCCTGCCGGGGGGCTGTGCCGGCCTGCCGGGGGGCTGTGCAGGCTCCGGGGGGCTGTGCCGGCCTGCCGGGGGGCTGTGCCGGCCTGCCGGGGGGCTGTGCCGGCCTGCCGGGGGGCTGTGCCGGCCTGCCGGTGGTCTGTGCAGGCTCCGGGGGTCTGTGCAGGCATCGTCCGATGGGACTACAAGTCCCATCGGGCGATGCCTGCTACCATGACAGTGATTGACACATTAGCCAATGATGGGACAGTAGTAGTCCCATCATCCGGCTAATGTGTTAAATGTAAAAAAAAAAAAAAAAAAAAAAATTACATGCTACATACATACAACATGCATACTACATACATGCTACATTCATACTACATACTACATACATGCTACATTCATACTACATAAATACTACATGCAACATACATACTACATATATACTACATGCATGCTACATACATACTGCATGCTACATACATACCACATATATACTACATACATACTACATGCATGCTACATGCATGCTACATGCTACATACATAACACATATATACTACATGCATGCTACATACATACTACATGCTACATACTACATATATACTACATGCATGCTACATACTACATGCTACATACATACTACATGCATGCTACATACATACTACATACATACTACATATATACTACATGCATGCTACATACATACTACATGCTACATACTACATGCATGCTACATACATACTACATGCTACATAGTACATATATACTACATGCATGCTACATACATACTACATACATACTACATATATACTACATGCATGCTACATACTACATGCTACATACATACTACATATATACTACATTCATACTACATACTACATATATACTACATACATACTACATACATACTACATGCATGCTACATACATGCTACATACATACCACATACATACTACATGCTACATACATACCACATATATACTACATACATACAATACATTCATACAATACATACATAGACATACAGTACATATAACATAGAGTAACATACTTACCAATACTTGTCACATTGTTCCCCGAAGCCATTGTCTATTCCGGGATAAATATTAACATAACAAACCACAAAAATACTCACCCACGATCCGAAGCAGTCCACGAGTGTGTCCCACGACGATCTTGGGTAGAGAACTGCAGCATCAGCTGATGCTGCCGTTCTCTACGGGCTGCAGGAATCCAATGACGGAAGGTAGGTATCCTTCCGCACTGTATTCCTCCGCCACTTAAAAAAAAAAAAAGTCCCTAGTCTCACTTTATGCCATTGCTGTGTGGGAAATTCCCACACAGCAATGGCATAAAGTGAGACTAGGGACTTTTTTTTTTTAAGTGGCGGAGGAATACAGTGCGGAAGGATACCTACCTTCCGTCATTGGATTCCTACAGCCCGTAGAGAACGGCAGCATCATCTGATGCTGCAGTTCTCTACCCAAGATCGTCGTGGGACACACTCGTGGACTGCTTCGGATCGTGGGTGAGTATTTTTGTGGTTTGTTATGTTAATATTTATCCCGGAATAGACAATGGCTTCGGGGAACAATGTGACAAGTATTGGTAAGTATGTTACTCTATGTTATATGTACTGTATGTCTATGTATGTATTGTATGAATGTATTGTATGTATGTAGTATATATGTGGTATGTATGTAGCATGTAGTATGTATGTGGTATGTATGTAGCATGCATGTAGTATGTATGTAGTATGTATGTAGCATGCAGTATGTATGTAGTATGTATGTAGTATGTATGTAGTATGTATGTAGTATGTATGTAGTATGTATGTAGTATGTATGTATGTAGTATGTATGTAGCATGCAGTATGTATGTAGCATGTATGTAGTATGTATGTAGTATATATGTAGTATGTATGTAGTATGTATGTAGTATGTATGTAGCATGCAGTATGTATGTAGCATGTATGTAGTATGTATGTAGTATATATGTAGTATGTATGTAGTATGTATGTAGTATGTATATATGTGGTATGTATGTAGCATGCAGTATGTATGTAGCATGTATGTAGTATGTATGTAGTATGTATGTAGTATGTATGTAGTATGTATGTAGTATGTATGTATGTAGCATGCAGTATGTATGTAGCATGTATGTAGTATGTATGTAGTATATATGTAGCATGCATGTAGTATGTATGTAGCATGCATGTAGTATTTTTTTTTTTTTTTTTTTTTTTTTTTTAACATTTAACACATTAGCCGGATGATGGGACTACTACTGTCCCATCATTGGCTAATGTGTCAATCACTGTCATGGTAGCAGGCATCGCCCGATGGGACTTGTAGTCCCATCGGACGATGCTTGCACAGACCCCCGGACATCAGCACAGCCCCCCGGCAGGCCGGCACAGCCCCCCGGCAGGCCGGTACAGACCCCCACAGGGTGCACAGACCACCGGCAGGCCGGCACAGCCCCCCGGCAGGCCGGTACAGACCCCGGGCAGTCCACACAGCCCCCCGGCAGGCCGGCACAGCCCCCCGGCAGGCCGGCACAGCCCCCCAGCAGGCCGGCAGAGACCCCCGGAAGGCCCGAAATGACGGCGCATCATGATGCGCACACACTGCGCATCATGATGACGTCAGGCCGTCAATCAACTGAACTTCCGATTCCGATGCCGAATTCCGATATTGAAAAAATATCGGAAGTCGGTATCGGAATTCCGATACAGCAAGTATCGGCCGATACCCGATACTTGCGGTATCGGAATGCTCAACACTAATCTCATGTATGTGTCTGCTATTAGGATCTATCGAGCAATGTAAATCTTGCTCAGCAAAATAACTACGACTTGCATTGGACACTTCAGGTCATCCAAAAGGTTGATGATGTTGACGTCTGGGCTCTTTGCTGGGATCAGGAATAGTGTGATCTGTATATGATCTGTGTGATGATCATTTTCGCAGTAAGTAAACCAGCCTCGTCAGGTCTAGGTGGTGTATTTAATATTGGATGCTGTTTTTCATTGTGAAACCTGGGAATAGACTAGCTTTCACCCAATTCCTGACATATGACAAACATGTGTTTGGTGCATGTGTACTGAGCTGGCTCAAGAACCATGCACTGCAGGTATCACCATTGCTTCACAGCCAGCATCTGTTTCCTAGGACATTGGTAAATTAAAATATATGGCAATGAGAAAATATTGCACTACATTATGCAAGCAATCGCAGGTTCAAGTCCCCTAAAGGGGGTTACAAAATACCTATCATAAATAATAATAAAGGAAAAACCCCTAACCGATTAAATAATTCTCCTTTTATCATTTTAAATATAAAAAAGCATATTCAGTATTGCCACATCTGTGAAAGTCCAATCCCACCAAGGACAACATCTGCAAGCAGTTTGTATGTTCTCCCCGTGTTTCGTGGGTTTCCTCCGGGTTCTCCGGTTTCCTCCCACATTCCAAAGACATACTGATAGGGAATTTGGACAGTGATGATATTGTCTGTAAAGCGCTGTGGAATTAATGGCGCTATATAAATGAGTAAAATAAATAAAAAATATTTCAAAATATAAAATTTATGGGAGATCTGAAAACACAGACGGTATATAGTAAATAAATCCCTGCAACCTGACGATAATGAAAGCTGTTTTATGATCATCTCATCTTTTCCCCAAAAACTCAATAAAAATGGAAGTACCCCAAATGAGACCAATCAAAACTGCATACTAAAAAAAGTTACGTCTCTGGGAAAAAGGGCAGGAAAAAATGTGAGTGCAATAATGAAAATTGTCCACGGCAGGGAAGGGGTTATGGCTCCCACACAGACCGTCACGCATCTTTTCTGGGGTTGTGGATGGCAAACCAGCCCAGTTTGGGAAAGATACCACAACAGGAGTTTATTTCAGAATGTCGGAATTTGCTACTGAACAGTCCAGGAAAACTGATGTTTGTCAGCATGGGATTTGTCACCCAGCTTTCTGGTACAAACGTGCAATAGTGAAAAAACTTTGTTTTACACTACAAAAAAAAAAAAGTCCAAAGTGCACTAATACAAAAACAGTATAGTTTGCAATCTTTAATATCTGCAAGCGTACCATGAGAAAATTTACGATAAATATTTCCCATCACAGTTGGACGACCTGTCAGTCATTCTTCCCATACTTCAGGCTGCAGACTCCGGTGTCTTCTTTCCCGTTATTTATAGCTGCCCGTTTGATATTGTATCTGTTTATGTTTCAGGTCCCCGCCCCAACAGAATTTTTTTTCTCCCCCTTTCCTTGGACATCTCACCGATTGCCCCTGATAGACTGTCGCTTCATCTTTCTCCCTCCAGCACAATGTTATTGTGTTCGGGTCTTTTTTGTGATTCCTCTTTCAAATCGGTAAAGATCAAGTCAACATTGTAAGTCGATGAAACAATGATACAATGGGAAATCTCATGTTCGTAGCCATAGCAACACAGCTTTGTGCCGATCCATGCTTACAATGACTTGCAAAAGGTTACAAAATTAAACAATTGTATTTACAAGATGCGCTTTTATTTACTTTTTTATTTACCCCTTTTAATTTAATCTCACGTATTGACTTTTCATGAATTACATTTTATTAAAATTTCTAGAAAGCTGACGATTGTTTTTTTTTATTTTTTTTAAGCAAACTAAGTATTGACAATTTTTGATGCAATTTTTAAAACAAAAGCTAGAGAATTTGGAAGGAAGGAAAGATCAATACTACTTCTTGCTGGAATCACTTTTGGCTTAAAGAGGTTGTTCAATACTTTAACATTGATAGGTCAGCAATGTCTGACCGGTGGGGGTGCAACACCCGGCGCTCCTACCGATCAGCTGTTTCTGGTGTTGGCGGCAGCCACAACTGTATAGTGGCCTTGGCTGGGTACTGCACATCAGCCCCCTATTCAAATCATTAGTGGGAGGATGTGCAGTACCTGGCTGCGGCCACTATCAATGGATGGGGCTGTGCAGATTTGTAACTGGACAGTTCTGACCACCACCAACACTGAGAACAGCTAATCTGAGGGAGCCACCAGGTGTCGAATCCCCACCGATCAGACACTGATAACCTATCCTAGGGATAGATTATCAATGTCATAGATCATCAATGTAGTGGACAACCTCTTTAAGGTCCACATACCTTAAACTGACATCAGCCAACTCACTGATATTCGCAACAGTCTAATGTGCACGGGGGGCTTCCAACTGTTCCCAGACATATGATGTCGGGTAAGAGAAGGATCTGGCATGTACGATTCCAAACTGCCGATTCTATAGTTCTCAAAGAAACAAGCTGCCCCCAGAGATGTCTAGCAGCAGCTTTCGCACAGAGAATACAGGAGCGTACCTGCGCATAGAGGAGTTGAAAAAGATAGCGGTCAGCCAAATGATCGCCCAAACCATCATTCAGCCAACAGCTATATCGGGGGGCTTTAGGCTACGTCTATAAACAGTGGAAGAGGGAAGGAATTATATAATGTAGGCTGTGGAGCTGAGCCCAATCTATACCAGGCGAGTGTAAATTACATAAGTCTAACCCCTCAGATGCTACTGTCAATACCCATTGTGGCATCTAAGCGGTTAGACAAAAAACATAACATTTGTATAGAGTAAAAGGAATCTGAACAGCAAAAAAAGTACTCAAACACATTGTCATACACACATACATAAATTCACATAGTTATCCTGTCTGCTGGATGTCTTTCAAAAAGATAATGGTGGTCACTAGCGCATAGAAGAGGGCACAGGAGGACAGAACGGATCCAGCCAGCAGTGACTCTTGATTGATTCCTATGTAATGTTGTTTGCCATCTGCTTGTTAAAGGTGACTGTCTCCCATATATTATTCAACTGTTGCCTGCAAGTCACATACATCATTACATAAAGGCTGTTAACATGTTCAGCCAGAGGAGAAAGGAAGGATGAAACAGGGAAGGATTCCCACTGGAGTAAGGGCACCACCTCTAAAGTACCACTAACAAATCCCACCTGTCTTACACGAGAAGTCTTGACAACCTGCATCAATGTAAAGATAAAAAGTGGCTGTCCGTAGCAATGAGGCAAAAATTTCCTGCGTCTTTAACTTGTAATTAATTTTAAAAATTTAGCAAAAATACATATGAACCCGCGGCCTGCCCCTCTGTCAGTAAATAGGTCTTCTTTTTGTGAGTTTTCTGTAAATTGAATCCCATTTTCTGTGACACCGCGGCTACTTTAGCTGGATCTGCATCCCAGGCTGCACAGCCACATGAAATGTATTGGGGCGCAGAGACGCAATCGTTCAATCAGAGGTCGGCAGCTGATGTCAGCAGGCAGTGCGTGGCAGTGACGTCACATATTGCACAGAGCAGGCACGCCGATGTCAGCTGCCGGCCTCTGCGCCTGGTGCAGAAGAGGATGCCATGCCACGTGGAAGCGGGGGAAGGTGAGTAGAAGTTTTTTTTATGTGTTGGCAAACATTATTACTGGAAGAAACCCAGGATGGGGGACATGTGTACTTATAAGAAACCAAGGATGGGGGACATATGCACTTATAAGAAACCAAGGATGGGGGACATGTGTACTTATAAGAAGCCCAGGATGGAGGACATATTTACTTATAAAAAACTCAGGATAGGGGACATATGTACATATAAGAAACCCAGCATGGGGGACATGCTCGAAAGGAACCCATGATATATCAGGATGAGGGACATATGTAACCATAAGGAACCCAAGATCGGGGACACATACATCAGGAAGGGGCATATATACCAGGATGGAGGACATATGTACCCATAAGGAGCCCAGGATGGGGGACATATGTACCCATAAGGCACCCATGATGAGGGACATATACATCAGCAAGGAACCAAGGATGGAGAGCATATGTACAAGGCAGGAGGCCCAAGATGGGGGGACATATATAGCCATAAGGAATCCAGGATGGGGACATGTGTACTCAAAAGGAACCAATAATGGGGACATATAAACCAGGAAGGGGCCCAGAATGGAGGGCATACATATGCCAGGAAGGAACCTAGGATTTGGGGGTATATATACGATGAAGGAACCCAGGATGGGGGGAATATATATCAGGAAGGGACCCATTATGGGGGACACAGAACGCTATAAGTGCCCATATATCTGAGCAACATGCAGGGGGGGGAGCAAGTCCAAATTTTGCATCGTGGTTCATCATGCTCTAGTTACACCACTGGCTCCACCACTTCCAGCTTCCTCAAGATAATGGATGAAGTGGAGCATGAGTATGCACACCTCCACTCCATTCAAGATGGGGTTCTTCAGACCCCATTACTAAGGTTCCAAAGCCTTGTTCTTTAGTTTGGGTCCTAATGGTCGGATCTTCATTGATCAGCAAGTTTCTCCTTAAATTGAGTATAACCTTTTAAACCACACCTTATACTTCATTCTCTTTTTGACCAGCTATTCTTATTTTATCATTTTAGCTGCAAATGGGAACTAAAATAAAATATCAGCTGAACAACTAAATTGACCTGAGTTTGCCTGCTGGTGATGAATATTGGATGGGACTGTTTCCAGGGGTAATTGATGAATAATAAGACACGTGAGCGCTTTATTATTTAATATTTTTGGACTGTTTTTAACTAATGTACTGGACTGCACACAGACATTATATCATCACTTGTGATTTATGCACATTATGTTCCATTTGGAAACAAATGAAATAACCACTTGTCTGAGCAAGTCCAAAGAAGAAAGGATTATGAATTGCCTAATTAACTCTGGAAACACAAATTAAAATGATCATCATTATCTAGTTATGTCTGGTTAGTAACGCTTGCAAGATTAAGGGAATTAAAAGTCATAAAGAATCATTTATCAACCATTGCTTATGTACAGGAAATAAAAAAAGTGCCAAATTAACAAGGTGCTACTGACTGGACACTGGAGTGTGAAGGGTCGTCCCCTACAGACGAAGGGAATGGTAACACCCAATCATTAATTTAGGCTGGTGCTGCATGGCAACTTTGGCTGCAACCCAAGTCGTACGGCCAAAGATCGCTGTAGGACATTGCAGAATAATGCAAGCGAGTGGGGTCTCATTGTGATTGGAAGGTACTGCAACCGTGAAAAACAAGTCATGATTAGTTGGAACCAGTTGGATTTTTGTGACTTGCCTGTTGCTGTCACAATACGACCCCGTTGATCTGCATTATTCTACAATGTAGAAGCAGCAAACAGAGATTTTTTGGCCATGCGTCCTGTGTCACGGCCAAAGACGTCGTGTGGTCTCAGCCTTATTCGTACATTTCTAGGAAGAATAACAGAGGAACTACAAAACATAGAGTTCCGCGAAAAGATTTCAGTCCCGTCTGCTATTTTGGAAGTGACACACGTGCAGGCTCGGACTGGCCCATAGGGTAACGGGGAAATCCCCCTGGTGGGACCCCAATCCCACTGTATGGGCAGTACTTGGCATAATTCACTTGATTCACTTTGTACAGAATAAAGCAGCATGTAATTCATTAACCTAATTATCCAGTTTATTATTATATAGCGATATAGGTACAATTGTGAACAAGGGTAGTGTAATATTTTTATGCAGGTGAAAAGTGGGCCCCCTCAAAGTCAGTCACTGGTGGGCCATTATATGTAAATCAAGAGCCGCGGAGACACCATCACATGTTTCTCAACGCAAGCAATGACTAGCCAGGTCTTTCACCGGGAAGGAACAACCACGGGAAGGGCAGTCTCCAATGAAGGAAACCACCTATGCCAAAACATGGTATCAATCATGTTTTTACATATTTCCCTTAAGGGATGGGGGCATTGCTCTAGCATCACTGCATTGAGAAACATGTGATGGTGTCTCCGCGGTGTTGGATGTTGATCTCCATGAGTTCATTCATCCTCATTTTTCACTGGTGGGCCATTGGCACCCCAGTCCGACACTGCACATGTGATCTGATCCCAGTGTAGGTAAAGAGCTGTAAATTTGGTAAATTTGACATCTTTTCTGGCTGGATTTCACCCACATTTTAGATGTCTGGCTCCATGTACATAGACAGTAGCAAGGGCTGCTTCTGTACTGTAGACGAGAGGTAAGGATTAGTGATGAGCGAACATGCTGGGATAAGGTGTTATCTAAGTATGCTCATATGCTAACCGAGTGTCTTCGGCATGCTCAAATAATATGTCGAGTCACCGTGGCTGCATGTCTCTTGGCTGTTTGACAGTTGTAACAAATACAGGGATTGTCTAACAAACAGGTGATCCCTGCATATGTTGTGGCTGTCTAACAGTTGTGGCCCATGAACTGCCATGACCTCCGGTGAGATCACAGCTAGCACAGTGAGAATAAGGCCGGTTTCACATTTGCGCTTTATGGCGCTGCGATGGCCTGCGCACGGCCGCCGCTAAGCCCCGCCCCCTGCCGACTCCCTGCCCGCCCCATCTGGTCATCGCCGCCTACTAGCGCACATGGACGCTTGCGATCTGCACACCCTATCTTTAGCATAGGGTGCACAGATCGTGCGCTGGCCGTGCGCTAGCAGGATTTTGCCATGCGCTGCACACTTTTGAAGGTGCGCCCTTGTGCGCCGAACGCAGCATGTTGCATTTCGGCGCGCACCTTCAAAAGTGCGCAGCGCACGGCAAAATCCTGCCATAAAGCGCAAATGTGAAACCGGCCTAAGTCTCACGGTGCAGTGCTGAGCTCATAGAGTTCATTGGGGGAAATGAGAAAGGATTCGCCCTGTGCTAGAGGTGAACTAACTGGAGTTTGCCGCAGTTCAGGTTTCCGGGTGAGAATGCAGCCTCAGTGACCGGCGGTAACCTTGGTGACGTCACTGCCAGTCACTGACGCTGCTCTCGCAGCAGCTCATTCTTCCATTGGTTCTCAGTCAGGACGGTCGCATATTGGCACCGTCCAGGTTGAAAACTTTTTATCCCCCAGACATGGATTACGGCGTGGGATAGAACAACGGACAGATGATGGATATTGTTGTTTTTTATTTTTGTTTTATTACAGGAGACGAGGGATTCAGTGGAATTAGGTGTTAGGTGAGTATAACTGTGTTTCTTTTTAAATAACAAAGGAAAAGTGTTTTTTTATTTGTAATAAAATACTTTATTCTGGCTGTGTGTTTATTTATTATTATTATTTATTTATACAGTACCATTGATTCCATGGTGCTGTACATATAACTATAGGATTAGTAATGGATACTTGTCTTATAGACACCTCTCCATTATTAATCCGTGGGCTTGATGTCACCTGACAATACAAAGGTGACATCAACCCCACAAATATAAACCCCACTTGCCACCGCTACAGGGCAAGTGGAAAGAGACGGGCAAAGCACCAGAAATGGCGCATCTAATTGATGCATCATTTCTGGGCGGCTGCTATTTTTAGGCTTGGGGGGGACCCAATATCCATGGCCACTTATCAGTCTGAGAATACCAGCCCCCAGCTGTCTGCTTTAGCTGGTTGTCAAAAATGGGAGGGACCCCACACCATTTTTTAAAATTATTTATTTAAACAATTTAAAAAACAATGTGGGGACCCCTCTACTCTTGATAACCAGCCTTGCTGAAGCTGACGGTTGCAGCCCGTCAGTTTTCCCTGGCTGGTTATCAAAAATACAGGGAAACCCACACTGTTTTTTTAATTATTTATTTAGAGTGCAGGCACCAGCTGCTGAATACTCCCATCAGCCGCTCCTGCTCTCGCTGTTACTAGCAGCAAAAAGGGTAGGCTGATGAGAGCAGTAGTCCTATAAGCCGACGCCAGTGACCGGAAGTAAATTATTTACCTCCGATCACAGCTGCGGGCTCACTCTCTCTTTTGACAGCGTGGGAACTGCAACTGTCTGATCGATGTTAATGACTTACCCCCAGATCAGAGGCAGTGTTTGCAACGCTGTCATGCACATGACAGAGCGACAAACACCCAGTGTTTGGGGGGGCCAAATCTTCCTGGTGAATTCCGTGTTCAGGGTCCGTGCCCGAACAGTAGGTGTTCGGTACGGGCGCTGATCTTTACTGTTCAGGTTCCCAAATCTCTACTTTGCTGGCCTTATACAGGCCCAGGTAGATGATCACATGAAAGCAGGCCAGGTCACCTACAAAGCCCGACGAAGAGCATAACAGAGTTCAGCGGACCGAGGAGAAGGGAGCAAAGCCCGTATCTGGGACAGGTGCGTAACATGGATATTGATGAGAAGCTTAAAAATAAGCTAACGTATCTCCCATATGAAGAATATACACTGCTCAAAAAATAAAGGGACCACTTAAACAACAAAATGTAAGGGCCCCGTCACAGATAGCGACTCACCAGTGATCCCGACAATGATATGAACTTGCCAGGGTCGCTGGTGTGTCGCTACATGATCGCTGGTGAGCTGCCAAACAGGCAGCTTCACCAGCGATCAGCACCAGCGACGACGAGCGCTCGCGTCGCTGTGTACCTTAGATACCAGCGCGCTGGTGCAGGGAGCTGGTAACCAAGGTAAACATCGGGTTTCTAAGCGGCGCGCGGCGCTTAGAAACCTGATGTTTATCTTGGTTACCAGCTCCCTGCACCAGAGCGCTGGTATCTAACGTACACTTCGGGTTTCTAAGCGCTGCACGGTGCTTAGAAACCTGATGTTTACCTATGTTACCAGCGTCCAGCTCGCAGATCGCTGGTCTCCCACCTGCCAGACGCAGCGATGCGTGCTGGCCAGCGGGAGACCAACGATCAAAAAAATTTCCTGGCCATTCCAGCACGATCAGCAATACCAGGCGGGGGGGTGGTCGCTGATAAGTGTCACACACAGGGCTCTCGCTGGTGAGATCGCTGTTACGTCACAAAACTTGTGACTCAACAGCGATCTCGCTAGCGAGATTGCTGTGTGTGACGGGGGCTTAACTCCCAAGTTAATCACACTTCTGTGAAATCAACCTGTCCAGTTATGAAGCAACACTGTGAATCAATTTCTCTTGCTATTGTGCAAATGGAACAGACAAATGGTATTAATGATAGTCAATTAGCAAGACACCACCTATAAAGGAGTGGTTCTGCAGGGGGTGACCACAAACCATTTCTTTGTTCTCATCCTTTTTGGCTATTGTTTTGCTCACTTTTGCATTTGGTCATTGCTCTCACCCCAAGCGGTACTGTACAGTAGCATAAGGCGGTGTCTGCAACTCACAAAAGTTGCTCAGGTAGTGAAGCTCATCCAGGATGGCACATCAATGCGAGCTGTGACAAGAAGGGTAGTTGTGTCTGTCAGTGCAATGTCAAGAGCATGGAGCAGATACCAGAAAACAGGCCAGTACACCAGGAGACATGGAGAGGGCCGTAGGAGGGCAACAACCCAGAGGCTGGGACCCTACCTTCTCCTTTGTGCAAAGAGGAACAGGAGGAGCAGTGCCAGAACCCTGCAAAATGAAGTCCAGCAGGCCACTAACATCTATGGTCTGCTCAAACTGTCAGAAATAGACTCCATGAGGGTGGTATGAGGGCACGATGTCCACAAGTGGATGTTGTGCTTACAGCCCAACAATGTGCCGGGCGATTAGCAATTGTCAGAGATCACCAAGATTAGCATATTTGACATTGGTGTCCTGTGCTCTTCGCAGATGAGATCAGGTTCACACTGAGCACATTTGACAGATGTGACAGAGTATGGAGACGCCAAATCCAATTGAACAGTTGACTGATGCTTTAATATAGGTATTTGAGAAGATCCCTCAGGAGCACAGCCAACGTCTCATCAGGAGCATGTCCAGGTGTTGTAGGGAGGTCATACAGGCACATGGAGGCCACACACACTACTGAGCATCATTTCCTTGTCTTGAGGGATTTCCACTGAAGTTGGATCAACCTTTTATTTGATTTTCCACTTTGATTTTGAGTATCATTTCAAATCCAGACCTCCATGGGATATTAATTTTGATTTACATTGATCATTTTTATGTTTTATTGCTCTCAACGCATTCCACTATATAATGAATAAATATTTATAACTGGAATATTTCATTCAGTGATATCTAGGATGTAGGATTTTAGTGTTCCCTTTATTTTTGAGCAGTGTATATAACATACTATAATTGGGCAAAAACATATAAATCAGCACGTTCGGGTGTCAGATGCTCTTTATTCCTTAGAAGGACAACACTGGGATAACCCATAAAAAAAAAAAATACAACTCACTTTGCATAGAATTGATATTGCATATCAAATGTTGAGGCACCTACATGGTTAGCTGATCATGAAAGACTATAGTGACTGACTACTTTCTACATCCCAGGTCATTCATGAGTTAAAATTCTGGCAAACTCAGCACAGTTCATACCCAGAGGACTTTTACTACACAGCACTTATTGGTCCCAACAGAGTCTGGAAATCAGCATTGTGGTGTCTCTGGAGAGGACAGTCGCTTTCATTCTGTCTTCAGATCTTTTTTGTCGTGGTTCAGTTACAGTGAGGGAAATAAGTATTTGATCCCTTGCTGATTTTGTAAGTTTGCCCACTGACAAAGACATGAACAGTCTATAATTTTAAGGATAGGTTAATTTTGACATTGAGCGATAGCATATCAAAAATAAAATCCAGAAAATCACATTGTATAAATTATATACATTTATTTTTATTCTGCAGTGGGAAATAAGTATTAGATTCCTCTGACAAACAAGACTTAGTACTTGGTGGCAAAACCCTTTTGGGCAAGCACTGCAGTCAGACGTTTTTTGTAGTTGATGATGAGGTTGTGCTCACATGTCAGGAGGAATTTTGGTCCACTCCTCTTTGCAGATCATCTATAATTTATTAAGATTTTGAGGCTATAGCTTGGCAACTCGGAGCTTCAACTCCCTCCATAAGTTTTCTATGGGATTAAGGTCTGGAGACTGGCTAGGCCACACCATGACCTTAATGTTATTCTTTTTGAACCACTCCTTTGCTGCCTTGGCCGTATGTTTTCGGTCATTGTCTTGCTGGAAGACCCAGCCACGACCCATTTTTAATGTCCTGGCGGAGGGAAGCAGGTTGTCACTCAGGATTTTTTGGTACATGGCTCCTTCCACTTTCTCATTGATGCGGTGAAGTAGTCCTGTGCCCTTAGCAGAGAAACACCTCCAAACGATTATGTTTCCACCTCCATGCTGTACAGTGGGGACGGTGTTCTTTGGGTCATAGGCAGAATTTCTCTTCCTCCAAAAATGGGAGTTGAGTTAATGCCAAAGAGCTCAATTTTTGTTTCTCATCTGACCACAGCACCTTCTCCCAATCACTCACAGAATCATCCAGGTGTTCATTGGCAAACTTCAGACGGGCCTGCACATGTGCCTTCTTGCGCAGGGGGACCTTGAGGGCACTTCAGGTTTGTAAACCTTTACGGTGAAATGTGTTAACAATGGTTTTCTTGGTGACTGTGGTCCCAGCTGCCTTGCGATTACTAACATGTTCCCCCGTGTAGTTTTAGGCTGATCTCTCATCTTCCTCATGATCAAGGATACCCCACGAGGTGAGATTTTGCATGGCGCCCCAGATCGATGTCGATTGACAGTGATTTTGTATTGCTTCCAATTTCTTGCTATTGCATCAACAGTTGTCTCCTTCTCACCCAGCGTCATACTTATGGTTTTGTAGCCCATTCCAGCTTTGTGCAGGTCTATGATCTTGTCCCTGACATCCTTATAAAGCTCTTTGGCCTTGCCCATGTTGTAGAGGTTAGAGTCTGACTGGTTAATTGAGTTTTTGGACAGGAGTCTTTTATAAAGGTGACTATGTAATACAGCTAGGGATCAAATACTTATTTCCCCCACTGTATATCACACTTTACCTGGTATCCACCATAGTATAACTCCAAGACGAAGGGGACATGAAGGAGGGACTGGATAAATAACCAATAATCCATGAAAGTGAAATATATGAAATAAAAGAAAATCTATTACTTTATTCACTGTTTTAGATTATTTATGACTTAAATTGTAGCTGTTGATTCATATAAAACCTGTAAAAAAAACCCATAGTTTTACTCACATCCCACATGACACAGTAAGACTGCTTTGGGTGCATATAACAGTCCAATATATATAGGAACTTTTCTGATACTCCAGCTCTATAGCTTGCAATCCACTCTTTTTAATGCGGGTGGTTCTTCTATACCAGCATTCTGCCAGTATTATATGTGCAGGATCTTCTTATTCCTTCACTTCCCAGCATGTATTCATCCTGCTATTGCCCAATGGGTTGACTGTTTTAATGTGAGAGTCAACCTCTCTGTTTTGCCTATATGCGCTTTGAGAAACAGGAGATTAGGAACAGAGAGACAAAGACCTGTCTCACTTCCTGTAGAGAGATAAAGACCCAACTCCACTTTCTGTAGAGCAATAAAGACCCACCTCCACGTCCTGTACAGAGATAAAGACAAGCCCCACTACCTGTAGCGAGATAAAGACGCACCCCTACTTCCTGTAGAGAGATAAAGACCCAACCCCACTTCCTGTAGCGAGATAAAGACCCACCCCTACTTCCTGTAGCGAGATAAAGACCCACCCCTACTTCCTGTAGAGAGATAAAGACCCACCCCTACTTCCTGTAGAGAGATAAAGACCCAACCCCACTTCCTGTAGAGACCCAAATACTTGACCCCATTTCATGTTGAGACAACCCCCCCCACACAAATATTGTAAAGAGACAAACTCACTTGTAGGGAGACAAGACTTTCCTATACTTACAGATGACAGACAAAGACCAATCTCAACATACTGCGGATAAACAAAGACTTTCCCTTACTTCCTATAGAGAGCCAAAGACCCATCCTTCATTTTGTAGAGAAATAAAGCCCCACCCCCACTTTCTGTAGAAAAAAATTACCCATCCCACTTCCTGTAGAGGCAAGACTTGCCCACACTTCCTGTAGAAAAACAAAGACCCATCCCCAATTCCTGTAGAGATAAAGACCAGTCTGTTATCTAATGTAGAGAACAAGGCCCACCCTCACTTCCTGTAGAGAGACAGGAACTCATCCTCACTTCCTGTAGAGAGAGACCCACCTCCACTTCCTGTAGCGCAATAAAGACCCGCCTTCACATCCTGTACAGAAATAAATACCCGCCCCACTTCCTGTAGAGAGATAAAGACCCGTCCCCACTTCCTGTAGAGAGATAAAGCCCCACCGCCACTTACTGTGTATGGCGATGTCACGCCTGTGCCTTCCTGATAACAGATGTGCGGAGAAACAAGAATCTGCCATGTTATATTTGCCATACATTTTAGTGTGCTGTAAGCTAAATCCGTCTCCTCCCCCATACACATGTGCGTTCTCCACAGCTAGCATTCTGGCCTTGGCTGAGCTAAGCATTAATGGTTCTGGCAAGAAGTCAAAGGGAAACAGCTGCTTCATATGCAGAAATGCGCTGCCATTCCAATCACACATGTTACAGTGCAGGTAAAACAGCTAGATTTTTTATTGTGCCAAATTAATTGATCGTGTAGGGGCCAAGTGGCATGGAGCTGGTGCAGATTTTTGCCCAGGTGCATGTGGATCACCCGCCAGGGCATTGGGGATAATCGGTACCAGCTGCTTCTTAAAGGGGATGTGTCACAGCAGCAGTGACCCGGTCCGTGGCCCTAGGCATCCAATAAAAGGGATAGTGAAAAAGGGATAATGAAGTTTGTTATAAAGTGTTCATGACGCCACCCGTGGTATTCGGTCAGGGGACCGACGCTGCAATGCAAATCCTCTGGGGTGATGATAGGGCAGCAAAGATGGTTAAGCTCTCCACGGGTAGAGCTGTGTCCCAGGGCAGTTAGGATGGTAAAGGTGATGTTGGTGGTGAGTGTGGTACAGGGCAGGTGACGCAGGAATGATTCAAAAGACACAGCAGGGTGCAGTTTCCATTACCTTTTACTGAGCTGTGCAGGCACAGTCCGGGGCTCAGGTTACAAATGGTTCTGGAGCCGGTCAGCCTGGAAGCAATTTGGGAATTTCATTAGTCAAGTGGGTTGAGAGGCCTCCTTTCTAGCGCTATTTTCTGAGGTACTTGCTGCTGTAAACTCTATTCAAGTCCCTCTTTCTGTCTGATGCTTAGGTAGAACTCCACTCGCATGACAGGCAGCTGGAGCCTGCTTCAGGAATCGTTCCTATCTGGCGTCTCCGGCTCACATGTGCTGCTGTGTCGTCGAGTATCAGTAGGGGACAGAGGATCTGTGGTCTTCTGCCCTCTGGATTCTGCTGCCGGGGCTTTAGTACCCACACAGCCTCAGGCTCTGGTGCCCGATCACTGGTGCTCAAGCCTGGGGTGAGCTCAGAGCGAGCTCCTATCCGCATCTCCTATCCACACGTCCTCTCTCAACCCTGTTCAGGCACTAACTCCTCACCACTAACTTCCTCCTCTTGACCAGAGAGCAGCTCCCCTGAAGTTGGGTTTAGCGCTCCCCCTGCTGGCATGGAACAGGAACTGTGTTGTATGCTGGAACTACCTGGTAAGGGGATTCCTTCTTTGCTTCCAGGCATGACATCACTCCCCACTGGAGGTGGGCAAGGCCATTGTGGCAACCAAACTCCTGGGGTGACACACATGTGAACACAGCAAAACACCTTTGGATTTTGCTGACTATATGCTAATTCAGCCTACAGCTATTCTCCCCAGCCTGCTCATGCATGCTCTGCTGGGGCGGACATATCATTGGTGCAGCCACAGGGGCTCACAAGATAAATGGGCCCATTTCTATCTCCAAAGCAGTAAGCATCTTCTGTCATAGACAAAACTATTTTTTTCTGCACAGATTTGTCACAAAAGCTGGAGGATTTCCTAGTACCAGCAAAGTAAATGAGATTCCTGAAGGCTCATGCACACGTTACTTATTTTTTCCTTGCAGATTTGGTGCAGATTTAAATCTGCCATATGTCAATTCTTTCAGCGTTATTTGCTGCAGATTTAACCCATACTAATGAGTGGGGAAAAGTCTGTAACACAAAAAGCCTTGAGACATGGAGCCACGGTGGCTTGAGCATTTTTTTCAGCCTGCCGAAAATACTAGATTAAGACACGAGCATGCTCAGATAACGCCATATCCGAGCACGCTCGCTCATCAATAATCAGCATATGAAAAAATCACTGATGCTAAAAACGGCACTGACCAAACTAATAAAATCTGATCCCAAACACTGATGAAAGTCGTCTTTCTTTTTTTTTTTTTTTGCACGCGAGAAAAATCATTGATGTCTGTGTAGGGAGGAGGGCCCCGGCAGAATGTCCGGGCCGGAACCAAAGGGACCACCATCTAGGTTCCTAAGGGAACTGTACCCGAGGAATGGAGAAGGAGAGTGGACTGCTGGGAGTGACAGGACAGCAAGGGGAGGGGCGAGTATAAAAGGGACAGGGAGCGCACAGGGGAGTCAGTTGGCGGAACGGCAGATACGAAGCAAGAGACTGTGGGACTTTGAGAGAGCCAGAGTGACAGACGGTGACCAGAGAGGAGACCAGCGGCAGAGGGTAGACATACAGTGGCCTGCGGAGAGTAAGCGCCGAACTTACCAACAAGATACTGCCACTTCACTTCAATCCGGGGTCACTACCTGCCCACGGTCGTCCGCAGCTGTTACCGCTGTGCTCCAGCCTGTTGCGGCCTGTCCGCCGCCTCTCGCAGCCGCTGCAGCTTCACTCCAGCCCGCGGCTGCGGCCTGCCCGCTACCGCCCCGCTTCAGCCCGCGGCTGCAGCCTGTTCATCATCGCCCGCAGTTGCCGTCACCCTACTGCAGTCGGCAGTTGGGGCCTACTCCTCGCCTACGGAGAAACTCCCGGCTTGGGGACTGGAGTCTCATTGAACTCGCTTACGTGCCGAACCCCACTGTTTCTACAGGGGGTCACCTCATCAAAGGACTCCCTCAGGGCCTGTTGTGCCCCAACTCCTCCTGGGCGCTGGGGCGCCCGAAGACTACGACAGATCTTCAGCAGCTGGGCCCAGTGGCTGCGACACCAAAGCAGCCTCATCAGAGACGCCACAGCAGCCTCATCAGAGATGCCGAGTGACATCAGGATGGATAAGTGACACTATAGGAAATATGGACCCGGAGTCGGCCATATTGCGGCCCTATAGCAACCGGCCTTTGCCGGGTTAGTCGTGTTCTCTTTGAAAGTGTTTGTTTGTGCAGAGTCCAGGTCCAGGTATCCTGTGTACTTATCTCACACGACAGCAGACTAAGTAATAATGCGAGGCCACTGACGCATTAATATTAAGAGCAGGTCATGCAAAATCGAGCCTGGTCCTCTCTTTTTTTATATTAAACATGTTAATTTTATGTAACACTAGCTGAAGAGTCCGGCGCTGCATGGGCATAGTAACTAACTCCGGTTATAATAAATTATAATGATTATATCTATATATATAAAGCTGAGTGTATAGCCCCGCCCACACCGCATAGCCACATTCACTATAATATCCCACATCATCCCGTCAGCCAGAGCCACCAGACTAGTACCCATAATATCCCACATCATCCCGTCAGCCAGAGCCACCGGACTACTACCCCTAATATCCTACATCATTCCGTCAGCCAGAGGCACCGGACTACTACCACTAATATCCCACATCATCCCGTCAGCCAGAGCCACCGGACTACTACCCCTAATATCCCACATCATTCCGTCAGCCAGAGCCATCCGACTACTACCACTAATATCCCACATCATCCCGTCAGCCAGAGCCACCGGACTACTACCCCTAATAGCCCACATCATTCCGTCAGCCAGAGCCACCGGACTACTACCACAAATATCCCACATCATCCCGTTACAACTGCCAGATTACTACCACTAATATCCCACATCATTCCGTCAGAGCCACCGGACTACTTCCCCTAATATTCCACATCATCCCGTCAGACAGAGCCACCAGACTACTACCCCTAATATCCCACATCATCCCATTAGCCAGAGCCACCGGACTACTACCCCTAATATCCCACATCATCCCCTCAGCCAGAGCCACTGGACTACTACCCCTAATATCCTACATCATCCCGTCAGCCAGAGCCACCGGACTACTACCCATAATATGCCACATCATCCCATCAGCCTGGGGTCAGTACCAGAGCGCTGAGTGGAACGGTCCTAACTACCTAATACCGGGGATCCCTTTAAGAGAGGCCTTGGGTGAGAATCAAAGCGCTGAGGGATTTACCCTAACTTCCATACCAGAGATCCCTTTAAGAGAGACCTGGCATCAGAACCAGAGCCCTGAGTGGATTTGCCCTGACTTCCATACCAATGATCCCGTTAATAGAAGCCTGGGGTGAGAATAAGAGCGCTGAGGGATTTACCCTAACTTCCATACCGGAGATCCCTTTAAGAGAGGCCTGGGGTCAGTACCAAAGCGCAGAGTGGATTTGCCCTCACTTCCATACCGGGGATCCCTTTAAGAGAGCCTGGGATCAGAACCAGAGCGCTGAGTGGATTTGCCCTGACTTGTATACCAATGATCCCTTTAAAAGAAGCCTGGGGTCAGAACCACAGCGCTGAGTGGAACGGTCCTAGCTTCCATACCGGGGATCCCTTTAAGAGAGCCTGGGGTCAGTACCAGAGCATTTGAAGGCAATTGCCCTGACTTCCATACCAGGATCCCTTTAAGAGAGCCTAGGGTCAGAACCAGAACGCTGAGTGGAATTGCCCTAACTTCCATACCGGGGGGATCCCTTTAAGAGAGGCCTGGGGTCAGAAACAAAGCGCTGGATGGATTTGCCCTGACTTCCATACCAATGATCCTTTTAATAGAAGCCTGGGGTCACAATCAGAGCGCTGAGGGATTTGCCCTATCTTCCATACCCGAGATCCCTTTAAGAGAGGCCTGGGGTCAGTACCAAAGCGCAGAGTTGATTTGCCCTCACTTCTGTACCGGGGATCCCTTTAAGAGACCCCGGGGTCAGAACCAGAGCGCTGAGTGGAACGGTCCTAATTCCATACCGGGGATCCCTTTTAGAGAGGCCTGGGGTCAAAACCAAAGCGCTGGATGGATTTGCCCTAACTTCCATAACAATGATCCCTTTAAGAGAGGCCTGGGGTCAGTATCAGAGCCCCGAGGGATTTGCCCTAACTTCCATACCGGAGATCCCTTTAAGAGGGAAGATGTGCCTATGGGATGGAGGATGTGTGACGGGTATATGGGCAGGGAGGGGGTGATTCATTTCTGTCATGTGCTCTCTGCTTCTTTCTGGGGGGCAGACAATGGCTGGGAGCTTATGTTCCCGGGGATGCTAGATTTCTCCCACCATGTCAGTGTCTGCTGAGGTGTTGTCGAGTGGGAAAACTGTTGCTCAAAGCAACCAATCACACCTCAGCTTTGTTTAAACAGCTCTGGTGAAATGAAAGATGCTTAGTGAGTGGTTGCAAAGAAAACTGTTGCTCATAGCAACTAATCACAGCTCAGCTTCTTTTAAACAGCTCTGGTGAAATGAAACATGCTTCGTGATTGGTTGGTGATACACACATACACATACATACATTCAATTTTATATATATAGATTTTATTTATTTGATTTTGTAACATTTTCTTATATGTATTTTCACACAATTGCATTTATTTGTACACATGAATTAACCCCGGCCATACTGATATATCTTTTGGTAGATTTTGCCAATTGGGACGCTAGGAAAGCTGGGTGGTTTTGCATTATCTATCACTACTATAGAGGGAGTTAAAGAGTTAGTAAGTGATGCAAAGAAAGATGCTAAGGATGTAATATTAGAAAAAGAAAAGACGATGTAAACAATACCTGTAAAAAAAAGAAATCGAAAATATAATAAATGTTTACAGTGGATGTGAATGCATCTGGCAAATAAAAAAAAATAGAAATTCATTGAAAGATAGCTCTTTTTTTTTTCTTTCTCCCTCCTGCATCATTCTAAGAAATCCACCAACCATAAAACCAAGTGTTCCCACCACCCACCACCCCCAACCCTCCTGCATCTCTGCAGCAGCCAGAGAACCGGCCATATTGAGTTTAAAATTCTGTCTGAGCTGCAACATCGAGGGGAAAATTACATTATAGAAATAGATATATTCCAGGACAGCAGCCGGAGACCCCCCTCACCCCTCCCAGGCCATGGGCAGGAGAGAGCGCCCACCACCCCATGGGCTAAGCTCGGTAACACTGGCACTCAGCCTCCTGGGTAAGTTGTATGGCCAGTTCTGCATGCACAGCTGGGTATACATCTGCCGCAATGCACTTCCACCCTCCGCACCCTTTCACTTCCAGCTGGGGGTAAATGATGCCCATGCATTCAACCTATAAAAAAGACAAAAAAAAGAGATAAATAATCAAAAATAATAAAAAATAAACATTTAATTGCATTGGAATGTAACGGTGTCAGAGTAGGGGTGATGGGTAGATCCTATATCTGTACATAGAGTATCATGATGGGATAGTCACCTGCCATTAATGGACGGCGCACCCCAAGTCACCTTCACATGCCTTGCCTGACCTGATTCTAGCACACATCACTGCAGCCTAGATTATGGCACTGAGGGATTCCAGGGAGGATTAATACGGAGGCTGCCGATTACATATGGGAAGAACGATGTTGATGGTTTCCTAACTGGGAATTAAAAGCTTCGGGGAGGAATTCTGTATATTGCAACAAGGTCATGAATACAAGAAATGTCATAGATAAGGGGCAATCGATAAATGGATTGTGTGCGTTACAAAAATTAACTGTACGTGATGTAAAATGTACACTGTTACTGGGACGCTTCGAAAAGGTCAATGGGTCCATTCTAAAATCCCAGTAACTGTGTTGTTATAGTAATGTTGAACTGATACAATGGTGATTGCATATCAGCAAGACTTATACTGTAGTATTAGTGTTAGGCATGGATACCAAAATGCATAGGATTCTGTCATTCTGGCACGTATATATGTGTGTAAATGAAAATAAATATATAAATGGATAGAAATATATACTATATATATATATACTGTATATATATTATATATATGTATTTATATAATAATATATATATAAAATATATTAGGCTTAAAGGTCCAGTTTGCGGGCCTAGACCTGTATCTAAAAACCCTAACAATTTTACATATGCATGTATGTGTAAATATAAATATATATATATATATATATATATATATATATATAATGCATAGATAGATATGCAAAAATGGCGTAAGAATTTGAATGCCTAAAATTACTAGATTCTAGATTTTAGTAGATTTACAACATCTAGATATATAGATAGATAATGAAAAAATGGCATAAAAATGTCAAATCCTAAAATTACTAGATTCCAAATTCTAGTAGTTTTCACAACATCCTGAAAATGGGATTATACGATGCAAAGTCCCATTCCAGCGGCATCTGAGCATCTGGGATAGACAACATGCTGCATACAGTAGAACTATTCCCCCCTCCTTTTCCCTTCCATCCAGCCCCCCACCTCCTCCTCCTCCAGTAAACCTGACTCAGCAGAGGAGTTATTGATCATGTAATAATGGAGTGCTGTGCAGTTACCCCTGCCATTCTGGAGTGTGGGGAGTGATTGCAGTACCATAAGTCGCCACTAGGCAGCCTCTTAACCCCTCTTATACCGCTTACTCTGCAATGTGACCCGCATGGTGCACCAGATGGCTGTCCAGGATATACCCGCAGTGCAGCAACCACAGATGAGACAGAGACAAGGAAGAGAGCGGGGAGGGAAAGTAAAAAAAAGAGTTATTACGGATGCAGGCATTAAAATACAAAGCGAGAACGAAGTTAGCGGAATTACTAATTGACGCATTGAAAAGATAACAGTTTAAGAGTGATGGTGTAAAGGGTTAAAATGCTGCAAAATTTGGTTACCACATCTGTATGGGAACAATCTAGGGTGTTTTGTACATAAATAATTTTGGGTTTGAAGATAATCACAGAGAAGCTCATTGCTGACTGTGGATTATCAGGCCACGTTCCCACGGTGCAGTTTTGGTGCATTTTTGACGCTGCAGATTGTCTGATTGTCGGCACCATTTCAGGTTACTTGCATTTTTTTCTAAAATACGCAGCGTAAAAAAAATGACCAAAAGCTCAGTGTACATTGTCCTGGAAGACTTTGGAGTAACTACACCCATCTTGTCATGCTAATAAACTTCATGAAAGGGATTTCTCTGTGTAATCAAACGTTCTACAACTCTCTAATATGCTTTATAGTTTAATTCCTCCAGAACCTTCTGGGAGGCAGAAATCCCTCATTCTGTCCACTTGCTAAGAAGTAGATACAATTGTATCTCTTGAAGACCACTATGCCCTGTGAGCGAAATGGCAGTGTGGTTTGTGCAGCTCACAGAGTATGGTCTAGACTGGATACAGCTGTATACGTCTCCTATCTATTATCTATTATATATCTATTATATATCATTCGATCTATCATCTATTTTCTATCTATTTATTATCTAGAAAATCAAAAAAGATGGAGGCAGCACACCATATGAAATTTTAGAAAAAAGTGCTTTTTAATAGCCCATGTGGCTGTTGTTTCTTATTTTTCATTTATTATCTATCTATCTATCTATCATCTATTATCTATCTATCTATCTATCATTCTATTTATCTATCTATCTATTATCTATTTATTATCTATCATCTATCTATTGTCTATCTATTATCTATCGAACTATCTATCTCTCTATTATCTATCTATATCTATCTGTCTATTTATCTATTATCTATCTATCTATCATTCTATCTATTATATCTATTATCTATCTATTTATCTATCTATCTCTCTATCTATTATCTATTTAAATAAATAGTTAAAATTTGCGCTTAATAATGAACCCCTTAAGCTTATGGTACAATATGAAATACACACAAATAGATTAGATTGCTCCTTATTAGGTAATTGTTACCTTAAAGTGTAGTCTGAGCAAATGTCTGAGCTCCTGTGGATCAATATGGTAGTGAGCGTTGTATATCTTGATGTAGAGTCAAAAATATATTGCCAGTAGAACCAGGGCCGGTTTTAAGCAAAGTGGGGCCATAGGCAAGGTTTAAAATGGGGCCCCAAATGCTAACATATTGCACATCACACAGAAGCATTTCGATTGTATTTCCATGCGCTGAGTTCAGGCCACTAAATGAGTGTGATCGACAATATTGAAGTCGTTCAACACTTGTTTCCCGGCCTCTTTCCACAGTCTGGGAAAGAATGATGGGGACAGTACAATCACTAATGGATCACTAAGGCTAGTTTCACACTAGCGTTTATGAGCGCAGCGACGGCCTGCGCACGGCCGCCGCTAAGCCCTGCCCCCTGCTGCGCCTCCGCCGGTAGCTCCGCCCACCGGCGCATGACGCTGCATGCGCCCTGCGTCCCCTATCTTTATCACTGGGGGTGCAGGCCGTGCGCAGGCATGCGTCCTTTTGACGGTGCGCCGACCTGCGCCAAACGCGCCTGCTGCAGTTTGGTTGCGTCGGCGCACCGTCAAAAAGGCGCATGTGCCGCCAAACGCATACTGCGCACGGCCTGCGCCCCCTGTGATAAAGATAGGGGACGCAGGGCGCATGCAGCGTCATGCGCCGGTGAGCGGAGCTACCGGCGGAGCCGCGGCAGGGGGCGGGGCTTAGCGGCGGCCGTGCGCAGGCCGTCGCTGCGCTCATAAACGCTAGTGTGAAACTAGCTTAACAGATCACCATACAGTATCATGTTATCAGTGGCACATCTACAGTTTACACCCCATAGTCCTCCATATAGTATAATGTCCCCCATAGTCCTCCATATTGTATAATACACTCCCTATAGTCTTCCATATAATATAATGTGCACCATAGTCCTCCATATAGTATAATACACTCCTCATAGTGCTCCATATAGTATAATGCTCCGCCATAGTCATCCATGTAGTACAATTCACTTCCCATAGTATAATGCACCCCATAGTTCTTCATATAATGTATTCCCCATAGTCCTCGATACAGTGTAATGCAGCCCACATATAGTATAATGCAGCCACCCCATAGAGTATAATGCAGCTCCGCCATACAATATAATGTAACTCCCATAGAATATAATGCAGCCCCCCTCTTATAGTATAATGCAGCCACCCCTTAGAGCATAATGCAGCTATCCCACCGAGTATAATGCAGCCACTCCACAGAATATAATGTAACCCCCCCATAGAATATAATGCAACCCCTCCATAGAATATATGACAACCCCCTCAGAGTATAATGCAGCCCCTTATATAGTATAATGTAGCCCCCCCATAGAATATAATGTAGCCCCCTCATAAAGTATAATAAAACCCCATACAAAATAATCTAGCCCCCATAGAATACAATGTAGCCTCCTCATATAGTATAATGTAGCCCCCTCATAGAGTATGATGCAATCACCCCACATAGAATATAATAAATATAATACAGCCCCCATAGAATATAATGTAGCCCCAAATAGAATATAATACAGCCCACCTCCCCATATTATATAACACAGCCTCCCCCATAGAATATAATGTAAAATGTACCCTCCTTGGTATATAACACAGCCGCATAGTATATAGCCCAGCCCCACATGGCATATAGCCCAGCCCTACATGGTATATAGCCCAGCACCACATGGTATATAGCCCAGCACCACATGGTATATAGCCCAGCCCCACACGGTATATAGCACAGCACCACACGGTATATAGCACAGTACCATATGGTATATAGCACAGCACCACACGGTATATAACACAGCCCACCATGGTATATAGCACAGCCCATGATGGTATATAGCCCAGCATGGTATATAGCACAGCACACCATGGTATATAACCCAGCATGGTATATAGCCCAGCACACCACATGGTATATAGCCCAGCATGTTATATAGCCCAGCACAACATGGTATATAGTCCAGCACCACATGGTATATAGCCCAGCACCACATGGTATATAGTTCAGCACCACATGGTATATAGCCCAGCACACCACATGGTATATAGCCCAGCATGGTATATAGCCCAGCACACCACATGGTATATAGCCCAGCATGGTATATAGCCCAGCACCATTTGGTATATAGCCCAGCATAGCATATATAGCTGCCGCAACCCACCCTCCCCGAAGAATGGCCCCCCACAGTCCAGTACTCACACTGATGTATTAAAAAAACAAACAAAACACACCCCTCACCTTCTCCTCGTGCCCGCGCTGCTCCCGGCTCCTGTCTCCTGCTCTGCCTGGTACACAGTGAGTGCGTGATGACGTCATCGCGCACCCGCTGTGTCAGAGGCAGAGCGGGGAATGATGGGAGAGGGAGCATCAGCTGACGCTCTCTCCTCCATCATTGCTTTGAACTGTACCGGTGACGCCAGTATAGTTCAATGCGGCGGCGGGGGGAGTCGGCGCTGGGGGCAGGCGGGCCCCCCTGCCTCACAGGGGCCCCATAGCGGTTGCGTGATGTGCTGCTAGCTGGGGGTCCCTGGGAGAGTGGGGGCCCTAGGCAGCTGCCTGGTCTGCCTGCCCCTAACGCTGGCCCTGAGCAGAACATGGGTTAATACCACGACTCTTCCAGAGTGCTGTCCCGGCCAGTGACAGACACTCAACGTTCCCCTCTTCCAGCGGCACGCCGGCGTGTAGCGTGCACGATGTGAAGCTGTGGCATGTGGTAGGCCAACAGGACCTTCGTGACGTCACCGGTCACATGATAGATTACAGGGAGCGTGGTGGACCAATTCCTCTCCAACTAGTTTTGGAAAAAACACGGTTTCCTTCATCAGGGATGGTCCATTGGAGGAATTGATCACCTTAAATACCTTCTGGTACAACCCTCAAATCCTAATAGTTCAACCTCGCAGTTTAACCCCTTAGGTGCAAGACTGTCCATATTAAAAATCCACTGACTCTCCATACAGGACATTTGTTTAATATAGTCCCCTTTTCCCCAACTTTTGCGCACAACTTGGAGACCTGTGTTTGTCGTTCCCATAGAAGATCCCCCATGATGTTCACAATAGTGTTTAGATAAATGACAGGTCTCCAAGTTGTGCGCAAAAGGTGGAGAAAAGGGAACTATATTAAACAAATGTCCCGTATTTATCTATCTATCTATCTATCTATCTATCTATCCCGCCTCTATATCACCAATGTCCTGATTTTTTTCACAACAAACTCGAAACTTTGGAGTAAATAAAACAAAGTATATTAGAAGATGGTATCACTTTAAAGTAGTAAACCCGTGTAACATGTTTGCGGTGTAATTTTGTAAACAAACTGCATTACTTATGTTGCACTGACTCTGAGTTAGGCTGGAGTCACACATAGCGACTCACCAGCGATCCTGACAACGATATCAATGTGTCAGGATCGCTGGTGAATCGCTATGTGATCGCTGGTGAGCTGTCAAACAGACAGCTTCACCAGCGATCAGCACAGCGACGCCCAGCGTCGCTGTGCACGTTAGTTACCAGAGCGCTGATGCAGGAAGCTGGTAACTAACGTATACATCGGGTATCCAAGGGACGTGCATCCCTAGATACCCGATGTGTACGTTAGTTACCAGCTCCCTGCATCAGTGCGCTGGTAACTAACGTACACATCGGGTATCTAAGGGACGCACGTCCCTTGGATACCCGATGTGTACATTAGTTACCAGCAGATCGCTGGTCTCCCGTCTCTCATACGCAGCGATGCGTGGTGGCCAGCGGGAGACCAGCAACCAAAAAAAGTCCTGGCCTTTCCTGCAGCGATCAGCGATACCGACTGATCGCTGTCACACATAGCGATCTCGCTGGTGAGATCGCTGTTGTGTCACAAAAATTGAGACTCAGCAGCAATCTCGATAGCGAGATCGCTATGTGCGACGGGGCCTTAACAGCTTATATTATCTCCCCATAGCTGCATTCAGGCTTCACGGCAGGAATCTGAGTGTTCCTTGTTGGCTCAATCTTTCCACAAATCTTTTCTTTCTATATGAAAAAAAATATACGTTTTACATGCAGTCATTAGAAAAACTAAATACACAATTTTGGAATTCTATGTTTTTTTGTAAAAGGAAATAATAAAATAAAATCACCTGGTCCTTAAAAGGCCCTAAACCTCAGATGAGCAAACTCAAGAACACGAACACATGAGAAGTTACACCACGTCATCGTTTACTTAACAGAAAATATGCCAAAGTGCAGAAAAAATAGGTGAAAAATTAAGAACATCTGATCCCATGGATCAATAGATTGCATAAAACCATACCATTGTATGTTAGTAGTTACCTTTAGATACACAGTTTGCTCCTAGAGTCAGACTTTCCTCATGTCAATGTGCCCCTTTAGCCCTTGCTTCTTATGTTTAAGGATTCTTATATAGGCCACGAAGGATCTATTTCTCCCTTGTGTTCACACTGACGCAGAGCATTGGATGAGCATTGGATGAGCATTGGATGATTTCCCTCTCCCTTCTCCTGCAGTGTCTGTAGCTAATCCTCAGCCAATGTGATACACAGTATAGAGTTCAACCTATGTCTCATCACCCTTCTCTAAAGATGTGGATGCTTAGCCCCTTCCCCTCTAAAGATGTGGATGCTTAGCCCCTTCCCCAGACACTCTGTTCTGCCATGTAGAACCTTCTCCCCCTTCCCTGCAGCTATCCTAAACACTGACACCAGAACAGTCAGCTATGTAAAGGAGGTAAAACAGACTCTACAACAGCAAAATAGTTGTTGAATTCTGCATTTACAAAAAAGGGTGCAAAAATAGCTATAACCTTTAAGTCTTTACATTTTAATAATGTAGGTACAAATATCTATGCCACTGCATTATAGGAGTTCAGCTCCGCAGCAGATCTGACAACAAGCCTGCTGACTGTTTCCTATGACAACCAGCACAATTGTGAAGCAAGACTGTTACTCCAGATCAGTGAAAATGAAGTAAAGCAGTGGGCAGCCTCCCATCATTGATCATATCAAGCCTTGTTAAAGTTGGAATTAATGAGAATTTGGTTTAAAGGGTAATTCATAGTAGCTCAATTTGTAGGAAATTAAAGGGGTGTTCTAGTTCTTAACATTTTTGGCATATCCACTGAATTTGCTGTAAATATCTGATAGATGCCTTCCTCTATCTTAAGGACTGTGGTCTCCCACAATTGACTTCTATGGGAGTTAAAAAATAAATGCCGATCGCTCGTCACTGCTACATACCGTTCTGCATGCAATGACTTCCAGTTATACTTTTCTGCCACTAATGTTTGCATGTGCTCAGTTTGTGCATCCGGGATGGAGATCACTGTGCCCGCTGTTATTTATGCCCTTAATGGCTCCGACACTCGACTGCCCTGCAACTTCAACTCGTGCTACAAGATGGACATCAAACAGTTCTCCATGAACTGGACGTATCGGAGCTGCGAGAACTGTACGGAAGAGACGGTGAGAGATGGTGTGGGTCTCTGTGTAGCGTGCATCTGTCCCAAACCATTGTCCTCCAGTATGTCCCCATCATGTGTCCCCAGTATGCACCAGGACTCTCACCTGTCCACATTGCACCAACCATCTGTAAGAACCATGAACGTCTGCGCTCCGTCCACGCTGCTGTTTCGTTTCTTTCTCATTCATTTCCATAAATGTCTTGTTTCCTTTGTGTTCACAATTTTTCTTATATTCTACAGATTACATTTTATTGGCTTTGTATTCTAATACTTTTTTATGCAAAACTAAACCCTAGTCATACCCGGCCATTTCCAAGTCATTCTTGTTTTTTTTTTTTTACAAAGTATTCATGTGTCCCATTAGGTATTCCCAAAAAATAACAATTTATTTCTTATCTACAGGATGCTGAACGCTGGAGGTCCGACCATTCAAACCTGAGTCATCCTGAAATCAATACTTTAAAACCCCGTCATAAATGAAGCAGAGGTGCACACGCTCCATTCATTGTCTATGAGACTGCTTTATTTTCTACAGTCCCATAGATAATGAATGGAGCGGAGGTTGAGCATGAGAACCTCTACTCTATTCTAAATGGGGTCTTCAGAGCCCCAAACTTGGGATTGCTGGTGATCAAACCCCCAGCGATCAGCAAGCTACACCATATCCTATTGATAGCGCATATCTTTAATTTCACACAAACTGTTATAGAGCTTGGTCTTGCTGCCCTCATCCTCAACAACAAGGTACTTTTGATGCACATACCAGTTTAATATATCTTTTATAATTCTCGTGCTCTGTAACTTGCCATTCAGTATTTTTTTTCAGCAAGTGGTTCCTTTATATCAGCATTCTGACAGCACTGTAGGTGCTGTAACTTACTTTCTTTCAATTCGCAAGACTTATTTCTCCTGTCATTGTCCAATGGTTCTTCTGACTTTTCTCATGTCATACTCTTTAACTTGCCATTCAACATTTTTTTCATTGAGCGGTGCCTTTTTATCAGCATTCTGACAGCATTGTAGGTGCGGGAACTTGCTTACAAGTACGTGTGATACACAGTGTCTGGCTTACAGACACCTATACTATAAGTGAACCCCACAAGGACAGATACTCCAACTCACCCAACCAACACTAAAGGGCCTGGCAGGAGCAGAAAGACCAAAACTTACAAGAGCTATTACCATGAGTGGAACTTCCATTGGTATCATCAATCCTTGTAGACCTCCCTTCATTATCGGCCATGCAATCTGGGAATGATATTTCCAATACCTTCGATTTTTCTTGCCCTGATCCGAAATGTTTGATGAGAAAATATATTTTTTAAGAAGTTTTTCAAGAAACCTAATAAAAAAAAAAAAGCAGCAAAAACTATAATGTGTTTTTGCAGTAGGAAAGCAATCACTAATGGAAGCCTGACAATTTCTAAGGAACTAAAACGCACCATGCTATTGAAATGGCGCTTCAAGGTCCCACTGAGAGCGCATGAAAGTGTGGGAAGCTGTGGAATAAGAACGTAGCGTGAAGCCGAATACAGAAAAGAAGCAACGTGCGCCGGATTAGTCAGTTAGCAAGGCTTACATGTAAGCGCGCTGGTACAGGAATATACAGCTCGGGCTCGTGAATATGGAGCGCGTGGGTTGAGATCGCCTCCTCAGGCAAAGCGCACAACAGGTGCTGGAGCGAAGGAAGACTGTGTGGGAAGGACATGAACCAAAGATCAAATAAGAGAGTTCAGAAAAAGTGGAAGAATAAAAAAAAATAAAAAAAGGTGATCATAGAATTAAGAATAGAACTGCACAATGTAAAGAAGGATGGGAAGGGAATGTGGCGTTCGCGGGGATGGAGAAGATCAGCGGAGCTTTGGTTTCATGCTTTTTTTTAAGATACTGATGATCAAGGGCTTATTCACACATTGTGGTCAAGTTGATTTTTTTTTTTTAACCAAAATTGTCAATTTAAAATTTTGGTAAAAAAACCCCCACAATGCTTTAAAATTATTGATGAGCGAACGCGCTTGGATAAGGTGTTATCTGAGTATTTTCGGCTAAGAATGGACTCAAAAGTAATGGAAAATTTAAGGATATGTCCACAGTGACCAAATTGGGCAGATTTAGTTTCGGAAAGGCTGAGGGTTTGACTCAACTGTTACCCTTTTTATTATAAAGGGTTAAACCCGTGAAAATCCACAGCGTGGGTCACTAACTTATTGAACATGTCTGTACACACACACACACACAACTAACACTCCATGCTTCCCTGTATTGACATCAGGTTTGGAAATTCCAAGAAGAAGAATGATACAAGTATACGAGTCGCCCCAGATTTTTGTGACTTATGCCCATCGTGCCCAGAAACTCCCAAATTTGCTGCATCCAATGGAAAATGACCCCAGAGCAAAGCCAAAAATAAATACCGGCAGTAAAGTCCCTAAAATATAGACCTCAAAATAAATAGAGTCTTTCCTGAACCCTAATAAATGAAGTCCTTAAAATAACCTCATACTTCAGCCAATAATACAGACCCCAGAGTAAGTACAGGTCATAGACCAGATCCCAAAATCAACAGACGAGACCCAAGGATAAATGCAGATCCCAAAATAAATGCACAGACATCAGACCAGACCCACTAGATTAATACAGACCCTAAATTAGAATCCCCCCGATCACAAAATTAATACAGATCCAGACCCCTCCAAATACAGGTTCCAATGCTGAGACCTTAACCCTATTGAGACCTCATGTTGACCCAAAACCAGACCCCTAATTAAATACCGACCGCAGAATAAATATGGATCTCATACTACAGATTCCTGAATAACTATAGACCCAAGACTAAATCCATACATCGGCCCAGAATAAAAAGTAACTACCGACTTGACCCCAGACTAGACCCCCTAACCAAATACAGATCAGATACACAGGACCTACGGACCAAAGACCAGACCCCCTGAATAAATACACATCCGAAAACAGACTTCATTAAATTCATACAAACTCCAGAACAAAGCCATTACATAAATACTGACCCCAAAGCAGAACATCCTAAAAAATGACCCTAGAATAAATACATACGGACCCCTACAAACTAAGGAACCAATAATAAATACTGACCCTCTATACCCCAGCTACCATGTCCAATATATATAAAGATCCAGACCTGATCATGTAAACTAATACAGACCCCGGAGTAAATTCCCGAAATAAAAAAAAATACATCAGTGATACATGAATAATCATAAATTGCAAGAACAACAATGGATGGAGATAGGAAAAAACTCATAAAGAAACAAACTGCAGGAAAGTCATGTGATGTCATGGGGATAGAAAAGGATCAGGCATGCTGGATTTGGACATGCCCAATCTTTTGTTTCCAAGACATATTCCACTTGGAATATTTTCTAAATGTCTAACCACTTTAGAGTCCATAGTTCTCCAGTGTATATGGAATTGTGGAGGATGCAGAAATGTTTAGAAGTCTTCATAGATCAATTAGCAAATAAGCGCTGTCAGCGCTCTCTCCTCTCTTCCTGATTTTATAATATGGTTTTATGTTTCCTGAATTGATTTATAGACAATGCAAATTATACTGAATCAGGAATTGCCAATTTTATCAATTTCACTGGATGGCCATCAGTAACTTGTATGGTTAGATGAGCAGTTCTTTTTATACAGTGGGTTCGGAAAGTATTCAGACCCCTTTAAATTTTTCATTCTTTATTTCATTGCAGTCACTTGGTAAATGAAAAAAGTTAATTTTTTTTCTCATTAATGTACACTCTGCACCCCATCTTGACTGATAAAAAACAGAAATGTAGAAGTTTTTCCAAATTTATTAAAAAAAGAAAAACTGAAATATCACATGGTCATAAGTATTTGCTTTGCTCAGACACTCATATTTAAGTCACATGATGTCCATTTCCTTGTCAGACTTGGCCGAAGGATCACCAGCTCCTCCTCACTATGGTCCACTCCATCGGCATCAAGGACACCGTTTTCTCCTAGTTTTCCTCCTATATCTCTGACCGCTCCTTTACTGTATCTTTTGCTGGCTCCTCCTCCTCTCATCTTCCCCTTACTGTTGGGGTTCCTCAAGGATCGGTTCTAGGCCCCCTCCTCTTCTCTTTGTACACTGCCCCTATTGATCAAACAATCAGTAGATTTGGTTTCCAGTACCATCTCTATGCTGATGACACCCAATTATACGCTTCTTCTCCTGACATCACGCCAGCCTTTTTCGAAAACACCAGTGATTGTCTAAATACTGTGTCTAACATCATGTCCTCACTATATCTGAAACTAAACCTGTCAAAGACTGAACTCCTTGTATTTCCTCCCGCTACTAATGCACCTATACCCGACATTGCTATTTCTGTGTGTGGTTCCACTATTACTCCCCGGCATCATGCCCGCTGTCTTGGGGTCATACTTGACTCCGAGCTTTCCTTTGCCCCCCACATTCGATCACTGGCTCGCTCTTGTCATCTGCACCTCTAAAACATTTCTAGAATTCAACCTTTTCTTACTATTGACTCTGCAAAACTCTTTCTGTTTCTCTTATTCTTTCTCGTCTGGACTATTGTAACTCTCTTCTATTTGGTCTCCCTCTTACCAAACTCTCCCCTCTCCAGTCTGTCTTGAATGCTGCAGCCAGGATCATATTCCTCACCAATCGTTACACCGATGCCTCTACCTTGTGCCAGTCATTACACTGGCTACCCATCCACTCCAGAATTCAGTACAAACTTATTACCCTCACCAACAAAGCACTCCATGGCTCAGCACCACCCTACATCTCCTCCCTCGTTTCAGTCTACCACCCTACCCGTGCCCTCCATTCTGCTGATGACCTGAGGTTAGCATCCTCAATAATCAGAACCTCCCACTTCCGTCTCCAAGATTATACACGTGCTGCGCCAATTCTTTGGAATGCACTTCCCAGGTCAATATGATTAGTCCCCAATCCTTACAATTTTAAGCGTGCCCTAAAAACGCATTTATTCAGACAGGCCTACCGCCTCAACACATTAACCTAACTATTCCTGTGTGGCACAGTCAAAAGTTTTACCATAACCAGATTCCCCGTATCATGTTCCCACATGCTTTATGCCTCTATTAGCCATCTGTGTCTGTACTGATACACACTTAACATTATGGCTGGTCCATACAATCAGGGCAACTGTTACCACCCACCTTTCGTGTCTCCCCTTTTTCCCTCATAGATTGTAAGCTTGCGAGCAGGACCCTCATTCCTCTTGGTATCTGTTATGATCTATGTGATTATTGTTATGCTGTAATGTCTATCGTCTGTACATGTCCCCTCTGAAATGTAAAGTGCTGCGGAATATGTCGGCGCTATAGAACTAAAATTATTATTATTCCAACAAGACAATGACTCTAAGCACACAGCTAAAATAACAAAAGAGTGGCTTCAGAACAATTTGTGACCATTCTTGACTGGCCCAGCCAGAACCCTGACCTAAACCCAATTGAGCATCTCTGGGAAGACCTGAAAATGGCTGTCCACCAACATACACCATCCAACCTTATGGAACTGGAGAGGATCTGCAAGGAAGAATGGCAGAGGATCCCCAAATCCAGGTGTGAAAAACTTGTTGCATCATTCCCAAGAAGACTCATGGCTGTACTAGCTCAAAAGGGTGCTTCTACTCAATACTGAGCAAAGGGTCTGAATACTTATGACCATGTGATATTTCAGTTTTTCTTTTTCATAAATTCGTAAAAATTTCTACATTTCTGTTTTTTTTCAGTCAAGATGGGGTGCAGAGTGTACATTAATGAGAAAATAATGAACTTTTTTGCATTTACCAAATGGCTGCAATGAAACTAAGAGTGAAAAATTGAAAGGGGTCTGAATACTTTCCGTACCCACTGTATAATGTCCAGCATTTAAAGAATATGGACACCTTCCTGGGCACTTTTTATTTTACTTAGATACATGTAAATTCGGCTAAAATTTATTGCCAGGTTCGTTCCGTAAAATATTTTGCAGCGTTTGACTTCTACAACCTCTGTGTATCACAGTACATAACAGCCTACAGAATGAGCTAACAGCGAATCCATCAGTGAGCTTGTTTTGAAGACAGGGTCTATAAGTCTTAGTCCTCTTTTCCTGAACTATCTTCTAAGCTGATTTAAAGACCAAATCCATTTGCTTTTTTACATTTATGCAAAACCCTGAAATGGGGCTGCAAATATGAAAAATAACTGCACCACTATACATTACAAAAAAACACAGTATCCTACAGCGCCTTCTGTATAAAATAATATACAGCGGCTATGGGTCGCCCTCGCACGCCCAGGGCAGCGGGGTACTCGGTACCGGGCCGGTGTCAAGGTGGGAATGTGTCACAGCAGCGGTGACCCAGTCCGTGGCCCTGGGCACCCAATATCAATGGCGGTGATGTTGATGGTGTTAAAGTTTATTAGAATAGTTTGTGACGCCACCCGTGGTGTTTGGCAAGTAAGATGTTGAGCCAACGCTGCATGCAGATCCGCTGGGACTGATGGTGTGGTGCAGCAGAGATGGTATAGCTCCCCACAGGTGGAGCTGTAGTCCCAGGGCAGTGTAGGTGCAATGGGTGAGGAGAGGCACAGAATTGTATGGAGGCTGGTACCCAGGTGTAGTGGTGCTGGAATAACTGGAGGACACCAGAGCATGCGGTTCCAAAGCTTTACTCACTGTTTGCAGTTCACTCAACTGCCTGCCTGTGTACCGTGTTCTCCAGGTCAGGGCTCCAGTCAACCTCCAAGCAGGATAGGATTCTCCCTTCCACACTCCGTCAACATGTACCTTACTGAACGACTCCTCCAATGCGCCTCTAGGTGCGAAGCACTCCAGTACTTAGTTACCCTGGAATGCCTCTCTCTAGGTGTTCCTAATCTTTACTTGTATGACAGATAGCTGTAGCCTGCTTCGGGGACTCCTCACTGCGTCCCGGCTCTCTATTCAGTTGCTGTTGTATCCCAAGTCTATGATGGGAGCAAGGAGTTAGCGGCTCACTACTCCACCGGTGTCTGTTGCCGGATATAAAGATCCAATCAACCTCGGGGACCGGGCCCCGGCCTTTGCGCTCTCTGGACTGGAAGGGTTCTCTATCTTTCTTCAACCAGCTTCCCACCGTCCTTCTATTCTCCTTCGTTCTGATCTGTTCTCTCTTATGGAATCTGTAGTCTCCAGTGTACGTCTCTTTTTCCTTCTCTTCCTTCCCTAGGGAGCTCGTTCCACTAAGACCAGTCCTCAGCCTCTCCTGACTGACTGCCTTCCTCCGCCTTGAGCTCCTCTCAGGCTGACCTGCTGTCAGCCTGCTCTCTCCCTCTCTCAGACCCTCGTCTGACTGACCTCCTTCTCTCGGACTCACCCCAGACTAACCTGAAATCCTACACCTTCCCTCTCTTTTATATCTAACTCCAACCGCCTCCCCAGCACCTCTCGTGTTACGAAGCCAGGGACCACAAAAGGCACCCTATGACCTTTCCAGCATAAAGCATGGATGGGTCCCTGCTGAACTATCCTGTGTGAGGGTTGCAGGTGTCGGAATGCGGAAAGGAGTTCCCAGCCTACTTGGATGGTGGGGCACTACACCTTAGGAGAAGGTGCAGTACCTCTGTGGCGACTGAAGCCTCAGGGGCGCCACGGCTACACCATGCCATACAGATAACTTATAGTCCCATACAGTGTACAAATAATGCCTTGCTGGCGTTTGCTTCCTAAAGACTGTAAGACAGCGCTTACTGCATGTGTTGGGGGACACTTGCTTGGCAACGGGATTAAAGCACACAGGACCGGTTTTCTCACACAGTGTACCCGGTTTATTCAGACATCATAAACCGCACCGTAGGCCATATTCCACATCACAGACCTAACACATAGTCCATAGCACTTTATAGTATACAGCTTTAACTCGCAGTCACTAAACACGACGGACTTCTCTCAAGTTACCGTGGGCAACCGCACACCGAACAGTTCATTATCTACATCAACGGAACATAATAACACCAACCGTCCGTTCCAATAGCAGATACTTCTCTGCCGTTATAACCCACTTGCTGGAGTTACCTTGCTGGTGCTCCTGCTCCACACACTGACTCCTATCAGTCCTCTCTCCTGGGGAAGCTGTTTTACTGGGATCACTGTCCTTGTGACCAAGGCAGTCCCGACAGTCCAGAACGCTAGAAGAACGGTAGCTCCCCGACGCAGTGCCGTCACGGACTCTGCACATACGGCCTCTCCATGTGCTCTTCAGGAAGTCCACTCCTTGGACCTTCCAACACACAGGCCTTCAGGTCCATGGCCTCACCATGTGCTCTCAGGAATCGGTTCCTACTCCCAGATCTTCCAACACAGGACATCCAGAACCTTACACTCTGACCATTTAGGTCCATACACTCTGAACCATGTGACCCCACCATGGTCATACTATGTAGCTGTATCCACCCCCATAAGTGGCGGTGTATGTGTGGTTAGTCAGTCCCGCCCAGCTCTCCAACTAACCCTGTAAGCCCTCCTTATAAGTAAACCAACAAAAATAAAGCTTGCAGGACTACAGGTCCCAGAGCAACATTACTGGCTTACAGCGCAGAGGATCTCCTCTGTGACAGATACCGGCCATTCACAATGACGCTGATCACTGTCTCACTATCATCATTATGCCTCCATGCGTATCCTGAGGCACACCTACAGCGCCCCCTAGCTGTCACTGTCTCACAATGCAAATTTACACAACTTTCAAAATGTCTGTAAGTCCTTTATCTACCCGAGTGCTTTACAAAATGTTACAAATTCTACTCCTGGTTCTGATGGCTTTCTCTGCAGAGACAACTGGCTGTAAAAAATAAAGAAAACACACGATGAGGAACTAATTGCAAGATAGAAGCTGTGCTGATATATTAGCTACTGTAAATATTAGAACCATGGATGCAGAAAGAGCTCACATCCAGCCTATATCACTGAGAGAGACACACAGAGCTCGTATCCAGCCTATATTACTGAGAGAGAAACACAAAGGTCACATCCAGCCTATACTACTGGGAGAGACACATCAAGCTCACATCCAGCCTATATTACTGGGAGAGACACACAGCTCACATGCAGCCTACATTACTAGGAGAGACACACAGAGCTCACATCCACCCTATATTACTGGGAGAGACACACAGAGACTTCCAATCCAGCCTATATTACTGGGAGAGACACACAGCTCACATCTATCTTATATTACTGGGAGAGACACACACACAGACTTCCAATCCAGCCAACATTACTGGAAGAGACACACAGACCTCGCATCCAGCCTATATTACAGGGAGAGACACACAGAGATCACCTTCAGCCTATATTACTGGAAGAGTCACATAGAGACTTCACATTCAACCTATGATAATGGGAGAGACACACATAGACTTGACATCAAGACTATATCACTGGGAGAGTCACACAGAGACTTCACATCAAGCCTATATTATTGACAGAGCCTCACATCCAGACTATATTATTGAGAGAGACACATAGAGCTCACATTCAGCTTATATTACTAGGAAAGACACACGTACATCACATCCTGCCTATATTAATGGGAGAGACACAAAGAAACTTCATATCCAGCCTATATTACTTAGAGAGACACTCCCACAAAGGAAAAACCTGAAACCTGGATCAGGCTGCACACCGCACTGCATTACTGGGAAGGGCACAGAAAGACTTGACATCCAGCTTATATTATTGAGAGAGTCACACAGAGACTGCATATTCAGCTTATATTATTGAGAGAGTCACACAGAGATTTCACATTAAGCCTACATTACTGGGAGAGACACACAGAGACTACATATTCAACCTTTATTACTGAGAGAGACACAGAAACTTCACATCCTGCCTATATTACTGCGAGAGACACACAGACTTCACATTCAGCCTATATTACAGGGAGAGACACACAGACATGTCACATTCAGCCTATATTACTGAGAGACACACAGACCTCAATTCCAGCTTATATTACTGGGAGAGACACAGAGACTTCACACCCAGCATATATTATTAGGAAAGACACACAGAGACTTCATGTTCAGCCTGTATTACTGAGAGAGACACAGAGCTCACATCCAGCCTATATTACTGAGAGACACAGAGCTTGCATCCAGCCTATATTACTAGGAGAGACACAAATAGCTCACATCCAGTCTATATTACTGGGAGAAACACAGCGTTCACATCCAGCCTATATTACTGGGAGAGACACACAGAGCTCACATCCAGCCTATATTACTAGGAGAGGCACACAGACCTCACATTCAGCCTATATTACTGGGAGGGACACAGCTCACATCCAGCCTATATTACTGGGAGAGACACAGAGCTCACATCCAACCTATATTACTGGGAGAGACACACAGAAACTTCACATCCAGCCTATATTACTTAGAGAGACACTCCCACAAAGGAAAAACCTGAAACCTGGATCAGGCTGCAAACTGCGGAAACTTCACATCCAGTCTATATTACTTAGAGAGACACTCCCACAAAGGAAAAACCTGAAACCTGGATCAGGCTGCAAACTGCACATCAGAGGGTCTAAAAATCAATGAAGGAATGAAGACTGTAGAGTAAAACAGCAATTTTACAACTAAAATTACCTGCTAACATGTCAAACTCAAGCTTTCCATTTCATTAGTGTCCATAGACTTTATTTTTTTGCTAGAGTATAAGTATATGTTGTGCAATATCTGTTAAAACGTTTCCTCATGTTATTACCAAGCTCCACTAGAACATAACCATCCTCTGTTTCTGAACCTGCAGTTTATCCAGTACGATAAGAAGATCATCCACCAACGTCTTGAGCGTTTTCAAAACCGTGTGGAGTTTACAGGAAACCCCATTAAAAATGATTTAGCTGTTACAATCCATGACGTTCAGCTGGAAGATGAGGGAGAATACCATTGTTATGTGTTGAACCCACCAGATCGTCATAAGGGCACTGGGAAAATTCGCCTAGAGGTCCTTACAGAAGGTATAAAATGGGCAACAACATAAAGTATTGAGTTAGCCAGTCTACGATGGCAATGCACCATAGGAAAAACATGCAAATTAGCTCCGGCTACTGCCACCTACTGGAGGCGCCTTTTTGTATGTCAATGTTTCGCCCTTTAATTGCAAAACCACTTGAGATATTAGCCAAGATATAAGCAATCTACTGATACATGACCTGTATACAGTGCTACCATACCAGTCCAGTGACTATTGTATCATTGTGTCTTCTTCTCCTAGTTCCACCCGAAAGAGACTCGACCGTTGCGGTTTTGGTTGGAGCATCGGTTGGTGGTTTTTTGGCCGTTGTCATTCTTTGTCTTGTCATTCTGAAATGTGTCAGAAGAAAAAAAATGCAAAACCTTAACTCAGAGGATCAGAAAACTGAGGAAGAAGTAAAGACTGATGGAGAGGGGAACCCTGAAGAAGATCTGAAAGTATGTGAACAATGTGGAGCTGGGGGAGAGGGTGAATAAGTTGGAGGGGCTTTCCTACAGTCGATAAGTTATAGTACGGGGAGAGTCAGGTGGAATATGGACCTCGGACAGTGGCGTACATAGAAATCACAGGGTCCTGTAGAAAAGGTCCTAATTGGGCCTCTAACCCTCTACATACCCCCTCCCCAAAACATTGTCAACTTTTAAAATCAAGGAGAGGGGCCCTCTGAATCCCCTTATTGAGTATAATGCCTTAAAAATGCCCTAATTGCTACATATCACTAAAGTTAATAACCCCCGCAGTCCACTATCACGCACATTATGATGATGACACCACCACAGTGCCTCGGAAAAGTAAGCCCAACATAGTATAATTCCTCCCACAGCAAGATGCCCCAAAAGTGCCCCCCCAACATGGTGTGATGGCCCCACAGCTATATATATATATATATATATATATATATATATATATATATAGTGCTGTGCAAATTAATTGGGACAAAGCATTTTTTTAAGTAAAATTGTAAGTTGGTTACCAGTTAGTGATTCAAACCAGTTTTAACTGCTTTGAACAGGCACTCACACCTGTTCAAAGCAGTTAAAACTGGCTTGAATCACTGACTGGTAACCAACTTGCAATTTTACTTAAAAAAATGCTTTGTCCCAATTAATTTGCACAGCACTGTATATAGAATGGAGGCCCCACAATCCCCTATTCACAGTGTGATGGCCCCCAAAGTTTCACACACAATTTGATGTCCTTTAGAGCCCCAACATGCAATTTGAGGGCCCCCACACACAATATGATGGCCCCGTAGTCCTCCACTTAGTATAAGAGCCCCCACAGCCAGCAACATAGTATGGGGACCCCACAACACTTTGATAGCTTGATAAATCCACTGCTACTCCAGGGTGTCAGCTCCAGTGCTTCCAGACAAGCTTGGCTTATCTTTATGTAGGGCTGGTGTCTTTAGCTTCCCAAGTGACCACTGCTACCAATCACTGGCTTTAGTGGTAATTCTAGCATGTTGGTACAGGACTGCTAAGACCAGTGATATGGGTAGAGTAAGACCTGCGGAGAACTAGAGCTGAAGATGCTTTTTCAGGTGAGTGATTTTGTGATTTTATACTACTTGTACCATTTGGCCAATTTCTTATTTTTATTTTTAACTTGGAGAACCCCCCTCTAAAGGTAGAAAAATCAGAGCACATCTTTTTTCAGCTGAAAAAACATTAGATGATGATTTTTAGCTCAACTGGATCATGATCTAAAGCGTGCGAAGGCTCTCTGACTCTTTTCTGACGGAACAGAAAAAACTAAAAAATGGGAAAATACCAGATCCACAAATATAAGTAACAATGGAACACAAGGAATATATCTGTTCCTTTGCAAAAAAAGTAGAAATCATCCTCAGCTCAGGACCCAAGTGTCCATCACATCCTGTGCCGCTCTGGTTCATGTTGCTCCGTTCTGAGACTACACTGTGTCTCCAGAGAAAATTACGGTAGATTTCCAGTTTACTAAACCAGAGAAGATGCCAAATCCGACTATGAACGCACAATCCAGATAAGCGTGTCACATACAGGAACTTTGGCTCCCATGAATATGCTTTCATGCAGTTCACAATTGAAATCCAGTCCAAATAATATAGGTAGCTGCTGCTGCTGGGGTGGTAAGTAAGCCGGCGTCCCTGCATGGTGGGTGTAGGGGAACCATGTGGATGTGCCGCAGATGTTACACCGCTGCAGCCAATCACTTGCATCAGTTTTGTACAGCATGAGACCACCGAGGTCAATTATTTGCTGCAGACATTGCAAGAGTAGACAGGGATGTCATCACTGAACCAAGTGGAAAAAAAAAAGACTGTCTGAGAGACCTACAGTATATAAATGCCATTTATTGGATAGATGGAAGGAAAAGATATTCCAGAAGAAAAACAAATATGTAAATTTGTTCAGGTGATAATGTTCTGACATACAGAGGGCGACAATGCTGTCACTATAGCCATAGCAATTATAGTCATAGCTGCCAAGGCGGCTGCCATGGGACCACTCCGCATGGTTGCCAAGATATGGATAATATTCCCAGGGACTCTGCTGCCAGGCAGGGAATAAACATATCATGAGCAATGTATCCCAGACATAAGAATGTTATTATGTACATCCTAAGGGTTCCTTAAAGAGGGTTTCCTGGACTCAGTTGTTGATTGTCTATCCGTAGGTCATGCAAATCAGCTAGAATCCAGAAGGAAGAAAGCTGACTCTGTAGTAGCTGTGATACAGATTGCATCGCTTTACAGCTCAGTCCTATTCTAGGAGCAGCAGCACCAGACACAGCTCTGTACATTCTGTAGTAGGTGTGATGAATACTGCAGCACTCTATGGCTCAGTCCTATTCTAGGAGCAGCAGCACCAGACACAGCTCTGTACATTCTGTAGTAGGTGTGATGAATACTGCAGCACTCTATGGCTCAGTCCTATTCTAGGAGCAGCAGCACCAGACACAGCTCTGTACATTCTGTAGTAGCTGTGATGAATACTGCAGCACTCTATGGCTCAGTCCTATTCTAGGAGCAGCAGCACCAGACACAGCTCTGTGCATTCTGTAGTAGCTGTGATACAGATTGCATCGCTTTACAGCTCAGTCCTATTCTAGGAGCAGCAGCACCAGACACAGCTCTGTACATTCTGTAGTAGCTGTGATGAATACTGCAGCACTCTATGGCTCAGTCCTATTCTAGGAGTAGAGAAAACAAAAAGCAAAAAACACAAATATCCTGAACTAAAAGTAAAAAATATACTGCAAATAATGCATAAAGGTAATAATAATAATAAGGGTATTTAGTAAACATAATTTTGATCAAAATAATGTACAAGCCATCCCGACACGTCACGGCAACCCTTGTGGGACAGTCCCTACTCTAGTATTTAAAACCTTTTCACTTGCCAAGTGGCGTGAATGTGAATAAGGGTCGAGCGGCTGAACCACTTGCGACAGCTTAGGCCAGACTGGATGGCTTTCCCAGCTCAGAAAGAGGGCGGTCACACCCCTATATGCACTGAATGCACAATGAAATGAATAAAAAACAAATCTGAACTGAGAAAAGTAAGTTAATGTGTATGCACAATGTAAGTGCATATTAACACATGACCATTAACCAGAGAAAACAAAAAGCAAAAAACACAAATATCCTGAACTAAAAGTAAAAAATATACTGCAAATAATGCATAAAGGTAATAATAATAATAAGGGTATTTAGTAAACATAATTTTGATCAAAATAATGTACAAGCCATCCCGCCACGTCACGGCAACCCTTGTGGGACAGTCCCTACTCTAGTATTTAAAACCTTTTCACTTGCCAAGTGGCGTGAATGTGAATAAGGGTCGAGCGGCTGAACCACTTGCGACAGCTTAGGCCAGACTGGATGGCTTTCCCAGCTCAGAAAGAGGGCGGTCACACCCCTATATGCACTGAATGCACAATGAAATGAATAAAAAACAAATCTGAACTGAGAAAAGTAAGTTAATGTGTATGCACAATGTAAGTGCATATTAACACATGACCATTAACCAGAGAAAACAAAAAGCAAAAAACACAAATATCCTGAACTAAAAGTAAAAAATATACTGCAAATAATGCATAAAGGTAATAATAATAATAAGGGTATTTAGTAAACATAATTTTGATCAAAATAATGTACAAGCCATCCCGCCACGTCACGGCAACCCTTGTGGGACAGTCCCTACTCTAGTATTTAAAACCTTTTCACTTGCCAAGTGGCGTGAATGTGAATAAGGGTCGAGCGACTGAACCACTTGCGACAGCTTAGGCCAGACTGGATGGCTTTCCCAGCTCAGAAAGAGGGCGGTCACACCCCTATATGCACTGAATGCACAATGAAATGAATAAAAAACAAATCTGAACTGAGAAAAGTAAGTTAATGTGTATGCACAATGTAAGTGCATATTAACACATGACATGACCATTAACCAGAGAAAACAAAAAGCAAAAAACACAAATATCCTGAACTAAAAGTAAAAAATATACTGCAAATAATGCATAAAGGTAATAATAATAATAAGGGTATTTAGTAAACATAATTTTGATCAAAATAATGTACAAGCCATCCCGCCACGTCACGGCAACCCTTGTGGGACAGTCCCTACTCTAGTATTTAAAACCTTTTCACTTGCCAAGTGGCGTGAATGTGAATAAGGGTCGAGCGGCACCAGACACAGCTCTGTGCATTCTGTAGTAGCTGTGATACAGATTGCATCGCTTTACAGCTCAGTCCTATTCTAGGAGTAGCAGCACCAGACACAGCTCTGTGCATTCTGTAGTAGCTGTGATACAGATTGCATCGCTTTACAGCTCAGTCCTATTCTAGGAGTAGCAGCACCAGACACAGCTCTGTGCATTCTGTAGTAGCTGTGATACAGATTGCATCGCTTTACAGCTCAGTCCTATTCTAGGAGTAGCAGCACCAGACACAGCTCTGTGCATTCTGTAGTAGCTGTGATGAATACTGCAGCACTCTACAACACATCCTATTCTAGGAGTAGCAGCACCAGACACAGCTCTGTGCATTCTGTAGTAGCTGTGATGAATACTGCAGCACTCTATGGCTCAGTCCTATAATAGGAACAGCAGCACAAGACACAGCTCTTTGCATTCTGTAGTAGCTGTGATGAATACTGCAGCACTCTATGGCTCAGTCCTATTCTAGGAGTAGCAGCACCAGACACAGCTCTGTGCATTCTGTAGTAGCTGTGATGAATACTGCAGCACTCTATGGCTCAGTCCTATTCTAGGAGCAGCAGCACCAGACACAGCTCTGTGCATTCTGTAGTAGCTGTGATACATATTGCATCGCTTTACAGCTCAGTCCTATTCTAGGAGTAGCAGCACCAGACACAGCTCTGTGCATTCTGTAGTAGCTGTGATGAATACTGCAGCACTCTATGGCTCAGTCCTATTCTAGGAGTAGCAGCACCAGACACAGCTCTGTGCATTCTGTAGTAGCTGTGATGAATACTGCAGCACTCTACAACACATCCTATTCTAGGAGTAGCAGCACCAGACACAGCTCTGTACGTTCTGTAGTAGGTGTGATGAATACTGCAGCACTCTATGGCTCAGTCCTATTCTAGGAGTAGCAGCACCAGACACAGCTCTGTGCATTCTGTAGTAGCTGTGATACAGATTGCATCGCTTTACAGCTCAGTCCTATTCTAGGAGAAGCAGCACCAGACACAGCTCTGTGCATTCTGTAGTAGCTGTGATGAATACTGCAGCACTCTATGGCTCAGTCCTATTCTAGGAGTAGCAGCACCAGACACAGCTCTGTGCATTCTGTAGTAGCTGTGATGAATACTGCAGCACTCTATGGCTCAGTCCTATAATAGGAGCAGCAGCACAAGACACAGCTCTTTGCATTCTGTAGTAGCTGTGATGAATACTGCAGCACTCTATGGCTCAGTCCTATTCTAGGAGCAGCAGCACAAGACACAGCTCTTTGCATTCTGTAGTAGCTGTGATGAATACTGCAGCACTCTATGGCTCAGTCCTATAATAGGAGCAGCAGCACAAGACACAGCTCTTTGCATTCTGTAGTAGCTGTGATGAATACTGAGTGCCAAGAGTTGAACCATGACTAATCTGATGTTAATGACCAATTCCAAGTATAAGACCTCATTATTAAACTCCTATAAACTTGGGACATTTCCTAGTTACATACATACCAGTAACTCTATAGCCCACATAAGGACTTGCTTGGTGAGACTCATAAACCACCATTGGTTATCCTATAATTAAATGGCTGTAATTGAGGTATCTAAGGTTTTGGGTAGTGGTGTGGAAATGTTGTAATAGTACAGATGTCATGCAAGGGTAACTAAGTTTTTAGATTTAGCCATAGTATTACAGACTATCCATAATTTGGTTGTAATGTTTTCTCCATGCTTCTTTCCCGCAGGCGAACATCCCTAAGGTTCTATGACCTGCCTCTACAGTTACGAGCGGATTCCCAGGGAGAAGCAGACAACTCTGTCCTTAGAATACATTAATAATACTCTTTTATTCATTTTGAGCATTACCAGCTCCCGGGCATGAAGATTATGTGACACCCACTGTTAATAATCCCAACAGACTGCAGGAACCCTTCTCCTGTGTATGATCCTGATATAGTGAAGGAGACATCTGGGCAGTTTTGGTCTGGAGACACTTGAAGCCTTCTCCTGTTTGTGAGCGTGCTCACACCAGGTTCAGTGGGTGCACCGAGGGTGGGCGATCCTGTGGACTGGTTTTGTAAATGTAGACGAACCAAAATGTCCTTTTATGTATGGATCACTTGCAGAATGAAGGAATGTTTTTTTGGCACTGCATCCATGCTTCTTCATCCATTGATGTCCAATTGCCAGTTCAGCACACAATATGTTTTTTCAGTGCCAACAACTATTAAGAGTAAAGTTGGCCAAACCCAGTGGGACCGACCAATGAGTAATATGTATGGGGTGTACTAGACTCTCTTCCAACAAATAATAATATTGAGGGGAATGACGGATCAGGCATGTTGATTTTCATCACCTGCACCGTTTGTTATTAGTGGAGATAAGCTGCATCCAGAGATGTCTGATTGAAGCACACTCCTATATGTCATAATGCATGCTCTGCAGAACTGAGAGTGCAGGTGTATACAGTAGTTGGGTGAAATAGCGGTTGGGCAAACAAATGTTTAGCCTACAGCTGCCAATTTTGTAGGGCTAGGTTTTGTCAAGACTTTCCCCAATGTGAGCATATGCATGATCGTCTGAACTGAGTATGCATATGAAAAGAGGATGGTCATTGGGTAAACAAGCACTTGAAAAACTGAAAACCTAAGTCAGGACATCATTACTTTCACAAAGGTACAAGATGCGATATTCTATACATATACCAATAATACAGAACAGTCCAGGCTAATGCATCCTGTAGATCAGGGCCACCAAGTCTATTCGCTCCTGACTGTCACTGATTTTTCCATTTTTCTCTGAAAATGATGGGTCCAATCAGATAAACACTGCCAGTATCTCATCAGAACCAAATGTATCGGGCATCCCTGCAAAATATTTTGTAAATCCTTATAGCAATTGCTTTTTATTCTTTCTATACTTAGAAGGGAACATACAATAGTATCGATATAACAGGATGACCTACTCAGCACTGCCAATATACTGCCAATTGCATTGATATAGGTATTTTAATTCCTATTATTGTAGCAATGCTTTCTTGACTCTAATTTTTTAGCTGTTGTGGTGCCAATCTCATGAAGAAATGTCTTTCCCAAGTGCTAACTAGTGACACTAAGACAGACAAAGACAGAGTTTCTGTGACAGCCCCATTTCATTCATGGATGAGAACAGACCGTCAGTTTCACTTTTCAGCAATGTCATAATATGGGACATAGGGTCATAGCTTCTGTCCTGTCTGTACTGTATGTAGAAGACCAGCACATAAAGACACTATTCGGTAACATCCTACACTTGGGATAACACTTTTAAAAGCCAAAACTAGTAATGACACACAAACTTTCATTTTAAAGGGAACGCTCCAGCATAATTTTATTTACAAAATGAGTGGTACAGCTGTATAGGCCCAAGTACAATGATAAAAATGATACCTGTTTTGTAGAAATCGGATGTACCGGCGCTGAGAAATCAAGCTTTGAAACAATATGCAAATGTGGCTGGAATGCTGAGGCTGTTTCTGTTCACGTGGAGGTCACGGACACGCCTCCACATTAATTTGCATGAAGCTTCAAAGCTTGATATCTCAGCTGTGGCACATCGGATCACTACAAGACAGGTATCGTTTTCATTGTTATACCAGGACCTCTACAGCCATACAGCTTGTTTCAGTATTAAAATCATAATGACAAGTTTAGTTTAAGCCCTTATATACAGCAGAAGGGTCCCTTGCTTAATGCATTTCTGTGTTTATGGGTCCTGCATGCCTATATTAGGGAAAAAACGTGAACATGCACTGCATATTCATAAAATAGAGCCACAGGGAAGTTTTGTTGATGGCTGCTAAAATACAGCACACTGATTTAAGGCGTTAGTTTAATATTTCCAGTTGGTCAAGCTCAGTGCTGTTTGATACAGTACTTGTTTATTCACTTTGTCCTTCATTATTTCAGGGATAATAAAAATGATGAAATCTTAATTTGTCTTATTATGTGGTCTTTCTATGTACATAAGTCTCAGTGCCCTGTGGTATTCTATGGTATCCTATTGCAAACAGAGCAGGGGAAAGCCTACTGATGCAGCCAGTTGCCTAACAGTTAAAGCGAGGTTTGTGAGCTGAAGGGGGTATGGGACTGATCTCTTGGTACACATATAAGAGAATTATGAATATATTTATTGCTATTGCATATTGTTTATATATTTATAACAGTTTTAATTGTAATAGTATTAAAAGGGGTGGTCGGGACTTTAACATTGATGACCTATCCTTAGGACAGGTCATCAATGTCCGATCAGCGCTGGTGCAACACTCGGTATCCCCGCTGATCAGCTATTCCTATGTGTCGACGGTGTCCAAAATTGCTCAGTTACAGAGCTACACAGCACAGCACTGTCGACTGAATAATGGCTGCGGCCGGGTACTGCACATCTGCCTGCCTTCTATTCACATCAATAGGGGGTGTATGTGCAGTACGAGCAGCTTCCACTATTCTGTCATTGGAGCTGTGCTGGAGCTGTGCGTAACGGGAACAACTGATCGATGGGATGCCGAGTATTGCACCCCCCACCAATCAAACATTGTTGACCTGGTGGGAAATCTCTGAGAATGAAGGAGCAGACAAACTGTTTGATTTCCATCATGTATTGATCCTACCATTGTCCAATTGCTTACCTGCCCTAAACTCATAGCCCCTGTCACGCTGGTTGAGGGAGAAGCAAAGTGCACAACACAAAGAGGAGAGAGTGGGAGAGCCCAAACACTAGGAAAGCTCAAACACTAGGGAACAACACCCTGTCTGCCCTAAACATCCCTAAATAGGTTCCGCACCTATTGCCAAGCAGGAACCTAATTCCTACCTGAGCTTAGCGATAAGCCCTGGATAGGGAGGGGACGTGGTGGGCTAGTCAGCCCCCACTACAACTAAAGATAAAAAGGGTGGTCAAACGAGGGGATATACTTAGCTTGAGAAGACCTCCGAGATGTCATGCCAGCAATCCTCCAAGAGTCCTCTGAAAAGACACTAACCGACTGCTAGTACTTCCAACCAGACAGAGGGAAATTGAGCTAATACCAGCACCTTGCTGGAGAGACTGAAGATATTTAAACCTTCAGCAAGGGTGTGTTAATTTGGTGCAGAACGAGGAGGTAAATGTTGGGTCCTAGAGGGAGAAGGATATCACTGCAAAAATCAAGAAGGTCATTGTAGAACTGTGATGACACCACTGGTGTCAATGGCGCTGCCTTGGGGCGCTATCAAGGGGCACATTAATGAGCGCAGGGAGTGCAGGAACAAGGCACACAGTGCGCAAGGACCTGAGACTAAGCAGTGAGCACAGGACCTGGCACTAAGCAGTCACGTGACCAGGGGGCGGAGTCACTGCGTGTGAGTACAGGGAAGGAAACTGAGGGCACAGAGTGCAGGGCACAGACAGTAAATGTGGTCAAGGAGAGCCCAGGGTCAAAAGCCAGACAAGAGCGTAGTACTGTCACGATCCATTTTTGGAATGTATGTGAATGAGTATGTATGGGTGTCCACCAAAAACATCTGGTGGAAGTGTGCTGCTGGGGCCTGGAGTTCTCGGGTGATCGGGCCGTATTGGGTGTCGGACATTCTCGCACCGGGGACTTACCAGCTGGGGTTACCACCAGTAATGCCCGTACACAACTCATTCCCCAGGTCGGTGCTCTGGAGATTTGTGGCACCTCCGGAGCATACGTTATTGTCACATCAGTCCGCGTTTGCCATAAACCTGAGAGTCAGGTGACTGCCGAGGTGAAGTCTGGTGGATCGTGGCATCCTCACCATAGGTTGTTTTCTGGAGAGGTCCGGTATTGAGGGTCCAGAGGCCCCTCATTGAAAGGGGGGTAGTGTCATGATCCATTTTTGGATCTGTGGCAGATCTGGCTTTCCATATTAAAACTTTTGTTCTTTCAGGCTATCGGGGGTTAATGTCAGTTCCTCCCCCCTCCCCGCGGGCCTGCTGGTGTAACTGCATTACTGCTGGATTTGCTGATGCAGGTTGTGACCACACCTACCATCCTTTTAAAGGGACTCTGTCACCCTTTTTTTCGACTATTAGCTGCCGGCACCGACATCAGGGGCTTATCTACAGCATTCTGTAATGCTGTAGATAATCCCCCAATGTAACCTGAAAGATAAGAAAAACAAGTTAGATTATACTCATCGGGGAGGGGGCGGTCCGGTCCGATGGGTGTCGCGGTCCGGTCCGGCACCTCCCATCTTCAAATGATGCCGTCATCTTCTTTCCTTCCTGTCATGGGGTCCAGCGCAGGCGCACTGCTCTGCCCTATTGAGGGCAGAGCAGAATACTGCAGTGCACAGGCGCTGGACCTCTTGGACCTCTCCCGGCGCCTGCACACTGCAGGACTCTGCTCTGCCCTCAACAGGGCAGAGCAGTGCGCCTGCGCAGGAGCCACGACAGGAAGAAAAGAAGAGGACGGCATCGTATGAAGATGGGAGGCGCCGGACCGGACCGCGACACCCATCGGACCGGACCGCTCCCCCGGGTGAGTATAATCTACCTTGTTTTTCTAATGTTTTAGGTTACATCGGGGGCTTATCTACAGCATTACAGAATGCTGTAGATAAGCCCCTGATGTCAGTGCCAGCAGCAAATAGTCGAAAAAAAGGGTGACAGATGCCCTTTAAAGGTCACCTGACGCATGAGCTGACTGTTGGGGATACAGGTCCTTTCTGGATACCAACCAAGCAGAAGCAGCTCTCTGGTGTTCAACCAAGTCTGGTGTACTGGAGTCCTGTTGCTGTGCTATCTGTGGTGTGGAGTTTGCAGCGGTGCTTAAGCTAAATGCTGTATTTTGTTACCTCGTCCTTTTAGTGTCTGTTTCACTCCCCTTGTGTAGAGTTGAGCGAAACGGGTCGAAAAAATTCAAAAGTCGCCGACTTTTGGCAAAGTCGGGTTTCATGAAACAAAACCCGACCCTAGGATGAGGTCGGCCACGAGGTCGGCGACTTACGCGCCAAAGTCGCGTTTCAAAAGTTTGTTTTGCGCTCTTTTTCAGCCAATCAGGATCCACGGACACTGTGGGCAACGTGATGACATAGGCACGGGTCACCACCATCTTTCAGAAGGGCATGCAAGTGATTGGCTTGCTTTGGTGGGCGTCACAGGGGGTATAAAAGGGCGTGCACACCGACCGCCATCTTACTTCTGCCGATCTTAGTATAGGGAGAGGTTGCTGCTGATTCTGTAGGGAGAGCGTTAGGCAGGGAAGAAGACAAAAAAACTGCTTCTGCTGCTAGCGATTTGGCCTGCACAACACACCAGTCACTGTGTGTGCAGTGCAAGGGGAGGCTATATAGTGGTGTATCAGTGGTGTTGGTTGTTGGGCTGCCTTCTAAGGCTTCCTGACATTCCTGCATTGCTGTTTACCCACTGCTCCGCAAACTGCTTTTTTAAAAGCAATCCCAATTTTTTTTTTTTGTCCTGCTGAGAAGAAAAAAAAACCTGCTTCTGCTGCTAGCAATTTGGCCTGCACAACACACCAGTCACTGTGTGTGCAGTGCAAGGGGAGGCTATATAGTGGTGTATCAGTGGTGTTGGTTGTTGGGCTGCCTTCTAAGGCTTCCTGACATTCCTGCATTGCTGTTTACCCACTGCTCCGCAAACTGCTTTTTTAAAAGCAATCCAATCTCCCTTATCCTCTAGTCACTTTTGTCACAGCTGTGCCATCGAGCCTGTCACATAGCGCTCAGATATTCATTGGGCCTCACACAATCCAAAAGTGTCCAGTGTCCAAAAGTGTGTGCAGAGATTCAAAATCTCCCTTATCCTCTAGTCACTTTGGTCACAGCTGTGCCATCGAGCCTGTCACATAGCGCTCAGATATTCATTGGGCCTCACACAATCCAAAAGTGTCCATCCAGTGTCCAAAACTGTGTGCAGAGATTCAAAATCTCCCTTATCCTCTAGTCACTTTGGTCACAGTTGTGCCATCGAGCCTGTCACATAGCGCTCAGATATCAGTGGGCCTCACACAATCCAAAAGTGTCCAGTGTCCAAAAGTGTGTGCAGAGATTCAAAATCTCCCTTATCCTCTAGTCACTTTGGTCACAGCTGTGCCATCGAGCCTGTCACATAGCGCTCAGATATCAGTGGGCCTCACACAATCCAAAAGTGTCCATCCAGTGTCCAAAAGTGTGTGCAGAGATTCAAAATCTCCCTTATCCTCTAGTCACTGTGGTCACAGCTGTGCCATCGAGCCTGTCACATAGCGCTCAGATATTCATTGGGCCTCACACAATCCAAAAGTGTCCATCCAGTGTCCAAAAGTGTGTGCAGAGATTCAAAATCTCCCTTATCCTCTAGTCACTTTGGTCACAGTTGTGCCATCGAGCCTGTCACATAGCGCTCAGATATCAGTGGGCCTCACACAATCCAAAAGTGTCCAGTGTCCAAAAGTGTGTGCAGAGATTCAAAATCTCCCTTATCCTCTAGTCACTTTGGTCACAGCTGTGCCATCGAGCCTGTCACATACCGCTCAGATATCAGTGGGCCTCACACAATCCAAAAGTGTCCATCCAGTGTCCAAAAGTGTGTGCAGAGACTCAAAATCTCCCTTATCCTCTAGTCACTGTGGTCACAGCTGTGCCATCGAGCCTGTCACATAGCGCTCAGATATCAGTGGGCCTCACACAATCCAAAAGTGTCCAGTGTCCAAAAGTGTGTGCAGAGATTCAAAATCTCCCTTATCCTCTAGTCACTTTGGTCACAGCTGTGCCATCGAGCCTGTCACATAGCGCTCAGATATCAGTGGGCCTCACACAATCCAAAAGTGTCCATCCAGTGTCCAAAAGTGTGTGCAGAGATTCAAAATCTCCCTTATCCTCTAGTCACTTTAGTCATAGCTGTGCCATCGAGCCTGTCACATAGCGCTCAGATATTCATTGGGCCTCACACAATCCAAAAGTGTCCAGTGTCCAAAAGTGTGTGCAGAGATTCAAAATCTCCCTTATCCTCTAGTCACTTTGGTCACAGCTGTGCCATCGAGCCTGTCACATAGCGCTCAGATATCAGTGGGCCTCACACAATCCAAAAGTGTCCAGTGTCCAAAAGTGTGTGCAGAGATTCAAAATCTCCCTTATCCTCTAGTCACTTTGGTCACAGCTGTGCCATCGAGCCTGTCACATACCGCTCAGATATCAGTGGGCCTCACACAATCCAAAAGTGTCCATCCAGTGTCCAAAAGTGTGTGCAGAGACTCAAAATCTCCCTTATCCTCTAGTCACTGTGGTCACAGCTGTGCCATCGAGCCTGTCACATAGCGCTCAGATATCAGTGGGCCTCACACAATCCAAAAGTGTCCAGTGTCCAAAAGTGTGTGCAGAGATTCAAAATCTCCCTTATCCTCTAGTCACTTTGGTCACAGCTGTGCCATCGAGCCTGTCACATAGCGCTCAGATATCAGTGGGCCTCACACAATCCAAAAGTGTCCATCCAGTGTCCAAAAGTGTGTGCAGAGATTCAAAATCTCCCTTATCCTCTAGTCACTTTAGTCATAGCTGTGCCATCGAGCCTGTCACATAGCGCTCAGATATTCATTGGGCCTCACACAATCCAAAAGTGTCCAGTGTCCAAAAGTGTGTGCAGAGATTCAAAATCTCCCTTATCCTCTAGTCACTTTGGTCACAGCTGTGCCATCGAGCCTGTCACATAGCGCTCAGATATCAGTGGGCCTCACACAATCCAAAAGTGTCCAGTGTCCAAAAGTGTGTGCAGAAATTCAAAATCTCCCTTATCCTTTAGTCACTTTGGTCACAGCTGTGCCATCGAGCCTGTCACATAGCGCTCGGATATCAGTGGGCCTCACACAATCCAAAAGTGTCCAGTGTCCAAAAGTGTGTGCAGAGATTCAAAATCTCCCTTATCCTCTAGTCACTTTTGTCACAGCTGTGCCATCGAGCCTGTCACATAGCGCTCAGATATTCATTGGGCCTCACACAATCCAAAAGTGTCCAGTGTCCAAAAGTGTGTGCAGAGATTCAAAATCTCCCTTATCCTCTAGTAACTTTGGTCACAGCTGTGCCATCGAGCCTGTCACATAGCGCTCAGATATCAGTGGGCCTCACACAATCCAAAAGTGTCCAGTGTCCAAAAGTGTGTGCAAAGATTCAAAATCTCCCTTATCCTCTAGTCACTTTGGTCACAGCTGTGCCATCGAGCCTGTCACATAGCGCTCAGATATCAGTGGGCCTCACACAATCCAAAAGTGTCCAGTGTCCAAAAGTGTGTGCAGAGATTCAAAATCTCCCTTATCCACTAGTCACTTTTGTCACAGCTGTGCCATCGAGCCTGTCACATAGCGCTCAGATATTCATTGGGCCTCACACAATCCAAAAGTGGCCAGTGTCCAAAAGTGTGTGCAGAGATTCAAAATCTCCCTTATCCTCTAGTCACTTTGGTCACAGCTGTGCCATCGAGCCTGTCACATAGTGCTCAGATATCAGTGGGCCTCACACAATCCAAAAGTGTCCAGTGTCCAAAAGTGTGTGCAGAGATTCAAAATCTCCCTTATCCTCTAGTCACTTTGGTCACAGCTGTGCCATCGAGCCTGTCACATAGCGCTCAGATATCAGTGGGCCTCACACAATCCAAAAGTGTCCATCCAGTGTCCAAAAATGTGTGCAGAGATTCAAAATCTCCCTTATCCTCTAGTCACTTTTGTCACAGCTGTGCCATCGAGCCTGTCACATAGCGCTCAGATATTCATTGGGCCTCACACAATCCAAAAGTGTCCAGTGTCCAAAAGTGTGTGCAGAGATTCAAAATCTCCCTTATCCTCTAGTCACTTTGGTCACAGCTGTGCCATCGAGCCTGTCACATAGCGCTCAGATATCAGTGGGCCTCACACAATCCAAAAGTGTCCAGTGTCCACAAGTGTCTGCAGAAATTCAAAATCTCCCCTGTCCTATAGACACCTTGTACCTTGTTTTACATTACTATATAGTTTGTTGGATTTTGTCTACATTTCTACCAAAAATGAGGAAGGCTGGTGGAAGAGGCCGTGGAATTGGGCAGGGGTTGGCAGCTGGTAATGATGGTGTTGGATCTGATGGTAGTGGCAAGAGCAAAATAGGACCGAATGCAGGAGGTGCTGACCCTGCGTCATCGTCTGGCTACATAAGGCCTCGAACGCTTAGTTTTCTAGGAGTTGGCAAACCGCTTTTAAAGCCAGAGCATCAGGAAAAAGTTTTGTCTTACATTGCTGACTCAGCCTCCAGCTCTATCGCCTCCTCTTCTTCAGTTGTAAAAAGTAAAAGCACTGAGTCGTCATTGGAGGCTCATGTTCATGAACCACACCTTTCCTTGTGTCCTTCACCCCAACCAAGATTGAAGGATGACGCAGGCCATACTACTGATTACTCCATGGAGCTGTTTTCACATACCATGCCTGGATTATCAAGTGAAATGGTGAATTACCCAGGCCAAGATGAATCTGACATGGAGTGCACTGATGCACAGCCGCTGATGGATGATTCTGCTGGTACATTCACTCAGAGCACTACATTGTCCTCGCAGTGTACAGAGCCAGATTCTGACCCTGATGAGACTCAGGTGCCCCTTCCCGCACACTATACCACCATACACGGTGACACAGAGGAAGGTGCACATGACATAGAAGAGGAGGTGATGGATGACCCAGTTGTTGACCCAGATTGGCATCCATTGGGGGAAGAGGGTGCTGCTTCCAATAGCTCAGATGAGGAGCATCCACAGCAGACATCGACATCGCAACAGCTGTTATCTGGCAGGCCCGGAGCACTCCAAAGACAGGTTCCAAACATCAAAAGAGTTGCTGGACAGCTTTTCCAGAGGGTCAAAAGATCACAGCGTGCTAGGCCGCAAAATGTCTGCCAAAGTAGGAAGAGTGCAGTGTGGCACTTTTTTGAACAAAATCCTCATGATCAGGCCAAGGTTATCTGTAAGAAGTGCGCAAAGACCTTTAGCCGAGGGAAAAATCTGAAAAATTTGAATACCAGTTGCATGCTTAGACATTTAACCAGCATGCACTTGCAAGCGTGGACACAACACCAAACCTCAAGTGCCACATGTGCAACTGATCACAACGAAGGTAGTCAGCAACGCTACATTGTTTCCCCCACTGTAAACCCACCGGTTAGCACAGCAGCAAATGTTGAGGTGTCGTTGCAAGACCACAGCAGTCAGGGAATCCCACTGTTATATCAACGAAAGACTGATTCTAGGCCATCAGAAAGAACACTAACTCCATCACCATCATCAACCCTCTCTCAGTCCGCCCTGTCCACCGCTACTTCCACCATATGCAGCTCTCAAGTCCAGCTCACCCTCCCAGACACTATGAGTAGGTCAAGAAAGTACTCAGTCTCTCATCCGCGTACACTGGGTTTGAACGCCCACATTGCCAAACTAATCTCGTTTGAGATGATGCCCTTTCGGTTGGTGGAAAGCACAGCTTTCCGCGAACTCATGGCCTATGCAGTACCACGCTATGACCTACCCAGTCGCCACTTCTTCTCTCGCAAAGCCATCCCAGCCCTCCACCATCATGTGAAAGACCGCATTGTCCATGCACTCAAGCAGTCAGTGAGCGGAAAGGTGCACCTCACAACTGATGCATGGTCCAGTCGGCATGGCCAGGGCCGTTACGTGTCCATCACTGCGCACTGGGTTAATGTGGTGGATGCAGGGTCCACAGGGGACAGCGGTGGTGGGACAGTGCTGCCTAGCCCACGGTATAGGAAACAGTTGGCTGTAGGCGTTCGACCCTCCTCCTCCTCCTTCAGAAGCGAAAGCTCGTCCACAGAGCGCAGTCGTACGAGCACTCCATCTGCAGCTGCCACTGTTGCACACGATGTGTCCCCCTATCGAGCAGCTAGTGGAAAGCGTCAGCAGGCTGTGTTGCAGATGATGTGTTTGGGCGACAGACACACCGCCGAGGTGCTGGCCGAGTACTTGAAGCGACAAACTGAGTCATGGCTGGGCAGTGTACATCTTGAGGCAGGCAAGGTAGTTAGTGATAACGGCCGTAATTTTGTGGCAGCCATAGCCCTTTCAAAACTCAGCCACTTACCTTGCTTGGCTCACACCTTGAACCTGGTGGTGCAGTGCTTCCTCAAAAATTATCCGGAGTTAACAGCCCTGCTCCAGAAGGTGCGAAGACTGTGCGCGCACATCCGCCGGTCGCCTGTACACTCCGTTCGTATGCAGAAGCTGCAGCGATTGCTCCACCTTCCCAACCACCGCCTCATTATCGACATTGCAACAAGGTGGAACTCCACCCTGCACATGGTGGAGCGGCTGTGCGAGCAGAGGCAGGCCATAATGCATTTGTGGGAGGATACACGGCCAGGCACTTTGAGAGCAGAAATGGAGTTGACAGGTGTGCAGTGGTCGAAGCTGAAAGACCTTTGTAAAGTCCTTCAGTGTTTTGAGGAATGCACACGGCTGGTAAGCGCAGACGACGCCATCCTAAGCATGAGCATCCCACTTATGCGTCTGCTCATGCAAACTTTGACGCACCTTAAGGAGCAGGCGTCTGCAGCCAATGTTGATGAGGAGGAAGAGGAGGAGGGAATCCTTGATGACATTCAGCCATTGTCTGCTCAGGGACCTCTCCTGGACGAGGTGGAGGAAGAAGAGGAGGAGGAGGATGATGATGGGGATGATTACTTAGGGGAGGAGGATGCATCTCGTGGGGCAAGTGAAAATGTTGGCGTGGCAAGGTCTGGTACAGGGTTTGTGCGTGACTGGAGGGATGTGGATTTGCCAGAAAGTGCTCCTCCAACCAGCACTCGCAGTGCATCATTGACACCGGGAACATTGGCCCACATGTCAGATTATGCCTTGCGGATCCTAAAAAGGGACCCCCGCATTGCCAAAATGATGAACGATGACGACTACTGGTTGGCCAGCATCCTGGATCCACGCTATAAAGGCAAATTGCAAAACATCATGCCACAGGAGAACCTTGACCTAATATTGGCTAATAAACAAGCAACTCTGGTAAATCGGTTGCTTGAGGCATTCCCAGCACACAGCAGCGGTGATGGTTCTCACACGAGCCGTACGGGCCGGGGGCAGCTTGGCAGAGGTGTTCGTGGTGCACACAGCAGAAGTGGCGTTGGAGACAGGGGTTTCATGACAATGTTGTGGACTGATTTTTCAAATACCGCTCACACAACTGGTAATACTGCATCGATGGAAAGTGACAGGAGACAGCAGTTGTCAACTATGGTTACAAACTACTTTTCCTCCCATATCGATGTTCTCCCACACAGGTCATTCCCCTTTGACTATTGGGCCGCTAAACTGGACACCTGGCCTGAATTGGCCCAATATGCCTTACAGGAGCTCGCTTGCCCAGCTGCAAGTGTGCTATCGGAAAGAGTCTTCAGTGCAGCTGGATCAATCCTGACAGAAAAAAGGACCCGTCTGTCAACCCAAAATGTGGATGATCTAACCTTCATTAAAATGAACCACGCATGGGTTTCCAAGGATTTTGTCCCACCTTCCCCTGATGACACATAGGGTGACAGAAAAATGGCTTGCTTTGGTCCACCTCTTCCTGGTACTTCACCTATTTCGCCTTTTGCATCAGCTGAATGTCCAACATCAACATATGCCACTTTCTAAAACTCCCTAACTGTGCTGCCTCCCCCCCCATGGCCGGGGTCACCACCTAGCGCACGACACCGTGCGAGTGCTGTTGCCCTGGACAGGTGGGTAGGCCAACTCTTGGGCGCGGGCACTGGCACAGGGTCCCTCATAGTGCAATCAAGTGTCTCTGACGGTGGTGGTGCACACCCGCCGTCAGACACACCGCTGTACTATGAGGGGCCCAGTGCCAGTACCGACGCCCACGAGTGGGCCCCCCTTGCTTGGGCAGGGCCCCGGGATTTGCAATCTTTACCTCTCCCTGCTCCTCCGCTGTGTAATCTGGGCCGTCAAATCCATACTGTGCCTGACACCGTCTGAGCCTGCCTCCTGATACATATATTTTGAATGTGTACGCTATCCATACATGTTATCCGGGGATACGGTACCCTTTCTAACCTTTGTGCAATCACGTGCAATCCATACTGGGCCTGACACCGTCTGAGCCTTCCTCCTGAGACATATATTTTGAATGTGTACGCTATCCATACATGTTATCTGGGGATACGGTACCCTTTCTAACCTTTGTGCAATCACGTGCAATCCATACTGGGCCTAACACCGTCTGAGCCTGCCTCCTGAGACATATATTTTGAATGTGTACGCTATCCATACATGTTATCCGGGGATACGGTACCCTTTCTAACCTTTGTGCAATCACGTGCAATCCATACTGGGCCTGACACCGTCTGAGCCTGCCTCCTGAGACATATATTTTGAATGTGTACGCTATCCATACATGTTATCTGGGGATACGGTACCCTTTCTAACCTTTGTGCAATCACGTGCAATCCATACTGGGCCTAACACCGTCTGAGCCTGCCTCCTGAGACATATATTTTGAATGTGTACGCTATCCATACATGTTATCTGGGGATACGGTACCCTTTCTAACCTTTGTGCAATCACGTGCAATCCATACTGGGCCTAACACCGTCTGAGCCTGCCTCCTGAGACATATATTTTGAATGTGTACGCTATCCATACATGTTATCTGGGGATACGGTACCCTTTCTAACCTTTGTGCAATCACGTGCAATCCATACTGGGCCTAACACCGTCTGAGCCTGCCTCCTGAGACATATATTTTGAATGTGTACGCTATCCATACATGTTATCCGGGGATACGGTACCCTTTCTAACCTTTGTGCAATCACGTGTAATCCATACTGGGCGTGAGAACGGCTGGCGAGCTGTTAGGCAAGCTACAGCACCTGTGGTTTGCACACGTAAGTTTTTCATTTTTTCAGGAATGACGGTTAGGCCTAATTCCGGAACTGCGGTTGACCTGCACTTACTGTGAAATCATTGTTCGCGGGTAATAATTGTAATCAGTGATCCCCATCACTAACGTTGTTCAGCGGGTTATCTGCACCTGTAAGCGACAAACGCTGGCCTTTTCAGTGTAGCGCACATGCAGCCACGGACATGTAAGGGCATGACACCCCAGTTATTGGCCAATCTCATGTGCCAGAGCCTCACGTGTCCCTCTAGTAAGCCGAACTCGGACCGCGGGGCATGACGGAGTCTCGTTCGTTAACGGAATTAAGCTTGCAATGTGTGCATCTGTTCTGTAGCTGGCATGGTTGAGGTTTCCCAGGTGGAGTCGAATTTAACCGTAGGCTCTACTCCTGGTGGTGCCCTTCTGGACATTCCTTTAAGGTTCAGCTTTGCAACCATACTGCCCACGTGAAACAAACACTTTGCCTTCATGAACGCTGTTTGGAGGGTCATGACTCGTGGGAATAACGCCGCCCAATCAGTTAACCTGCTAGAGAGATCCTTCGTTGCTCCCAAGCATGACATCACACTCCCTAGGAAGAAGGTAATGCCACTGTGGCGACCGTACTCCTGGGGGCGACACAAGTGCACTGATGCCCAGCCACTGCTCGATGAATCTGCTGGTACATTGACCCAGACCACTACATTCCCCTCGCACGCTACACGACCTGAATCTGACCCTGATGAAACTCAGGTTACCCTTCCCATATACAGTTCCATCTTACACGGTGACAAAGAGGAAGCTGCAGATGAAAGTGCAGGTTCGGCCCACCCGCCATCAGACACACCACGGTACTATCAGGGGCCCTGTGCCAGTGCCGTTGCCAACGAGTGGGCCCCCCCTGCTTGCCCAGGATCACAGCACTTGCAAAGTTGAAATACTGTGCAGTGAGATGGAAGATGGGGACGACGAGGAGTCCAGACAAGTACAGGGATTCCCTAGCGAGGAGACTTATTTGATTGTTTTCAATGTTGGGACAGCAATTTTTGGGGAGCACTATACTCTGGAGAATGATAGATGGGGCCCACCATACACTGGAACATTCCAAAGGTGGACATCAGACACTGGAGCAGCATTTACAGGGCCCATTATACACTAGAGCATTAGAAATGGGGCCCATTATGTTTGGAGCATTATTTGGGCCCATAAGACAGTGGAGCTTCATCCATGGGGACCAATATATACTGTAGCATTATGTGGAGCTCATCATATACTGTTTCAAACATTATATGGGACCAATGATTCTGTATGGAGAAATAGATGGGCCTCGTCATGAGATGTAAAAAGTGAGGTATTTTTCATTGTACTATACCGCTATTTCTCTGCCGTATCGGAGCATGATGAGTTGTGGTATGTGTTAAAGGGGCGCTCTTTCGCCCAGGGCACATGAAAACCTGGAGCCAGCCCTCCCCCCCAACAGTCTGTAGCCAAATAACCCCCATTTTTCAGTGCGTAACTTGTATTATGAAGTTAATTAAGGTTGACAAGCTTAAGTAAGAAGAATTGATGCTTTTGGCATTCAAATGGGCACTGTTGGTGTGTTTCCTGTCCTCCTCTCACTGCGGACTTTTATTCCCGATTGACTTACATTGGGTTTCGTGTTTCGGGACGACCCCGACTTTTCCCTATAATCGGACGATCTTGCTCGACCCGACTTTTGGAAAAGTCGGGTTTCACGAAACGAAACGCGACCCTAAAAAACCAAAAGTCGCTCAACTCTACCCTTGTGTTTCTCAGCACTAGTGGCTAGTAGAGTTGAGCGAAACGGGTTGAAAAATTTCAAAAGTCGCCGACTTTTGGCAAAGTCGGGTTTCATGAAACGAAACCCGACCCTAGGATGAGGTCGGCCACGAGGTCGGCGACTTACGCACCAAAGTCGCGTTTCAAAAGTTTGTTTTGAGCTCTTTTTCAGCCAATCAGGATCCACGGACACTGTGGGCAACGTGATGACATAGGCACGGGTCACCACCATCTTTCAGAAGGGTATGCAAGTGATTGGCTTGCTTTGGTGGGCGTCACAGGGGGTATAAAAGGGCGTGCACGCCGACCGCCATCTTACTTCTGCCGATCTTAGCATAGGGAGAGGTTGCTGCTGATTCTGTAGGGAGAGTGTTAGGCAGGGAAGAAGAAAAAAAACTGCTTCTGCTGCTAGCGATTGTGCCTGTACAACACACCAGTCACTGTGTGTGCAGTGCAAGGGGAGGCTATATTGTGGTGTATCAGTGGTGTTGGTTGTTGGGCTGCCTTCTAAGGCTTGCTGACAGCTGCATTGCTGTTTACCCACTGCTCTGCAAACTGCTTTTTTAAAAGCAATCCCAATTTTTTTTTTTTGTCCTGCTGAGGTACTGAGCTGCAAACTGCTTTTTAAAAAACGACCCCAATTTTTTTTTTTTGTCCTGCTGAGGTACTGAGCGTGCATTTTTTCACACCATACAGCGGTGTACGCTCCTCACACAGTACCGTGTAACGGCTGTTATCACAGCCACAGTGAAGCTATCTGTGTCACTCTGTGAGAATAAGTCGAGGACATGTTCCGTTCTTACAGACCTGCACTCTAGGGAGATTCCTACTCTGCCCAATTCTACATACACCTTGTAGTTTGTGATACACTAGCCAATTTCTGCCTGTGACATAGCGCTGTGATATTCAGTGGGCCTCACACAATCCAAAAGTGTCCAGTGTCCACAAGTGTCTGCAGAAATTCAAAATCTCCCTTATCCTCTAGTCACTTTGGTCACAGCTGTGCCATTGAGCCTGTGACATAGCGCTCAGATATTCAGTGGGCCTCACACAATCCAAAAGTGTCCAGTGTCCACAAGTGTCTGCAGAAATTCAAAATCTCACTTATCCTCTAGTCACTTTGGTCACAGCTGTGCCATCGAGCCTGTGACATAGCGCTCAGATATTCAGTGGGCCTCACACAATCCAAAAGTGTCCAGTGTCCACTAGTGTGAGCAGAAATTCAAAATCTCACTTATCCTCTAGTCACTTTGGTCACAGCTGTGCCATCGAGCCTGTGACATAGCGCTCAGATATTCAGTGGGCCTCACACAATCCAAAAGTGTCCAGTGTCCACAAGTGTCTGCAGAAATTCAAAATCTCACTTATCCTCTAGTCACTTTGGTCACAGCTGTGCCATCGAGCCTGTGACATAGCGCTCAGATATTCAGTGGGCCTCACACAATCCAAAAGTGTCCAGTGTCCACTAGTGTGAGCAAAAATTCAAAATCTCACTTATCCTCTAGTCACTTTGGTCACAGCTGTGCCATCGAGCCTGTGACATAGCGCTCAGATATTCAGTGGGCCTCACACAATCCAAAAGTGTCCAGTGTCCACAAGTGTCTGCAGAAATTCAAAATCTCACTTATCCTCTAGTCACTTTGGTCACAGCTGTGCCATCGAGCCTGTGACATAGCGCTCAGATATTCAGTGGGCCTCACACAAGCCAAAAGTGTCCAGTGTCCACAAGTGTCTGCAGAAATTCAAAATCTCACTTATCCTCTAGTCACTTTGGTCACAGCTGTGCCATCGAGCCTGTGACATAGCGCTCAGATATTCAGTGGGCCTCACACAATCCAAAAGTGTCCAGTGTCCACAAGTGTCTGCAGAAATTCAAAATCTCACTTATCCTCTAGTCACTTTGGTCACAGCTGTGCCATCGAGCCTGTGACATAGCGCTCAGATATTCAGTGGGCCTCACACAATCCAAAAGTGTCCAGTGTCCACTAGTGTGAGCAGAAATTCAAAATCTCACTTATCCTCTAGTCACTTTGGTCACAGCTGTGCCATCGAGCCTGCGACATAACGCTCAGATATTCAGTGGGCCTCACACAATCCAAAAGTGTCCAGTGTCCACAAGTGTCTGCAGAAATTCAAAATCTCACTTATCCTCTAGTCACTTTGGTCACAGCTGTGCCATCGAGCCTTTGACATAGCTCTCAGATATTCAGTGGGCCTCACACAATCCAAAAGTGTCCAGTGTCCACAAGTGTCTGCAGAAATTCAAAATCTCACTTATCCTCTAGTCACTTTGGTCACAGCTGTGCCATCGAGCCTGTGACATAGCGCTCAGATATTCAGTGGGCCTCACACAATCCAAAAGTGTCCAGTGTCCACTAGTGTGAGCAGAAATTCAAAATCTCACTTATCCTCTAGTCACTTTGGTCACAGCTGTGCCATCGAGCCTGTGACATAGCGCTCAGATATTCAGTGGGCCTCACACAATCCAAAAGTGTCCAGTGTCCACAAGTGACTGCAGAAATTCAAAATCTCACTTATCCACTAGTCACTTTGGTCACAGCTGTGCCATCGAGCCTGTGACATAGCGCTCAGATATTCAGTGGGCCTCACACAATCCAAAAGTGTCCAGTGTCCACAAGTGTCTGCAGAAATTCAAAATCTCACTTATCCTCTAGTCACTTTGGTCACAGCTGTGCCATCGAGCCTGTGACATAGCACTCAGATATTCAGTGGGCCTCACACAATCCAAAAGTGTCCAGTGTCCACAAGTGTCTGCAGAAATTCAAAATCTCACTTATCCTCTAGTCACTTTGGTCACAGCTGTGCCATCGAGCCTGTGACATAGCGCTCAGATATTCAGTGGGCCTCACACAATCCAAAAGTGTCCAGTGTCCACTAGTGTGAGCAGAAATTCAAAATCTCACTTATCCTCTAGTCACTTTGGTCACAGCTGTGCCATCGAGCCTGTGACATAGCGCTCAGATATTCAGTGGGCCTCACACAATCCAAAAGTGTCCAGTGTCCACAAGTGTCTGCAGAAATTCAAAATCTCACTTATCGTCTAGTCACTTTGGTCACAGCTGTGCCATCGAGCCTCTGACATAGCGCTCAGATACTCAGTGGGCCTCACACAATCCAAAAGTGTCCAGTGTCCACAAGTGTCTGCAGAAATTCAAAATCTCACTTATCCTCTAGTCACTTTGGTCACAGCTGTGCCATCGAGCCTGTGACATAGCGCTCAGATATTCAGTGGGCCTCACACAATCCAAAAGTGTCCAGTGTCCACTAGTGTGAGCAGAAATTCAAAATCTCACTTATCCTCTAGTCACTTTGGTCACAGCTGTGCCATCGAGCCTGTGACATAGCGCTCAGATATTCAGTGGGCCTCACACAATCCAAAAGTGTCCAGTGTCCACAAGTGTCTGCAGAAATTCAAAATCTCACTTATCGTCTAGTCACTTTGGTCACAGCTGTGCCATCGAGCCTCTGACATAGCGCTCAGATACTCAGTGGGCCTCACACAATCCAAAAGTGTCCAGTGTCCACAAGTGTCTGCAGAAATTCAAAATCTCACTTATCCTCTAGTCACTTTGGTCACAGCTGTGCCATCGAGCCTGTGACATAGCGCTCAGATATTCAGTGGGCCTCACACAATCCAAAAGTGTCCAGTGTCCACTAGTGTGAGCAGAAATTCAAAATCTCACTTATCCTCTAGTCACTTTGGTCACAGCTGTGCCATCGAGCCTGTGACATAGCGCTCAGATATTCAGTGGGCCTCACACAATCCAAAAGTGTCCAGTGTCCACAAGTGTCTGCAGAAATTCAAAATCTCACTTATCCTCTAGTCACATTGGTCACAGCTGTGCCATCGAGCCTGTGACATAGCGCTCAGATATTCAGTGGGCCTCACACAATCCAAAAGTGTCCAGTGTCCACAAGTGTCTGCAGAAATTCAAAATCTCACTTATCCTCTAGTCACTTTGGTCACAGCTGTGCCATCGAGCCTGTGACATAGCGCTCAGATATTCAGTGGGCCTCACACAATCCAAAAGTGTCCAGTGTCCACTAGTGTGAGCAGAAATTCAAAATCTCAGTTATCCTCTAGTCACTTTGGTCACAGCTGTGCCATCGAGCCTGTGACATAGCGCTCAGATATTCAGTGGGCCTCACACAATCCAAAAGTGTCCAGTGTCCACAAGTGTCTGCAGAAATTCAAAATCTCACTTATCCTCTAGTCACTTTGGTCACAGCTGTGCCATCGAGCCTGTGACATAGTGCTCAGATATTCAGTGGGCCTCACACAATCCAAAAGTGTCCAGTGTCCACAAGTGTCTGCAGAAATTCAAAATCTCACTTATCCTCTAGTCACTTTGGTCACAGCTGTGCCATCGAGCCTGTGACATAGCGCTCAGATATTCAGTGGGCCTCACACAATCCAAAAGTGTCCAGTGTCCACTAGTGTGTGCAGAAATTCAAAATCTCACTTATCCTCTAGTCACTTTGGTCACAGCTGTGCCATCGAGCCTGTGACATAGCGCTCAGATATTCAGTGGGCCTCACACAATCCAAAAGTGTCCAGTGTCCACTAGTGTGAGCAGAAATTCAAAATCTCCCCTGTCCTATAGACACCTTGTACCTTGTTTTACATTACTATATAGTTTGTTGGATTTTGTCTACATTTCTACCAAAAATGAGGAAGGCTGGTGGAAGAGGCCGTGGAATTGGGCGGGGGTTGGCAGCTGGTAATGATGGTGTTGGTGGTGGATCTGATGGTAGTGGCAAGAGCAAAATAGAACTGAATGCAGGAGGTGTTGAGCCTTCGTCATCGTCTGGCTCCATAAGGCTTCGAAGGCTTAGTTTTCTAGGAGTTGACAAACCGCTTTTAAAGCCAGAGCATCAGGAAAAAGTTTTGTCTTACATTGCTGACTCAGCCTCCAGCTCTATCGCCTCCTCTTCTTCAGTTGTAAAAAGTAAAAGCACTGAGTCGTCATTGGAGGCTCATGTTCATGAACCACACCTTTCCTTGTGTCCTTCACCCTAACCAAGATTGAAGGATGACGCAGGCCATACTACTGATTACTCCATGGAGCTGTTTTCACATACCATGCCTGGATTATCAAGTCAAATGGTGAATTACCCAGGCCAAGATGAATCTGACATGGAGTGCACTGATGCACAGCCGCTGATGGATGATTCTGCTGGTACATTCACTCAGAGCACTACATTGTCCTCGCAGTGTACAGAGCCAGATTCTGACCCTGATGAGACTCAGGTGCCCCTTCCCGCACACTATACCACCATACACGGTGACACAGAGGAAGGTGCACATGACATTGAAGAGGAGGTGATGGATGACCCAGTTGTTGACCCAGATTGGCATCCATTGGGGGAAGAGGGTGCTGCTTCCAATAGCTCAGATGAGGAGCATCCACAGCAGACATCGACATCGCAACAGCTGTTATCTGGCAGGCCCGGAGCACTCCAAAGACAGGTTCCAAACATCAAAAGAGTTGCTGGACAGCTTGTCCAGAGGGTCAAAAGATCACAGCGTGCTAGGCCGCAAAATGTCTGCCAAAGTAGGAAGAGTGCAGTGTGGCACTTTTTTGAACAAAATCCTCATGATCAGGCCAAGGTTATCTGTAAGAAGTGCGCAAAGACCTTTAGCCGAGGGAAAAATCTGAAAAATTTGAATACCAGTTGCATGCTTAGACATTTAAACACCATGCACTTGCAAGCGTGGACACAACACCAAACCTCAAGTGCCACATGTGCAACTGATCACAACGAAGGTAGTCAGCAACGCTACATTGTTTCCCCCACTGTAATCCCACCGGTTAGCACAGCAGCAAATGTTGAGGTGTCGTTGCAAGGCCACAGCAGTCAGGGAATCCCACTGTTATATCAACGAAAGACTGATTCTAGGCCATCAGAAAGAACACAACTCCATCACCATCATCAACCCTCTCTCAGTCCGCCCTGTCCACCGCTACTTCCACCATATGCAGCTCTCAAGTCCAGCTCACCCTCCCAGACACTATGAGTAGGTCAAGAAAGTACTCAGTCTCTCATCCGCGTACACTGGGTTTGAACGCCCACATTGCCAAACTAATCTCGTTTGAGATGATGCCCTTTCGGTTGGTGGAAAGCGCAGCTTTCCGCGATCTCATGGCCTATGCAGTACCACGCTATGACCTACCCAGTCGCCACTTCTTCTCTCGCAAAGCCATCCCAGCCCTCCACCATCATGTGAAAGACCGCATTGTCCATGCACTCAAGCAGTCAGTGAGCGGAAAGGTGCACCTCACAACTGATGCATGGTCCAGTCGGCATGGCCAGGGCCGTTACGTGTCCATCACTGCGCACTGGGTTAATGTGGTGGATGCAGGGTCCACAGGGGACAGCGGTGGTGGGACAGTGCTGCCTAGCCCACGGTATAGGAAACAGTTGGCTGTAGGCGTTCGACCCTCCTCCTCCTCCTCCTCCAGAAGCGAAAGCTCGTCCACAGAGCGCAGTCGTACGAGCACTCCATCTGCAGCTGCCACTGTTGCACACGAGGTGTCCCCCTATCGAGCAGCTAGTGGAAAGCGTCAGCAGGCTGTGTTGCAGATGATGTGTTTGGGCGACAGACACACCGCCGAGGTGCTGGCCGAGTACTTAAAGCGACAAACTGAGTCATGGCTGGGCAGTGTACATCTTGAGGCAGGGAAGGTAGTTAGTGATAACGGCCGTAATTTTGTGGCAGCCATAGCCCTTTCAAAACTCAGCCACATACTTTGCTTGGCTCACACCTTGAACCTGGTGGTGCAGTGCTTCCTCAAAAATTATCCGGAGTTATCAGCCCTGCTCCAGAAGGTGCGAAGACTGTGCGCGCACATCCGCCGGTCGCCTGTACACTCCGTTCGTATGCAGAAGCTGCAGCGATTGCTCCACCTTCCCAACCACCGCCTCATTATCGACATTGCAACAAGGTGGAACTCCACCCTGCACATGGTGGAGCGGCTGTGCGAGCAGAGGCAGGCCATAATGCATTTGTGGGAGGATACACGGCCAGGCACTTTGAGAGCAGACATGGAGTTGACAGGTGTGCAGTGGTCGAAGTTGAAAGACCTCTGTAAAGTCCTTCAGTGTTTTGAGGAATGCACACGGCTGGTAAGCACAGACGACGCCATCCTAAGCATGAGCATCCCACTTATGCGTCTGCTCATGCAAACTTTGACGCACCTTAAGGAGCAGGCTTCTGCAGCCAATGTTGATGAGGAGGAAGAGGAGGAGGGAATCCTTGATGACATTCAGCCATTGTCTGCTCAGGGACCTCTCCTGGACGAGGTGGAGGAAGAAGAGGAGGAGGGGGAGGAGGATGATGGGGATGATTACTTAGGGGAGGAAGATGCATCTCGTGGGGCAAGTGAAAATATTGGCGTGGCAAGGTCTGGTACAGGGTTTGTGCGTGACTGGAGGGATGTGGATTTGCCAGAAAGTGCTCCTACAACCAGCACTCGCAGTGCATCATTGACACCGGGAACATTGGCCCACATGTCAGATTATGCCTTGCAGATCCTAAAAAGGGACCCCCGCATTGCCAAAATGATGAACGATGACGACTACTGGTTGACCAGCATCCTGGATCCACGCTATAAAGACAAATTACAAAACATCATGCCACAGGAGAACCTTGACCTAATATTGGCTAATAAACAAGCAACTCTGGTAAATCGGTTGCTTGAGGCATTCCCAGCACACAGCAGCGGTGATGGTTCTCACACGAGCCGTACGGGCCGAGGTCAGCTTGGCAGAGGTGTTCGTGGTGCACACAGCAGAAGTGGCGTTGGAGAAAGGGGTTTCATGACAATGTTGTGGACTGATTTTTCAAGTACCGCTCACACAACTGGTAATACTGCATCGATGGAAAGTGACAGGAGACAGCAGTTGTCAACTATGGTTACAAACTACTTTTCCTCCCATATCGATGTTCTCCCACACAGGTCATTCCCCTTTGACTATTGGGCCGCTAAACTGGACACCTGGCCTGAATTGGCACAATATGCCTTACAGGAGCTCGCTTGCCCAGCTGCAAGTGTGCTATCGGAAAGAGTCTTCAGTGCAGCTGGATCAATTCTGACAGAAAAAAGGACCCGTCTGTCAACCCAAAATGTGGATGATCTAACCTTCATTAAAATGAACCACGCATGGGTTTCCAAGGATTTTGTCCCACCTTCTCCTGATGACACATAGGGTGACAGAAAAATGGCTTGCTTTGGTCCACCTCCTCCTGGGACTTGACCTATTTCACCTTTTGCATCAGCTGAATGTCCAACATCAACATATGCCACTTTCTAAAACTCCCTAACTGTGCTGCCTCCCCCCCCCCATGGCCGGGGTCACCACCTAGCGCACGACACCGTGCGAGTGCCGTTGCCCTGGACAGGTGGGTAGGCCGACTCTTGGGCGCGGGCACTGGCACAGGGTCCCTCATAGTGCAATCAAGTGTCTCTGACGGTGGTGGTGCACACCCGCCGTCAGACACACCGCCGTACTATGAGGGGCCCAGTGCCAGTACCAATGCCCACGAGTGGGCCCCCCTTCCTTGGGCAGGGCCCCAGCATTTGCAATCTTTACCTCTCCCTGCTCCTCCGCTGTGTAGTCTGGGCAGTCAAATCCATACTGTGCCTGACACCGTTTGAGCCTGCCTCCTGATGTATAGACATATATTTTGAATGTGTACTCTATCCATACATGTTATCTGGGGATACGGTACCCTTTCTCACCTTTGTGCAATCATGTGCAATCCATACTGGGCCTAACACCGTCTGAGCCTGCCTCCTGATGTATAGACATATATTTTGAATGTGTACACTATCCATACATGTTATCTGGGGATACGGTACCCTTTCTAACCTTTGTGCAATCACGTGCAATCCATACTGTGCCTAACACCGTCTGAGCCTGCCTCCTGATGTATAGACATATATTTTGAATGTGTACGCTATCCATACATGTTATCTGGGGATACGGTACCCTTTCTAACCTTTGTGCAATCACGTGCAATCCATACTGGGCCTAACACCGTCTGAGCCTGCCTCCTGATGTATAGACATATATTTTGAATGTGTACGCTATCCATACATGTTATCTGGGGATACGGTACCCTTTCTAACCTTTGTGCAATCACGTGCAATCCATACTGGGCCTAACACCGTCTGAGCCTGCCTCCTGATGTATAGACATATATTTTGAATGTGTACGCTATCCATACATGTTATCTGGGGATACGGTACCCTTTCTCACCTTTGTGCAATCACGTGTAATCCATACTGGGCGTGAGAACGGCTGGCGAGCTGTTAAGCAAGCTACAGCACCTGTGGTTTGCACACGTAAGTTTTTCATTTTTTCAGGAATGACGGTTAGGCCTAATTCCGGAACTGCGGTTGACCTGCACTTACTGGGAAATCATTGTTCGCGGGTAATAATTGTAATCAGTGATCCCCATCACTAACGTTGTTCAGCGGGTTATCTGCACCTGTAAGCGACAAACGCTGGCCTTTTCAGTGTAGCGCACATGCTGCCACGGACATGTAAGGGCATGACACACCAGTTATTGGCCAATCTCATGTGCCAGATCCTCACGTGTCACTCTAGTAAGCCGGACTCGGACCGTGGGGCATGACGGAGTCTCGTTCGTTAACGGAATTAAGATTGCAATGTGTGCATCTGTTCTGTAGCTGGCATGGTTGAGGTTTCCCAGGTGGAGTCGAATTTAACCGTAGGCTCCACTCCTGGTGGTGCCCTTCTGGACATTCCTTTAAGGTTCAGCTTTGCAACCATACTGCCCACGTAAAACAAACACTTTGCCTTCATGAACGCTGTTTGGAGGGTCATGACTCGTGGGAATAACGCCGCCCAATCAGTTAACCTGCTAGAGAGATCGTTCGTTGCTCCCAAGCATGACATCACACTCCATAGGAAGAAGGTAATGCCACTGTGGCGACCGTACTCCTGGGGGCGACACAAGTGCACTGATGCCCAGCCACTGCTCGATGAATCTGCTGGTACATTGACCCAGACCACTACATTCCCCTCGCACGCTACACGGTCTGAATCTGACCCTGATGAAACTCAGGTTACCCTTCCCATATACAGTTCCATCTTACACGGTGACAAAGAGGAAGCTGCAGATGAAAGTGCAGGTTCGGCCCACCCGCCTTCAGACACACCACCGTACTATCAGGGGCCCTGTGCCAGTGCCGTCGCCAACGAGTGGGCCCCCCCTGCTTGCTCAGGATCACAGCACTTGCAAAGTTGAAATACTGTGCAGTGAGATGGAAGATGGGGACGACGAGGAGTCCAGACAAGTACAGGGATTCCCTAGCGAGGAGACTTATTTCATTGTTTTCAATGTTGGGACAGCAATTTTTGGGGAGCACTATACTCTGGAGAATGATAGATGGGGCCCACCATACACTGGAACATTCCAAAGGTGGACATCAGACACTGGAGCAGCATTTACAGGGCCCATTATACACTAGAGCATTAGAAATGGGGCCCATTATGTTTGGAGCATTATTTGGGCCCATAAGACAGTGGAGCTTCATCCATGGGGACCAACATATACTGTAGCATTATGTGGAGCTCATCATATACTGTTTCAAACATTATATGGGACCAATGATTCTGTATGGAGAAATAGATGGGCCTCGTCATGAGATGTAAAAAGTGAAGTATTTTTCATTGTACTATACCGCTATTTCTCTGCCGTATCGGAGCATGATGAGTTGTGGTATTTGTTAAAGGGGCGCTCTTTCGCCCAGGGCACATGAAAACCTGGAGCCAGCCCTCCCCCCCCCACAACTGTAGCCAAATAACCCCCATTTTTCAGTGCGTAACTTGTATTATGAAGTTAATTAAGGTTGACAAGCTTAAGTAAGAAGAATTGATGCTTTTGGCATTCAAATGGGCACTGTTGGTGTGTTTCCTGTCCTCCTCTCACTGCCGACTTTTATTCCCCATTGACTTACATTGGGTTTCGTGACGACCCTGACTTTTCCCTATAATCGGACGATCTTGCTCGACCCGACTTTTGGAAAAGTCGGGTTTCACGAAACGAAACGCGACCCTAAAAAACCAAAAGTCGCTCAACTCTAGTGGCTAGGCTAGCGTCCTAAGCCGTCCAGTGCACTAGCAAGAACAGTTGGAGATGACAGTTTAGGGACGAGGTATACTGACATCGGCAGGGGTATGGACCTGCTTAGGGTGATAGGTGAGAGCAGGGACAGTCTCAGGTTGGAGCTCAGGAGGTGACCGTCCATAATTCCCTATTATCAGGGTCTTCCTCTCTGCTATTCCATCAGCTTTGAGTCGCTTAATTTTTTGGTTACCGACCAATCGCTGAGTCGTGTCACACAGGGCCAGTCACTCCGTGACAAGTACCTAGGAATAAGACAAAGAGTAAACGGAGACAAGCCAAGGGGTCAGATAACCAGAAGGGACAGGTCAGTACAAAGCAGGATGCCAAGGCAAAAGTCAGGGGACAAACCGGGTCATACACAGCAAAGCACACAAGCACAGAGACACAACGTTTACGGATGAGTAACCTGGGTCAGCAACCAGAAGCCGAGTAAATGGAAGTATCACCGACACCAAATCCAGGAACTGCCAACATTAAATAGCCACCCAGAACCAAAGAGAAGCGAACTAAAATTAACCCTGACCTGACCAGGATGGAGGTGGAACCATCCTGGCCAGAGTCATGACAAGAGCTAATCGCAATGACCTTCTACAGCCGGATACAGGATGACTGTCTGTCACACCTGACACACCCATGACAGTCTCCCCTTATGTTATGCAGTTTAATAAACAAGAGAGCAGAGAAATCCACCCAACAAAAAAATGCCCCAAGTAACTGCACTCAATTCCAAATAAATCTTAGGCCACAAGAGGAAAAATAAGTTACGAGTGCTGTATAATAAAAAGTGTCAAAATTTTATTATTGCACAATTATTAAAACACAACAATCACAATACAAGACATATTAAGAGGTGCCAAATGGTGTGATATGGGAATAGGGGTAAACCCTCCATAATATCAGCATTAGGAAAAACCCCCCAATGCAAATGTCAAACTGCAGGTATTGCCTGTTCACAAAAGTATCAAGTAGCGATCCATTTACAATGGATTTAAGTGTAAGATTAGTCAGGCTTACCAGTAAAGTTTTGGCAGGAGGGAAGACCCCACAAGGAAAGCCCCCGACGCGTGTTTCGCTGTCTGGGGTACAGCTTTATCAAGGGGATGGTCTAAACTGAGGGTTGAGGACCTTAAAGTAGTGATGCTGCATGATCACATGCTGCAGCAGGCCCAATAGGAAAGACGATAGCGGCGCATGCGCGCTGCGCACAAATTTTGATACTTTTTATTATAAAGCACTCGTAACTTATTTTTCCTCTTGTGGCCTAAGAAATTTAATACGATAAATAACATAATAATTATAACATCATTCAGAATATTATATTATATATTAAAAATAATATTTTTTCTGTACAATTAGATTGATCCCTTTAAGTGAGAAAGTTATTGCACTACTGTCACTATTTTGGTATAGTAATTGGTGGTGTAACTTGAAGCTCATGGGCTCCGATGCAAAATCTCCAATATTGCCCCCAACTATTTGGTGATCTCATATGGGCCAAAGGGACCTTTTGTGCCTCATTGATCTCCAGAACCCGGTTATGACTACAACCCTTGATTCCACTGTAGTTGCACCCCTGACACTCTGCTACAATGCTCTGCAAACATTTACTACATTATTGCTACACATATAAATGTGGGCTTCAAAGAGCACATATGGATCAATTTTTTATGTGCCATGTGCCAGTGAAAAGGACACCTCCTTAGATGGGACACTACATTATACCAAAAAACTCACCTCTTTTTAGGTACAAACTTCTAAAAGAGGTGGAAAAAATGGGATGGATCAATAATTGATAGAAAAAAAATAAGCACTCAACTCTGATGATGGAAAAATGTAGAACATATTGCTCAGCCTAAGGCAACGCAACATAAAAACCCAATGGATTTTTTCAGCGTATTAATTATTCAAAAGTAATAAAACATGAATAAAACTATGTAAATGTAGCATAGCCATAATTGTACTGACCAACAGAATACTTTATTTGTACTGCACAGAAATAAAATAGAAGTTTAAACATTAAAAAAACAATGGCAGAATTGCTGTTTTTTTCTATTTCTCCTTATACAGAGATAATAAAAGTCTTACGTTATTCCATAAATACCGGCAAAATGGGACAGCTGACAAAAACAAATCATCCGACAAAAAAGCAATCACTCATATGGTGGGTATGTTGATGAAAAAGGAAAAAAAAATAACATAACTCCTGGACTGAGACGATAGAAAAAATAAAAAAATGCATTTTCAAGAGGTTAAGTAAAACCTATCAACCCTTTTTCCAACCTGAGGTGATGTAATATATACATACAGTTGTGTGAAAAGGTGTTTGCCCCCTTCCTGATTTCCTATTCTTTTGCATCTTTGTCACACTTACATGTTTCAGATCACCAAACAAATTAGAATAAGAATGAAGTGATTAAACAGAGTCACCATGGGTTTGTAACTAATAAGTCATGTCAGACTAACTTAATTTCCTTCTATGATGGAATCACTGATTGGGTGGATCAAGGAAATGCTGTGGATATAGTATATCTTGACTTCAGCAAAGCATTTGACAAAGTATCTCATACAATCCTTATTGAAAAAATGACTAAGTATGGAATGGACAAGGCAACTGTTAGGTGGATTCATAACTGGCTTAGTGATCGGACCCAAAGAGTGGTCGTAAATGGCTGCACATCCAGTTGGAAGAATGTCTCAAGTGGGGTACCACAGGGCTCTGTCCTGGGCCCTGTATTGTTCAACATCTTTATCAACGATTTAGATGAAGGAATTGAGGGTAAACTGATTAAATTTGCTGATGACACAAAGCTAGGAGGGATAGCTAATACTAAAGAAGAGAGAGAGAGGATTCAAAAAGATCTAAATAAACTGGAGAAGTGGGCAGCAACTAACAGAATGGTTTTTAACAGGGAAAAATGCAAAGCACTACATCTGGGCAATAAAAATGAAAAAAGCATATACAGAATGGGAGGAATAGGGCTAAGCAACAGCACATGTGAAAAAGACTTGGGTATACTAATAGATCACAGATTGAATATGAGTCAACAGTGTGATGCAGCAGCAAAAAAGGCAAATGCAATTCTAGGATGTATTAACAGAAGCATACAGTCTAGATCACGTGAAGTCATTATTTCCCTCTACTCCTCTTTGGTCAGACCTCATCTGGAATATTGTATCCAGTTTTGGGCACCACATTTTAAAAAAAGACATCAACAAACTGGAGCAAGTTCAGAAAAGAGAGACCAGAATGGTGACCGGTCTGCAAACCCTGTCTTATGAGGAAAGGTTGCAGGATTTGGGAATGTTTAGTTTGCAAAAGAGAAGACTGAGAGGAGACTTAATAGCTGTCTACAAATATCTAAAGGGCTGTCACATTGCAGAAGGATCATCTTTATTCTCATTTGCACAAGGAAAGACTAGAAGCAATGGGATGAAACTGAATGGGAGGAGACAGATTAGAAATTAGAAAAAACTTTTTGACAGTTAGAGTGATCAATGAGTGGAACAAGTTGCCACGAGAAGTGGTGAGTTCTGCTTCAATGGAAGTCTTCAGAGGCTGGACAGACATCTGACTGGGATGATTTAGCGAATCCTGCTTTGAGCAGGGGGTTGGACCAGATGGCCCAGGAGGTCCCTTCCAACTGTACGATTCTATGATTCTATGATTCTAATAGATGAATAGATATTAGACAGATAATGGATAATAGACAGATAGATAGATAGATAATAGATAGGCGATAGATAAATAAATAGATCAATGATAGCTAACTGATAGATAAATAGGCAGATAGACAATAGATAAATAATAGATATATAGATAATAGATAGATAATAGATACAGATAGATAATAGATAGAAATATAGATGGATAATAGATAGATGATAGCTAGATCATAGATAGATAGATAGATAATAGTTAGATAATAGATAGATAATAGATGATAGATAATAGATAGATTATAGATACTAGATAGGTAATAGATAGAGAATAGATAGATAGATAGATAGATAATAGACAGGGAGATAGATAGATAGATAATACACTAGATAGATAGATGATAGATACAGTTGTGGCCAAAAGTATTGACACCCCTGCAATTCTGTCAGATAATACTCAGTTTCTTCCTGAAAATGATTGCAAACACAAATTCTTTGGTATTATTATCTTCATTTAATTTGTCTTAAATGAAAAAACACAAAAGAGAATGAAGCAAAAAGCAAAACATTGATCATTTCACACAAAACTCCAAAAATGGGCAAAACAAAAGTATTGGCACCCTCAGCCTAATACTTGGTTGCACAACCTTTAGCCAAAATAACTGCGACCAACCGCTTCCGGTAACCATCAATGAGTTTCTTACAATGCTCTGCTGGAATTTTAGACCATTCTTGACAAACTGCTCCAGGCCCCTGATATTTGAAGGGTGCCTTCTCCAAACTGCCATTTTTAGATCTCTCCACAGGTGTTCTATGGGATTCAGGTCTGGACTCATTGCTGTCCACCTTAGAAGTCTCCAGTGCTTTCTTTCAAACCATTTTCTAGTGCTTTTTGAAGTGTGTTTTGGGTCATTGTCCTGCTGGAATACCCATGACCTCTGAGGGAGACCCAGCTTTCTCACATTGGGCCCTACATTATGCTGCAAAATTTGTTGATAGTCTTCAGACTTCATAATGCCATGCACACGGTCAAGCAGTCCAGTGCCAGAGGCAGCCATGCAACCCCGAAACATCAGGGAACCTCCGCCATGTTTGACTGTAGGGACCATGTTCTTTTCTTTGAATGCCTCTTTTTTTCTCCTGTAAACTCTATGTTGATGCCTTTGCCCAAAAAGCTCTACTTTTGTCTCATCTGACCAGAGAACATTCTTCTAAAACGTTTTAGGCTTTTTCAGGTAAGTTTTGGCAAACTCCAGCCTGGCTTTTTTATGTCTCGGGGTAAGAAGTGGGGTCTTCCCTGGGTCTCCTACCATACAGTCCCTTTTCATTCAGACGCCGACGGATAGTACGGGTTGACACTGTTGTACCCTCGGACTGCAGGGCAGCTTGAACTTGTTTGGATGTTAGTCGAGGTTCTTTATCCAACATCCGCACAATCTTGCGTTGAAATCTCTTGTCAATTTTTCTTTTCCGTCCACATCTAGGGAGGTTAGCCACACTGCCATGGGCTTTAAACTTCTTGAAGACACTGCGCACGGTAGACACAGCAACATTCAGATCTTTGGAGATGGACTTGTAGCCTTGAGATTGCTCATGCTTCCTCACAATTTGGTTTCTCAAGTCCTCAGACAGTTCTTTGGTCTTCTTTCTTTTCTCCATGCTCAATGTGGTACACACAAGGACACAGGACAGAGGTTGAGTCAACTTTAATCCATGTCAACTGGCTGCAAGTGTGATTTAGTTATTGCCAACATCTGTTATGTGCCACAGGTAAGTTTCAGGTTAATTACACAAATTAAAGAAGCATCACATGATTTTTCGAACAGTGCCAATACTTTTGTCCACCCTCTTTTTTATGTTTGGTGTAGAATTATATCCAATTTGGCTTTAGGACAATTCTTTTTGTGTTTTTTCATTTAAGACAAATTAAATAAAGATAATAATACCAAAGAATTTGTGTTTGCAATCATTTTCAGGAAGAAACTGAGTATTATCTGACAGAATTGCAGGGGTGTCAATACTTTTGGCCACAACTGTAGATAGATAATGGACAGATAATAGATAGATAATAGATAGATAAAAGGTAGTGTAAGGTAGCGCCTATTGTTCATGTTGGGGAACACTCACTTGGCAGCACATAAACCAGGTCTGGCACAGGCTTTTCATATAAAACAGTCCATGTGGTTTATTATGCAGCATAAACCATAGCAACATGAGGAAAACGATACTCGTACTGCCACTTGCAGATTTGCGATGTTCACGTTTTGCTGAAGGTCTTTGGCCACCTGCCACCTCATTAATTGAGGTGTACCTACCTCCTGGTCCTTATACCCCGGGATGCAGGCTGCCGCCATCTGATGTTCAACATCTCCCTCTATTATACAGTTGAACAGCGGAGTCTCCCCTTCTTTGGTCAGCTTCTCCAGTTCACTCTCCTTCATTTCGATCAGATCGGGCGAGCATGACAGTTCGACTTCCCGGTCATCCACGGATTTCTGGAGCTGGGCATTTGTCTCCTTCTCTATCATGAGCTCTCTACGAACTTTTTCTCGTTCCTCTGCCAGGCAGCGACACTCATCCTCTTTCCGGAGAAGCTCCTGCTGACACTTTTCTTGGGTTTCTCTGAGCACCTCCATATCTTTTACTATCGCTTCATTAATAGCTTGACACGCTGACAGGTGACCTCTCAGCTCAGAGACTTCCATCTCCAGCTCATCCACTCAGCTGCTTGTCTTAGGACCCTTTCTCGTTCAACATGCTCTTTTACAGTCTCTTTAAACAACTCTATCTCCTGGTCCTGCTCTCTTTTGTCCAGCACGTGTCGCACCATTAGTTCTTTAATTAGACTTTCAGATGGGCTCTCTTGCCCACCCATACTCTGCCTCTTCAGGGCTCCACCTGTTACTGCTGTAGCCGCAAATCACCGGCACCTACGGCTGCCGCTCACAAACAGCTGCTGGCGTCACTGCAGCTCCTGCTGCGTCGTTTTTGTGGATGCACCGATCCACAGCAACCTTCATAACCCCGCCGAGTTACAGCAAGCCGCTTGTCACCTTCGTGACCCCACTGAGCCACTGCAAGCTGACTTGAGAGGGAGAAGAAAAAAAACACAACACAAAAACACACAAGGCCTGTCCGTGTGCTATTCAGGACGTACGTCTCCTCCTGAGACTGTCCAACACACAGGCCTCACCGGGTGCTATTCAGGGATCCCACCCTCCTCCCAGGCTTTCCCAACACACCGGCCTCACCAGGTCCACAGTCTCTCACTGACCCCGGTCAGTACAACACGGACACCTGTCCGTTATCTGCTGGTGTTGGCCACACAGGTTTCCGGACGCCTCTTCTCCTCTGAGGTATCCCACAAATTATCAACAGTCTCTTTCTCTGACCTCAGTCAGCATAACTCACGGTTTTCACGACCGTTTGCTCCCTTGGCTCAGAGTCTCCAGCACTACAACATGTGCTTCCTGGAACCGTTGCACTTAGCAACCGAGATTTGCAGACCTCGTCCGTTGCCCCTAGCAACAAGGCTACAACAGTGCCCTTAGCATTCTCCACCAATTGTAAGGTAGCGCCTATTGTTCATGTTGGGGAACACTCACTTGGCAGCAGATAAACCAGGTCCGGCACAGGCTTTTCATATAACAGTCCATGCGGTTTATTGTGCAGCATAAACCATAGCTGCATGAGGAAAACGATGACAGTCTTACAGCAGACAAAAACGAATGTTCATAGTGGAGCCCCGCTCCCTTAGTCCTGTGTTCACACAGGCTGTGCTTTATCCAGCCATCAGGCTTTACAGTCTCTCAGATAATTCCCCCCTCTGTCTGGGGTTACCTCTTAGCTGCTTGTAATAATTATAGGGGATAACTCAGGAGACTCTGTGCATGGAACAAGATGACTACAGGACACAGCTTTATAAGTGATAAAGTCTATATTAACACACGGTGATACAACAGATGCAGAAAGAAACTCAAGTCCACAACACTTGGAGAAAATATAAGAAGCAGCTTAGCAGTCTATAGGAACTTCAGAGGAAAATGCAATCAAGCAAAAAGTCTATGAAGCACAGTTATTTCTTGAGGATACTTGGCATGAATAAATCCTTGTCTTAGTCCAGACACAGATAGGTAAGCTTAAAAGGCAGTTCAAATCTTATCTTAGCTTGACCAGGAAAATAGTCTCAGGCTCTTGCAGAGCAGGAACAGCTTACATGTCCAGCAAATGCAGATGGAAGTGAAACATGAGCAGCAGAGGAAGAAGAGTTCTGGAAACTGGAGTATGCAGCAGGAACTCAGAGCAGAGCAGCAGGATCACCACACAGGTTCACAGGAGACGGTATATAGCCAGGGAGCAATCAGAGGTCAGGAGCTGGATGCAAGGCAGAATACTCAAGCACAGACTGAAGGCTGGGGTGGAGTTTTATAGCAGGAGGACACAATGCACATGAGACCAAGGACACCATCTTGGAAAAGGGCAGTAATGCAAAAAGGTAAAAATGTTCTGACACTGCTTTTCAGTCCTGACGTCCCTTTTCTCCTGGGGACTGGCCAGCACTCACAGGCTATTACACAGGGCACACACGGTCAGCGGCGTCCACATGTGTGCATCAGGAAGGTGGCACACCTCCTAGCACGTCGGCCTTCCGGGACCTTCCACACGGACGAATCAGATCCAGGCATTCTCTCATATGACCTACCCAGGTCACCTTATATGGTCTGTAGCCACGCCCACAGCATCACATGGCTATGACCTCATTGCAGGACTTTCAGATTCACAACCACACACATAGGCTTTACTTCAGACACACGCCCCTGGGTGGGTTTGTAGGTGACTGGTCCCATCCATCTCACCAGCCACCTGGAAGCTCTTCCCTGACACACTGTAACAGAAACCTCAGCAGTATATCTGCTGATTAATAGCGATTCTAGCTTCCATCACAAGACCACCCACCTTGTGATATATAATGGTCATTTACCATCCTTTCTCCATTCATCCTATTTCCATTACCACAATGTACATGCTTGCATGCCTGTCCTGGGACACCCACACAGCGCCCCTTAGCAGACACAGTGGTCACTGCACCACAGTAGATAGATAGATAATAGATAATATATAGATAATAAATAGATAGATACAGTAGATGATAGATAATAGATAGATGATAGATACAGTAGATAGATAGATAAATAGATAGATAGATGATAGATAGATAACAAATAGATGATAGATAGATAGATAGATAGATAGATATATAGATAGATAGGTGATAGACAATAGATGATAGATAGGTGATAGACAGAGATGTACACATGTTATAAATCAACAGAACACTGTTACCTCTGTGTGCCCAGTATACTATTAGATGATATCTAGATGTACAGATAAAAGCTGTAACTTGCCCCTTGCACTAATAGTGGCGCCATATGTTATGTGCTTTTGGATGTCCAGATTTTACACATTTACCATAAATATATCTGTGTTTCTGACACCTGATCACATCCTCTCTTCAGTGTTACTAACACATCACATTGATTTATTCCTCCTAATACTATTTACAGTTTCCTTTTGTAACCTAATCTCCCACACAGGCACCGACTCCTACAATTAGTTGCTGGCGTCACTTTCTATATCCTTGCAGCATACAATCCGCAGGATTTTTTTAGGGTGGTACATGTATATATATATATATATATATATATATATATATAGATACACAGATTACATATTTGTTCACACTTTAGGAAAAAGTTTATCAATCAGCCCTATGAAAGGGTCATGTCCCTTGATTTTTGGTTACAGGGATAGTCTCACCAATGTAAATGAGTAAAATGGCAGAGTGCTAGTAAAAAAACAAATAATTTTTTTATTTTCTTGTTCACAGATTGCTGCTTATGTTACCAGGCACTGCTGCTGTCTATCTGAGGTGGCTGACCTCCTAGACAAGGTGCACTGCACTTACAAGCTAATTTCTCTTGAGCTTGAAAGCACTGCTCTGAAAATGGCCGGATTGTCTGATTGCGCATCATCAGAGGATGCACAATTTGGACCAGTAGTGCATTTATGCCGCCACGGCGCCATCCCAACCTGTAGCAAACTGCCCCTCAGTAAGTGGGATTCTGATACTGATGATTGACAGTTTGGACCCTCAAAATGACAGTGCTGCTGGCCCAAACTATGTGGATTCCCATGCTATACACATGCTGCATCGGAGGGGTACTTAAAATGTCTGGATCCAGATATATCATTGGTGCTACTTGTGCAGGGGCCCAAAGGGGGCAACGGAAGTTTCTGTGCCAAATACTTAACATGTGCACATACCCTTATGCCACATTCACGTTTAGTATTTGGTCAGCATTTTACTCTGTATTTATAAGCCAAAACCAAGAGTGGATGCAGTTTACAGCCTGATCCAGGTTTCAGATTTTTCTCTTGTGGGAGTGTGACGGATCGCACAGGGGAAGGGGGTGTCAACTTTGCTCACCTCAGGGGAGGGGAGAGAAGGACCCAGCAGGGATTGGCTCTCTGGTGCCACCACATGCACCAGGTCAGTCAGGGAACTGCATCGAGGGCAAATAGTCGCCGGAAAGTCTTCCCTTATAGGTACGAGTTATTGAGGCGCTCCCAGTGAGGGGGGATATATATCACCTGTCCAGGCTGAGGATATATATATATACCTCCTGGCCGTCACTGCCAGAGTTCCTCACTAAAACAGTATGGTCTGCTGCCACCAATTCCTTGTTCGAACTAAGCCCAGTCCATCAGCAGGCTTATATCAGGTCAGAAACCAACCCTGGTAGCGTATAATAACCAACGGAGCATGTGGACGAGGGGATTCGTGTATCGAGATAAAAGAGCAGCCCAAGATTAATTTTATATTTAATCGCCTAAAGGCGCACTGGAAATATACAGGCATATATTTACAGAAAAATAATGTATACAGGTATACAATCAAGAGTGTAGTACAAGGATAGGGTATATGTGGCGCCCTGCGTCTTTATCGCCACAAAAGGGTAAATATGTACGATTTTGTATGTGTTTTGTGAGCAATGGTTGTTATGCTTTCTCTGCTAGACCACAACACACACACAATTCACCTCACTCCCTTACTTGTCTGAAGCTTAGAGCTTTGCAGACATACCCTAACTGGGAGGGGGAGGAGTCATGAGTTGTTGTTTCAGTGAAGAAGGAGGAAGAATGTCTTGGAAGTCATGTTAAGACATGTGCTCGATCCCGGAGTGAAAGCTAGAAGCATCAGGGACCAGCCCCTAGACCATCCATGCTTTCAGAGCAGGGTGGTAAGCTGAGAGACTGTGTGGATTTATACAACCAACAGCATCGTGTTTTCCCTGGGAAAGACTGCAACAACCTAGGATCAGTGAAGGATAGTGCAAGTGGGAACTTGAGCCGCTCACACACGGGATCCATGCTGCAAGTTGCCAAAGGAGAAATACACAGTGAGTAGAGGCTATATCGGAAGTTTTAGACTCTGGGAAGCCTTGGTCCCAGAAGGGATTAGAATAGTAGAAAGTTACACTGAGTCGCAGCAGGGAAAGATAACTCCCATTCTCCAGAGCAGACTGCAACCTGGTGAGAGTTGTAATATCTCCTCTGAACTGCACCTGAACTACAGTAAATGATAAAGTGACTTTCCTTGTCTCCTGCCTTATTACTCCGTGCCTTCTATGTGTATCACAATCTCTGGGGATCTGCCCTGGTTGGAGAGGGTTTAACATCTGCATTGCCATCACCATCTACTTCCCCAGGGATCATCTGCAGTGCCGGCTATACTACAGTCGAACACTCCAACTGGCATCACAAATCACTACATAAACTTTATCCCCATCCAATTCAACCCCTTTTACAGGACCGCCTGGGATCACTGTGACATTTCCCACTGAAGTTAACGGACCCGGTACCGAGTACCACACGGCCCCTGGGGCACGTCATATAGATAGGTTGCAATTACCATGTAATGTAGCATGTGAACAAAGGGAGGCACTGATGGATCACAGGTCCAAATCTTAGTTACAGGTTTTCCTGGCCATGCCAGGTAACGGATCCTTCTGCCAGTAGAAAACTAAACTCAAAATGAGGAGCTGTCTCTTATCTCCTAGGCTGCTCCCTCCCACACTCTGTGCCCACCTCTGAGCTTGTGCAGCCTCTCTCCTCCCATATCTGAGAGTATGGTTTTCTGTCCAGAATTATGGAGGCTCATAACTTTCCGCCCAAAGCTCTGAATGGAACGACAGCGGTGCCACTGGATTCTGCTGGATTTTATCTGCGTAGGGAGACCAAATATGCCTACCATATGTAATCCCTGGTAGCTATGCTTCACAACTCCAGTACACAGGGGTCTACAGGTGGCTGCCAGGCACGGGCGTGTGGGGGAAGAAATGTCGGTTCAGAGAGCTCTGCTAGGTTAAGAGATATTGCGTTCTGTTATTATAGGTCATTTTCCAGATTTCATAGCTCCGAGTCTTGCTGTGACCTGTGGTGCTTGAGTTAGACAAATGAATCCAATTTGGCTGTAGCTGCACTAGAGCTCACACCCTTGCACTAATTGCTACTCACAAAGCTTCAAAGGGCTTGTTCCTGGAGTTTAATTAAAGAAAAACAAAGATCCTGTGGAATCCCAAGGGTGGTAGCACAGCCCAGGAGGGGAAGGATATCTCCATCATCCCTCAGACCTGCCAGCTTTAGAGGGTGCTAGGGGGTATCACATTCCTGTATTCCACCGCGCACCCTTCTGCAACCTCCCCTTGCGGGGATAATCCATTAGCATTCCCATGGTCGCTCCCCCTTTTGTGGCGAATGATGAAGTGGTATTGCTGAAGCACGAGGCTCCAGCATAGCAACCTCCCATTTACTCAGGTACAGGATGGGATGCTCCTGGCCTGTGGTGTTGACCTGGCTGAGCATGGCATTGAGGCCAAGGTCACCGGCATCGGTCTGTACTACAAACGGCCGCACAAAGTCAGCAGCTTGTAGTACTGGGGAACTGGAGAGAGCGGTCTTCAGCGCATGAAAAGTGGTCTCACAGGCGACTGACCAGGCGGCAGCTTTTTCTTGGTGAGGTCCGTCTGGGGCTTGGCCAGGGTGCTATAGTGTGGAACAAACTGCCTATAGTACCCAGCGATCCCGAGGAAGGACATCACCTGTTTTTTGGTCCTGGCCAGGATGCGATGGCATCCACTTTTCCATGCTCTGGCTTCAGAACCCCTCTGGTAACTTAGGTAGAGGACCTCGCTCATTCCCAGCTGGCACTTTTCCGGCTTGATGGTCAAACCTGCCGGGTGGATCCGCCTAAGCACCTGGGTCAGATGTTCTAGGTGATCCTCCCATGTGGGACTGAAGATGGCAATATCGTCCAGGTACCCTTCAATTCCCTGGAGCAGCGTGTTGACCATCCGCTGAAACGTGGCAGGGGCATTCTTCATGCCGAATGGCATCACGTTGGACTCGTATAGTTAAAACGGGGTAGAGCGTTCCCAGGCCTCGTGTGTCAGAGGGATCTGCCAATATCCCCAGCTCAGATCCACGATGGTCAGGTACTTAGTCCCAGCCAATTTATTGAGCAGGTCATCAATGCGTGGCATAGGGAATGCATCGGTGACCGTGACAGCGTTGAGCCCCTTGGTAGTCTGGTAGTCTACGCATAACCGAGTTGTTTGGTCCTTTTTGGGGACAAGGACTACGGGCGACGCCCACGCACTGTTGGATGCATGGATCACCCCCAGCTTCAGCATCTCATCAATCTCCTGGCGCATCTGCTGCTGCACCTCGAGAGACACCCGATAAGCAGACCGCCGGATCAGGGGGTGATCCCCAGTGTCCTCGTGATGGACAGCCAACTCGGTCCTTCCGGCAACGATGTTGAACAGCTCCCACAAGGGGTGTAGAGTATCCGCCAGCTGGGATCATTGGTCCTCAGAGAGCTGGTGGCCAAGCTCTACATCCTCAATGGATCCACCCACCTTGGCTTGGGTGAGCAGATCCAGAAGGGTTTCGGCCTCTCCTTCCTCGGGAAGGTTGCACACAGGGAGGACACGCAGGCCTCCAGCTCATGATGGGCTTTCTTCCTTCTACAGGCGTGCAAGATAAAGCATATGGTAGACAGCAACATCATATATATATTTATATATATATATATATGAAAAGATATATTACATAGTTATCTAAATAATATTTAGCTGTCAAGAAATGGACAATACGGATTGATCGCTAGCAAAATACTGAGAACAGGGGGATGTGGAAACCACAAATACCGACCAAAGATCTGAGTAGAATAAAATTGATTATTTTCTTAAATATACTGAACACATAATGGGATTGGTGAACAACATGTGCAAACAAGCACAAAGTGCAACAGTGCAAAAAAGAGAGAAGCCTTGACCCAACAGACTGACATAATTTTTGCACCAATAAGCATAAATAGCTATCATAGATTATATTGAAAAGGCCACCACAATAAATGACTGTAGAAAATTATTCATCAGGCAAAGGGGCCCTCGTATACGCCGCCTGTTGTGAATTCTCTTACTTCTGAGTCGGGGCTCCCTCTGGTGGTTACTGTGGGTAGTGGAGCTGGCCAGATTGACAGAGGTCTGCCACCTGATGATGATGATTGGAGATCTGGGGTTACTGATTGGAGTATTTAAGTCAGCAGGCTTCCTTCAATCCCTGCTTGTGATTAGTTCTTCCTGTGCATTCTGATGTCTCCTGCCTGATCCTGCATTTTTCAGTTACGGTAAGTTGTTCATTTGCTAATCCTTTGCATCTGATTTGGTTTTGCCTCTTTCTGCTTGTTGTTAGGGTTCAGCGTGCTCCCTGCTGGGGGCAGTGCTGGACCCCGCTCCATATGTTACAGCTTGTGTCAGTTTGTTCAGTCCCCTGTTATATTAGTCTCTTTTGCTTTGCTGCCAGTTCATACCAGAATGCTGATATAGTGGGGGCGAGGTCATGAGACCTCAGTGTTTTTTTGTACATCAGACGTGTTGGATTTTTTAGGGTTTTTGCGTGATTGCAGACAGTGTCTTTCCTTTCCTATCCTATATAGTCAGTTCAGGCCCCATCATTTGCTCAGTCTATTTTCTGCCTGCGTTTGTGTTTCATCTTGTCTCACCGACAATATATGTTTGGGGGCTATTTCTTTGGGGTTCTACTCTGGGGCAGTTTAGATTTCACCTTTCTTGCTTTAGGCCTAGTTAGTTCTACGGCTGTGTCGAGGCGTCTAGGGCATCATAGGTACGCTCCACGGCTACAGTTAGTTGTGTTGTTAGGATTAGGGGTCTGCAATCCGCTAAGTTACCAACCTTTCTGGTTTCCTAGTGGCCTAGCCTATTCCTGTCATCCTCCTCGGTGAACTGTTCATAACAGCTGCCCATACAGGAACTTGAAGGGGGCGAACCCCGTTGAGGCCTGTGGAGCCTCCCGGTAGGCAAATGGTAGATGTGGGAGGTACCGCTCCCAGTCGATCCAGTGGGAGTCAACCAACATCTTAAGCATCTGCTTGAGGGTGCCACTGAACCGCTTGCACAGACCATTAGTCTGCGGATGGTACGGGCTGGCCACCAGATTTTGCACCTGTATTTGCTTACAAAGGGACCATCAGCTGCGACTTTAACTGGATCCCTCGGTCGGTAAGCATTTCCTGGGGAAATCCTACTCTGTAGAAAATCTCCAGTAAAGCGCTGGCCACCTTGTCGGCCCGAGTGGACGACAAGGCTACCGCTTCCAGGTACCGTGTGGCATAACCCACTACCGTTAGTATGTAGCGTTTCCTGGAGCGGCTGGGAACGGAGAGCGGTCTGATGAGATCCACAGCCACCCTCCGGAAAGGATCGTCAATGATGGGCAATGGCACCAGTGGGGTTTTGGGGCGCTGCCCAGCCTTACCCAGTCTCTGATAGGTGTCACACGAACGGCAGTAGGCAGCCACATCGGCCCCCATTTTAGGCCAGTAGAAATGCTGTTTTAGCCTGGCCTTGGTCTTAGCAATTCCTAAGTGTCCGGCCATCGGAACCACATGTGCAAACCTCTACAACTCTGCCCGGAATGGATAGGGTACTACTAACTGTCAATACCTAGGCTACGATTCTGGTGACTCTTGCTGAACTGACACCCGGTACAGCCGTCCCTGGTCCCAGACCACCCACTTGAGGTCTGAGTCCATGAAAGGCTGTGCCGCCTGCTCCTTAAGGGCCGTCAGACTGTTGTCGACTTCCAACGCTGCCTGAAACCCCTGACTACACGTGGCCAGAATGGACAAAACTGCCACGTCTTCTGTCAGTTCCCCAGGAACCGTATCCAGGCCTCCCTCTGGCTTAGTCGCCACTTGGTTGGAAGGGGGAAGGCCGTCGGACCTCCGTGAGGCTCCTTGGGCTGCAGCACTCCTACTCCTGGTGACAGCGGCCACGTGCCTGCCTCCCCTTGGCTTCCACACAAGTCGTTGAGTTTAATTAAAGAAAAAGAACGATCCTGTGGAATCCCAAGGGTGGGGTCACACCCCAGGAGCGGAGCGACATCTTCATCGTCCCTCACAGGGAGTGTCTCTCCCAGTAATATAGGCTGGATGTGAACGCTGTTTATGTCTTTACTAGGTCGTGTATCAGCACAGCTTCAATCCTGCACTTATTTTCCTGCTTTCTGTGGCTTGTTTTCTTTGCCATTCCAGAGACTGTATATACTTTCCTGTCCACTTTGTGAAAATCCGCATACATGTCCATGTTCAGTATTTGGTCAATATTTTACTCTGTACTTATAAGCCAAAACCAGGAGTGGGTGCAGTTTGCTGCCTGGTCCAAGCTTCAGATTTTTCTCTTTTGGGAGTGTCTCACCCAGTAATATAGGCTGAATGTGAATGCTGTGTATGTCTTTACTAGGTCGAGTATCAGCACAGCTTTTATTCGGCACTTATTTCCTGCTTTCTGTAGCTTGTTTTCTTTGCCATTTCAGAGACTGTATATACTTCCTTTCCTGTCTCTGTATACAACCCTTCCCCATCCCTCCTGCTATCTCTAAGCCCACGTTCACACGTTCAGTATTCAGTCAGTATTTTACATCAGTATTTTTAAGCCAAAACCAGGAGTGGGTGATAAATACAGAAGTGGTGACGTGTTTCTATTATACTTTTCTTCTGATTGTCCCACTCCTGACTTTGGCTACAAATACTGATGTAAAATACTGACCAAATACTGATTGTGTGAACATGGCCTAAAGGGGGCTTTACACATAGCGATATCGCTAGCAATATCGCTAAAGCGTCACCGATTTTGTGACGCAGCAGCGATATTGCTAGCGATATCGCTATGTGTGATACTTACCTCTGACCGGCTCCCCCGCTGTCTGTCGCTGATCGCGCGAGATCGTGCAGCTCCATTTCTCGTCGGGCGCTTCCTGCTGGCGCCAACGAGCGACGCGTGGACGCGGGCGGGAGGACGTCAGGATCGCCGAGTCTGAAAGGTAAGTAACTACCGCTGCTGAGTCGCTACATCGTTGTGAGATCTGCCTGTGTGGCAGCTCACTAGCGACCATTTAGCGATGCACCAGCGATCCTAACCGGGTCGTATAGTGGTCGGGATCGCTGGTGCATCGCTAAATGTAAAGGGGCCTTAAGACTACAGTTTGGTGTGAGCGTTTTCTGGGATTTGATACTCATCACTGAGTTTGAGCAAAGAGCATCTACCCACAGTGTCAATCTGGAGGACCCAGCATGTCCTTGTGTTAAGCCACCGTTACACACGGCGAGATCGCTATCGATATCGCTGAAGCGACAACGATTTTGTGAAGCAACAGCGACATCGTTAGCGATCTCGCTAAGTGTGACACGCGGAAACGACCGGCTCCCTGCTGCGATGTCGCTGATCGTGCGCGAACGTTCAGGATCATTTTTTGATCGCTGGCGTCACGCTGACCAGCATGCATCGCTGTGTTTGACGCCCCTTATCAACGACGAGCGACCTCGTTGGCGACTCCGAACTCATATAGATAGCGCTGAAGGACGCCTATTCAAAGTCTGAATCGCTATTATAGACAGTGTGTGACACGGTACCAATGATCGCCGTGGTCGTTAGTGATATCTCTGATCGCTGATGCGTCGTTATGAAGATCGGCCTGTATGACTGCTTACTAGCGATGCACAAACGATCTTAGCCAGATCGTATCATTGTCGGAATCGATGGTGCGTCGCTACGTGTAACGGTACCCTTACACTGACAAGCTACTGATTCCAAAGGGTAAGTGTGTAATACATTATACCCTGGGTAAATTGGTTGAAGATGGAGAGAAAATGGGGGTGTTTTCTTAAAAAATAAGTTGCAATATTATACCTGATAATCCGATAACACCAATATTTCATGGGCTTCCAAAACCCCATAAATTAGAATTTCCTACACCCGAGTCCCATTATATCGAGCATTGCTTCCTTGAATGAAAATTTAAGCCGATGGGTAGATTTTTCTCTACAGCCATTAATTCCCAGAACCCAAGGTTATTTAAAAGATACGTCATCAGTAACAGATTATATGAAAAATGTAAAATGGTCTGAAAAATCTGAATTCCTGTCATGTGATGTGGTAAACCTGTTTTCATCTATTCCACATAATTTAACATTAACTGCTGTGTTTCATGACCTACAAAAATACAGCGGATACACGGATGAAACAAAGGAAATTATTATCCGTAGCACTGAATATCTTTTAGAGCATAATTTTTTTTATGTTCAATGAGGAATATTATTTCCAAATCAAAGGTTGCCCAATGGGCTCAGTGCTTAGCAGTGCTTTTTGTATCGTGGTGGGAAGAAAACATTATTTTTACAGACAAAAATCCCTTCACAAATGACATTGAACTATATGTGAGATATTTGGATGATGTTTTATTAATATGGGTAGGGCAAATGGAGAAAATCCCACATTTTTTATCCTATATTAATGCCAATTATGTAAATTTAGAATTTACGAATACTGAACCACAGGATAAAATCAGTTTCTTGGATTTGTTTCTTATGGGAGATGTAAAACAACAAAAAGTCAGATATCGGAACTATAGAAAACCTATCAGTGGGAATACCACCCTTAGACCAGACAGCTGCCACCCTGCACACACTGTGAATCCCTTATGGTGAACTAAATAGAATCTATAGAAACAGCTCTGATATCACACTATTCCATGAACAAGCAGAGATAGCAACATTGAGAATAATGGAAAGGGGATACAGGAAAAAACAAAAAAAAAAGTTCTCGTAAGAAATACTCGAGATGATGGTATAAATAGTAATAACAAACTAACAACAACGACATTTAACAAAATGAAAAATAAAACCATTTTTAGTACTCCATATAGTTGCCAATTTCAGGAAATAAAAAATATTGTGTTTAGATATGTCCCTATATTATTCCAAGAACGGGACTTATATAAAATCCTGGAAAATGGATTAGTATGTGTGCCGAGAAAAGGGAGATCGATAGGTGCTACTCTTTCCCCAAGTCTATACATGCCTCCAAAAAGTGATAATAAAAACTTGGCTAAGCTGCAAAGGTTTTTTTTAAATGTGCATGTCCCAAATGCACTATGTGTCAATATACACTGCAAACTCAAAAGATTGATGCAGCCAATGATATCAAAAGATGCATTAATTGTAACACAAACTATGTTGTATATTGAATATTTTGCAAAGAATGTAAAATGAAATACATTGGCTACACAATACGTAAATTAAAGAAAAGGATGGCAGAACATGTTACTAACATCAAAAATAAAATTGCATCCTATTCAGTAGTATGTAAACACTTTGTAGAGAGACATAAGGGGGAATTAATAAATTTTTCATTCTATGGGATCAGGGGTGGATTAAGGGTAGCCAGGGCCCCGGGCTGTTCAGACTCTGTGGGCCCCCCCGGTCATGTGACGGGGTTGGGAAGTCACTAGTCTTCATGATGCATACGGTGCCTCAAGGGGCGGGAAGGGGTTAAATACTGAGGTAAAAAAAACTGCAAATACGCAACGTGTGCACGAGGCCTCAGAAATACTGAGATAAAAAACACCAAAAGCTCAGCGTGTCCACGAGGCCTTACAAATACTGAGTGAAAAACTCACCAAATACTCAGCGTGTGCACGAGGCCTCATAAATACTGAGGTAAAAACTCACCAAATACTCAGCGTGTGCATGAGTCCATTATAAATACTGAGGTAAAAACTCACCAAATGCTCAGCGTGTGCACGAGGTCTTACAAATACTCGAAGGCTTCCACCCAACATCTAGTCCTGACTCACCTGTACCTAACATCGAAACCAGCTAATAGTCTGCAATCACATGCTGACCTGGACCCATGACCTGTCAGACAAGTTACTTCACATGAGTCACACAGAGGCTTCTGCTTCATGAACTTCCCCAGATAGAAGAAGCAGCCTCCGAGATGCAGCCTGTGGCCGGATACACAGGAAGAGACGCTCCTCGTCACAGGCTGTGCCCAACATGTCAGCAAAGGGGTTAACACCACAGACAAGTCGCCGTCTCCTCACACACTGGACACGACGTTGCATCTGGCAATTGCGCAATGTTAGTCATGTCCCAGATGTTCAGCATGTGGAGGACCAAGGGGGGACCAAAAAAGACCCCAGGATTGGAACATGAGCATGGGAAAATGGATGGCGGTAGGAGGGGCAGGGTTTATATAGGGGTCGGAGCAAGAAAATATATATATATGTGGACAGTGCACATGGGTCGCCCTCCCAGGGCTGTGGGGTACTCGGTACCGGGCCGGTCTCTCAGAGGGGAATGTCACAGCAGCGGTGACCCGGTCCGTGGCCCTGGGCGCCCATGTAAAAGGGGTAGAGTGGAGGAATAAAGTTTATGAGTGATTCGTGACGCCACTTGTGGTATTCGGCAATGAAGATGGTAAGCTGACGCTGCAGACAGATCCTCTGGGACAGATGGTGTGGTGCAGCAATGATGTTGTAGCCCTCCACAGGCAGGGCTGTAGTCCCAGGGCAGTGTAGATAGGTGTTGGGGAAGAGGGTGCAGTGTCTGGCACAGAGATGTAGCAGTGCTGGAGAAGTTGCAGAAAGAAGGCAAGGGCACAGCGGAATGTAGTTTCTTTACCTTTACTTTGTAAGTGCAGTCCAGGGTCCAGATTACAGATGGCACAGGAGCTGATTAGCCTGGAAGCAACTCAGGAATCTCTCTATGCAGATAGGTTGTGTAGTCTCCTTCCTAGCGCTTACTTGAGGTACATGCAGTACTATGTTACACTGACGTTCCTACTTCTTCCCTTTTGGATCTACCTCGTATGGCAGACAGCTGTAGCCTTCTATTTCCTTTGGCTCACACGCTGTTGTGCCTCCGAGTTTTAGAAGGGAATAGAGCATTTACAGCTTCCTATTCCTCTGGTTTCTGTTGCAGGACCATTTGTATCCATACAACCGTGAAGACCAGGCTCCAGATCATGCGCTCCAGCTGGGAACGAGCTCTCAACTCTGCTCAGTCCCCCAGCTTCTCTCTCCACGTCTACACACTTCGCCCTCCTCACAGAAATGACTAATTTCCCTTCCTGGCCCTCAGAGCACTCCTCCCCCAATTCTGGTTCAGAGCTCCCTCTGCTGGCCTGGAGTGGGAAGTGTGTTGCATGTTATGGTTAACTGCTAGAGAGACCCTTCATTGCTTCCAAGCCTGACATCACCCTCCCTGGAGGAAGGCAATGCCACTGTGGCAACCATACTCCTGGGGGCGCCACACACATGCACAATCCTCAGGTTGTATAACTTTCAACTGGTCAAAACATTTCTCTCAGTAGGCCAAGAAAGAAATGTGGCAGGAATAAAGTACACCTCATAGTAACTTATGTGTGAGGCAGAGGTGACAAGACCCGCCATCTCGCGCCCACCTTACTAGAGGTGCCCACTGCAGATATATAACAAAGTTGATGGAAACAGGTGACTTCCACTGTGATGATTGGTTACCGGCCGCCCGACCACACCCATTTCACAACTAGTCTCATCCATGTCCACGCCCCAACCACACCCATTTAGCACTGCTGATTACACTGATTGGTACTGTGGGCACAGTTGCTGTTACTGTAGGCACACTGACTGAGGAAAAGAAAGAACAGAGAGAGAGAGAAAAAAGAAAAAAGAGAGAGAAAGAAAGAGAGAAACAGAGAGAGAAAGGAAGAAAGAACAGAGAGAAAGAAAGAGGGGACAGAAAAAAAGAAGAGAGAGATCAAAAGAAAGAGGGGAAAGAAAGAAAGAACAGAGAGGGAGAGAGAAAGAAAGAACAGAGAGAAAGAAAGAGGGGAAAGAAAGAACAAAGAGAGAAAAAATAAAGAAAGGGGAAAGAAAGAAAGAACAGAGAGGGAGAGAGAAAGAGGGGAAAGAAGGAACAAAGAGAAAGAAAGAGGTGAAAGAAAGAACAATGAGAGAAAAAAAAGAAAGAAATGGGAAATAAAGAACAGAGAGGGAGAGAGAAAGAAAGAGAGGAAAGAAAGAACTGAAAGTGAAAGAAAGAAAGAAAGAACAGAGAAAAAGAAAGACAAGGAAAGAGGGGAAAGAAAGATTCTATAAAGATACTATACCAGCCTGGCTCACATTGTAGTGCCCACCTGAGCCTCCTGGTGCAGGACATATCATGATCCACACATATGGCCGACATCCCCGAGTCCAAGGTGATCCTGCTGTCCGCACTGTCGGAGGAGGACATAGGACATGGTGATGATCTGAAGCATTCCCTGAAGTGCCTCCATTGTTCTGTCACAATCTCCTCCGGTCATCTTCCAGCACGTCACTTCTGATGGAATGTCATGTGCGAGTTTTCAAGTGCTCCTCGGGGCTCCGCCGTATACTCCTGTATCCGCAGGAAAAGTAAGCTCCCGGTCGGGGCAGTGGGGCAGACTCTCAAATTCTGGGACGGTTGGGAGGTATGAATGCTCCCCATCATACACCTTGTACATGCATGGCTCCGTACACCTCATACACACATGGTTCCACTTTGTATGCCTCATACACACGGCTTCGCTCCGTACACTTCGCACACACATGGCTCCACTCAGTACACACATGGCTCTGCTCCGTAAACCTTGTACACATGCGGCTTTGCTCCATACACCTCGTACACACGCGGATCCGCTCCGTACACCTCGTACACACACGCGGCTTCACTCCGCACACTTCGTACACACACGAGGCTCCACTCCGTACACCGCGCACGCGCGCGGCTCCGCTCCGTACACCTCGTACACACGCGGCTCCGCTCCGTAAACACACAGGGCTCCATTCCATACACCTCGCACACATGCGGCTCCACACACCTCGTACACACACGCTGCTTCGCTCCGTACACCTCGTACACACACGCAGCTTCGCTCCATACACCTCATACACACATGTGGCTCCGCTACGTACACCTCGCACACACGCGGCTCCGCTCCATACACCTCGCACACACGCGGCTCCGCTCCGTACACCTCGCACACACGTGGCTCCGCTCCGTACACCTCGCACACACGCGGCTCCGCTCCGTACACCTCGTACACACACGCTGCTTCGCTCCATACACCTCATACACACATGTGGCTCCGCTCCGTACACCTCGCACACACGCCGCTCCGTACACCTCGCACACACGCGGCTCCGCTCCGTACACCTCGCACACACGCGGCTCCGCTCCGTACACCTCGCACACACGCGGCTCCGCTCCGTACACCTCGCACACACGCGGCTCCGCTCCGTACACCTCGCACACACTCGGCTCCTCTCCGTACACCTCGCACATTCGCGGCACTGCTCCGTACACCCCACACAAACGCAGCTCTGCTCCATACACCTCTCGCACATTCGCGGCTCCGCTCCGTACACCTCGCACATGCGCAGCTCCGCTCCGTACACCTCACACATTCGCGGCTCTGCTCCGTACACCTCACACACTCGCAACTCTGCTCTGTACACCTCGCACACACATGCAGCTACATTCACCCTGTAAACCCCTCCTGACCCCACACATAATTCCCTCATCTAGCACCATGACAACCAGCACAGCAGTCCCACATACAATACATTGAGGACTGTGTGCACAGGACCTGTGATGAGGTCACAGGAAGGGAGGAGTCAGGTGTCACATGATCAGGGGCCTCCACTGAAGGGCCCCTGATCATGTAACCCCTGACTCCTCCCCTCCTGTGAGCTCATCACAGGTCCTGTGCGCACAGAGCAGGGATTTATCAGTGAAGGGCTGGCTCTGCGGTGGCCGGTGGGTCTGGAAGGGGGAGGAAGGGTCGGTACATGGGGGGGGTGTGGCGCTATGGTGGCGGATTATAATGGGGCAATTTTCCTTGAGCTGGTGGGCCCCCCCACACCACTGGGCCCTGGGCTACAGCCCAGAATGACCTCATTATAATCCGCCACTGTATGGGATAGAAAGAGTGGATAATCCTATTAGAGGCAGTGAGTGGAAGAAAAAACTCCTCCTAACAGAACTATTTTGGATCATCAAACTTGACACAAAATGCCCCAATGGTATGAATTATAGAAATGACACCTTTTATCTATGTTAAATTCCGGTGGTTTGATTATGGAGGTTTTTTTTTTTTCTTGGGATCTAGCTTGTTGATTATGCAAATTATTCTCAAAATGTGATTGATTGCTGACATGTGTGTTCATTGATCAACGGTTGGTTCCCATTTGTTTTTATACCATGTATCATAAGGAATTTGTATCTCAGTGAATAAGGGCTTTTGCCAGAAACGCGTTGAGATGTATCCCCAACCTATATGATCTTTTAAAATATTTGAAATAAATTGGAGGATTTTATCTATTTTTGGGACTCGCCAAAATTTCTTTCTTATGATAAGTCGCAAGTCACGACTATTGGCTGGAGACCCACTACATTGCAAGACGAACTGAATCACAATATAGGACACGGTGAGGCTATTTTTTTGTTTGTTTTACCGTGTAATACATTATGTACACTGTGGAGGCGCTGCAGAGAATCTGAACACTTACTACTGAATTCCCCGGGAGATCACATCTGATCTTATAGCTTGTGATCACCTAATTGTTGAATCAACCTTCTAACAACAGGCACTACGCACAGTAGATATTTAAACTTGATCGTCAAATGTGTTACTTTAATAATTGAATGAAATGAGAAGGTAAGAACAACATTTTACCATAAGGACCAAATTCTTCAGGATATTAGTATTAATTATAGCAGATAGAAGGAAACGTGGATATTAGCCACGCTGCTGTAGAAATCACAGTCCCAGTATATGGATAAAAGATGGTATTTCATTGAATATTCTCTCAACGCGTTTTGAAGTTCACATAACTTCTTCCTCAGGAGATGCATAAGTGTACAATATCCTTACATACTGTTTATATAGATGCAGACATTCGAATCTTGCGCCAAGAGATAATCACATGTCAGAACAGTGTCAAAGTTCATAGTGTTGGCGCGTAATACAACAGATGACAATGTATTTTAGAAAGATACAAAATGAAAAAAAAAATAAATAAACATTTTAGTATTTGAACATCCTTATTTTCTTTTACAGGTATATCAACATCAAAAAAAGCATTAAAAAATGAAAAAAGAGAAACTGAAAAAGAAAATGATTTTGTGAGTCCTATGGGCTTTTACAATATGGAAGACAAGGTGAGTGCAAACTGATATTTATTTAGAAACTAGCATCGGATAAGACCCTATTTGCGCTTTTCTCTCCTAGAGTGGTTCTGTATTCGTATTAATTACTATTATGTAGTGATTCTCTCTCGGAGGATGGAGGTTATGTTGTTTACTATGTGTATTATTTGACCTCTAGGAGGTGTTACATAGATGACCATCTCCGTGACCGCTTGGCTCTGCTCCCACCACCACCCCAGGTGCCCTGATAAGGCTGTGCTGGAGAACTAGCATGTGTCTGGGCAGAATTCCCAGACTGTCACCTCTGCAGCATACAGTGATCTCCACACGGCAGCACGCAGGAAGCCCAGAAACCTTAATATAACTCGGACTGGATGTCACCATAACAGATACAACATGATCCAAAGCACAAAAAAACTGGACAGATGGCTGCAAACTCTGAGAATCACTGAATGGCGCCTAGGGAAAGTAGACATCACCTGATTATGGGCTTATGTTGCAAGGAAAAAATAATGACAAATAAAAAATAATAATAAAGAACAATTTATAATATTTGCATTATACCTATCTATATACCTGAACTATCGGAGTATATTCTGTATGGCAGTAATGTAGAATGAGTTTGACATATTCAATGTTTGCAGACATCTTAGAACTTACAGAGGCGGCCGTATTCTCTTGTTTGTATAAGACGCAGTCGCAGCAGTTTGCACCTGTTCACACTTGCTTTATTCTATTAGTATTATTATTATTATTATTTATTTATATAGCACCATTAATTTCATGGTGCTGTACATGAGAAGGGGGGTTACATACAAAGTTATAGATATCGTTAACAGTAAACAAGTTTCCACAACAAATTTACAATGACAGACTGGTACAGAGGGGAGAGGACCCTGTCCTTGCGGACTTACATTCTACAGAAACTGGCCTGTCTTTTTGCAGCATATTATTGGAGGTAGTAGCTGCCCCCTTATTTGGCTTGAGTCTCCTCTTCCCATCAGCCTAAAGGACCTTTTACACATGGCGAGATCGCTAGCGTTATCGCTAAAGCGTCACCGATTTTGTGGTGCAACAGCGATATCGCTAGCAACCTCGCTACATGTGACACGTACCTGCGACCGGCCCCCCCGCTGGATATCGCTGATCGCGCTCGAACGTCCTGGGCTATTTTCTTCTCGTTGGCGTCCCGCTGGCACCGACTAGCGACGCCTGGACGCAGGTGGAAGTCGTCATCATCGCTGACGTCTGACAGGGAGGAGCGACCGCGGAGCATCGCTGGATCGTTGCTGCGTCGCTGGTGAGATCTGCCTGTTTGGCAGCTCACTAGCGACCATTTAGCGATGCCCCAGCGATCCTGATCGTTGTCGGGATCGCTGGTGCATCGCTAAATATAACGGGACCCTAAGGCGTCATTAACAAATCAGCATTTTTGATCAGTATTTGCATGTCAAAACGAGGAGCGTTTCCAAAGCACAGAAAAGGTGTCACTCTTACAATTATAGATTTTCGATGGCTTTGGCATCCAAAAACACTGATGCAAAATTCAAGAAGCAATGGCGTACCATTCATTGGTCACATGACTACTGATGGCAATCACGGGTCAGGTCACTGATGAAAAGGCTTGATTCATCTGAGAATTGCATCTGGTCCCTTCAGAGACCACAGGAGTGGTAAGTAAAGCTTATTTTTTATTTTATAACGAGCTTTACTTTTCCATTATTACAGTCTACAGTACATAAAAAAAGACTAAAAGTTTTCACTTTTACCACCAAGACTCATAATAAGTTATGGGTACATGGGTAAAGGGAGTAAGGAAGACTTACTACTGAGAGATGCTGCACCTACGCCCAACTGGTCCCTGTACAGACTAGTGAATCCTTAACCGCACAACTAAAAACACCACCTCGGACCTGACTTGTGAAAAGGCCATCGAGGTATTTCTCGTGCCGCCTGAGGAACCGGAGGTAAGGCCCCAACACAATGCCACCAAGGAGAAAGGAAGGTATGTAGGTGGACACGAAGACCCAGGGAGGGAAACTTAAAGCACCTTAATAAAAGGGGAAAGAGGTAATAAGGAAAACTAAAAATTAATTAAACTAGAATAATCTCCCAAAAACCTAACAGTGGTAAAAGGAAAAGGTGCTGGGAAGGTAGGCAAGCAAACACACAGGAAGAATATAAGCAGTGTTAGCTTAACAGAGTAAATCTCTTTGCTAAAGGGATGGAACCCCTGAGCACAAATCCACCTAGAAGTATAGCCAGCAAGGAAGTGCAGTGAAAGCATAATATAAAACGCCCCACCCAGAATGTGATAGGGCAAATCAAACTGGGGAAATGGAAAACACCTGGAAAGGAGCAAACCAAGAAAGGAGAATAAGGACAATAGGAACAATTAGCATTGGGACAAAGAAGGAACAGAGCAATAGCTCAACAGACAGAAGACCCGAACACAAAGCAACAGGTCATTGGATTGAGTCCCGAAACCGAGCCATTATAGTAACATGTCTGTTATATAAAACTGGATCCTCCAGTCACAATAGGAAGCAGTCACAGCTCACCTCCTCCTACTCTCATCACAGAGCAGGTATACAACATTCTCTAATAGAAATCAATGAGCATCTCTAGACTTTTGATTGCCATGTATTTATTGGGCTGTAATCATATTTCTGAATGCTCAGACAAAACGGACAATCCTATTATTTTGTAGCCCCACCCCAACAACAAAAAAATAAGATATTATAAAAAAAATTTCCTTTGTTTTTTTTAATAAAATTATTTATTTCATTCAATTATTTCACAAATATTTTGACATTTCTTGTTCACTTGCTCACCTGCTGTTAATCTTGATGTCTGTAAGTTTTGCTTCCGCATTCTCAGATTTATAACTTTTCTTTATTACTGCCGCAGATGTGAAAGCATTTTTTTTTTTGCAGAATAACCTGTAGTTTTTCATTGGTACCATTTTACGGGATGCAGGATTTATTGACTAAATTTGATTCCTGAACTACTGTATATGGTGAACTATACCGCAGTTCTGCCATTTCAGGTCTATTTTACATTACAGTCATACCTATTTTTCCCATAAGATATTTTATAACTAGAAAATGGACTTTTTAGATTTCTTAAGGAATTTTTTTATCTATTCGTTTTTTTTTTTTTTTTATTACCACTTAATAATTCTGTATTGCAGAGCATTACACATAGGTCTAAAATTAACAGCTTTTTAAACCCCATAACACGGCTTACACACATGCCAGACCTGGGGGTCTTCTTTAGACCCCTAATAGTGATGAGTGAACGTGCTTGAAAAATATGTTCCAGTCCCCCGGCTGCATGTCTCGTGTCTGTTCAACAGTTACAACACATGCAGGGATTACCGGTTTGTTAGGCAATCCTTGCATGTGTTGCACTGTCGAACATCCGCGAGACATGCAGCCGCGGGGAATTGAACATATTTCTCAAGCACGCCAAAGACACTCGGTTAGCACCCGAGCACGCTCAAATAACAACTTATCGTAGCACGTTCACTCATCACCAGCCCCTACCTGTTATGGAACATCATCGCTATTTGACAATTGTGCCAGTCTCCTCCCTATAACTACTTATTTGCAGCAACTGAGGGTTCAAGTGGCCAAGATCAGAGACATCTCTGATCCCGGTCATTAAAGCAGAATATCATCTGCAATATAGGACTATCTCCCACTGCTCCTGGATTCATCCCTGGGCTCTGCATTCATGGACACTGTACATCATAAATGTAAGGCACGTGTTTTCAAGGGGTTAAAAGAAACATTGTTGGTAACGCATCATTAGAGATTTATAATTGGTAGTGCCCCAGATTTTTTTCTTTGATTTCCAATGGAAATCTTGGAATTTTCTTTTTAAGAGAAGAGCAGTAAGGCTGCGTTCACACGTCGCGTTTTTTTTGCATTTTCGTGATGTTTTTTAATGCGCAATTTTGCCGCGAAAACACAAAAAAACAGCATCCCATACAATCCTATGGGGGAAAAATACGCAACATGCTCATTACTTTGCGGAATCGTGGCGATCCCGCACCCATAGGATTGCATTGTTCTGCTTACTTTCCGCATGTGGCTGTGCCCACAATGTGAAAAGTAAGCAGAATATTTGCGGATGGTACCCACGGTCCGGAGGAGAGGAGACTGTCCTCCGGGCTGTGGGTACCATATCCCTGTAAAAAAATAGAATAAAAAATGGTGTTATATTCACCTTCCGGCGTCCCGCGCAGCCTTCCCGGGCCTCAGCGATGCTCCCGTTCCCTGTAATGCCTTGCGAGTCCTTTGATGACGCCGCGGTCTCGTGATAATGTAGTGGTCCCTATTCCTCACGAGACCGCGACATCATCAAAGGTCTCGCCAGGCATCGCGGGGAACGGGAGCGTCGCTGAGGCCCGGGAAGGCTGCGCGGGACGCCGGAAGGTGAATATAACACCATTTTTTATTTTTTTAATTATTTTTAACATTAGATCTTTTTACTACTGATGCTGCATAGGCAGCCTCAATAGTAAAAAGTTGATCACACTCGTCAAACACTGTGTTTGACGAGTGTGACCAACCTGTCAATCAGTTCTCCAAGCGATGCTACAGATCGCTTGGAAAACGCTAGCATTCTGCAAGCTAACTACGCTTGCAAATCGCTAGTTTTTCCGTGGGAAAATCGTGGGAATTTAAAATGCGATTTTCCCGCGGAATGGAATTCCGGAATTCTCGCGGTAACTTCCGCGAGAGTTCCACTACGCGTGAACTTAGCCTAACACTTTAGTTTTACAGTGCCCGCCGATTATTTTGTTCTGCACAATACAATGTATCGCACATGTAAAGTACAGGGAAACAATCTGGGAGGATGAACCTTTGAGGCTAAGTGCACACGTACCGGGACTCTCGCGGAAATTACCGCGAGAATTCCGGAATTCCAGTCCGCGGGAAAATCGCATTTTAAATTCCCGCGATTTTCCCGCGGAAAAACTAGCATTTTGCAAGCGTATTTAGCTTGCAAAATGCTAGCGTTTTCCAAGCGATCTGGAGCATCGCTTGGAGAACTGATTGACAGGTTGGTCACACTCGTCAAACATAGTGTTTGACGAGTGTGACCAACTTTTTACTACTGAGGCTGCCTATGCGGCATCAGTAGTAAAAGATAGAATGTAAAAAAAAATAAAAAATACTGTTATTCTCACCCTCCGACGTCCCGCGCAGCCGTTCCCAGTAATCCTTTGCGAAAATGCCCGCGATGACGTCAGTTCTCGCGGGATCGCGACGTCTCGCGGTAATTCGCGATGACGTCGCGCGAATGACCGCGAGACTTCGCGATCCCGCGAGAAGGGACGTCATCGCGAGCATTTTCGCAAAGGACTACTGGGAACGAGAGCGTGGAGAGAGGCGGGAAGGCTGCGCGGGAAGGCTGCGCGGGACGTCGGAGGGTGAGAATAACAATATTTTTTATTTTAAATTCTATTTTTTACAGGGATATGGTACCCAAAGCCCGGAGGACAGTCTCCTCTCCTCCGGACCGTGGGTACCATCCGCAATTGTTCTGCTTACTTTCCGCATGGTGTGCACAGCCACATGCGGGAAGTAAGCGGAACAATGCATTCCTATGGGTGCGGGATCGCCGCGATTCCGCAAATTAATGAGCATGCTGCGATTTTTACCGCGAAGCGATTCCGCCGCGGTAAAAACCGCAGCATTAGCACAGTATTGCGGAATCCCATAGGAATGCATGGGATGCTTATTTTTCGCGTTTTCGCGGCAAAATCGCGCGGTTAAAACCGCCACGGAAACGCGAAAAAAACGCCACGTGTGAACTCAGCCTTACAGTGGTATGAGTGTATTCTAGATACATTACCAGTCTTTTACATTCCCCTCCTCCCCATGGATCTGCAAGCCTAGAAGCAGGTGGGTATTTTACTGCCCATAAACCTCTAACTAAGCAGTTCAGGAGGAAACATTGAGCTAAATAAATGAAATCTTTCTTTATGTCAGCAGTAGTGGAGCTTTGTGCATACTGATTTAAGACTGAGTTCAACGAAAGGTGCCCAAATGACCGGAGAATTTGCAAACTTTAATTTTCCAGCCTTGGGAAAATTTTCAGCAATCTCTACAGCCTGCATAATCCTAGGGCATGTGCACACATTAAGTATTTGGTGCAGAAATTTCTGCACCTGGGCAAAATAGTAATAATTTTTTACATGCATTCTTGGTGCAGATTTCTCCCCACTCATTAATATGAGCGAAATCTTCAGCAAAAATGCTGAAAAGGATTGACAGATTTAAATCAGCATCAAAATCCGCAAGTCAAAAATAAGCAACGTGTGCCTGAGACATTAAGATTCTCATTCACTTTGATGGCATCAGGAAACCCTTCAGGTTTTATGACAAACCTGTGCAGAAAAAAACACCATGAAAACGTGGCAAATCTGTAATTTGCGCACAGACCCAAACAGTGTGTAACATACACACAGGGCCTACGATAGGGGCAGGCAGACTAGGCATCTGCCTAGAGCTCCCACTACCCCATGAGCCTCCGGACAGAGACGCTAATAGCGGCAGACCACGTGGCCACTATGGGGCCCAATTCCAGCGCCCTCCCCAAACCCCAGATTGTGCATTCCACTGTATCGACATCATGGATGCCGATACAGTTGAAAGCACTGATGGAAGAGAGAGCATCAGATGGCGCCCCCTCTCCCATCATCCCCCTCTGCCTCTGACGCAGCAAGCATGCAATGACGTCACTTCATAGTGCACCACGCTGTGTTGTGCAGTGGAGCTACTGAGGTGAGGAGATGTGCTGCAGCGGGGAACAGAGAGAGTTAAATATGTATTTATTTTTTAAATCATTGAGTATGTGGTAGCCATAATACTGCAGGACTATAGGGGATGAATTAGACTCCTATGGAGATGCATTATACTCCTGTGGGGGCTGCATTATACTCATGTGGAGGACTATTATTATTATTATTTATTGTTATAGCGCCATTTATTCCATGGCGCTTTACATGTAGGGAGGGGTATACATAAAAACAAGTACAATAATCTTAAACAATACAAATCATAACTGGTACAGGAGGAGAGAGGACCCTGCCCGCGAGGGCTCACAATCTTCAAGGGATGGGTGATAATACAGTAGGCGAGGGTAGAGCTGGTCGTGCAGCAGTTTGGTCGATCGGTGGTTACTGCAGGTTGTAGGCTTGTCGGAAGAGGTGGGTCTTCAGGCTCTTTTTGAAGGTTTCGATGGTAGGTGAGAGTCTGATATGTTGTGGTAGAGAGTTCCAGAGTAGGGGTGATGCGCGAGAGAAATCTTGTATGCGATTGTGGGAAGAGGAGATAAGAGGGGAGCAGGGCCGCCATCAGGGCATTACTGCCCTGACTGGCGTATGGGGCCCGGTGGGCAGAGGGGGCCCGCATCGGGCCCGGTCTCCTCTGCTCACCGGGCCCTACTGGCACGCTAACCCAGGCCCTCGGCGCTGCGGCAGATGATTGCTATTGACATGCGGGCCCGCACGTCAATAGTTAACAGCCGCCAGCCAATCAGAGGCTGGCAGCTGACGTCCACTGCAGCGCGCACCTCGCCGGCGTCTGACGTCATTGTCAGTCGCTGGCGAGCGTGCGCTTCTGCATGGAGGGACGCCCGGAGCTTCGCCGCTGGACCGCGGCCAGGTAAGAAGAGCTTGTGTTTTTTTTTTTCATTTATTGAGAGCGGGGGGCCCGGGGCAGATGGCAGAATGCTGGACAGTATGGGTGCAGAATGCTGGTGACGATGGGGGCAGAATGCTGGACGCGATGGGGGCAGAATGCTGGACACAATGTGGGCAGAATGCTGGACATTATGGGGGCAGAATGCTGGACACGATGGGGCAGAATGCTGGTGACAATGGGGGCAGAATGCTGGACACGATGGGTCAGAATGCTGGTGACGATGGGGCAGAATGCTGGTGACGATGGGGGCAGAATGCTGGTGACGATGGGGCAGAATGCTGGACACGATGGGGCAGAATGCTGGACACGATGGGGGCAGAATGCTGGACACTAAGGGGGCAGAATGCTGGACACTATGGGGGCAGAATGCTGGTGACGATGGGGGCAGAATGCTGGTGACGATGGGGCAGAATGCTGGACACAATGGGGGCAGAATGCTGGACAAGATAGAGCAGAATGCTGGTGACAATGCAGGCAGAATGCTGGACATGATGGGGCAGAATGCTGGACATGATGGGGAAGAATGCTGGACACTATGGGGGCAGATTGCTAGACACTATGGGGCAGAATGCTGGACATTATGGGGGCAAAATGCTGGTGACGATGGGGCAGAATGCTGGACATGATAGGGGCAGAATGCTGGACATGATGGGGGCAGAATGCTGGACACAATGGGGGCAGAATGCTGAACATTATGGGGGTAGAATTCTGGACACTATGGGGGCAGAATGCTGGACACTATGGGGGCAGAATGCTGGTGACGATGGGGCAGAATTCTGGACATGATGGAGGCAGAATGCTTGACACTATGGGAGCAGAATGCTGGACACTATCGGGGCAGAATGCTGGACACGATGGGGCAGAATGCTGGACATGATGGGGCAGAATGCTGGTGACGATGGGGGCAGAATGCTGGTGACGATGGGGGCAGAATGCTGGTGATGATGGGGCAGAATGCTGGACACTATGAGGGCAGAATGCTGGTGACGATGGGGCAGAATGCTGGTGACGATGGGGGCAAAATGTGGTGACGATGGGGCAGAATGCTGGACACGATGGGGGCAGAATGCTTGACACTATGGGGGCAGAATGCTGGACACTATGTGGGGCAGAATGCTGGACACGATGGGGCAGAATGCTGGTGACAATGGGGGCAGAATGCTTGACACGATGGAGCAGAATGCTGGACACTTTGGGGGCAGAATGCTGGTGACGATGGGGACAGAATGCTGGTGACGATGGGGCAGAATGCTGGTGACGATGGGGCAGAATGCTGGTGACGAGGGGGCAGAATGCTGGTGATGAGGGGGCAGAATGCTGGACATGATGGGGCAGAATTCTGGACACGATGGGGCAGAATGCTGGACACTATGAGGGAAGAATGCTGGTGACTATGGGGGCAGAATGCTGGTGACAATGGGGGAAGAATGCTGGACACAATGGGGCAGAATGCTGGAAACTATGGGGGCAGAATGCTGGTGAAGATGGGGGCAGAATGCTGGTGACGATGGGGAAAAATGCTGGACACTATGGGGGCAGATTGCTGGACACAATGGGGCAGAATGCTGGACACTATGGGGGCAGAATGCTGGTGACGATGGGGCAGAATGCTGGTGACAATGGGGGCAGAATGCTGGACATTATGGGTGTAGAATGCTGGACATGATGGGGGCAGAATGCTGGACTCGATGGGGCAGAATGCTGGACACTATGGGGGCAGAATGCTGGACACTATGGGGGCAGAATGCTGGTGACGATGGGGCAGAATGCTGGACACTATGGTGGCAGAATGCTGGACACTATGGGGGCAGAATGCTGGACACGATGGGGCAGAATGCCGGTGACAATGGGGGAAGAATGCTGGACACGATGGGGCAGAATGCTGGTGACGATGGGGGCAAAATGCTGGTAACGATGGGGCAGAATGCTGGACACTATGGGGGCAGAATGCTGGTGACGATGGGGGAAGAATGCTGGTGACGATGGGGCAGAATGCTGGACACTATGGGGGCAGAATGCTGGTGATGATGGGGGCAGAATGCTGGTGACGATGGGGCAGAATGCTGGACACTATGGGGGCAGAATGCTGGTGACGATGGGGGTAGAATGCTGGTGATGATGGGGCAGAATGCTGGTGACGATGGGGCAGAATGCTGGACACGATGGGGCAGAATGCTGGACACTATGGGGGCAGAATGCTGGTGACTATGGGGGCAGAATGCTGAACACGATGGGGCAGAATGCTGGACACGATGGGGCAGAATGCTGGGCACGATGGGGCAGAATGCTGGGCACGATGGGGCAGAATGCTGGGCACGATGGGGCAGAATGCTGGGCACGATGGGGCAGATTGCTGAACACGATGGGGCAGATTGCTGGTCACAATGGGGGCAGATTGCTGGTCACGATGGGGCAGAATGCTGGACACTATGGGGGCTGAATGCTGGACACTATGGGGGCTGAATGCTGGACAAGATAGAGCAGAATGCTGGTGACAATGCAGGCAGAATGCTGGACATGATGGGGCAGAATGCTGGACATGATGGGGAAGAATGCTGGACACTATGGGGGCAGATTGCTAGACACTATGGGGCAGAATGCTGGACATTATGGGGGCAAAATGCTGGTGACGATGGGGCAGAATGCTGGACATGATAGGGGCAGAATGCTGGACATGATGGGGGCAGAATGCTGGACACAATGGGGGCAGAATGCTGAACATTATGGGGGTAGAATTCTGGACACTATGGGGGCAGAATGCTGGACACTATGGGGGCAGAATGCTGGTGACGATGGGGCAGAATTCTGGACATGATGGGGGCAGAATGCTTGACACTATGGGAGCAGAATGCTGGACACTATCGGGGCAGAATGCTGGACACGATGGGGCAGAATGCTGGACATGATGGGGCAGAATGCTGGTGACGATGGGGGCAGAATGCTGGTGACGATGGGGGCAGAATGCTGGTGATGATGGGGCAGAATGCTGGACACTATGAGGGCAGAATGCTGGTGACGATGGGGCAGAATGCTGGTGACGATGGGGGCAGAATGTGGTGACGATGGGGCAGAATGCTGGACACGATGGGGGCAGAATGCTTGACACTATGGGGGCAGAATGCTGGACACTATGTGGGGCAGAATGCTGGACACGATGGGGCAGAATGCTGGTGACAATGGGGGCAGAATGCTTGACACGATGGAGCAGAATGCTGGACACTTTGGGGGCAGAATGCTGGTGACGATGGTGACAGAATGCTGGTGACGATGGGGCAGAATGCTGGTGACGATGGGGCAGAATGCTGGTGACGAGGGGGCAGAATGCTGGTGATGAGGGGGCAGAATGCTGGACATGATGGGGCAGAATTCTGGACACGATGGGGCAGAATGCTGGACACTATGAGGGAAGAATGCTGGTGACTATGGGGGCAGAATGCTGGTGACAATGGGGGAAGAATGCTGGACACAATGGGGCAGAATGCTGGAAACTATGGGGGCAGAATGCTGGTGACGATGGGGGCAGAATGCTGGTGACGATGGGGAAAAATGCTGGACACTATGGGGGCAGATTGCTGGACACAATGGGGCAGAATGCTGGACACTATGGGGGCAGAATGCTGGTGACGATGGGGCAGAATGCTGGTGACAATGGGGGCAGAATGCTGGACATTATGGGTGTAGAATGCTGGACATGATGGGGGCAGAATGCTGGACTCGATGGGGCAGAATGCTGGACACTATGGGGGCAGAATGCTGGACACTATGGGGGCAGAATGCTGGTGACGATGGGGCAGAATGCTGGACACTATGGTGGCAGAATGCTGGACACTATGGGGGCAGAATGCTGGACACGATGGGGCAGAATGCCGGTGACAATGGGGGAAGAATGCTGGACACGATGGGGCAGAATGCTGGTGACGATGGGGGCAAAATGCTGGTAACGATGGGGCAGAATGCTGGACACTATGGGGGCAGAATGCTGGTGACGATGGGGGAAGAATGCTGGTGACGATGGGGCAGAATGCTGGACACTATGGGGGCAGAATGCTGGTGATGATGGGGGCAGAATGCTGGTGACGATGGGGCAGAATGCTGGACACTATGGGGGCAGAATGCTGGTGACGATGGGGGTAGAATGCTGGTGACGATGGGGCAGAATGCTGGTGACGATGGGGCAGAATGCTGGACACGATGGGGCAGAATGCTGGACACTATGGGGGCAGAATGCTGGTGACTATGGGGGCAGAATGCTGAACACGATGGGGCAGAATGCTGGACACGATGGAGCAGAATGCTGGACACGATGGGGCAGAATGCTGGGCACGATGGGGCAGAATGCTGGGCACGATGGGGCAGAATGCTGGGCACGATGGGGCAGATTGCTGAACACGATGGGGCAGATTGCTGGTCACAATGGGGGCAGATTGCTGGTCACGATGGGGCAGAATGCTGGACACTATGGGGGCTGAATGCTGGACACTATGGGGGCTGAATGCTGGACACTATGGGGGGCTGAATGCTGGACACTATGAGGGGCAGAATGCTGGTGACGATGGGGCAGAATGCTGGACACTATGGGGGCAGAATGCTGGACACGATGGGGCAGAATGCCGGTGACAATGGGGGAAGAATGCTGGACATGATGGGGCAGAATGCTGGACACTATGGGGGCAGAATGCTGGACACGATGGGGCAGAATGCTGGTGACGATGGGGGCAGAATGCTGATAACGATGGGGCAGAATGCTGGACACTATGGGGGCAGAATGCTGGTGACGATGGGGGCAGAATGCTGGTGACGATGGGGCAGAATGCTGGACACTATGGGGGCAGAATACTGGTGACGATGGGGGCAGAATGCTGGTGACGATGGGGCAGAATGCTGGACACTATGGGGGCAGAATGCTGGTGACGATGGGAGCAGAATGCTGGTGACGATGGGGCAGAATGCTGGTGACGATGGGGGCAGAATGCTGGTGACGAGGGGGCAGAATGCTGGACACGATGGGGCAGAATGCTGGAAACTATGGGGGCAGAATGCTGGTGACTATGGGGGCAGAATGCTGGACACAATGGGGCAGAATGCTGGACACGATGGGGCAGAATGCTGGGCACGATGGGGCAGATTGCTGAACACGATGGGGCAGATGGCTGGTCACAATGGGGGTAGATTGCTGGTCATGATGGGAGCAGAATGCTGGGCACAATGAGGCAGATTGCTGGACACAATGGGGAAGAATGCTGGATACGATGGGGCAGAATGCTGGACACGATTGGGCAGAATGCTGGACACGATGGGAGCAGAATGCTGGACACGATGGGAGCAGAATGCTGGACACGATGGGGGCAGAATGTGACAGTGAGACACAGGAAGGGGCAGAATGAGATACGGGGCATGATTGGAGACACAGGGGTAGGATCAAAGACATGGGGGCATGACTGGAGACACTTTGGGCAGGATTGGAGACAGATGGGGCAGGGTTGGAGACAGATCGTGCAGGATCATGGGGCAGGATGGATACGATGGAGACAGATGGGGCAGGATGGGGAGATCATATGGGGCAGAATGGATACTTATGAGGGTGAGATGGGAGAACGTATGGCTGAAGCCAGGAATGAGACATAGGGGGGCTATGATGGGGGATATTATTACCACAGGGTCTAATTAAGGGATATTATTACTGTAGTGATGTATTTATTTTATTTTTTGAGTATACTGTTTTAAATGGGGGGAGGTACTGTTACTCTGTAGAGCGACACTATGTCGCCTTTTTTTCTTCATGTGATGTAATGTAGAAGTTGGGAAAAATAAGTCATGTGTTTTGCAAGTGGAGCTCTAGGTAACTTTGTTATTTCCTGCAGAGACGAGCCCTGGCTGGAAGATGTGATGGCGGTCTGTGCTGGATGAAAGATGAAAAACAAAGATGAAGGACTTCACCTAGAGACGTCACTGGTGAGTTAATGTGTTACCTATACACTGACACTATACACTGTATAGAGGCCCTGTGTATAATGTCATTGATCACTGTATTACCTATACACAGACACTGCATATTAAGTACAGATCTCCTGTGTATAATGGCACTTATGGTGATAGTATCGTGTTTTTTTTTACTACTGATCAGTATTGTAGTATTCAGTCACTGTGGTGGTAATATGTGGTCTGGTCATGGTGCGGTGGTATTTGTCCCTTGTATGTGATATTATTCGGTCACTGTGGTGGTAATATATGGTCTGGTCATGGTCTGGCGGTATTTGTTCCTTCTGTGTGGTATTATAGGTCACTATGTGGTCTGGACATGGTGCAGTGGTATTTTTCCCTTGTATGTGATATTATTGGTCATTTTAAAAATTGAAAAATAAAAATATACCTAATTTGTATCACATATTTTAACAATATTTAATAAGTTACAGTAGTTTAGGGCACAGCCAAAAGAGGCTACCGTGTTATGGTGGCGACTTACAAAATCTTTTGGCCAAAACAAAAGCTGCAGGCTATATGTGTAATCTGTTGATGGGAACTGTTAATGTGTGATTGGTAAGAAGTGGAGTTTTTCCAAGCGATAGCTGCGGGACTTTGGATAGTTCGAGGGGTGAAGGCGGGGCTGGGGTGGAGCCTGGGCGGAGTCTCAAGGGGGCCCTGAAAATTTTACCAGTATGGGGCCCCGAAATTCCTATTGGCAGCCCTGGAGGGGAGTAGAGAAGGAGATCTTGTGAGGATCGGAGGTTGCGTGCAGGAAAGTACCGGGAGACGAGGTCACAGATGTATGGGGGAGACAGGTTGTGGATGGCTTTGTATGTCATGGTTAGGGTTTTGTAATGGAGTCTCTGGGCAATTGGGAGCCAGTGAAGGGATTGACAGAGGGGAGAAGCTGGGGAATAGCGGGGGGACAGGTGGATTAGTCGGGCCGCAGAGTTTAGAATAGATTGGAGGGGTGCGAGAGTGTTTGAGGGGAGGCCACAGAGCAGGAGGTTGCAGTAGTCAAGGCGAGAGATGATGAGGGCATGGACTAGGGTTTTTGCAGATTCTTGGGTGAGGAATGAACGGATTCGTGAAATATTTTTGAGTTGAAGTCGGCAGGAAGTGGAAAGGGCTTGGATATGTGGTTTGAAGGAGAGATTAGCATCAAGGATTACTCCGAGGCAGCGAGCTTGTGGGACTGGGGAGAGTGGGCAGTCATTTACTGTAATTGATAGGTTCGTAGGGGGGGTCACGTGAGATGGGGGAATGATGATGAATTCTGTTTTGTCCATGTTGAGTTTCAGAAATCTAGCGGAGAAGAAGGATGAAATAGTGGACAGACATTGAGGGATTCTGGTTAGTAGGGAGGTGATATCTGGTCCAGAGATGTAGATCTGTGTGTCATCAGCGTAGAGATGATACTGACTATGGGGTGCATTGTACTATGGGGTGTATATTATCCTGTATGGAACACTATGGAGTGGATTATACTGTATGGGGCACTATAGGGTGCATTATATTGTATGAAACACTATGGAGTATATTATATTGTATGGAGCACTATGGGATATATTATACTGTATGGAGGACTATGGGTGTGCATTATACCATGTGGAAGACTATGGAGTGCATTGTACTGTATAGAGCACTATGGGGTGCGCATTATACTATAAGGAGGACTATGGATGTGCATTATACTACATGGAAGATTATGGGGTGTATTATACTGTATGGAGCACTATGGGGTGTGCATTATAGCATATGGAAGACTATGGGTGTCCATTATACTATGTGGAAGACTATGGGGTGTATTATACTGAATGGAGCACTATATAGAAGACTGTTGTGCACATTATACTAGGTGGAGCACTATGGGAAGTATTATACTATGTGGAGAACTATGGGGAGTATTATACTAAGCAAACAAAATGCTGCCTATTCATCGAGTAATTGATTTTGTTATGCCAGAATAGAAATCCTTGTTCTCGGCAGCACATCGCCGGAGTAAACCGCAGATATGCTGCTAATAACAAGATACTGTATGGGGACAGATTAATCTACTAGTGATCGTTCTGTCCCCATCATTATTCCTCAGCTGGTGTAAAAGGCCAGGAAACAAGCGGCGAATGACTAGAATATTGTCGATCACTCTCGTCTAACTGGCTGATCTCAGCGCATGTAAATACAACCAAAATGTTTCTGTGTGATAGTGCAATATGTGTGATTGTGCAATATATTAGCATTTAGGACCCCACTTTACACTTTTGCCCAGGGCTCCACTTTGTCTAAAACCGGCCCTGCATACACACTATCAGGATTCATCACGTAACCACAAGTGTGTGATCTTGCATACATGTGTTCTCGTGCCAACTAGACGTGTGCAGCCTTGCTCACTGCAAGTGTATTGAACAAGAGCAGACACGTCTAGTCGGAATGTGGCCGTAAGTGTGCAAATCACATTCTTGTGGTCACTCGTCCGCTCGCTACTGGGGCCTGCACCAGAGAATCCACACAGTGTGCATTGTGTGACTACAAACTTGTAGCTTATGATTGCACAACCCCTTCAATCGTTTCCTAAAGATGTTTTGAAGATTTTTTAAAACATTTTGGATGAGTATTTGAACCCAGAAGCATTTTTCTTGCAGCCTTTTGATTGGTCAGTGTCACCAAAAGTTCATTGTGTGAACGTAGCCTTAGTCAATGTTTAACACAATACATATCACCCTACGTTCCCTTGATCAGCGTTTTTGGGGGAGCTTTTGGATGTTGCAGATTTTCTGCAGGATTTCTGCACTCATTATATAAGACAGGTTACTTGCATTTTTTTTCCAAAAATTCAGCGTCAAAACTCACCAAAAAATCATTGTGGGAACGGAGCCTAACTTTGCATTCTCAATGCCATGTGATGTGTTAAATATCATGTTAACGCTAACAAACTTTAGTTAGCGCTTGCTGCACCATGGTATGTTTCACCTTAAATGCCAAGCTTGCTACATCTTATGCTTTTAACTGGCGGTGGAAGCAGGAAATTAGGGAAAAAAACCCACAGAACTCTGACTCCTAGTGAGAAATCTGGATCTATTAATTTGTAATGAAATTTAATTATAGGGCCACTTAAAAAATACCTACATTCACTCCCACAGACATGTAATCAGTTAACATTAATTTATTATACTTTTCTTATATAGCGCCATCATATTCTGCAGCGCTTTACTGACATCATCACTGTCCCTATTGGAGCTCACAATCTACATTCCCTATGTTTATGTCTTTGGTGTTTTGGGGGGAAACCGAAGAAAACCCATGTAAAAACAGAGCGTTCATACAAACTCCATGCAGATGTTGTCCTTGGTGGGATTTTAGCCCAGGACCCCAGCGCTGCAAAACAACAGTGGTAACCACTGTTCAACATGGAATGAATGCAAACCAAAAACAGACCACCCTAAACCACCAGGAATAAGATTCACTGTATTAACCCTTTCATCACCCTAGATCACGAGAGAGACCAGATACCAATCTTAACCATTCTCTTCCTATAGCAAAGCCCTAAACCACCCTAGGTAAAAATGCACATATGCATGCAGAAGGTTGGCAAAATGAGTATAAATTTTGAATTTGTTTAGCATGAGCACTAACCTATTTGGAAACCCCTCTTTCGTGCGTATAAATCGGACGAGCGCTATCCAATTTTTTTTATCGTATAGCACACTGACCCATGTGTTTGTGAAAAAAAATCACACCATGCTGCCACTTGATTCTGAAATCCGATGAGACTCACCTATTCATATGTATGGGTGTGAGAAAAAAAAAAAAATCGGATGCCATATGGAGTCACATTATAGCACCCAATTCTACAACATAGAAAAACGTAACTGGTCCTGTAAACGATCAATAGCTTCCACTGTAATAACTGCATATGGATGACAAGTGAGAAAAATAAATTGTCCAAATTGTCCAACTTTTCTGGACGAACATCAAACACATTGTTTTATACTGCCTGAATTTTTTCCCTGAATTATAGTCTATAGCAGCTTCTAAAATGACTATTTAAACTTCACATGGGTACATAGACAAAAGTTACAGGAGGTGCTCAGATGTTGAGATGGGGCAGACATTTTTCTGGACTTTCTACATCCTGGCTGATACAGGGAACAATAGTTACTACTTGCAAAGCAGTCATAGTAAGTACTGGCCCCAGATAACATTAGGATGCACATGGGAAGTCATACAGTTCTGCAGAATTAAAAAAAATAGAGGATCAACTAATAAATAATATCAATAATTACAACAACCTATGCACCATGACATTTGTGCTTACCTCTGCGCTGTGGTCTGGCAGCTTGTCCTTCTGTTTGGGGTCTTCAAGTATCCAAATCAGTGATGCTTCTTACTAGTCCCAACTCTTCATCCAGCTTTCTGGCTCCAAGTCTGGTCTCATACTAAAGTCACTCTACTCATGGTCCTGGCTGCTTCTTCTCTCCCTGTCATTTCCTTCCAAATCTGATTACAGGACTTGTCTCCCTGTCTCTCCTCCTCCTCTCTGTCCCATGAGCTGCTAGCCCCTCTCCCTCTTGTCCTTTACATCCATAGCCTCATTCACTGCTCTTCATTATGACATTGCATGCATCTATCCTTCTACTGCTATAGTCTTGATGATCTTCTCTATAGCTAAACTAAGGATGCACTGAACACAGCATTGAGCATCTGTGAGAACAGCCCTGCAGCAGCAGCAATCTGCCTGCACTTTGTCTATCCTGCACTGAATTTGCCATAGCAGGTTTTTTTTTTGTCATTGAATGCTTTGCTTTTTTTTTTTTTTCCCAAGGAGGTAACTCCATAAGATCTACCTTCAGACCTACATAAATCCGCAGCTGAAGTAGGATTGAAAATAAAAATAGAGTTCTGCAAAATGATGAACTCAGCTTTGCTATAGCTGCACTAACTGCCTTGTATCAGTATTGCATCGATTGCATATTAATCATGATTAGCCATCTGCATAATTGCATAATTGTGAGTCTTATTTTTATGCATTAATTGCTTAATAATCAGTCTTATTCCTATGCATTAATTACATAATTATCAGTCTTTTTATTATTATTATTATTATTATTATTATTATTATTATTATTTTCCTACGCATTAATTGCCCAATAATCATTTTTTGGTGCATATGAATAAGCCACATTGTATCTCTTTTGCACTTGTTTGTAAATAGAAGATGAATATTTGTAAACAGAACACTGAATATTTGTACATAGAGTGTTGCAGGCAGAAGAAGCTCATGCTTCAGCTTTTCTAGTAGTGACCCATGGAATTGGCACAGACAGTGCAGCACTTTGTGCCCAGACCTTGGGTTGCCTGCATTGAAGTTGCTGCATTGTATGGTGATGGAGAGTATCTCCTGCTCTGATACAGAAGAATCTGCAGACAGGGGCAGAGGCAGGGCTTAGGACTCTCTCCTCCCCCATTAAAACTGCAGAGATGAGAAGTCAGCAGTAGTGTATCTGCACATGGGAAACAGTCCAGGGCTAGAGAGAGGAGGACAGGAGAGAAGAGGGGAGAAGGTGGGGGGGACACACAGACACCCTACACTGCCCTGACACAGCCAGGTAAGTGGGCAAGGTGCAAATTTATAATGCACCTTAGTGTGAGGTTGGGGGGGGTTATATATTTGACATTGCGCTTTGTACTTATTTGTATGGATTACGAAGGTTCTAAAATGTGACTAGCCTTTGCCACTTTGGGCTGGTGCTGCTGTATCCCTTGTACAAGGACATGACGGGTATTCATTTTATTCCACTCTTCTTATTTCCTTTAGGTTGATCATCACAGCTCTTCCTTGGCATTTCGTTTGTCAACTTCGTTACTCCCCTGACAGAAAATGCCCCTGGGACCCCCGTGGGAAAGAGAATTATTCCCCTATATACGTCAGTCATGGCTCGTCGTGACCCTGGGTAAGTGGCACGGTTGCTTTTAATAATATGAATAGTTGACTAAATTACTGTACTGCTTAGCAACAGTGTCTACCCAGGATAATAGGAAAGTTACATTCTGGATTCAATGTTGCCCGGTGCCCATAAACTCTTCTTGTAGCTAAAGTGTATCCAAATCTTATAAGGACTGCAGGGGGACTGCAGGAATTAGACACTACAGGAGGGTGTGTTGTGTGTTACATGGGTCGTAACGCAGGTCTGACAGTTTTATGCCCGGCGTGCAATATTCTGTGCAAATCTAGGATGTTTTAAGGGAGAAAAAACACATAGTGAGCAGATTATTTATGCCAATGACTTAGCAATAAGATCCAAAAGCTGAGTCAGCAACAGGCCAATTTTGTCACTTGTCATAGGAGCCCGTTACCTGCTGACTGGCGTACGTCCCTCAATGTGGGAGACGCAGATCCTTCAGCTTGGTGCATTGAGGATTGTCAGATGCACAAAACATTTGTAGGTGACAATGTATTCAGATCCCATGAATTAACTATTACCTGGCCTTTCACACTGATAAATTATACCCCAAAGTGGTCAGTGCCTTAAAATTTAACAGCTCATAAAAATTGACCTTGGGTTTATTCCCCAATCCTGGGAAATGGAAATTTGGTGGAAAGAAGAGGAATATCCCTTAAAATTGGCCAAAATAGACAAAGCCGATTCTGTCCAAGGGTCTCATTGTACGTCTTTGAGGCAGGCATTATTAGTCTATGACTTTTCTACTTTGTGGCTGCTTGCTACGTCTGCGTTTCAATACAATCACACTTTATATATGATATATAGGAAACTCCAAATGTTTTTCTGCTGTGAAATAAAATCATACTAATGATAATCATTGCATTGCAAAGAATTTCCAGACTTTAATTGCATGATCATGTTTTTTTTTAATAAAAGTACAAAAAAAAAAAACCACAACTTTTTTTTTTACTAATTTGTTTTGTCCATTGCAAAAATAAAATGAGCTGGTACTCAGGCTTGCTGGGTCCGGCGTTGTGTCCACTGTTCCGGTGATTGTGCACTGGCTGCAGCGGTGAGAAGTGTTGTAGCTAATCTTGATATTGATGGGCTGGGGCTAGGTGAGCCAGTGATTGGTTGCAGTGCTTTTAATATGATGTCACCACTGCAGACTGTAGGCTAGGGAGATGCATCACTTGGCATGAGATGATTTTATTATTTTTTACCATGTCCACAACTAGCTAGTAAAAAAAAAAGTTGAACGTGGAAGACCCCAATAACTAATGAGTTGTAGGTGTATGAAAGTAGTGTTTCTCTGCACAGCCACAGTTGTAAAATAATAGCTTGTAAAGTGGCACTGTGATGGGGAATGTCAGAGCATTGAGTTGCTACATAATGTGTAATTGAACCATGGGCAGACATATCACAGGTGCAACCTGGGCAGCCGCAAAGGGGCCCAAGAAATAAGGGGTCTATTTGCACCTTCAAAACATGTGGAATTGTGCATTATGAGGAGCTATTGGATTGCAAAGAGTCCATATATTGCTGTATCACAGGGGCCCTTTTCTGTCCAGTGCCGTGGACCACCAGTAAAGTAGTGATTGGTCTTTACCTTGCTATGTAGTGTTATGCTAATTTTCACCATGTTATGTTATGCATTTGAACATTTGCTGATTAATCACATTTTATTGCAGGCAATGCATCTTTCAGATGCACATATTATTTTGTGCATGTATGGTGATTTTAAGGTTGTTATACATGTATAAACTGTTGGCCAAGCAAGTGAAGTCACTGGTCATATTTGTAGATGCAGCAGCATTAAACTACAAAGGCTCCATTGTATTGGTTGGTCAAAAGACATATAAGTCTTAAGCGCTCAATAGGTGCGTTAAGGGAACGTCACACATAGCGAGATCGCTGAAACGTCACAGGTTTTGTGACGCAACAGCGACCTCGCCAGCGATCTCGCTACATGTGACACGTAGCGGCAACCGGCCCCCCGCTGGATATCGCTGATCGTGCTCGAATGTCCTGGGCCATTTTTTGATCGTCGGCGTCCCGCTGGCCAGCGCGCATCGCTGTGTTTGACACCACAACAACGACGAGCGACCTCGTTGGCGATTCAGAACTCAGGGACGCAAGCGTGATTTTGCTTTGTCTTTTCCACGCCCCCTCAGCTTTGATTGGTGGCCACTACTGCGTTATCATTCTCTGATTGGGCGACCTCGTCATGAAAGAAGAAAACGTAGTAGCGTTCCATCCTTTGTTCCTGAGCTATGTGGATCGTATTATACGGTTTTCAGACAGGGACGCTGAAGCAAATTGCGTAGTGAAATCCACGAATAATAACGCACTAGCGACCTCGTGTCAGTGACTGTGGATCCATGAATAAATAGCGCACTAGCGACCCAGACAGGGACGCTGAAGCAAACCGCGTAGTGATAGCGAAGTAGTGGCCACCAATCGGAGCAGAGGGGCATGGAAAAAGCAACGCTGAAGCACGCCTATCGAGTCGTCAGAATAGCTGTGTGACAAGGTCCCAACGACCGCCGAGGTCTTTATACGGATCGCCGTATCGTTGCTGCGTCGTTGAGTAGATCTGCCTGTTTGACAGCTTACTAGTGAATATGTAGCGACATACGAGCGATCCTTGCCAGGTCGTATCGTTGTCGGGATCGCTGGAGCATTACTATGTGTAACGGGACCCTTAGATTCTCTAAGCTAAAGGTCTGGGAGGTAACACGAGCCACAATCGTCGGTGCAGCGGGAAACAAATAGCAGATAGGAGACCGTTAGCAGAGGTACTTAAAGCTGCTGGCAGACAGAAGATATCCTGGAAGCTGTAGGTGGACACATAGCAGAGGTCCTAGAAGACCAAAGACAGATAGATGGGGTCCTGGAAACCGCAGGCAGACCGGAGACATCTGGGAGACCACAGAAAAGTAGGAGAGGGAGGGAAAATCGCAGGCTGACAGGTAATTGAGGAACTGGAAGCCGCAGTCTGCTAGGAGACATCCTGGAGACCTCAGACAGGGAATTCTGCACTGACAAACTAAGGCTGTGTTCCCACATAGCGTTTTTTAAGCGTTTCTGCAGCGCTTTTTGACAAGCGATTCTGCTGCAGAAAGGCTTAAGAAAAGCATCCAATTGATTTTTAATGAAAAACGCACATGTTGTGCCAATGGTGCGTTTTTAACTGCTGCGGAAACGCTTAGCGATTAAAAACGCAGCATATTTATTAATTTTGCGGAATCGCACACGATGCGCATACCATCAATTATATGGGCGAAAATGCTTAGGAAAACGCATGCAAAAACGCTTGACAAACGCTTACAAAAGTGCGTCAAAAAGCGCATGCGTTTTCCCGGGAGCAGGGTGTGCGATTCTGCTCAGGTTTATTCTGCTTCAGAATCGCTACTTGGGCACATAGCTTAAAAGTCTCAATACCAAATCATAGGTGTGTGCCTTCGGAGGCCTTATATATGACTAGGAATTTCAACTTATAACAGCACACAAGGCAAAGCCCGACTTGGAGAGCAAGAAAGTTTAGTGGACTGGGTTATTAGGGAGCAGGGCCCAGAGCAGAGTCCAGATCTGGGACAGGTGTGCAACAATAAGGAGGCATCTTCGCGTGCTTGTTTGTCCTGTGGTCAAAGAGTGATACAATGAACTAGAGAGAAATGAGGAGTATGTGTGGTTAAAGCCAGACTTGCTAAATAGAGTAGAGACCCTTGGATCCAACGGCATATGTATGTATTACCTACAGTCTGTATGGTGCACTGGAAAATGCCTTAATGTCCTGACTTAGGTAAGAGAACTGAGACATTGGCTAAGCCAGCCTGCTTAACCCTGTAACTGTTTGCCAGTAGTTACATTTTGCATTGTGCTAAGAGACTGTTCCTGTTACTGCTGGTAACTACCAAGATCTTTGCTTTAACATTTATGTATAATTGCCCTGCTCTGTACCTCAGGTTTGATGTGTAGAAACCAAGCTCTGTGCCTCAACTATGATGTGTAACCATCAAGATCTGTGCCTCAACTCTGTTGTGTAACCATCAAGTTCTGTGCCTCAACTTGGATGTGTAACTACCAAGCTCTTTGCCTTTATTGTGTTGTGCAACCACCAAGCTTTGTAGCTGAATGGGACTCTTATTCTTGATGTCATGGTTTGTCCCAATAGTTGGATACTGAGCGGCCATACAGTTATCACTTATCCATTGGTTAGGTTTTAAAAATATTTACTGGGATTTCAGTGGGTTCCTAACTTTTTATAGCCTTAAGAGTACGTCGCCGTGCCCCAACCACCAGCGTCATAACAGTGCACCAGCTGGGCAGGCGACCTGGTGCCTCACAGCGCCCATGGTGCAATGGTGAGTCCCTATGACAGTGTCTGCAAGGTGAGGTTTTTTTTAGATCCTTTCACTTGGTGTTGGTGTTGTGCGGCGTTCATTGTTGCTGTGCTTCTGTGCCTGTGCGGTGGTTTGACCTGGAGTAATGGGGACTGCAGGTCGCCTGTCATGCTGGTGCATTGTTGCAACAGCGGTGGTTGATGCACGGCACTGTACCCTTAGGGTACTGAATAGAAAAAAGTTGATTCAGCTCACCCTTATGGTGATGTCCACACCGCACATGAGTAGTTCTATCCGAGCAAGGAAGCGTGTCTGCTTGACGTCAGGTACTTGTGAAAAAAGAAGGTATCCAGCTCCGGAGATAAAATCCAAAATCTTTATTGAAACAAATTAAAAGGTAAGCTGCTTGATAACCAGTATATACTGGAGGAAGGAATGTCCTAGATAACTGGACGCGTTTCGAACACGTGTAGTGCTCTTAGTCCGGACTAAGAGCACTACACGTGTTCGAAACGCGTCCAGTTATCTAGGACATTCCTTCCTCCAGTATATACTGGTTATCAAGCAGCTTACCTTTTAATTTGTTTCAATAAAGATTTTGGATTTTATCTCCGGAGCTGGATACCTTCTTTTTTCACCCTTAGGGTACGCTCACACTGGCATGAATTCTTAGGCTGATTAAGCCAATGACAATTGGCTCGGATCCGAGTGTCATCTGAGTGTGATCTGATTCTTGGGCACGAGAGGATCGCAGCACAGGTGCTGAGAAGACAGGGAACTTAATTTCTCCATCTTCTCCACTGACATCTGAGTGCAGTCTAATGTTTCACACATACCCATAGACTTTTATGAGTGATCGTGATTGGATCCATGATGCTGAGATTGTTTTCTCGTGCAAATTTTCATGAAAAAATAATCGCATATCTGCACTGCCTCCTAGTATAACATTGGGCTGATAAAACATCAGCGGCATTAGATCTACGTCTGATTTTTGGATGTGCGTCCATGTCGTTTTCTTCAGCATTGGTATATTGCAAGGGAAATAATTCTATTTGTGGTTGGGAATTAATAGATTCTCATTCATTAACAATGGATCTGGTTGGTAAGGTAAAATACTACAGCAAAATGCAATGCAAATGCTTCGTGTACACACTACCTATACAAACTAAAATGCCATTCGTGGTACTTTCTATACATACAGGTTCTTCTCACAAAATTAGAATATCATCAAAAAGTTAATTTATTTCAGTTCTTCAATGCAAAAAGTGAAACTCATATATAGAATCATTACTAACCGAGTGATCTATTTCAAGTGTTTATTTCTGTTAATGTTGATGATTATGGCTTACAGCCAATGAAAACCCAAAAGTCATTATCTTATTAAATTAGAATAATTAGCAAAAACTCCTGCAAAGGCTTCCTAAGTGGTTGAAAAGGTCTTAGTCAGATGTCCAGAAGGCAGTCATTGACATACTCCACAGGGAAAAAAAGTGTGGCAGAAAAAGGTGCATAAGCTTCCGGGATAACCACAGCCTTGAAAGAATTGTTTTCTTAACAATCCTTTCAAGGCTGCGGTTATCCCGGTTGTTTGTGCACCTTTTTCTGCCACACTTTTTCCTTCCACTCAACTTTCCATTAATATGCTTGGATACAGTACTCTGTGAACAGGCAGCTTCTGTAGCAATGACCTTTTGTGGCTTACCCTCCTTGTGGAGTGTGTCAGTGACTGCCTTCTGGACATCTGTCAAGTCAGTAGTCTTCCGCATGATTGTGGAACCTACTGAAACAGACTAAGGGACCTTTTCAACCACTTAGGAAGCTTTTGCAGAAGTTTTTTGTTAATTATTCTAATTTAATAAGATAATGACATTTGGGTTTTCATTGGCAGTAAGCCATAATCATCAACATTAAAATAAATAAACACTTGAAATACAAGGAGTGGACTGCTGCTGGAGTCATTGCTTCAAGAGCCACCACACACAGACATATCCAGGACATGGGCTACAAGTGTCGCATTCCTTGTCTCAAGCCATTCATGACCAATAGACAGCGCCAGAAGCTTCTTGCCTGGGCCAAGGAGAAAAAGAACTGGACTGTTGCTCAGTGGTCCAAGGTGTTTTTTTCAGATGAAAGTAAATTTTGCATTTCATTTGGAAATCAAGGTCCCAGAGTCTGGAGGAAGAGTGGAGAGGCACACAATCCAAGCTGCTTGAGGTCTAGTGTGAAGTTTCCACAATCAGTGATGGTTTGGAGAGCCATGTCATCTGCTGGTGTAGGTCCACTGTGTTTTATCAAGACCAAAGTCATCACAGCCGTCTACCAGGAAATTTTAGAGCACTTCATGCTTCCCTCTGCTGACAAGCTTTTTGGAGATGGAATTTCTTTCTCCAGCAGAACTTGGCACCTGTCCACACGGCCAAAAGTACCAATACCTGGTTTACAAACAACAGTATCACTGTGCTTGATTGGCCAGCAAACTCGCCTGACCTTAACCCTAATAGAGAATCTATGGAGTATTGTCAAGAGGAAGATGAAAGACACCAGACCCAATAATGCAGATGAGCTGAAGGATGGCAATCAAAGCAACCTGGGCTTCCATAACACCTCAGCAGTGCCACAGACTGATCGCCTCCATGCCTCGCCGCATTGATGCAGTAAATGATGCAAAAGGAGCCCTGACCAAGTATTGACTGCATTTACTGACCATATATTTCAGTAGGCCAACATTTCTGATTTTAAAATCATTTTTCAAGCTGGTGTTATAAAGTATTCTAATTTACTGAGATAATGCCTTTTGGGTTTTCATTGGCTGAAAGCCATAATCATCAACATTAACAGAAATAAACACTTCAACTAGATCACTCTGTTTGTAATGACTCTATATAATATATGAGTTTCAATTTCTGTATTGTATTGAAGAACTGAACTAAATTAACTTTTTGATGATATTCTAATTTTGTGAGAAACACCTGTATGTTCTCTGATGGGAATTCTGTCTGTCATCCAGTACAGTCTGTCTCAAGAAGGGAGACATGTAGAGAAAGGGATTGCCGTGGTACAGATTAGACAGAAATATATGGCCCGGTTCGCCCTGATTTTATTAGACGCCCATGGATATATAAATCATTATTGTATGACTTTGTGTCATTGGTGTTAAAAAATGCATCTTATGTACAATTTATTGATTAATGTATTTGACTTATTGACTAATGTTTAGCTCCTTGGCTGCATTGTATCACCGATCTCTGCTGAGCAGGTCCGTCATGCAGTGTCCATAGAAATCTATGAGCCCGTCACATGCTGTCCCTCCATTTGCCTCCAATTTTATACAGGTTACCTGTTCCCCTGGAAGAGTTGCACGTCATGGATGAACTATTTGGTGACCTATGGAGTGGCAATTATTCTGTAATCAAGATCTGTAAGGACTATGTGTTGCTGTGTAGGTTCTGTGTACCTATATGAGTTCATAAAGTTCATCTCATTGAGTTTATGAAATAGTAAATCATTGTTTAAGAGTGATCGATAGGGAGAAATTTGACAAAAGCAATACAGGCTGGGAAATTACTGAAGAGGAAGTTCTGGTACCTATTATACTGGCAGAATACTGATAAAGAGGAACTGCCAATTTAAAAAAAGTGGAAAATCAGGACAGCTCCTGGACCTATTGGACTGGTATATGCTCCCATAGACCATGCTTTTCTATAGGTTTTGCACATTGGGAAAGGTACTCTTACCAAGTTTTATTGGTGGTTTTTGTACATAATATTCACTGCTCGGCAGCTCATAGGTTATTTATATACCGTAAGTAATTTTTTGCATGGCCTTCTATGGTGGAAGGAATAGGAGATGGTAAATAACATGGTGGGACTTTCAAGGGCAAAACTAAAATCCTTCCGGAAGAAGCAGTATCCTTGAAACGGACCAAATGTTGTGCACAAGGTGACGCGACTCGTGCTACTATCAAAGGGAATTAGAAACTGTAAGCATAGACTTGCTAAAGAGAATATCAAAGGGACTTGGATACAAGTAGCCGGTCCTTGAATAACATTGAGCAAGAATTTTAATTGAGGGTCAGTCCTTCTGTACCATGCCCAAAGAGAACCGTGGTTGATGGGTAAAGCTAGGGTTTCGGTTGGAGATGGGATGTTCTTTTTGCAATTTTAGATAGCACAGAGAGGTCAGCGCAAGAACAAAACGGGGGGCGGTGGAACGAGGTTGGTGCTTAATATCTGAAATGTTAAATAAAAGTCTAAAAGGATACAACATAAGCTGGAAGTGGAGGCAAGAGAACTTATCCTGTGATATTCATTGCTCTGTAGCAAAAGAAAATACCAAGATCTATCTGAATATTGCCGTGAATGTCAGTGGGTACCATAAAAAATACAGTTTTATTAAACCTTCAATGCAAAGCACAAAGAGACATGTAAATGGTTAAAAACACTTAAAAAAAAGTATCACTGTGATAGACATAAAAATCTAACTGGCCAAATGTTCCCCCTACGTCTTGCAACCAAAGGTCTCTGGCCAGTGCTAAGAAAAAATATAAGAAGTACATGATATAAAGTGCAATTATGTAGTGCAACAAAGTATATCGATATGTTAAATCTGATACACAAAAACAAGAAGTCATCCAATATCAAGCAATATAGGAAAACATACCATGGGACATCAGAGACCCTAGGGAAAGTAGGGGGTCTGTATGTCCCCATTTTTATTGCCACACCACACAAGGGAACCTTCAGAAATTGAGATGTAGAGATAAGCAATTCTCAAAGCATTTACCTGTTATTTCAGATGACTTTTCAGAATAAGTCGTGTGTAAACAGAAGGAATAACACTATTTTTAGTCATTATATGACTTATATCCTGCATTCTTCCCCTTTAGAGTTGGAGACCAGCTGCTTTGATGTCTCTCATATTCAGTAAACACAGATATAAAAAAACTGCTTTCCTGAGCAGAAGCAGTATAGTGGACATCGTAGAGCAATGCTGAGCATTGTAGCTGTAAATCCAGCTCTGGGGTTGTAACTGTGTATCTCTCTTCCCCTCTCCAAAGACTTCAATGAGCAGCTGTAATCTGATCTCTCAGTAAGCTAGCAATGATAAGTTCAGATGGCAGGGGCTTGGAGCAGAAGTGGATCATTAGAGGAGAAAGAAAATGTGTTATTATAGTGTTTCTTATATCTGCTTGTATTATTAATTTGTGCAAACTTTGTTACCGTTTGACTTTTTTGGCAGTAAAGTAGCTCAGTTAAAGGTCCTGAGTTTTAATTCGGTAACGGGCAACATCTGCTTGGAGTTTATATGTACTCTGCACATTTGTGTGGATTTCTTATGGATACTCCAGTTTCCACCCAAACTTTATAATATATATATATATATATATATATATATATATATATATATATAAACATTAATTAGTTACCTATGTAAGATTAACCTTGATTGTGGGCAAAATATTTGGATGTTATAAGAGATTCTATCTTGGAGTATCTCAATAAAAAATAACCTTATGATCCAACATTAACATGGGTTTGTGAGGGAGTAGTCTTGTCAAACTAATCTGATCAGCTTCTGTGAGAAGGTAAGTTCCAGAATCAATCAGGGTAAGGATCTGGATGTTGACTATCTGGAAAAGGTTAGAACATGAAATGAGAACGATGGGACAAGGGGAAAATATGTATGACTGGGTGACAAACTGGTTCAGTGATAGGAAACAAAGACTGGTTACTAATGGATCACACTCAGATTGGGTCACAGTTAACAGTGGGGTACCACAGGGGTTAGTGTTGGGCCCTCTTCTTTTTAATATACCGTATATATTCGTGTATAAGCCAAGATTTTCAGCACTTTTTTTTGTGCTGAAAACGCCCCCTTCGGCTTATACACGAGTCATTGTCTAGAATACCAGGGAGGGAGGGGGAGCGGCAGAGCAACAGCAGGAGCCGGCGGCTGTGACATCATACTCACCCTCCACCGCTGAATGTCCCTGCATCTGTGATGTCCCGATATTGCAGCTCTTCCCCTGTGCTGAGCGGTCACGTGGTACCACTCATTAAGTAATGAAAATGCACACGTCTCCACTCCCATAGTCGTGGAGCGCATATTCATTACCTTAATGAGCAGTACTACGTGACCGCTGAGCACAGAAAGAGCTGCCGCCGAGACAATGGAGATGCAGGGATGTGCAGCAACGGCGCGAGGAGGGTGAGGAGGACAGAGGAGGATGAGGGAGTACGGAGGAGGACGGGGGGGAGCCGAGCCATGCATATAAGGATGGAATAGGGAGCCGAGCCATGGATACAAGATGGGATGGGGGGAGCCATGCATACAACGAGGGTACCGGGAGAGCCATGCATACAAGATGGGATCGGGGGAGCCATGCATACAACGGGGAGCCACACAGAGCAGGACAGGACAGGAGGAGCCACACATAGCTGGACAGGGTTGAGGGGACAATGCATTCCCGACTTATACTCAAGTCAATAAGCTTACCCAGTTTTCCGTGGCAAAATTAGGTGCCTTGGCTCATACTCGGGTCGGTTTATACTCGAGTATATACAGTATTTATTAACAATTGTAGAAGGCATATAGACTAGAATGTTAATATTTGCAGATGATGCTATGTTCTGCAGTGTAATCAAGACACGGAGAACTAATTTAATATTACAGAGTGAATTATGTAAGCTGAGAAATGTCAATTTCATTTTAATGTATATAAATGTAAGGTCATATACCAAGGTGTAGCAAACAAAATGTTCAAATTTTTACTTAATAGTAAAAAACTGGGTAGACTTGTCACTGAAAGACTTGAGTGTATTGGTGGTCAACATACTCAAGATCAGTGCCAGACAGTACTGTGCGGGCATTGAGATAATGAATTCTTTACTGTAAAGACCCCGTCACACACAGCGATCTCGCTAGCGAGATCGCTGATTTTGTGACGCCACAGCGATCTCGCCAGCGAGATCGCTGTGTGCAACGGGGATCAGCGACCGGCCCCCCCGTCGGGTATCGCTGATCGTGCAGCATCGTCCTGGGCCATTTTTTTATTGATGCTCTCCCGCTGGCCAGCGCACAGCTCTGCGTGTGGCAGTGGGAGCTGGTATCTAAGGTAAATATCAGGTTACTAAGCAGCGCACGTCACTTAGTTACCCGATGTGTACCATAGAAACCTGCGTGCTGGCAGCTCCCGGCGCGAGAACGCAGGTTTCTAAGGTACACATTGGGTAACTAAGGCCGGTTTCACATTAGCGCTTTTTAAGCGCACGCACGGCCGGGGGTAGCTCCGCCCCCGAGCCGGCTCTCTGCCCGGCGTGCCCGCCCCTTGCTTGTATCGCCGCCTACTAGCGGACAGCGGCACCTGTGATCGGCGCACCCTATCTTTAGCATAGGGTGCGCAGATCGTGCGCAGGCCGTGCGCTAGTTGCGCTTTGACCTGCGCTGCGCACTTTTGACGGTGCGCCGTGCGCGCCAAAATCGAACTTTTCGGATTTTGGCGCGCACGGCGCACCATCAAAAGTGCGCAGCGCAGGTCAAAGCGCAACTAACGCACGGCCTGCGCACGATCTGCTCACCCTATGCTAAAGATAGGGTGCGCCGATCGCAGGCGCCGCTGTCCGCTAGGAGGCGGCGCTACAAGCAAGGGGCGGGCATGCCGGGCAGAGAGCCGGCTCGGGGGCGGAGCTACCCCTGGCCGTGCGTGCGCTTAAAAAGCGCTAATGTGAAACCGGCCTAAGTGATGCGCGCCGCTTAGTAACCCGATATTTACCTTAGAGACCAGCGTCCTCGCTGGTGCTGATCGCTGGTGAAGCTGCCTGTTTGGCAGCTCACCAGCGATCATGTAGCCATGCACCAGCGATCCTGACAAGGTCGTATCGTTGTCGAGATCGCTGGTGCATCTTTATATGTGACGGGGCCTTAAGAGCAGTGAGATTATGGAACTCTGATATTGTAATGGTTGATTCACTAAAAAATGTTCAAGGAGAACCTGTACGTCTTTCTTGATAAATATAATGTTACAGGTACTATCCTATAATGGGACATTGATCCAGGAAACTAATCTGATTGTCGTATGTGGAGTCAGGAGGATTTTTTCCCCTAATATGGGGCGATTAGCATCTGCCTCGTGGGGTTTTTGCCTTCCTGTGGACAATATGTTATGGTAAAGTTGGAACTCAATGGACTTTTTTCAACCTTAAAACTGTGAAACGTTTGATTTGCCCAAAACAAAATTCTGTGTGAATTGACTTTCCTGGATGATTTTGATCGAATCAGCTAAATTTGAATTTTTTTTTCTACCAGCTACAAAGATATTTTTAGGGTTACATCAAATGTGGCCTTTAAAGGAGAATTCCACTTAATTGTATTAGTCAGAGTATTTCTCCTGTAAATCTTCCATGTGATGCTGTTTGCAGCAGTATGTCCTTTGTGTGACGCAGCGATCTCCTTGTACCGTGTAGGATGCATTGTTATGCTGAGTTTGTACTTACATCATTGGGGGGTGGTCCACTGCTTACCACGCACAGATGACACAGAGACGAGACGGAGGCAGATTTTCGGGTACAACAGGTCCGAGTTTATTGGCCGTCCTCCTGACGACCACAGCAACACACCGCAGCACCTTTACTGCTCTCCGTATTCAGGCCCGGGTACCTGCACCTTCCTTCTGACGTAGTGACGTTCCTCACGGCTCTTTCACTGGGGCTGCCCTAGGCCTATCTACCGCCAGCGCTTCACCAGTCCGAGGTCGTCGTCAATTTGGTACCCCCGGGGCCTCGTCTGTTCTGCGGTTCTTCGTGTCGGGGCCACCCCCCTGACTTCTTTTCTCCTCAGTCCCCTCGTCGAGCTCTCCTCCACTGTTCGTTCTCCTTCACTGTTTCTTCTCCTCCTGAGCTCCTCCCAGAACTGGAACCCTCTGGAACCCTCTTCTGTCCTATTTATCTCCCGCCTCAGGAATTTCCCTCCTGGGTTCCTGTCTCCCCGCCCCCCCATGACTAAGCGTTTTCGTAGCCTTAAGCTGATGTCAAGTCCTGTTCTCACGCTCTCTCCTGCCATCTTGTGGTCAAACTTACAGTTGTGGCCAAAAGTATTGACACCCCTGCAATTTTGTCAGATAATACTCAGTTTCTTCCTGAAAATGATTGGAAACACAAATTCTTTGGTATTATTATCTTCATTTAATTTGTCTTAAATGAAAAAACACAAAAGAGAATGAAGCAAAACGCAAAACATTGATCATTTCACACAAAACTCCAAAAATGGGTCAGACAAAAATATTGGCACCCTCAGCCTAATACTTGGTTGCACAACCTTTAGCCAAAATAACTGCGACCAACCACTTCCGGTAACCATCAATGAATTTTTTAAAATGCTCTGCTGGAATTTTAGACCATTCTTCTTTGGCAAACTGCTCCAGGTCCCTGATATTAGAAGGGTGCCTTCTCCAAACTGCCATTTTTAGATCTCTCCACAGGTGTTCTATGGGATTCAGGTCTGGGCTCATTGCTGGCCACCTTAGAAGTCTCCAGTGCTTTCTCTCAAACCATTTTCTAGTGCTTTTTGAAGTGTGTTTTGGGTCATTGTCCTGCTGGAAGACCCATGACCTCTGAGGGAGACCCAGCTTTCTCACACTGGGCCCTACATTATGCTGCAAAATTTGTTGGTAGTCTTCAGACTTCATAATGCCATGCACACGGTCAAACAGTCCAGTGCCAGAGGCAGCAAACCAACCCCAAAACATCAGGGAACCTCTACCATGTTTGACTGTAGGGACCGTGTTTTTTTCTTTGAATGCTTCTTTTTTTCTCCTGTAAACTCTATGTTGATGCCTTTGCCCAAAAAGCTCTACTTTTGTCTCATCTGACCAGAGAACATTCTTCCAAAACGTTTTAGGCTTTTTCAGGTAAGTTTTGGTAAACTCCAGCCTGGCTTTTTTATGTCTCGGGGTAAGAAGTGGGGTCTTCCTGGGTCTCCTACCATACAGTCCCTTTTCATTCAGATGCCGACGGATAGTACGGGTTGACACTGTTGTACCCTCGGACTGCAGGGCAGCTTGAACTTGTTTGGATGTTAGTCGAGGTTCTTTATCCAACATCCGCACAACCTTGCGTTGAAATCTCTTGTCAATTTTTCTTTTCCTTCCACATCTAGGGAGGTTAGCCACAGTGCCATGGGCTTTAAACTTCTTGATGACACTGCGCACGGTAGACACAGGAACATTCAGGTCTTTGGAGATGGACTTGTAGCCTTGAGATTGCTCATGCTTCCTCACAATTTGGTTTCTCAAGTCATCAGACAGTTCTTTGGTCTTCTTTTCTCCATGCTCAATGTGGTACACACAAGGATACAGGACAGAGGTCGAGTCAACTTTAATCCATGTCAACTGGCTGCAAGTGTGATTTTAGTTATTGCCAACACCTGATAGGTGCCACAGGTAAGTTACAGGTGCTGTTAATTACACAAATTAGAGAAGCATCACATGATTTTTCGAACAGTGTCAATACTTTTGTCCACCCCCTTTTTTATGTTTGGTGTGGAATTATATCCAATTTGGCTTTAGGACAATTCTTTTTGTGTTTTTTCATTTAAGACAAATTAAATGAACATAATAATACCAAAGAATTTGTGTTTGCAATCATTTTCAGGAAGAAACGAAGTATTATCTGACAAAATTGCAGGGGTGTCAATACTTTTGGCCATAACTGTAGGTACTGCACTTCTTTTCCGTTTTCCCCAGCTGTTTCCCTTTTGTCATTACAAACATCCGTCTACAGTGCACCAACCATCCCTTCTCCCTACAGACATGTCCGTTCGTCAGGTCACCTTCCCTACACTCCCCCTTCCTTTGTCTATTGTCATCTTCGACAATCGTATTCCCTACCTTCGTCGTTCTGAAGCTTTTCCACTGTCTGTTGTCAGACCGATTATTGGGCCAAACCCGCCATACGCGGGGTGCCGAACCAAACTGGGAGCACCATGCTCCGAGCATCCTACCGCTACTCGCCGGCGCGCATGCTACATGACAACTTCTTTCAGGTTGGGCTAGGTCCACCAGGACTACTCTACGGCATGTACCTCACACTACTCTCCCCTTCTGTCACCCTCAACTGTCCGGAACGCCATGACTGAGGCCTTACGCCTACCAGGTCATAGTCAGCGTCCATCTATACTTCTGGGGTGTCCGTAGTATCGGGGACCTGACTGAAGGACCACTGTCTGGTTCAATACCTTCCTTCTCTTTGTCCTTCACTTTAAAAAGAGTCATGGTCGGCGTATTCGTCATACCTCATACCCGGGACCTGTTGAACATTCTTATGCATATTACATATCAAACCAACTTTTGTATACCATATACACGGTTAACTAGATTTTAATAATAGCATAAGTAACCCCTTTTTTCTGCTTTTTTTTTTTACTTTTTCTTTAAACACAACTTTTCAAAAACAAAACGTGAGTACTCCCCCTTCCTTTAACAAGAGCACTTTCCTGTATGCATCCCCGCTGTATCAGGAGAGAACAACAAACAAAAAACATTTTTCCTTATCTTGGACATGAAACTGTCCTGTAGGCTGCACAAAGGTGCACCGAAATCCCGACAGTCCGGGCCATCTCCTGACGGCCGATGTTCCGCCAATCAGCAGGGAACTCCACAGCCGTGAAGTCCCAGGGATGCTTGAAGTGTCTCTGTGGGTCCTTTTACGGGGGGCTCTTAGCCTTTGGGAAAGGCGACCACTGTTACAGCATAGTAGCCGCGGGGGCAGTACTCCTTGTAGTAGGAGACCAGGTCTCGCTCCCGCAGAGCCCGGCCGTGACGGATGGAGGTCACATTCAGGTATACCTTTTGGCCGGTTGCGAGGTCCCGGATGAACCCGTAGCCCTTCTCCATGTTTGTGTGCACGAGCCGCCTGGTGGACCGTGGAGCCGCCAAGCCAGCCTCCCCTTTCTCATGGAGCAGCCCCCAAATCTCCCGCTCTCTGGCCTTCTTTTGCTCAATGACCTCCGCAACCCAAGTGGAGGGTTCGGTGTAGGCTGCAGAGTCCGGTGGGCGGGCCGCGGTCGGGGTCGAGAGTGGGGCAGAGGAGGCCGCAGATTCCGGTGGCCCAGCTGCAGCTGGGGCCGGGCGATGGGCAGTGGCAGCCACGGATCCCGGTGAGTAGGCCGCAGCCGGCTCTGAGAGTGAAGTCGGAGTGGCCGCGTGGGAGGCTGCAACTGGAACCAAGGCGGCCGCGGGCATCGGCGAGTCGACCGCAGTCAATGCAGCAGATGGTACAACAGAGACCGCAGATGCCGGTGAGTCAACTGCGGCGGCTGACGGCCAGATTACAGCAGTGACCGGGAGTGGGGCCGACTTGGCGGCAGGCCCCGATGGGTGGGCCGCCGCTGAACGCTGGAGCGCAGCAGGGGTGGCCGCGGGTTGGTTCCGCGCCGGCGACACAGGGCGAGGTGCTGCCGGGCGGGGTGGCTCGGAGTCGTTGTCGGGGGTGTCAATTGGCCCGGCAGGGGCCATGGAGTCGTCCGGAGTCGAGATCAATGAAGATCGGGAGGTCGGGCGAGGAGGCCGAGGGCCGGTGTCGGGGCCCCAAGGCCTGTCTTGCGCATGGAGCGTGGGGACGGGATTTGCCTGTGATGCCGCCGGCGAGGCCGGGGGAACGCTCACCTTCCCGGCGCCGCGGCTCCCAGCATGCTTTCCCGCAGCTCCTCCAACAGCCGTGGATCTTCACCCCGCCGTCCGGCAGGGCCAGCCTCCAGGCCCGATGATTCCGCGGGGAGGCTCCCAGAAGATTCCTTCGATGGCTGTTCCAGCGGGGCCCGTCGTCGCTCCTCTTCTCCGATCGATGTCCGGGGTATTGTCAGTGGCTCCCAGGGGCAGGTCTCCCGACGAGACTCGATCTCCTTGCGCCACCGCCATTCCAAGCGTCCGAGACCACGGCAGCTGCAGCATCGCATTCCGTCCAGTGTCCAATAGCTGAATGGCGCCAAACAGCCGCAGCAGGTCTCTCCCCCTTGGCCACTCCCGCTCTTGGGTGGGGCGGTGGACGGCCTCTCCACCCATCTTCCAGGGTCCAGCATGAGGGGGCGGATTTGAAATAGCCCCAGATCGTCCAGTACAGCTGCAAACGCCTGTGACTCTTCCTGACGCTGGCATACCACAGCCATTTTGTCCAGTTTTTGTACCGCCCCGGATCCTCTGATGACAGCCAATGATCTGGAACAAAGTCTCAAATTTGTAATCCACAATGAAAGCAACTCGAGTCCTTTTGGGTTCTTCTGACGCAGGCTTGCCGCTGAAGTTGAAGTATTGGCAGCAGCGATCCTGCCGACTACGCCAAATATAGTAGAGCCCAGATTGGGGGGTGGTCCACTGCTTACCATGCACAGACGACACAGAGACGAGACGGAGGCAGATTTTCGGGTACAACAGGTCCGAGTTTATTGGCCGTCCTCCTGGCGACCGCAGCATCACACCGCAGCACCTTTACATCTCTCCGTATTCAGGCCCGGACCTTCCTTCTGTCATAGTGACGTTCCTTGCGGCTCTTTCACTGGGGCTGCCCTAGGCCTATCTACCGCCAGCGCTTCACCAGTCCAAGGTCGTCGTCAATTTGGTACCCCCGGGGCCTCGTCTGTTCTGCGGTTCTTCGTGTCGGGGCCACCCCCCTGACTTCTTTTCTCCTCAGTCCCCTGGTCGAGCTCGCCTCTACTGTTCGTTCTGCTTCACTGTCTCTTCTCCTGAGCTCCTCCCAGGACTGGAACCCTCTGGAACCCTCTCCTGTCCTATTTATCTCCCTACTCGGGAATTTCCCTCCTGGGTTCCTGTCTCCCCGCCCCCCATGACTAAGCATTTTCATAGCCTTAAGCTGCTGTCAAGGCCTGTTCTCACGCTCCCTCCTATCATCTTGTGGTCAAACTTAGGTACTGCACTTCTTTTTCGTTTTCCCCAGCTGTTTCCCTTTTGTCATTACAAACATCCGTCTACAGTGCACCAACCGTCCCTTCTCCCTACAGACAAGTCCGTCAGGTCACCTTCCTTACAGCCCACTTATTGATCAATATCACAGGTGACCTAACTACAAGCCTCTGTCAATATGGCATAGTGCATTAATGGTATGAAAAATGGATTATGTAAAATATGACATAATATATGAATATCCCAACAGTTTTATTGCGCTTTACAACTGGCGATAGAATTTGTTTTAGAGCTGAAATAGGTTTTTTTCTTGATTATCGCTTGTGTGGGCGCTCAGGGGCACTCAGTCCCCCAAAAGATGGTAACACATTTGCAGGTTATTTACAACCTTCCCACTGACAAAATATCTATTGTGTGTTAGAAATATTAGTTTTTAAACATTTTTGTGATTTTTTTTTCCAATTATCCATAGCACTTTATACAGGGGAGCAGCTAGAGTCTGATGGGCCCCTATACAAAATTCAGACTTGCCCCCTCCTCACATGTTGGTCAGATGTATGGGCCCTTGTAGTGTTCTAATTCTATAGGACAAACAAGTTGCCCACCCTCCCTCACTATGTAGTAATGTTCCCCACCTTGGCCCTATCCTATATACTGTATATATATGCACATACATACATGTCTTCCAGTCTGGCATATATGTGCCCCAACCTGGAATATATGTCCATCATCCTGGCCCCATTCTGGTATATATGTTCCCCATCTTGGTGTGTATATATATATATACACTCACTGGCCACTTTATTAGGTACACCATGCTAGTAAGGGGTTGGACCCCCTTTTGCCTTCAGAACTGCCTCAATTCTTCGTGGCAGAGATTCAACAAGGTGCTGGAAGCATTCCTCAGAGATTTTGGACCATATTGACATGATGGCATCACACAGTTGGCGCAGATTTGTGGGCTGCACATCCCTGATGCGAATCTCCCGTTCCACCACATCCCAAAGATGCTCTATTGGATTGAGATCTGGTGACTGAGGAGGCCATTTGAGTACAGTAAACTCATTGTCATGTTCAAGAAACCAATCTGAGATGATTCGAGCTTTATGACATGGCGCATTATCCTGCTGAAAGTAGCCATCAGATGTTGGGTACATTGTGGTCATAAAGGGATGGACATGGTCAGCAACAATACTCAGGTAGGCTGTGGCGTTGCAACGATGCTCAATTGGTACCAAGGGGCCCAAAGAGTGCCCAGAAAAAATTCCCCACACCATGACACCACCACCACCAGCCTGAACCGTTGATACAAGGCAGGATGGATCCATGCTTTCATGTTGTTTACGCCAAATTCTGACCCTACCATCCGAATGTCGCAGCAGAAATCGAGACTCATCAGACCAGGCAACGTTTTTCCAATCTTCTACTGTCCAATTTCGATGAGCTTGTGCAAATTGTAGCCTCAGTTTCCTGTTCTTAGCTGAGAGGAGTGGTACCCAGTGTGGTCTTCTGCTGCTGTAGCCCATCTGCCTCAAAGTTCGACGCACTGTGCGTTCAGAGATGCTCTTCTGCCTACCTTGGTTGTAACGGGTGGCAATTTGAGTCACTCTTGCCTTTCTATCAGCTCGAACCAGTCTGCCCATTCTCCTCTGACCTCTGGCATCAACATGGCATTTCCGGCCACAGAACTGCCGCTCACTGGATTTTTTTTCTTTTTCGGACCATTCTCTATAAACCCTAGAGATGGTTGTGCGTGAAAATCCCAGTAGATCAGCAGTTTCTGAAATTCTCAGACCAGCCCTTCTGGCACCAACAATCATGCCACGTTCAAAGGCACTCAAATCACCTTTCTTCCCCATACTGATGCTCGGTTTGAACTGCAGGAGATTGTCTTGACCATGTCTACATGCCTAAATGCACTGAGTTGCCGCCATGTGATTGGCTGATTAGAAATTAAGTCTTAACACACAGTTGGACAGGTGTACCTAATAAAGTGGCCAGTGAGTGTATATATATATATATATATATATATATATATATATATCTTGCCATCCTGGTATATATGTCCGCATCCTGCTATATGTCCGCCATACTAATATACATGCAGGTGCATCTCACAAAATTAGAATATCATCAAAAAGTTAATTTATTTCAGTTCTTCAATGCAAAAAAGTGAAACTCATATACACATGTGGTCAAAATTGTTGGTCCCCCTCGTTTAATGACAGAAAAACCCACGTTGGTCACAGAAATAACTTGAATCTGACAAAAGTAATAGTAAATCAAAAATCTATGAAAATTAACAAATGAAAGTCAGACATTGCTTTTCAACTATGTTGCAACAGAATTAAAAAAAAAATAAAACTCATGAAATAGGCCTGGACAGAAATGATGGTACCTCTGAAAATAATGTGACAAAAGGGACATGTTAAATCAAGGTGTCTCCACTAATTAGCATCACAGGTGTCTACAGTCTTGGAATCAGTGAGTGGGCCTGTATAGAGGGCTACAGTTACTCACTGTGCTGTTTGATGACATGGTGTGTATCACACTCAACGTCGACCCAAGGAAGCGTAGGAAAGAGTTGTCTCAGGAGATTAGAAAGAAAATTATGGACAAACAAGTTAAAGGTAAAAGTTATAAGACCATTTCCAAGCAGCTTGATGTTCCTGTGACTACAGTTGCACATATTATTCAGAAATTTAAGATCCATAGGACTGTAGCCAACCTCCCTGGACGTGGCCACAGGAGGAAAATTGATGACAAATCAAAGAGACGGATAATATGAATGTCAACAAAAGAGCCCAGAAAAACTTCTATACAGATTAAAGGTGAACTTCAAGCTCAAGGAATATCAGTGTCATGAACTCATTTTCTGCTCCACCAGTTGAGAGTTCCCCTTCCGTTCTCCCTCTGGTGGTGACAGGAGGTAGTGCTGTTGGTTTAAGTGGTAGTGATCTGCCACCTGATGAGGAAGATAATGATTGGATCTCTGGAGTATCAGACTGGATATAAGACAGCCGATGCCCTATCCGGGTGCTGGTAATTCAGTCTGCTTCTCAGGTCCTGGACTTCAGCTCTCTTCCAGTCTTCTCAAGTTAAGTTTGTTTTTTTGCTAATGTTCACACTTGCGCTTGTTGGTCAATTCAGTTTTTTGTGTAATCAGCTTGCCCCTGCTGGGGCTATGCTAAATTTCCACTCCTATTAATCAGTATTTGCCAATCTGCTTTTTGTTACTTATTAGATTGGCCTCTTTTTTGCTCTGTCTCAGAATATTTCAGAGTGCTGATAAAGGTTTAGAAGTCTAGTGACTTCAGGATTAATTTTGCTATCAGAAGTGTTGGACAATATTTTTGTAGGTTTTTTTTGGCAGATTGCAGACAGTGTCTTTCCTTTCCTGTCCTTTTTAGTTAGCCTGGCCCCATCGTTTGCTCAGCCTATTTTCCTGCCTTTGTAATTTCATCTTGTTTCACCGTCAATACATGTGGGGGGCTGTCTTTCCTTTGGGGTCTGCTCTGGGGCAGTTAGTTTTCCTCTTTTCCTGCTTTAGGCTTATGTAGCTCTCCGGTTGTGAAGAGGCGTCTAGGACCATCGTTGGAACGCTCCACGACTGCTTCTAGTTGTGCGGTTAAGTTCAGGGATCTGCAATCTGCATAGTTACCAACTTCTCTGGTTTTCTGAGACTTAGCTTGTTGTTTATTTTTTCCTCCTCGGTGACCCATTCATAACATATCAGTGTCATAAAATCATAAAGCCAGGCTGGAATTTGCCAAACTACATGTTGACAAGCCACAAAGCTTCTGGGAGAATGTCTTATGGACAGATGAGACAAAAATTTAACTTTTTGGCAACGCAGATGAGCTCTATGTTCACAGACGGAAAAATTAAGCATATAAAAAAAAGAACACTGTCCCTACTGTGATACATAGAGAAAGGCTCTGTTATGTTCTGGGGCTGCTTTGCTGCATCTGGCACAGGGTGTCTAAAATCTGTGCAGGGTACAATGAAATCTCAAGACTATCAAGGGATTATAGAGAGAAATGTGCTGCGCAGTGTCAGAAAGCTTGGTCTCAGTCACAGGTCATGGGACTTTCAAAAGGATAATGGCCCAAAAACCACTCCTAAAAACACCCAAGAATGGCTAAGAGGAAAACATTGGACTATTCTGAAGTGGCCTTCTGTGAGCCCTGACCTAAATCCTATTGAGCATCTTTGGAAAGAGCTGAAACATGCCGTCTGGAAAAGGCAACCTTCAAACATGAGACAACTGGAACAGTTTGCTCTTGAGGAGTGGCCCAAAATACCTGTCGAGAGGTGCAGAAGTCTCATTGACAATTACAGGAATCGTTTGATTGCAGTGATTTTCTCAAAAGGTTGTTCAACAAAATATTAAGTTAAGGATACCTTCATTTCTGTCCAGGCCTATTTCATGAGTTTTATTTTTTAAAAATTCTGTGGAAGCGTGGTTGAAAAGCAATGTCTGACCTTCATTTGTTCAGTTTCATAGATTTTTGATGTATTATTACTTTTGTCAGATTCAAGTTATTTCTTCCACCATTATGGGTTTTTCTGTCATTAAACGAGGGGTACCAACAATTTTGACCACGTGTGTATCATATAGAGTCATTACACACAGAGTGATCTATTTCAAGTGTTTATTTCTGTTAATGTTGATGATTATGGCTTACAGCCAATGAAAACCCAAAAGTCATTATCTCAGCAAATTAGAATACTTTATAACACCAGCTTGAAAAGTGATTTTAAAATCTGAAATGTTGGCCTACTGAAATGTATGTTCCGTAAATGCACTCAATACTTGGTCGGGGCGTCTTTGGCATCAATTACTGCATCAATGCGGTGTGGCATGGAGGCGTTTATTTCTGTTAATGTTGATGATTGTGGCTTACAGCCAATGAAACCCAAAAGTCATTATCTCAGTAAATTAGAATAATTAACAAACACCTGCAAAGGCTTCTCAAGTGTTTAAAAAGTTCCCTTAGTCTGTTTACCCATAGATGTGCGAGAAGTCCCTTCCCGTCTTAGGGGCCCCCTGAGGAAGCGACATCCTGTGTACGTGAAACGCACGTCAGGGTTTTTGACCTGGGTCCGGACGGGACTTCTCGCACATCTATGGGTAATTATTCCTCACTATCCTTTCTTTTATGACGCATTATGTGATTTGTGATTTAAGGCAGTCACAGTACCTGATATGTTTATTTATTTGTACATAGTACTACATAATATACATGTAACGGCATAGTGATTGATGTGTACTAGGTAGTTATTACACTGTAAATACTTATTTATCTGATCCCACTATATCGTTTGGCACATGTTTTGGAAGGATTGGAGATCTGTATACAATGTCATCATGTGTGTGCACATGTGTCTTTATTTAGTCCGGTCCTGTATCTTCTAGTCATTTTTTTGACCCATGGATTCAGTCACATGATTTATAAATATACCCATGCAATTTGTGATAGATGTATTACGTAACTTTTGTATAATTATTGGTAAATTATTAAAATAATTTTTGATAGATACACTGTTTTCTTTTTGAAGTTATTGGCAACATATACTCGTTGTTTCTATGTACATTCCAGTTGTGATTATCTCCATCTTTCTGTAGTTCCAGTGTTCCTGGTGGATTATGCAGTGCAATCTCTCTCTGCTGGCTTTCTACCAGCATAGCTCTGCTTTGCTTCACATCATTTTTCTGTTAGCTGGTTTTCAGCAGAGATCGACAGTCCTGCACTGCTGTGTTTGATGCCTGCAGCAGACTGCTCAGTGATGTGAAACTGCAAATTCTGCTCTGCTGATGCATATGGCAAAGGATTATCTGATATAGACTTAAAGGGTATCTGTCAGCAGGATTTCATGCCCCGATCTATTTATATGTGTATGTAGTTCTTTCAATTCTTTCAAAGAGAAGTTCAGTAATACCTTTTATATGACCAGTACTTTCTTTCATTACTGAGAAATTAGCATTTGAATTGATATGCAAATTAGTCTGTACATCTGAAGCCTTTGTCACTCCAGCTCTACACTCCATCCTGCACCACCACTTTCTGGCTTACTGATGGCTCCTTTACCTTGCAGACACAACAGCAGAGAGGTTGTCAGTCTAGCAGGAGGAGACGGTGTGGGGCAGAGCATAGAGCTGGAGTGACAGAGGTTCCAGATCTACAGCCTGATTTACATGTCAATTCAAATTCTGATTTCTCAGTAACGGAGGAACAGACTGGCCATGTAAAGGTATTGCTGGACTTCTCTTTACAAGAGCTACATGCACATATAGTTTGGAGGTTAAATCCTAATGACAGATTCCCTTTAATTCTATATTTAGATCAGCTTGAGGATATGCCATGTATCCATGGTGGATGTAGCCAAGTCAGAAACACAGAAATGTGTGGATGGTCACTAACACACATGATGGGGGAGGGCTCTGCAGCACTGAGGAGAAGCAGGGTGCTACTGATAAATGTAGTTTTAGCAGTGTAAGAATAGGACCACCCATTTAGCTAGGCGATCCTGAATTCACAGAGAGGGCAGACAGAGAGGAAAAAAGACACTAAAAGTATGAGAGAATTATGTTGGGATTGGACTGCATATTAACAATGAGTACAATGCGTTTACTGTGCTTTAAGAAAAATAATGGAATTGTGAGAATAACCCTTTAAGTGGAACTAAATAAAAATACATTTCAGTGGATAATATCATTAAAGACTAAACTAGTAAGGTCATGAGAAATCAATACAGTACTCAGGGTCTCTGAGCACGGCTGTCACAGTGCATTACTGCAGCTAATGGGCTGTCATTTCTGCTGGTCATAAAGGCATAGTGGACCGTTGGAGGGTTCGATGAATAATTGTGTTAGATATATGAAGATTTAGCACCATTGATACATTCTGTGGGATTGCACATATCGGTAATAAATATTGCTTAATTTTTGTTTGTAAAGTTTGGGATTATTAAAGCAATGCACGTGTATTTTCAGAATAAACTGTTATTCTACCAGTTTTACCCTCTGCAGATGCTAGCTCCAATTTTTAGTTATCCCTGAGCTAGTGGGTAGAGACTATCTATTATGACGTCTCCCATACACAGCCTCCTTTCTCTATGAAGCACCTATTCATGGAGGACATTATATAGCAGTACCGAGCAGCAGTTTAAGTTGAATCCAGCTCTTGGGGTGAGATGAAATTAAGGAAAGAGAGCGCACATAGGGCGATAAAAGTGATTTTTTTGGGTGACAATACAGGGTAGTGCACTCACCTTTACAGGTTGTGAACAGTCACAACCCCTTGCAGAATGTGAAAGGAACCATTGGTCGCTGCAGACTCCCGTAGATACCAATGTCACAAAGGAGGAAGAAAAAGACTGGGTTTTTCAATATATCCGCGCTGACCACACAAGGACAGAAATATTCTTCATGACTTTATTGTGCCGACGCGTTTCATGGCATATCTGCCACTTCCTCAGGGCCAAAGAATTACAGTATCTGATTACAGCAGTGGTTTTATACAAAACCTTCATTAAATCACAATTACATGCAAAAAGACATCACTTCCTGTGGAAACACCCCCTCCAATGTCAAAATGTCATACACCAGTCACAATACCTTTATATCAAGATCTAACCTCTGATAAAACACATTAAACAGCTAAAAAATCAATCTTTAATTTGAAAAAGTGTATGAAACCTATATTCACTACATATTAAAATTTTATAAAAATAGAGTTGACTAGAATCAAACCCACAGATTTTAGGCAAGCCAGAGCACTTAAGGCTTCCTATTACCATCATGCTATCTCTCCACATGCTGGGAATGGTTGTGGTTTTATATAAGACCTTCATGACATCACAAGCAGACAAAACATCACTTCTTGGGAAAACGCCCCCTCCAATGTCAAAAGGTCATACGCCAGTCACGATAACTTTATATCAAAATATAACCTCTGATAAACACATTGAACATCTAAACAATCAATCTTTCATTTAAAAATGTATGAAATGTATAAATATATATTAAATTTTTATAAATATATAATGACTGGACTTGAACCCACAGGGTTTAGGCAAACCAGAACCCTGTAGGCTTCGCATTACCATTATGCTACCTCTCCACTTGCAAGGAATGGTTATGTAATTTGGAATTAACCGATTGTTTGGTAAAATTCCCACTAGGTGTCCGACATCCAATAACGGACCCCCATGTGAGAACGCTGACCCGCCAGGTCAGGGAAGGAAATCCGTCGGGCTGCTAGGGACAAAGAAACATGAGAGAAAGCTTATCAAAAAATATCTACCAACTCATTGAGGCCTTTAGGATGAATGGTATCTAGTTTATATATCCAATACAGTTCTCTCTTATTTAGACACTGTATTCTGTTTGGGGTATCTGATGGTATATGATCTATGGGTGTAACTCACAGAGAGGCTTTATTCCCGTGTTTTTCAAAACAGTGTTGAGACAAGCCATGTTTCAGATATCATTTAGAGATATTGTGTCTGTGACTTCATCCTTAGATGTAGAGGCTGTGTAGTGCGTCCCACATATTGTTTCCCACAGCAACAATCAATTACCGTATATACTCGAGTATAAGTCGATCCGAGTATAAGTCGACCCCCCTAAATTTGCCTGAAAAACCTGGGAAAACTTATTGACTCGAGTATAAGTCTAGGGTGGGAATTGCCGAAGATACTGGTAAATTTAATGCTGCACAACATACAGTATGCCCCCAAAATGCTGCACAGTGAATGGTGGCCCAAATAATGCTGCACAACATACAGTATGCCCCCAAAATGCTGCACAGTGAATGGTGGCCCAAATAACGCTGCACAACATATGCCCCCATAAATGCTGCACAGTGAATGGTGGCCCAAATACCGTAATGCTGCCCCCAAAGTGATAGGATTACTAGTAATCCTATCATGTTGCTGCCGCTGCCGCTGCCCCTGCTGGAATTTAAAAAAAAAAAAACACTATATACTCACCTACGTTGATGACAGCTGCTCCTGAGAGTCGCCGGCTCTTCAGTGACTCAGGCAGAGGGCGCGTGCTTTCCACGTCATCGCGCCCCCTGCACGTCACTGCCGGAGGACGGGAGAGAGCGGCGCGCAGAGATTTTGAACTCCGCCGCGGCCATATCATCACCCGCCGCCGCCAGGACGCTGCAGGGGACCGCAGACGAACACCGGGGACCGCGGAGACGACTGGGACCGCGGAGACGACGGGGACCAGGTAAGTTGGCACGTGACCCGAATATAAGTCGAGGGGGGTCTTTTTCAGCCCCAAAAGGGGGCTGAAAAACTCGACTTATACTCGAGTATATACGGTAGATAAATCACAAAACTGGATTGACATGTTAGCTTAAAATTAATGTCATATACTCTATCATTATCACTATTTAAATAAAAGGTATTTACATTATCACTGATCCATAAACACAAGCATTTTTTGTTTTTACATTTAAAGGAAACTTATGTGCTTCTGTAAGGTACTTTTTCCTGCAATCGGGGCTTTTTTGTCTCCCACATCCTTAATTCTACTGGGGGCTAAAATGTTTTTTTTAGGGATGGCGCCCTCCTGAAGGTAACCACTGGTCTAGTTGGTAAGGCTATGTGCACATGGAGTTTTTTGGCTCTGCGGATTTTGTAGTAAAAACCGCAGATAAATCCGCAGGACTAAAGTCCTGCGGTTTATCTGCGGTTTTGTCCTGTGGTTTTACACCTCATAATGGATGAGGTGTGAAACTGCAGAGTTTCTGGACAAAAGAATTGACATGCTGCGGATTGTAAACCGCAGCAAAACCGCGCGGAAAAATCCACAACATGTGCACAGCGTTTTCCACTTACTTTTGAAAACAATGGTACTGTACAACGCACCTAAATCTGCTGCAGACCCGCAGCTGCAGAAACGCTGCGGATCCGCAGCAGAATCCACACCATGTGCACATACCCTAATACTTTTTGACAGACTGGGTCATTTAGTAGGACCTTCCAGTGCTTCTGTATTATGTTTCTGATAGTGCCATTTTGGGAAGAAAAGGTTGTGATGAAATTAGTGGTATAATATTCATCTGTAGATTTTTTCTCTTTCCGGGCTCCCTCTGGTGGTTACTGGAGGTAATGGAGCTGATCTAATTAACAGAGGCCTGCCACCTGATAATGAGGAGGATGACTGGAGATCTGGAGTTTCTGACTGGATTTAAGACAGCCGACTCCCTCTATCCCAGCTGGTGATTTTCCTGCCTCCTGAGGTCTTAGTTTCCAGCTCAGTCCCTGCATGCTCAGCAAAGTCTTCTTTTGCTATTGTTCACATTTGATTTGGTTTTGTCTATTTCAGTTTTGTGTGGTCAGCCAGCTCTGGCTGGGGCTGTGCTGAATTTCCATGCTTATGTTACTGCTTGTGCCAGTTTGTTTTTGTCCCTTATTAGATTGGCCTCTTTTTGCTATGCTTTCAGAATATACCAGAGTGCTGATATAGTGGGCAAAGTCTAGTGACTTCAGTGTTTTTCTGTCGGACGTGTTGGGCATTTTTTGTAGGGTTTTTTTTGCGTGATTGCAGGCAGAGTCTTTCCTTTCCTGTCCTGTCTAGTTAGTGTAGGCCCCATCGTTTGCTCAGTCCATTTTCCTGCCTGTGTTTGTGCCTTCATCTTGTCTCACCGACAATATATGTTTGGGGACTATCTATTCCTTTGGGGTCTTGTCATGGTCACGTGTCTCTGGACGCAGCGGTTACCGCAAGGCGAACCCATAACACACGTGACCCTGGATACACCGCCTCCAGTGGGGCGCATTTAAATAATAAAACGTGCAGGTGGATACGCCGCCTCCACCTGGCGAATTTAGGTATTACACGTTATACAAACATTCTGGAAACCCCGCCTCCAGTAAGGCGAATTTAAATAATAAGGGGGACCTGGGAAACATTAACAATGGTGGGCCCTGCGATAGGGAATGGGGGACGTGGAGACCTCCTAAGCTCCCCTGAGCCAGTGTCCCTGCACTCCTTACGTTCCCTATACAGGCTCCGCACCTGTCGCCGCACGCAAACCTTAAACCCTTGCTCTCCCTGACCCTAAACCCTCACTAGGGAATAGGTCGGTGCGGAGACTAATCCCACCACTGCACTAATAACACACATGAGGAAAGAGACAATACAGGGGAAACACCACTTAGCTTTGCTCTGTTGCGTACGCTCCTAGCAACAGAGCCCACCACCTGTGTGCATCTTCTCCTCCACCCGGATCCATCACCATAACCGGATCCATCACCATAGAGCAGCCTTGGAGCAGAGTCCACCACCAGTTGCTGTTGCTTAGTAACAGAGTCCCAAAGATAGGTTCAGCTTCTGCCACGAAGTCAAGCATGCTTGAGTCCAGCTCAGCAGCCAAGTCCCACATGGTGAGTGCCACTCTCCATAGTCGCCACTCCACCAGTCCATGCAGACACTTCCCGCCGACACCATCACTGCGACCCCACCACACCATGCCAGCCCTTCGTCCAGACACCATAGCTGACACACGTCCCCCCTGGCTAAGCTGCGCAGGCCTCCTCTCCAGCTCCATCCTTCCACCAGGCTCTCCAACTCAGAATGAAACCAATCTCACAATATCACAGGCAATGATTGCACACCCCTAGCACACCTTTATAGGGTGTCACACCTGATACATAATTACGTGCACAAAAAACCTAAAGTGCGATACCACTAACCACCACCGGGGACAGTCAAGTCACTTGGCACTTGCCAAAGTAAAAAAAGTTCACCCAGTGCAATTTAAAACTGTCAGATCATGACAGTACACCTTCCTTAATGACGGGCCTCTGGACCCTCAAGACCACCCCTCATTAGGGAAACACCTACAGCGGGGACGCCCAGATCCTGAGTTCACCCCACCACTACCTGACACTTCAGGTTTATGACAAACGCACCGCTGGTATTGGCAATATATGTTCATTTTGGAGGCACCACTCCTCTCCACCGCGCCGACCTGGGGAACGAGTTTATGTATGAAAATGTTTGTTATGAGCTGATCAGACTCCACAACACATTTCCACAAGATGTTTTTTGGTGGCACCCATACACGCTCGTTCACCCACAGGTCCGGACCTGAACGTTTATTGCACACATTCGTTTGTCATAAATTTGGTGAACTCATTCTGGACTCGACAACAGAGGCGTCCCCCTGTGTCACCATACTCACACCCCCACTATTCACCAAGGGACACCACCCTCCAACCCTTTCACCATGAGGTCTGCGCCTCAGAGGGTTGGTCAATGGCGAGGGTTGAGATTTGTCCCTACTCCCCCGCAGCACACCTGCTGCACACACCAGGAGGAGAAGGGGACGGGAAATGGAGGAAATATACACTCGCTGGTCGCCTCCACACAACCAGGAGGGCAGCTTCTTCGATGGTATAGAAGATTTGGCGTAAACCCCGCGGACTATCACACCAGTCAGCTCACCACAGGGGCGTACCCCTTCACCTCGGGGAATACCAGGCAGCTCCGTGGGGCACCATTCCTCCCACCTGCCTGGGTGCGCCCGCATGCATGAACCAGTCCCGCTCCCCAGCAGCGACTCTAGGGGGCTTTTAGCCAGACCGCAGGAATATGGAGGAAAATATATACACTCGCTGGTTGCCTCCACACGACCAGGAGGGGCGGCATTGCAGATTTGGCATGAGCCCCGCGGACTATCACACCAGTCAGCTCACCACAGGGGCGTACCCCTTCACCTCAGGGAATACCAGGCAGCTCAGTGGGGCACCATTCCTCCCACCTGCCTGGGTGCGCCCGCATGCATGAACCAGTCCCGCTCCCCAGCAGCGACTCTAGGGGGCTATTAGCCAGACCGCAGCCGCCATTTTTTTTTTATTTTCTGGTTAGCTGAGCAGAGGCCCCAGACCCTGATAATTGCTGCTGCAGCGGCACTAACACACCTTGCCGCTCCCCACTCACCTAAGTGAGGCCCGGCAGCAATTACCACAGGTCTCCACATGGCCAAGGCTCACCAGAAAAAAAAAACTGTATGGCCTGTGATAATGTCATGGTCACGTGTCTCTGGACGCAGCAGTTACCGCAAGGCGAACCCATAACACACGTGACCCTGGATACTCCGCCTCCAGTGGGGCGCATTTAAATAATAAAACGTGCAGGTGGATACGCCGCCTCCACCTGGCGAATTTAGGTATTACACGTTATACAAACATTCTGGAAACCCCGCCTCCAGTAAGGCGAATTTAAATAATAAGGGGGACCTGGGAAACATTAACAATGGTGGGCCCTGCGATAGGGAATGGGGGACGTGGAGACCTCCTAAGCTCCCCTGAGCCAGTGTCCCTGCACTCCTTACGTTCCCTATACAGGCTCCGCACCTGTCGCCGCACGCGAACCTTAAACCCTTGCTCGCCCTGACCCTAAACCCTCACTAGGGAATAGGTCGGTGCGGAGACTAATCCCACCACTGCACTAATAACACACATGAGGAAAGAGACAATACAGGGGAAACACCACTTAGCTTTGCTCTGTTGCGTACGCTCCTAGCAACAGAGCCCACCACCTGTGTGCATCTTCTCCTCCACCCGGATCCATCACCATAACCAGATCCATCACCATAGAGCAGCCTTGGAGCAGAGTCCACCACCAGTTGCTGTTGCTTAGTAACAGAGTCCCAAAGATGAGTTCAGCTTCTGCCACGAAGTCAAGCATGCTTGAGTCCAGCTCAGCAGCCAAGTCCCACATGGTGAGTGCCACTCTCCATAGTCGCCACTCCACCAGTCCATGCAGACACTTCCCGCTGACACCATCACTGCGACCCCTCCACACCATGCCAGCCCTTCGTCCAGACACCATAGCTGACACACGTCCCCCCTGGCTAAGCTGCGCAGGCCTCCTCTCCAGCTCCATCCTTCCACCAGGCTCTCCAACTCAGAATGAAACCAATCTCACAATATCACAGGCAGTGATTGCACACCCCTAGCACACCTTTATAGGGTGTCACACCTGATACATAATTACGTGCACAAAAAACCTAAAGTGCGATACCACTAACCACCACCGGGGACAGTCAAGTCACTTGGCACTTGCCAAAGTAAAAAAAGTTCACCCAGTGCAATTTAAAACTGTCAGATCATGACAGGTCTGCTCTGGGGCACTTTAGATTTCCCCTTTCTTGCTTTAGGCTTATTAAGTTCTCCGGCTGAGTCAAGGCGTCTAGGATCATCGTAGGTATGCTCCACGGCTACTGCTAGTTGTGTGGATAGGATCAGGGGTCTGCAATCCACTTAGTTACCAACCTCTCTGGTTTCCTGTGGCTTTGCTTGGTCTTGCTTTCCTCCTCGGTGACCCAATCATAACAGAAAAGGTCCAAGCACAATTAGGACTGTTGGCACGCGTCATACCTCAATACTGGACTCATTCTTTGTTACCAAATATTGTTAGATATGACCCAAAATACAATTATACATTGTCCTAACCAATGCAGAGCCAAAGTATGTGAATTGTCCATTGACATTTATTGGGAATTCTTGGCTCCAAATTGGCATCTGATTATTCATGCTGTGGGTTATTCTTTGCATTCCATCCCAAAAGTTGGAACCATTTATGATTAATCCAGACATTATCATTCTTAAACACAGACATAATAATGCTCATATTAATTGGCCACAAGGAAACCATATGTATTCTCTTCCACCGTATATAATGTATGGTCTGCCCCACTGCGTCCCTAATAATGTACCTTGAGCCTTGGGGAAATTCATCATGGCAGCAATTTTTGAAGTCATTTACACATTTGGCTGGCTTACCATTATTTGCACCCAGTTTCTCCGAGTGTTACACTACGTTTGATAAATTCGGTGCATTTTTCAATTTGGCTACGGGCAGGTACAAACGGCCGTAGATTATTTCATATGTGAAAATTGGGCCGATTTTGCAAATGACACTCTGATCAGAGTGCGATCATTGAGTGATCCGATTTTCTCAGTTAACGAGAAGACGGAGGCAAAAATTTCTCCATCTTCTCCATTGTATCAGTGCGCGGCAATCGGACTACAGTCAGATGTCCTCCGAGTGCAGTCTGATGTTTTACACGCACTCATTGATTTGCTTTGTCGAGTGCGATCTGAATATTCGATCAAATTCAATATGCAGCGACTTTTTTGGACTCTGTCCAAGGAAAATAAATTGCACGTGCACGGCCCATTAGAGTAACGAGTACTGTCCCATGTTTTGTCGGATCGCACTCGGACAGCAAATGTGCACCTAACCTGATGTCTCTTCACCTCGTCAACAATGCCCGCTTTCCAATGCACTTTTAAAAGTGGCAAGGGTACAAAAAAATGGCAAAATTCCTTATGCAACCTGCCACTTTTTGACACAAGACAAATTGGTGCAAACTCTTTAATACATTGCGCCCCCCGTTGGTTTTTGTCTGTCGTTCATAAACCCATGCAATCTGGGACTTGTTGCAAGTAGTTGCAATGTATATGGCATGAGTTCAAATAATGGTTTCACTTTTTGGCCATTAGTCATCTGGCAACATGGCCCAAATGTAGCCAACAATGATTATTAAAATGCAAAATGCTACAATAAGCTTACATGGGGGAGGGCAGCATAGTCTTTATGTAAACTTAATCTGATGCCTGAAGAAATATTCTAGGGTGGTTAGTAATGACCAGGGGCAGACATATCATTGGTGCAACATATGGGGCCCAAGAAATAAAGGGGTCACTATCACCTCCAAAGAAGGTGGGATTGTGCATTATGAAGAGCCGTGGGGCTGTTGAGGGCCCGTCTATTGTTTTTGCACAGGGGCCCGGTCCTCACCGTGTCCGCCAGTGGTAATGACCCTGGGAGGCTGTTGCCCAAAGGCTCACAAACCCCCCGGAGACGGGTTGTGTATCTGTAACCTCATTTGTAGGGCAATGCAGATCTTCCAACAATGTGATCTTTGCAGTTTTTTTGCTTTGACTTGTGCAATTATAATTTATTGGAGATGTGACAGCTACCTGTCATATTAATAAATGGGGAAGTGCAGAATGCGATCTCCTCTTTCGCTGCAGAGCACCATTTCTGAAAGAGTTCGTATATGGACGTATTATGAAAAGCAGGGTGGATTTTCCTGGCTCGGCAGTAACTATTTCTGGTGGATGTGACTGCATTTTCATGCAGGCAAGAAACCCCGGTATTCATTACCCTTGAAAGCTCAGCTTCTGTTTACTAGTGTCTTTAGAAACGTTGAAGGTGATTGCTGAAAGGGAAAATATTGAACCTGCTAAACATTGAGGAGTTTACAAGAAAGCATTTCCAGATACCAGAAAATGTTACCGTGGAATGTATTGTATCGATTGTAGTGGAGTGAAGGAAGGCTAATGTATCCAGGTGTAGGAGCAAGGCCATGGGCGAGGGCTGCATGTCAGCGTCTGGCTGTATAGCTCAGTGCATCCAATGGAAAGGAACAGTCGTACCCATGAAATCTGGAAGAAACTTATCAACGCAAATCACAAAAAATACAAATGGTTGTTATATTTTGTGACTTGTCATGGTATCTTGCAACTTGCTTTATGCTCTCATGTACAAACAGATTTAGCAGTTTGAGCTTTGAAAGGGTCTATCGCTGCTCCTTGCAATGGGCACCCACTCTGGCTATTAAAGGGGGACCTAAAAGTCTTAAAATTGGCACATCCCTCTTTGACTTTTAAAGGGAATCTGTTTTTTTGTTATGGAATCTGAGAGCAGCATGATGTAGTGCAACTCTGTGACGGTCTTCAGTAAGGAAGGGGGTCTCAAACTGTCCCTGGAACTGGGACCCTAACTATCCCTGTCTCTTGTGTACTCCAGAGGGTAAACAGGCCCGAGTCTCCGACTTTACTATGCTCCTGTTAAACCGTGATATGTCCCCTCTCCCACCCCATGAGGCATAGGACAGAAATATTAGGTAAACAAGACACAAAGACAAAACAGGGATAGCAGAAAACCTCTATCATACAAAAGCACTAATTAACAATAGGGAGGAAGATAGGGACAGGGAGGAATAAACTAAATGGGACCAGGGACCAGGAGATAAACATACATGTACTAAAACAAAACCACAGATCACGACTACAACAACTGTATTCCAACCACTTAGCTTTAGCTCACAGCACAGCAAGACAAATCTTTCACAAGCAGGGACAAGAAGGTCTAATCAGTCTTTATAGGAAGCGGTAATGACCAGATCAGAAGCAACTGAAATGGAGCTGCATGTTTCTGACCAGCATAGAAAGGGTCATTAACCTCTTCAGCACCAGAGGATACTTACTAAATCCATTTAATATGGGACACAAATAACACCATCTCTAAAGAAGACCTGTGATTCATAACCCGACATGACCATCTAACTCCAGGTCTTCCAGGGGGATGTGACACGTTAACGACATGTAAGGGTGAGAGCCTAAATCCAAGGATGTATCACTTGCTCAACAGCATGCTGTGGTTTCAATACAATGAGTGTTTCATTAGGAGGAGATTATCCCTGCAGGACTAGGTGTCTCGTGCATGCAAGTCCAGCTAATTTGTATAACCCCCGTCTCCACAGGTAACCAAAATCTTTTTCACCAGGTTTTAATTGTGTGATTAAAAAGCTTCACATTTTTATTTCTTTGATCTCCTTTAGTACTTTCTTTACAAGACATTACTTCAGAAACTTAGTGCTGCACCATAAGGACTACATGGCTGCTGAAGTGCTCTGTCCACATCTCAGTTTTTCCCTGAATAAGTGGTACTTCTGGTCATCGGTCTGTGCAGGGAAATGCAACGCTACAGGGGGTTCCTGAGAACAAATTAAAAAATGTGACAACACAAAGTCTACTGGAGGGAGAGGAACTGACTAGACTCATTTGTGCCAAATTTATTTATTCGTAAAGTCTAAGAGAAAAAAAAACATTACAAAAAAAGGTAAAAATGCAGTAATGAATGGGGCCCTTAGTTCTTTTTATACTGCTTCATAGGACCGCATCCATGCTGTTAGGGTTGTGCCTACTGATGATTGTGCTGACAGAAGGCAGAATTATGAATGCAGCTCTGGGATGTACAGGCTTTTATCCACAATTGTTACAAACTTAGAAAAGGCAATGAACACTATTTGCAAATTTTATCAACTTTTTAAGTAGGAGGAAAACAAACAATATATCCTCTGTTGACAAATTTTATGTGAATATTTCAATGTCAGCAAAAATGAGCAGCATTAGCTTGTGCAGGCACTTAGGGCCGAGGGTAAATAATTAATAAGTGGCGGCGCATCTGCATCAAAGCTGGCTCCAGATTCAGGGCACTGTGTAAAGACCATTGTTGCTCCTGAGCCAATTTTCTTTCCAAAAATATCAAAACCTAGATTGCTGTATATTTATTGTCCTGTGGCTACCGGCTATGTGCCGGTAAGGAGACTTTGTCTTCCTCTTCACTTTTGAGACCGGCAAGCTGAGAACAGTGCATCTGTTCTTCTCCTCTGCGGCAGGTTTTCTGCTTGGTCTGACCGCAGTCGTAGATTACCTGTGATTTGTTGGTGCAGGATATTGGGAGGTGTTGTGCCTTAATCTGTTTGAGGTCGACAAATCCTAACAATTGGTTGAGGTTATCGAAGGAGGCCGATACAGTGGAACACGACAAGAGCTTGAGCAAAATATGACAGATGCGTGATACCCATGTACCCGAGCCGGCAGACATCTGTAGATGTGACTTTACCAGCCCCGCTCATCTCCGGATGTCGCAGTGGAGCCGGATTACCCCTTTTGGCTTCTCTCTGAACATAGTTAATCAGTTCGGTTGTGACCTTGTTGCTGTGATTTAGACATTTATCTTTAGAGGGAGAAGTCCGCTTGTTGGCCATCCCGACCAATTGAGCAATAAGACAGTCACCCTTAAAGGAGTTGTTTGGTGAGAACAAATTAACACCTATCTGAAGGGTAGGTGATAACTTGCTGATCGGTGAAGGGTCCAAGCACTGGGACCCGACACCGATCAGCGGAATGGGGCACTTTTATCCTACATATAATAGAGCGGCAGTGTACATGCCCGGCAAACACTCAATATATTCCCCATACAAAATTAATGCAGTTTTATTTTAGACATTCCACTTGCTGCGCCATCTTGTAATTGGATAAAAATTACCCATCAGGAGTAAAAGTTCCCCGTTCTGCTGATCAGTGCAGGTCCCAGCAGTCAGAGCCCCACCGATCAGCAAGTAATCACATAAAAACTTATTATAAACTTTTAAATTAACCTATCCAATTAGAACCCTATTAAAAGGGCTTTCCAATAATTAAAGCTTAGGCTGTAGATCAGTGATAAGTGTCTGATTGGTGAAGGTCCGACATTACACGAGAATGGGGGTCTCAGAGTCTACGGTGTGAAAGGAATGGTCCTGCGCATGTGTGACCACTACCCCATCCACTGTCTATGGGAATGGAGAAAGCCAAGCACCATCCCATAGACAGTAAATAGAGCGGTGGCTATTGGTGCACACTACCGGATGACCCTCTCATATGGCGATGTCACGACTTTCCCCACATGCAATATTTTACAGAAAAGAAGGTTTGGATTGTGGGGTTTCAGCAGGCCCAAACCTTTTGATCCCATAATAAAATAAGCAGCCACCAAAGATCTCCAGTCTATGAGGGGTCGGGAGAGATATTCAAGCAAAAACAGCCATATTTTGCTAACAGTTTTAAAACCTATTTAACCTCTTAGACATGGATCGATTGCGGACCATAATGTTAATGATGGGGCTGCCCTACTTTCCCACTTGTCCTTTATGCCTCCTTCTTTCCTCAGTAACATTAGAAGACATTGACTAATGACGCTGGGAGGAAGGCGAACCATAAGGGAGATGAAAATAGCTTACTTTATATTTCCTTACAAAAAGGACAATCTATTTTTATTACCGAATAGAAGTAATTTGACCAGAAAACCATCGGCCTTTTCTAGACGTGGCATGAAAACACCGGAGGGGCCGATTCATTATTGCTTTTGCACCATTTTCTTTGTCTATTTTTTATGGATTTTTTTTTTTACTGTTTTTCTTTTGCACTTATTTCTTCTATTATTTTACACCTTTTTTAAAGACTGCACTAAAAATAGGCTGAACTAGACGGACATAAGGTCTTCCTTCAGCCTTCAAAACTATGTTATTATGTTACTATGTTTAATGTGTTTGCCTGATTTTTTTTTTTTCTTTCTTCTTAAATGTTCATCATTGTGGACAGGGTTTGTGGTTTCCAGATATTTTTGGCTGATTGAACATTTTTGCATGAATGTGGTCTAGGTCCCCCTTCCACCCCCGGAGTAAGTTTATGTTCGTCTGAATTTTTGTGGGGCAAATTTAGCAATACTTTAGCGGAACATGTAACTTTTTTGCGCTAAAAAGTTACAAGAAAGGATAAAGACTAAAATAAACAGTATTTAGCCAGAAGGACGTGGAATTCGATGACGCGGGATTTTATACCTGTCTTGTGACGAACAAAAAAGGAAAAAGACACCAAAAGCAACTTCACCATCTACCTTACAGTGGTGGACAAGTGTGAATTTCCCCCATCTGTATTCCATCCATGATTTTTTTTTTCCCCTTCTTCATTTTTCATAGCTAAAAGAACAAAAACAATAACAGGTATTGCTTTTAAAGACATTTTCTTTTTGCATTCGAAAAAAACAGATGTCAAATTAATGGTAGGAACAGAACCAGTGACAGAAAATGTGATCTAGCACACTGACGAAAAATGGTCTATTTTCTCTCGTATGCAGAAAACAAGGGGCGTCTGAGTTAGGACAACATGATTCCTCCAATTACAGAAGTTTATCAACTGAACAGTGATGGTGCTGGGATAAGGTTTTACCTGAGCATGCTCAGATCAGTTGCATGTCTTGTGGACATTCAACAGCCACAACACATGCAAGGATTGCCTGTTTGTTACGCATGTCGAATAGCCGTGAGACATCCAGCCGCGGGGACTCGAACATATTTTTCAAGCACGCCAAAGACACTCTGTTAGAACCAGAGCATGCTCAGATAACACCATATCCCAGCACGTTTGCTCATCACTTCATCCTAAATGTTAAAGTAATTGTAATTGCAAAAGTCCAAATTGTCATCCATGGATTTTGCTGCTGAAATCTGTATCAAAGTCTGCATGGTTTTACATGGAAATTTTACAGTGTATTTTCATATAAATTTGCACCCAGATGTAAAATGCAGTATAAGTTGAGTATAAGTTGGCATGCCTGTAAGGTTGTTGATTATTCAGCTTCTGCACCGCAGATTTTCCGTCTGTAAATTTTGTGAAATAAGCAGCGGAAGTCGTCCTTCCACCCATCGCTTACAAAAAAAGTGTTGACTTATGCCTGTACAGCGTGAGGCTAGAATCCCTCTAAGCATAAAATGAAGTGGGTTTCCTGCTGCTTATTCCTTTGCTTATACAGTGCCAGCGCAGTGCATGAAATTTTAAGAAAAACACCTGCAGTGTGAAACGATAAGCGGCATGTGAGTTTCTGCTAAGGATGTAGGCACGAATTTCATCCTCTGTAATGCACCTTCTCTGCAATCATATCGTCGACATTAAACTCGGCAGCAGGAACCACTGACGTAAGAATCCAGCCTTGGGCATCCTCAGTTTATCTTTCAACTTTCCATAGTTAAGTTCTTTTTTTGTTTTCTTTTAAATCACTTCCCATTATGCACGTCTGAATTTTTGTGGGGTAAATTTTGTGATACTTTAGCGGAACATGTAACTTTTTTTGCACTAAGAAGTTACAAGAAAGGATAAAAACTAAAATAAACAGTATTTTGGATTTTGCACAAAATTCATGAACCACGTGTGCCATTTTGGAAAAAAAAGTCAATGAATACCTCACGACAAAAATTTTGATGATGTTGCGCTAAAAAAGGGATTATAATTCGTCTATGAGTAGACCTTTATCTTTGTTTGAATTGAAGAACACCTACTGAAGCCACAGGCTGCAGTTTAACGTAGGGTACTGTCACACTTGGCGACGCACCAGCGATCCCAACAATGATGCGACCTGGTAGGGATCGCTGGTGCGTCGCTACGAGGTCGCTGGTGAGATATCAAACAGTCAGATTTCAACAGCGACTCAGCAATGATACGGAACGATATGACGGTTGTTGGGACCCTGTCTCTCAGTCCTGTAGTATTGAGGTCGTTCGTTGTTGTCCCTGTCAAACACAGTGATGCATGCTGGCCAGCGGGACACCAGCAATCAAAAATGGCCCAGGACATTCGAGCACGATCAGCGACATCGCAGCAGGGGCCCGATCGCCCCTATGTGTCACACGTAACGAGATCGCTGTGCGTCACAAAATCGGTAGCGCAACAGTGATCTCGCTAGCGATCTCACAATGTGAGACGGGGGCTTAAGAACCAGGAGAACACCCACTGGAGACACAAGTTGCAACTTATAGAACCTGGAGAATACCCACTGAAGGGATAAGGCCCCGTCATATTTAGCGATACACCAGCGATCCCGACCACGATATGATCCGGTCAGGATCGCTGGTGCATCGCTAAATGTGAGCTGCCAAACAGGCAGATCTTACCAGCGACGCAGAGATACTCGGCGGTTGTTACTCACCTGTCAGACGCAGCAATGATGACCGTCTTCCGCCCGTGTCCATGGCTCACTCGTCGGCGCCAGCAGGAAGCCGACAATGAGAAATGGACCAGGATGATCTTGCGAGATCAGCGACAGCCAGCGGGGGGGCCGGTCGGAGGTGAGTTTCACATGTAGCGATATCGTTGCTGCGTCACAAAATCAGTGACGCTTTAGGAATATCGCTAGCGATATCGCTATGTATAAAAGGCCCTATAGGCTGCAACTTAATTTACATAGAACCTATAAAACACCCACATATTGTACATAGAACGTGGCGATCACCAACTGGAGACACAGATTTCAGCTTAATTACATAGAACTTGGAGTAAACTCACTGGAGCCACAGATTGCAGTTTAACTTACACAGAACCTGAATGACACCCACTGGAGTCACAGGCTGCAGCTTAACTTAAGGGGGTTTTACACTAAGCGATATCGCTAGCAATATCGCTAAAACGTCACTGGTTTTGTGACGTTATAGCGATATTGCTAGCGATATCGCTATGTGTGATACTTACCAACGACCGGCTCCCCCGCTGTTCATCGCTGATCGCGCGAGAATGTCCGGCTCCATTTCTCGTCGGGCGCTTCCTGCTGAGACTTCCTGCTGTGACGACGAGCGACGCTGGACGCGGGTGGGAGGACGTCTGGATCGCCGTGTGTGAAAGGTGAGTATCGTGCGCTGCGTCGCTGCTGCATCGCTGTGAGATCTTTCTGTATGAAAGCTCACTAGCGATCATTTAGCGATGCACCAGCGATCCTGACCGGGTCATATCGCTGGTCGGATCGCTGGTGCATCGCTAAATGTAAAAGGGCCTTTACATAGAACCTATAGAACACACACTGAAGCCACAGGATGTAGATTAATGTACATAGAACCTGGAGATCACCCACAGCTTAATTACATAGAACTTGGAGAACACCCACTGGAGCCATGGGCTGCAGCTTAACTTACATGGGACCTGGACGACACCCACTGGAGTCACAGGCTGCAGCTTAACTTACATAGAACCTATAGAACACACACTGGAGCCACAGGATGTAAATTAATGTACATAGAACCTGGAGATCACCCACAGCTTAATTACATAGAACTTGGAGAACACCCACTGGAGCCACGGGCTGCAGCTTAACTTACATATAGCTTGGCGGTAATTCAATATTTTCTCTTATATAATAATGATATGTAATAAATATATTTATAGACCATTTAGAGAATCATGAAAAGTTGCTAAACATCTCATGACCATTAGCATGCAAATCACATACTTGCAGGCGTGTGATGACTGCTCGATCAGGCAAAAGAACAGCATATTGCATGCAGTCAGGATTTGGCAATTTGCAGCCACTGTAAGTAAATTTAGCTGAAATCTTAAAAACCCCTTTAATGCTTTGAAAAATGGGTGTTTATTTTATATATCACCTATTTAAATTAATTCCTGATCTACGGGATATCTGAAGGATAATCTGCAGGATATCAGCATATGGTATTGTTTTCATTTTCAGATTTTTATACTTACAGTAGTGATCACTGACTAAGGGATCTTTTTGAAGGTCAGAAAACAGCGGCGTCATGCGATGGAGTTAATCCGCAGCTTAGGATGTGCGGAGTAAACTTGGCTGCAGAGGAGTGCAGTGCACGCTTTATGCTTTTATTATTACTAATATTATACTTCTCTATCATATGCTTCTTTATGACTTACATTTTTGGCAGTAATTTAATGTTGCAGCATGCTATAAGGATGATAACTAGCGCTTTGTCTTTTTCCAGCGGCGTTACTTGCACATACCTGCCTCTCATTGGAAGTCAATGTAGGGAAAAACCCTCAGGTGAAGGCTCGGAATGGGACAGATATCGGCCTGATGTGCATATTTACCACCTGCATTGGTTTTGAGGATGTTACCTTCTCCTGGGAATACAGGGCATTCAATATGTCCACTAAGCCAGAAATAGTAAGTACATCATACAGAAATGACATTCATGCTGGCTGGCAATATATCTTACCTGGACTCCGGGGAGACGTGGCCATTTTCTATTTTTGCGCTTTCATTTCTTCCTCCTCTTCTAAATTTTTTTTTTAAAATTTCGTCTATATAGCCTATGGCTGCTTGTATGTTTCTTGGGGACGAGTTGAAGATTTGAATGACACCATTCATTTTACAATATAATGTAATTAAAAGTGGAAAAATTTTCCATTGGAGTGCAATTCCGTCATTGTTTTTTTTGGGTTCCCTTTTCAACAGCATTCATCGTGTCGTACAACTTTCAACATGATCCAGGTGACAATTATGGCGATGCCAAACTAGTATTTTTTTTTTTTTTAAAGATCTCTGAACTTTGTAATGAAAAAAAAAAAGAATCAGGGACAGGGGATGGTAGTCAGAAGCAACTCTCTACCCTTCACATTCTTAACTTTTAGTGCCACTGTAAGGGCTCGTTCACACATCAGTTATTCTTGTACTTGCTCTGTGTTTTTCAGGCATAGGACTCGTACCCATTATCAGTGGCATAACTAGAGTCTGCTGGGCCCAGTGTAAAAGTGGTCACCCACCTGCATGTTGGTCAGATGTATGGGCCCTTGTACACTCCAGATCCAATAATGACATACGTGTTCACCCTGGCTATTTTCTGTACTAATGATCCTCATGCTGTCCCCTTTCTGTAATAATATCCCCCATCTTGGCCCTTTTCTGTAATAATGTACCTTGTCTGTCCCCCATCCTGTAATAATGTCCCCCATCCTTGCCGTTCCTTGGTATAATGACCCCCGTCCTGGACCACATTCAGGTATAATAACCCCCATCCTGAGCCACATCCTGGTATAATGAACCCCATACTGGGTCACATCATAGTACAGTGATGCCCAACCTGGTATAATGACTCTCATTCTGGTATAATAACCCTCATCCTGGTGTAATGAACCCCATCCTGGTATAATGGGCCTCATTCTGGTAAAATGACCCTCATCCTGGTAAAATGGGCCTCATCCTGGTATAATGAATCCCATCCTGGGCCTCATCCTGGTATAATGACACCCATCCTGCTCTAAAGACCCCCATAATTGTATAATGACCCCCACTCTGGCATAATGTCCGTTCCGATGCTCTTTTCCAAAACATAAAAAAAAATTAGTCTTCTTACCTTTCACCGCTCCCACGACATGCGGTATCCTCCTCTATAACTGACGCAGAAGCCGACAAACAACTTTAGCGTGCAAGAGATGGGCAGCGCATGACATCACTGCCATATGCAGACATGATCCTGCTCAACAAAACACTTCAGCTGAATGTGGGTCATCGTACACACATCCAGTTGAAGTAGACCCCGGTGTTGGCGAACTCCCTTCCCGTACAGGCCCGGTTGCACCCTCTGTTACCGCAATCGTTATGCCCTTGCCTATTCTAGTCTATGGAGCTGTCCACCTGTCTGTGTGTTCTTGCGGGCTCTGTGGTCAGCACAAAATCACGGAAACGTGTCTGTTCTCAGATTCAAATCCGCAATTTTAGTCTATGGGTCAGTCATAAAATCAGACAGCACCCATGAATTGTCAATTTTTCATGGAACCTCCATCAGTTTTTTTTATTTTTTCATCCGAAAGAGACTGATGAAACTCTGACCCAACTCCGGAAAAAATTCAGACTTGTATAATTACTTGATGAACAGTTCCATTTTCGGCTAATGGCTGGCGGGTAACAATCTTTTATCTTACTGAAGGCATAGCTGAGGGGAGAGGCTCCTGCTGCAGCGAGTAGTCTTTCAACCACAGATAGGAAAGTGAGGATTAGGAAAGAGAATGTGGCTCAGCTTGTAAGATGCCCTAAGAATATTTATTAATATATTTGTCAGTTTTAATTATAATATGAATATAAAAAGCAGATAAAGGGAGGAGGAGCTGGAAAATTCTTTTTTTTTTTTTTTTTTTAATACCCATAGTATCTTATTCGGTGTGTACACTGGAACTATTGACCAATCACTCTGCTTTCTTTATGATTAATTTCCATCTTACTGTCTTTCGTTCTCTTTTTTATTACTAGCTTTATCATGGAAAACTAAAGAACAAGAATTCGCTACCGAAACGCATGGATATTCCAAACAGTTATCGGCACGAACGAATAATACTCCTTCCTAGCAATAAAACCAAGGATTATAATCTCACTTTACTCCTGAAAGATGTGGAATTTGACGACGCGGGATTTTATACCTGTCTTGTGACGAACAAAAAGGAAAAAGACACCAAAAGCAACGCCACCATCTACCTTACAGTGGTGGACAAGTGTGAGTTTCCCCCATCTGTTTTCCATCTGTGATTTTTTTTTTTCCCTTCATTTTTCGTAGCTAAGGCTGGTTTCACATTAGCGTTTTTTAGCGCAGCGCATCGTTCGCGTCCATGCTCCCCTATGTTTAACATGGCGGGCGCATGGTCTAGCGTTTGCACGCGCACGTATGCGTTTTCGTGCGCATGCGCTTTTTTGCAGTGTGCGCCTAGGCGTGCCCGACGCAACCTGTTGCATTTTTGAGTCCGTCCAACGGCATAAAAAAAATTTACAGTGTATTTTCATATAAATTTGCACCCACATGTAAATACGCAGTATAAGTTGACATGCATGTAAGGTTGTGAATTTTTTAGCATCTGCATTGCAGATTTCCCATCTGTAAATTTTATGAAATAAGCAGCGGAAGTCATCCTTTCGCCCATCGCTTAAAAAATAAAAAAGTGTTGACTTATGCCAGTACTGCCTGAGGCTAAAATCCCTCTTAGTAAAAAATGAAGTGGGTTTCCTGCTGCTTATACAGTGCCAGTGCAGTGCGTGAAATTTTAAGACAAACATCTGCAGTGTGAAACGACAAGAGCTGCAGGGTTCAGCCAAGCGGCATGCGAGTTTCTGCTAAGGATGTGGGAATGAATTTCAGCCTCTGCAATGCACCTTTTCCGTAATCATATCCTTGGCAGTAAATATGGCAGGGGGAATCACTGATGTAGGAATCCATCCTTGGACATACTCAGTTTACCTTTCAACTTAAATCCGCAGAGATACCCTTATTAAAAAAATTAAAATATTTTAAATTAATATTTTGTTTTTATTAAAAAAAACACTTTTTCAATTCAGATTTTGTTTTGAAATTTCTGCAACTGAAAACGGATTCTTTTCTAGAAGTTCCTGCACTTATAGTGCTGGCAGAATGCACATATATAACAACCACCCACACAAAAATCTTTCTTTTGTCAAACCCCATACACATAAGACTGTCAGCTGATCCCACTGATATTGTTGGGCCCAGCCAATGTTAGTCTAATGTGTATGGGAGTTTTTGCTGTTTACTCACATTATTTTCTTCCTCAGTTGAGGTCGTGGATAACACGCTGACTTTGATCATTGTGTCTGTTGTTGGTGGCGTCATCGGGCTTCTAATATTAATCCTTATCATAAAGAAGACAGTCAGCTTCATTATAAAGAAAAAATGTGACAAAAAGTGAGTTTCTGTTGCGAGTCAATTTTTGCATAATGTGGCGTTTATTACATGGAATTTATACAGATCCTCAGTTCTGACATCATTCTATAGTTTATATTCCTCCAGAGCTGAATTCACGATTCTGCTGATCAGTCCTACTTAGTTAAATGGAAACTGTCAGCAGTGTAATGTTCTCTCTTACTGTGTATAACATGAAGTACTGACAGGCTCCTTCATTGTAGTGGAACACAGCTTTGGAAAAGAGCTGGGGGCGTAGAGTAAGTGTCCGCAGGCCGCTTTCCTGCAGCTTCTCCCGCCAGTCCAGAGGAGAGACGATTGTCTGCACTACAGCAACATTGCCCATAGCTCACAGATGCCCATTCACTTCTATGGTGAGAGTTTGAGGGCATGCTCTGTCATGGGCATATTTTGTGATCGAAGGTCATTGTGCAGAGAAGAGGAGGAGGTGAGCTGTGACATCACCTTTTGCTAATGGTGGATCCAGTGTTATCTTCTGTATATAGAGGTGTTATCAGTCATTGTACAGGAGGAGGAGGTGAGCTGTGACATCATCTATTGTGAATGGTGGATCCTGTGTTATCTACTGTATATAGAGGTGTTACCTGTCATTGTACAGGAGGAGAAGGTGAGCTTTGACATCTATTGTGAATGGTGGATCCTGTGTTATCTACTGTATATAGAGGTGTTATCAGTCATTGTACAGGAGAAGGAGTAGGTGAGCTGTGACATCACCTATTGTAAATGGTGGATCCTGTGTTATCTACTGTATATAGAGGTGTTATCAGTCATTGTACAGGAGAAGGAGTAGGTGAGCTGTGACATCACCTATTGTAAATGGTGGATCCTGTGTTATCTACTGTATATAGAGGTGTTATCAGTCATTGTACAGGAGAAGGAGTAGGTGAGCTGTGACATCACCTATTGTAAATGGTGGATCCTGTGTTATCTACTGTATATAGAGGTGTTATCAGTCATAATCCTGTGTGTGATGATAAGGAGATGAAGCTGAGAAGTGGACAGTAAATGACAGCCTATAATGAGGCTCAGTTATCAGTGGCAGAACTGCAAGATTTAAGGATTTTTTCTTAAAAATAGATATGGAGATGGAAAAATCAGGAAAATTATATAATTTTTTTTTTAGAATTAAAATAAATGAGTGAATGATTTTAACAATTGGTTAATTTCTGATTCCTAAACCATGGACAATTCTGCTCTATTGTCGCCATGTCCAGTCTTCAGCATTTCTTGATCTCAGATTATTCAGATTCTGGTCCCCAGTAGCTTTTCTCATCCCGATTGCCTTGACTGACAGGTCTTTTCCTATACACAGAGACCTGTCAATCATGGGGAGAATCTGGCCAGCCTTCACATTACACTCCCCCCTCCTCTGACACACTGTGATTGCTTTTCTTTGGGCTCCTATGTCCGGTGTAGGAGCAGGGAGTGCTGTGGGTATGTGATTAGATATATGATCTCATACTGAACTCTTTCTTCTTAGGAAAGACTGTCTCGTCAGCTCTTCAGTCAACGACAACACAGATAATGCCTCAAAGCAAGAAGCCAAAGCTAAAGCAAAAGCATGATGTCTGCCTCCCTCCATGGATGAGGACAGAAAGGACTTCCACAGATGGACATTGGCACATAGATCCCTGGTATGGCAGGGACGTTTCTTCCGTGGAGAACCCCTGGTATTATTGGGGGGGGGGGGGGGTCTCTCACTTTCTCCACTACATATTTTTACCTTGCACTGCACAGTAATTACGTTGCCTCCTTTTTAAGCCTTATTTTAGGTACAATAAATGCAATCCATCCAGGTGAATGAGCAATGGGACACAGACCCAAAGTCCAGCAGGGATTTGTGGCGAGGAGGAAATATTTCACTTTTTCTTCTATGCATGGGGAGAATCACTGCGGCGGATGGTCAGTGAATGTATATACAGTATATCGGAGTTTATTCATTCATTTAACGTATGCATTTCTATATGTAATATAATTCTATAGAAATAAATACTTGATGTTTTTAAAGCGCTTTTAAGGCTTGCTGCTCCTCCTCTTACCCCGCGGTGCACCCGGACTGCACATAATAGGCCAGTATTCATCAGCCCCTATAATAAACGCTGGTGCCACATATGACTGCCGCTCCCCACTGCAGCTGCTGCCTGGACGTTGTTACTGTAATAAAATGTACTCTTTAAAGTTGTCATGTCATCAGTCATTTCTACCCATCATTTCACCTACAAAAGTAAAGAAGTTTTGGTGGAGATACCAGTCAAATATCCCAGTTATTATTCCAATGCTCATACTCTATAACAAGTTATCTGCTTTTTTTTGTTTGAGGATTACTTTTATAGCAGTATTCTGCCAGCACTATATGTGTTGGGATCCCCCCTCACTTTCCAAGATGTATTGCTCCTGCTATTGCCAATGCCTTGCTGGCCCCAAATTGAAAGCCCACCTCTCTGCTATTGCCTGTAGGCACCTTGATAGGCAAAAAAGGAGGATCAAAGGGGCAAAGACCTGCCCTCCCATCTTATTGTGGAGAGACAAATCTTCCACACAGGGTTTTTGACAAAAACTGCCATTTCATGTGTCAGTGTTGAATCAAAATTCCACAACTCTTAATAAATTTGGTTCATCTTTGTCTATGAAGTTGTTAGAGGAGGGTCTGGATGCCTTTCTTGAGAAATGTAATATTATAGGTCACGAGCACTAGATTCTGTAATGGGACGGTGATCCAAGGATGTATTCTAAAATTACCATATTTAAAGGTGGGAATGAATTTTCCTATGAACGAACTGGAATCTGTTAGAGGGGTTTTTGCAACATCTGGATCAACACAGTAGGTTAAAAATGTGTTTTTGAAAAAAAAATACATCAGAATTATCTAACTTAGATAACACTAAAGTATTACATCTCACAATTTTCACATTGGCCTCTAGGATTATTCTAGACTCTCACTTTCTTTTCTGTACATTATGGACTCAGCTGGTGAGGTGGATTGGGTAAGCTGTAGGTTAGAACAATTTAATGCAGCAGTGTTGGACAAGCTAGTTGGCACATGGGGCAACAAGGACCAGTGAAGCTTGATATGTTGGATGGGAAGAGGATCATTGGAGCTGGAATGCTGTATGATGCAACAATCAGCAGAGCCAAGAAAAATGCAGTTGTGTCACACTGACAGTCTTCAGTAAGAAAGGGGGTTTCAAACTGTCCCTGGAACTAGGACCCTAACTATCCCTGTCCCGTGTGGACTCCATTAGGTATAGAAGCCCGAGTCTCTGACCTTACTATGCTCCTGTTAAACCCTGAAGCAAAGGACAGAAATATAAGGCAAACAAGACACAAGGACAAAACAGGGATAACAGAAAACCTCTATCTTACAAAAGCACTAACCAACAATAGGGAGGAGGATTGGGACAGGGAGGAATAAATTAAATGGGAACAGGGACCAGGAGATAAACACCCACATACTACAGCAAACCACAGAACACTACTACAACAACTCTACTCCAACCACTTAGGTTTAGCTCACAGCACAGGAAGACAAATCTTTCACCAACAGGGACAAGAAGGTCTAGTCAGTTTTTATAGGAAGTAGTAATGACTAGATCAGAAGCAGCTGAAATGGAGCTGCATGTTTCTGACCAGCATAGAAAGGGTAATTAACCTCTTCAGCACCAGAGGAAACTAAATCCATTTAATATGGGACCCAAATCACATCATCTCTAAAGAAGACCTGCGATTCATTATCGTCTAACTTCAGGTCTTCCAGGAGGACGTGACAAGTTGAACATGAGGACAACAGCCAGGAACAGCAGAGCTAGGCCAGCAGGAAGCACCTGCTTGTAGCCAATGCTTAGGAACAGTACAGTTACTAGCAGATGGATCCAGCCATGACACAGGGAAGATGCATGGACTTGCCTAGAGCCAGAATAATTGACACTATTACAGATGATTTATCAGCAATCTCATCATAACAGACATGATTACAATGAAAGGCAACACTTCTGTATGCATAGTAGATATCACAGGATCCACCATTTACAATATGTGATGTCACAGCTCATCTTCTCTTGTACAATGACTGATAACCCATCTATATACAGTAAATAACACAGGATCCACTATTTACAATAGGTGATATCACAGCACACCTCTCCTGTACAATGACTGACAACACAGGATCCACTATACATAATAGGTGATGTCACAGCTCACCTCCCCCTCTTGTACAATCACCTCTGCCCAGATTAGAGCATACTCCAATTTCTCTCCTATTCATACTGTCTATTGCAGCTACCATCTATGTGTAAGCGGAAAGGTGAAGTCCAATATTACACCTAGTGTTCAGTGCGAGAATTGCAAAATTTCTTTAAAAAAATAAAAATGTTACGGTAAGTCAATCTACAGCTCCAGTATCAGCCATAGCTTGTGGACAAGAGAGATGCCATCTCTAATCTCGCACAGAACCAAGAACCACTTTAAATAAGGGACTTTGATTAAAAAAAAAAATGCATAAAAAAGTCAGAGCAAATAAGAGAAGTAATTGGTTTAGGAGTCATACTTTTTATTACACAAATACATAAAAGTTACAGTAATAGAATTTAATTGGCACTCAAACGTATATACACAGCTCACTTGGTTCCTAAATACATTATGTACAAAAATCAGAAGACGTAGGAATAGCCACAGTGTGAACTAAGATTTACCCTTCGTCTCCAGTGATCTGCGGTAATAAAAACACCTGCAAAATACAGCCCATTTCCAATGTAATAAAAGGAGAGCACTTTGTTTGGTGCTACACGACAGCTATGAGCTATAAACCTCCAGTGACCCCACTGTGGGGTAGCGCACATTAACATATCAAGTTATAGGGTTAATTTAAAGGATAAACAAGCACCTTTCTCTAAGTGTAAAGGCCCCCTTGCACACAGCGATATCGCTGATTTTGTGACACATCAGCGATCTCTCCAGCAATATCACTGTATGTGACATCCAGCAGCGACCGCCGCCCCCCTGCCAGGTATCGCTGATCGTGCTGGATCGTCCTGAGCCGTTTTTTCGTCGCTGGTCTCCCGCTGGCCAGCGCGCATCGCTGCGTGTGGCAGCGGGAGCCAGCGATCAGCGACGCTGCACGCTGGTATCCAACATAAACATCGGGGTTCTAAGAGCCACGCGGCTCTTAGAAGCCCGATGTTTACGTTGGATACCAGCTTGCTCGCTGGTCCTGATCGCTGGAGGGGCTGTCTAGTGATGTCCCAGCGATCCTATCATGTCGGATCGCTGGGACATAGTTATGTGTAACGGGGCCTTAAGTGTCGCTTCAATTTTTCTTTCGTAAAAACATAAAAATAAGCAACTGTGTAATATATATTATAAGAGATATCTGATTCTTTCTCCTCCTAGACTGATCGCTCATTCTCAATTTACTGGTAAAAGCTATAAATTCTGTATTTTAATGAACACTGACCTTCCCCCATTACCGTGATGGGAGACGACTATTGGTGCTCATAAAATTCTATGGAGAAGGATGAGGCATAGACATTTTGCTGTAAGTTCTTTTATTCTCCATAGAACTTTATGAGCACCAACTGTCATCTCTCTCAGTAATGGCAAAATCTGTATTTACACATGTGAAGACACATATTACCAGTATATTGAGAATGAATGATCAGTCCACCAGGAGGAGAAAGAAGCAAAATTCTCTGATAAAATATATTACAAAGTTTCTAATTTTCCTTTCATTTATTAAAAAAAATGAAGACGGCAGTGACTCATTAAGTGTCATACAGGATAAATAGCAGCAGCTATATTAAAAGTGACTATTGGTAACAGTGCAACCATCTCAGCAATGCCTGGGTGCTACAAGCGAGAGCTGAGAAATTCCTATATAAACTTAATGGAGGTCTACAAAAGGACAACATTGCTGCAAAACAACTCGCAGACTGATGAGGAGGACGACAATGCAGTTCAATATTTTATAGTCGTCTTGTTCCTTGTAATTGGAGAGAACTGAAGAATCAGCAGCTCTGGACCCACAGAGCGGAGGACCAAGCCATCATCATCTTCATAGAGACTAACACAGTAGTCGTATCTCGTGCTCGACCCATAATCTTTACTAGGTCAGAAGGAGGTGGAAGAAGTCAATGTAATAAATAGGACCGACCAGGGCAGATGCTCTGCAGGGGCTACAATTCTGCCTGAAAAGAAAAAACAGAAAAATATGAATATGGTTAATTCATGTTTGTCTGGCTCCATCACCCCCTCGCTTTTCCCAGACTCCTCCTCTTCCCCTTTGTCCCATCTCTCACCCCCTCATCCCACTTCCTGACCCTCCACTTCCCCTTCTCACTCCTCTTGCTCCCGCTCCTCTTCCCCCTCATTCTCTCACCCTTTTGCACCCTCACTCCTCCTAGTCTCCCCTTCCCACTCCTCCTCGTCCCCCTTTCTCACATTCCACTTGCCCCACTTTCCACCCTTCCTCTTGCCCCTTCTTCTCTCACCCATTTGCCCCCCTTTCCCACCCCACCTCTTGCCCCATATCTCTTCACCCTCCTCTTGCCCCTTTGCCCCTCTCACTTCGCCTCTTGCTCCCTTGTCCTACCCCTCCTCTTGCTTCTCTCGCCCCTTCTCTCTCCTCCTAAATTTCCCCCTCACCCCTCCTCTCCCCACTCCTTTTGCCTCTCCCCCCCTCTCATGTAATTTCCCTATAAGAAGCATATTTGTCAGGATAAAGAACTGGCATCAGAAGCAGTTACCTTCATTATTCCAGATATCCATGGCAGAAATGATGGGACACTTGTATATACTCCAACTTTGCTTGGTCGCCCACAGCCTTCTCCCCAGCTGACAATACCACATTGTTCCCAGTGCAAAGAGTCACCCAAATACACCAAGGGGCCTCCACTGTCGCCCTAAAAAAGCAAGTTTATTTTCATCCTTTTGTTTGATACATAAGCAACTGTATATTATAAAATATTATTGAGATTTTACAATTTAATACATCAGTTACGTAGCGGTCTATTCTCTCAAATGCTATTAGTTTTGGTGGCGATCAGCCCTGGAGAGCAGTAGGATATCGGGTCTCATTGCTGAGGAGCAAGATCCCAAAATAGCCAGCAGTAGTTTTGCTTATGGCAATCCCGTTGAAAACCTCGTAAAGGGTTGGACATTGGAGAAAGCAATCTAGAATTAAAACAATGACGATGTAAGGGATAGAAGAAGAATATCCCTTTAATGCCTCCTCCCTTTAAGGAGTTCTAATGTTAATACGTATTGTAAATAATGTACAGATCTTATGATGTTTCACTACCGCTACACTACGGTGCATTACCTTTTGTTCATTGGTACTGCCACATTATGTGTTGCCATGATGCATTATATTTTGTTGTATGCCATATTATTTCCTCTGCATTTATATATAGATTAGGGTAAGTTAGTGCATTCTTTGGGAACATTAGAGGAGGGCACTTGCAGCATATAGTATTCATAGACTGGGTAAGTGTAGTTTTGCAAAGGGCCACTAGATGGGGGCATGCTAGTGGGCCTTGTTAGGTGCAGTTGATAGTTCATATAAGGGTTAACTGTAGGAGGAGCTGCTGTGGGTTAAGTCAGTGTAGGTTCTAGGAATAAGTCAGAAGGGAAAGTACGCCCGACAAGTCCACAAGGGCTCTAGGCCCAGGACGCCACGGCAGCTGCGTAACGTTGTGGAGAAGCAGAAAAGCAGGGGTACAGTCAGATGTGTACTGTATAAGAACGGAGCACCCGTGAAATTACAGTTTGTGACAGCAGCAGGAACGGAAAAGGAAAGAGTGGTCCAAGAGTCATGCAGGGCGCAGAGGATTCACCATGTGGCAGGTCTTAAGTAGGGCTGAAGCCTGCAAGTGTGAGGCAAAGCGGATGAACGTGATCCCCTATGTATTGAGGTCTCACTGGAGTGATGCTGCGGTACCGCCTAGGGCACTACTACCTCGGATAGTGCTGAGGACGTAGAAACTAAGCAAGGGAGAGTGCAGGAAGAAGGCTGTGTGTGAACTGTAATGTAACTGATGTGTCCGGGACCGTTGAAGAAGAAAGTAAAATCAATGGTTTCGCATCAGAACCGGTACCTATGTCTGTTATTTCAACCCAGAGCACTGGAACTAAGAGTGCAGGAGCTGTGCAACACAGCTGTGGAATCCCTGATGGTGAACCAGCATCTTGAACAGATACGCCGGTAGAAGCTGATGGTATTTGTGTGGGAGGAGGTCAGGACACCTGAGCCCCAGTGTCCTCGGCTACGACTACCATCCTGGTCCCCTCTTAGAACACTACCAGAATTAGCTTTCCTTCCAAAAGGGAACCAATTTTCTTAAAACTGTGCTGAAAGCAAGTTAAAAAGGTACCTGGCAAGTGTCGACCCCACCCGAGAGTCGGCCGGCGCACATCATAGTGTCTTGCACTTGACCGTAATACTCCTGGTTGCAAACACTTCTGGATATTAAATTGATAGATACTCTCTGAAGGGTGGAGGCCAAAGTGGCTGGAAAAGGGCAAAATTGAGAGAAATGAGCCACAAAAAAATAAAAATAAATAAAGATTGGATTAAAAAGTCAAATTAGAGGAAGGACAGATCAAATAACTCCCAACATGAACGTACCTCCTCCTTCCACAGTGTGACCCCAGCCAGTCACCGACAGTGGTGCATTATCCGGCAAGCTGATATCAAACCCTGGAAGACAGATCGCCTGTATGGAATCTGAGATGTAAAAGATGAAGAGAGTTTGGTCAGTGAAAATAAAGATGGACATAAACAAGAATAGTCTGTCTCCATCCATGGTCAGCGAATGCTGGGAGTTCTCATTTATCAACTTTGGTGGTTTGAAGGCTATATAGCATCCAGCTGAAAAGGACAGCTAAGTAGAGCATTGACTATCGAACAGTACTCTGCTCATAATACTGCACTCACATCTTCTTAAAAGAATTGCTTTTTTGATCTGGTAGTATAAAAGACAAAAAAAATGGTTGAATACAACAGCACAAAAATTAAAAAGGCAGAAAATAAATATTTGTTGCGCTCCCAGGAAACATTTCAGACCTACATGGTCCTTTGATCTTGACCTTTGCCCATGCAGGTCTGATACATGTTGCCTAGGAGTGCAGCGGATATTTCTTTTATTGACTTTTTAATTTTCGTGCTGTTGTGTTCAACCATTTTTTGTATCTTTTATACTGGATCAGTAAAAAAATTCTTTTAAGAAGATGTGAGTGCCGGCTATTGTTTGAACTGTTAATTTTAGGTAGTTATTCATGAGTTTGTTCAGGATAGACCTTTGTCTCTAAAAAGTTCAGATCACATTCGCCTTGGAGTCTAAATCGCAGATTCTGCCAAAAATTTGGAACCAAATCGAGCAATGCGTTAAGAAAAAAAAAAAAAAAAATAATGTTGGTCGCCGGAAAAGAAATTTAATGTACTCCATGATACTCAATGGGATCCACTGGATGCAGTTGTTGTCCGCCATGTGCAGATTCCTGCAACACAGACTTTTTTTTTGTTTTGAAATAAGGATATAGTGCAGATATGAAAGAAAGCTAAAAAATAAACTGCGTAGTCATAAAGCACTGTGCACGGAGAGTGGAAGGTGAGAAGATTTATCCAAAAATATCCTGCTTGCTCTTCGGGATTGTTGCACAGTTACATGTAGACCAGTCCATTAATAGAAGCCTCTAACCCAATCATTGTCTAATCTGATGACAATACCTCCGAATTATAAGGTCTTCGATGAATGGCAGCGGTACAGATTGCACACAGGTCATGATTCATTCTACCTCTACATCCACTGACCAGCCAATCTAAAACTACTCTCAAAAACTATCCTAGCCCCTTTTACTTTTTGTGTTATCCTTTATTCCACCCACTCTAAGAGCCATAATGTTTTATTTTTCCACCAACACAATTGTTCGAAGTCTTGTTTTTTCTTTTTTTCAGAATGAGTTGAAGCAAAATGATCCAGCAATAGGAATTCTCCAGGTCCGTACAATAATGGAGATGCCGAACCTTTACAGTTTAAAAAAAAAAAAAAAATTATTAAGAAATTTGTAAAAAAAAAAATTTGGTTTGTGTCGCCATTTTCGGAGACTCAGCTTATTTATTTTTCTCCTCAATCCAGCTGTTTTAGGACTTATTTTTTGCAGGAAGAGCTGCAGTTTTTATTGGCACTCAGTTTTGATAACTTAATTGCACACTTTGGCAGGGAGCAAGCGGCAAGTTTCACTTTCTTTTGCTATATGGGTGAATTTTTATTTAAGGACTCAATGATACTAAATGTGCTCTTTTTTTTTTAGTCCCCCAAGGGACTTGATGGCTTATACTATATTATAAAATACCTTAATTCAGTATATATTAAATTTAACACAGCTCCACATAAGTCATATATTGGGCTTATAATAGGCACTAGTCATGAGTGAACGAGCTGCTCAAAAAATATGTTTGAGTCCCCGTGGCAGGGATTGCTTAACAGCCGCGAGAGATGCAGCCGCAGGGACTAACATTTTTCGAGCACAACGAAGACACTCGGTTAGCACCTAATCCCAGCACGTTCGCTCATCACTAGTTGGCACCCAAATGCCAACGTAACCTATTTACCCAGAGTTGTTAAAACCGCTTAAATGCTGCAATCAAAGACAGGCAATGACCAGCGAGGTGGTTAAACAGCAGTAATCATTGCTCGCTCCAGTCTCTGCTGTTCTAGCACAGATGTAATCTGCATAAACACCTTCTCTCAAGTCTAAAGCCCCCGTTACACACTGCGATATCGCTAGCAATATCGCTGTAAAGTCACCAATTTTGTGACGTTGCAGCGATATTGCTAGCGATATCGCTGCATGTGATACTTACCTCTGACCGGCTCCCCCGCTGATTATCGCTGATCGCGCGAGAAGCTCCTGGACCATTCCTCGTCGGCCACTTCCTGCTGGGATTCCTGTGGAGAGACGAGCGACGCGTGGAGCCGGGCGGGAGGACGTCTTCTTCGCCTCGTCTGACAGGTAAGTAGCGATCCCCGTCCCCAGCGATGTCGCTGGTGAGATCTGCCTGTGTGACAGCTCACTAGCGACCACCTAGCGATGCACCAGCGATCCTGACCGCGTCATATCGCTGGTCGGGATCGCTGGTGCATCACTAGGTGTAACGGTACCCATACTCCACTTTCACAAAAACATTCAACAGGTGAGAAGTTTTGATCGGCGGGGATCTCGGCTGAAACAGAGGTGGAAGTGATCAGTCACAAAAATGGTGCAGAATGGACAGTAATAACAAAACCTTGTTACCCGAGAAGGTCAGATCGCTCTTCAGTTTAAGAATTGCAATGTCATATGGCTTTAGGTCCAGGTTGTACAAGGTGTGAATGTAGATCTTATCCACTTGTGATGCAAAGAGGTAGTTAAGAGTGGAGTGGCCGGCCTGAATTCGCCATCGGTCCACCTGCTGCTCGCTCCTAGATGTGGAGGAAGTCAGAATTATCTATAGGTAACATCACCATGCTGAAATATTATATCTCACCAACGTGCCAGGTCTTGTTTTATGCAGGACAAGTTGTAGTTTTGGATGACAACATTCAGTTTATCATATTATGTACGGAAAGGCAGCGAGAGAAACGGTGAGGGCCTGAGCAAGGGCGAGGGCAGCAGGAAGAGAAACAGCCAGGGTGAGAGCAACAGCAAGAGTGAAAGTGAAAATGGATTATATAATATATTGTATACATTTTACAGTTTTAAATAGTGACTTTAAAAAAAACAAACAAAATAATCATGGCAGCTATGGGGGGGGGGGTCTTCAGTAGGACTCTTGCCAAGCGACTGGCATCTAAAGGGTTAAAACTTGCTCAGTTGTTGAAGTTAGAGGCAGGTCCCGCCTTTGTATAGTTCGGACATTGACTTATTTAATGGTACTTACAGTACTTCCAAATGGTGTGACTAGTGCGACAGCCTTCTTGCAGAGGAAAGTAAACTAATCTGCATTTTTTCCCTATATGTTGCGTGGCCAATAAGACACCATATATTTGGTAATTCAGTCTCTTTAAGGATTAGAGTCACACAACCAGACTTTCTCATCCAAAAAAAATGGTTTGGCCAAATATCAGATGACAATTGGGATGTGATTATTATTCTTCCCTTGGACGGTCCGATGGAAAAAGATAAATAAAATGGGACATGTGCACGGCCCCATAGAATAACATTGGTCTGAGAGCAATCCAAATGTTTTGTCAGATCACACTTGGAGCAGAAGAAAAAAAAAAAAAAATACGTCTGACTGCACCTTCCCTAATAACTGGTGTACATATATCAAAAAATTGAGACCACTTTCAAATGTTCAGTTTGTCTGATTTTTCTCTTTAACCCCTTCATGACCCAGCCTATTTTGACCTTAATGACCTGGCCATTTTTTGCAATTCTGACCAGTGTCCCTTTATGAGGTAATAACTCTGGAACGCTTCAACGCATCTTAGCGATTCTGAGATTGTTTTTTCGTGACATATTGGGCTTCATGTTAGTGGTAAACTTAGGTCGATAATTTTTGCGTTTATTTGTGAAAAAAACAGAAATTTGGCGAAAATTTTGAAAATTTCGCAATTTTCAAATTTTGAATTTTTATGCTGTTAAACCAGAGAGTGATGTGACACAAAATAGTTACTAAATAACATTTCCCACATGTCTACTTTACATCAGCACAATTTTGGAAACAATTTTTTTTTTTGTTAGGAAGTTATAAGGGTTAAAAGTTGACCAGCAATTTCTCATTTTTACAACAATATTTACAAAACCATTTTTTTTAGGGACCACCCAAAAGTGACACCATTCTAAAAACTGCACCCCTCAAGCTACTCAAAACTACATTCTAGGAGATTATTAACCCTTCAGGTGCTTCACAGGAACTAAAGCAACTTGGAAGGAAAAAATGGACATTTTATTTTTTGCACCACAAATTTTCTTTTATCATTAATTTTTTTCATTTTCACACGGGCTACAGGATAAAATGGATCCTAAAATTTGTTGGGCAATTTCTCCTGAGTACACCGATACCTCATATGTGGTCATAAACCACTGTTTGGGCGCACGGCAGGGCTCGGAAGGGAAGGAGCACATTTGACTTTTTGAATGGAAAATATGCTGGAATATTTAGCGCTTGCCATGTCGCGTTTGGAGAGTCGCTGTGCGCCTAAGCACTGGGGCTTCCCCACAAGTGACCCCATTTTGGAAAATAGACCCCCCAAGAAACTTATCTAGATGCATAGTGATCACTTTGAACCCCCAGGTGCTTCACAAATTGATCCGTAAAAAAAAAAAAGTACTTTTTTTTTCAAAAATTTCTCCTGAGTACTCCAATACCTCATATGTGGTCATAAACCACTGTTTGGGCGCATGGCAGGGCCTGGAAGGGAAGGAGCATCATTTGACTTTTTGAATGGAAAATTCGCTCCAATCGTTATCGGACACCATGTCGCGTTTGGAGAGCCCCTGTGTACCTAAACATTGGAGCTCCCCCACAAGTGACACCATTTTGGAAACTAGACCCCTTAAGGAACTTATCTAGATGTGTAGGGAGCACTTTGAACCCCCAAGTGCTTCACAAAAGTTTATAACGTAGAGCAGTGAAAATAAAAAATCATTTTTTTTCCTCAAAAATGATTTTTTAGCATGCTATTTTTTATTTTCACAAGGGTAACAGGAGAAATTGGACCACAAAAGTTGTTGTCCAGTTTGTCCTGAGTACGCTGGTACCCCATATGTGGGGGGGAACCACTGTTTGGGCGCACGGCAGGGCTCAGAAGGGAAGGAGTGCCATTTGACTTTTTGAAATGAAAATTAGCTCCAATCGTTTGCGGACACCATGTCGTGTTTGGAGAGCCCCTGTGTGCCTAAACTTTGGAGCTCCCCCACAAATGACCCCATTATGGAAACTAGACCCCCTAAGGAACTTATCTAGATGCATAGTGAGCACTTTGAACCCCCAGGTGCTTCACAGAAGTTTATAACGTAGCGCCGTGAAAATAAAAAATATTTTTTTTTCTTAAAAAAAATATTTTTAGTCCGCAATTTTTTATTTTCACAGGGGTACCAGGATAAATTGGACCCCAAAAGTTGTTGTACAGTTAGTCCTGAGTACACTGGTACCCCATATGTGGGGGGGGACCACTGTTTGGGCACACGTCGGGCCTCAGCAGGGAGGTAGTGACATTTTGAAATGCTGACTTTGATGGCATGGTCTGCGGGCATCATGTTACATTTGCAGAGCCCTTGATGTACCTAAACTGTGGAAACCCCCCACAAGTGACCCCATTTTGGAAACTAGACCCCATAAGGAAGTTGCCTAGATGTGTAGTGAGCACACTGAACCCCCAAGTGCTTCACAGAAGATTATAACGCAGAGCCATTAAAATAAAAAATAATTTATTTTTCCTCAAAAAATGATTTTTTAGCTCACAATTTTTTATTTTCACAAGGGTAACAGGAGAAATTGGACCCCGAAAGTTGTTGTACAGTTTGTCCTGAGTACGCCGATACCCCATATGTGGGGGGAAACCACTGTATGGGCACACGCCAGGGCTCGGAAGTGAAGTAGTGACATTTTGAAATGCTGACTTTGATGGCATGGTCTGCGGGCATCATGTTACATTTGCAGAGCCCTTGGTGTACCTAAACTGTGGAAACCCCCCACAAGTGACCCCATTTTGGAAACTAGACCCCATAAGGAAGTTGCCTAGATGTGTAGTGAGCACACTGAACCCCCAAGTGCTTCACAGAAGATTATAACGCAGAGCCATGAAAATAAAAAATACATTTTTTTTTCCTAAAAAAATGATTTTTTAGCTCGCAATTTTTTATTTTCACAAGGGTAACAGGAGAAATTGGACCCCAAAAGTTGTTGTCCAGTTTGTCCTGAGTACGCTGGTACCCCATATGTGGGGGGGAACCATTGTTTGGGCACACGTCAGGGCTCGGAAGGGAAGTAGTGACATTTTGAAATGCAGACTTTGATGGAATAGTCTGCAGTCGTCATTACATTTGCAGAACCCCTGATGTGCCTAAACAGTGGAAACCCCCATAAGTGACCCCATTTTGGAAACTAGACCTTCCAAGGAACGTATGTAAGATGTGTTGTGAGCACTTTGAACCCCCAAGTGCTTCACAGAAGTTTATAATGCAGAGACGTGAAAATGAAAAAATCATTTTTTTCCACAAAAATAATTTTTTAGCCCCCAATTTTTTATTTTCCCAAGGGTAACATGAGAAATTAGTCCCCAAAAGTTGTTGTGCAATTTTTCCTGAGTACGCTGATACCCCATATGTTGGGGTAAACCACTGTTTGGGCACACGTCGGGGCTTGGAAGGGAGGGAGCACCGTTTGACTTTTTGAACGCAAAATTGGCTGGAATCAATGGTTGCACCATGTCGCGTTTGGAGACCCCCTGATGTGCCTAAACAGTGGAAACCCCTCAATTCTAACTCCAACCCTAACCCCAACACACCCCTAACCACAGCCCTAACCCTAACACATCCCTAACCACAAGCCTAACCCTAATTCCAACCCTAACCTTAATTCCAACCCTAACCCTACTTCAACCCTAACCCTCTTTCCAACCCTAACCCTCTTTCCAACCCTAACCCTCTTTCCAATCCTAACCCTCTTTCCAACCCTAACCCTCTTTCCAACCCTAACTCTCTTTCCAACCCTAACCCTCTTTCCAACCCTAACCCTCTTTCCAACCCTAACCCTCTTTCCAACCCTAACCCTAATGGAAAAATAAAAATAAAAATATTTTCTTTACTTTATTAGTTGTGCCTACCTATGGGGGTGATAATCGGGGGGTTTATTTACTTTTTCTTTCATTTTGATCACTGTGAGAGTGATCAAAATGAAAGAATGGAATCTGCAGCCCATGAACCGGACCCGCCGGACACCAGGAGCGACAGGGGGACTTAGAAGGTGCCGGGGGAGGTGAGAGGGGGTGAGGGGGTTATCGGAAGCTGGCGGGGAGCAGAGGGAATGGGAGGGGGGCAGATGATGACAGCGGCGGCAGATCGCCGCTGTCATTCAGTTGCGGGGGGGCGATCGCCGGTGGGGGGGTGGAATTGGTGTCTCCAGCCATGTCCGATGCTACAGCAGCATCGGCCATGGCTGGATTGTAATATTTCATCAATTTTCATTGATGAAATATTACTATCGCTCTGATTGGCTGTTTCACTTTTAACAGCCAAACAGAGCGATCATAGCCACGTGGGGGCGAAGCCACGCCCCCTGTGGCGAAGAACAAAGCCCCCTGTATCTGCGGGTCGGGTGACCTTTCAGTGACCTAGGTCACCCGACCCGCAGGGGGGCTTTAAAGTCATGACGCCACATAGGCGTCATGGGTCGTTCTGGCACGACTTTTCATGATGCCTACGTGGCGTCAAAGGTCGTGAAGGGGTTAAAGGTATATTTGAGTAAAATGTAAATTGTTCTTTTAGTCTATAAACTTCTCACAACATGTCTCCGAATTTCCTAGCAATAAATGTTGTATTTTTTCTGACAAAGAAAAATGGTCAAAATTAAAAAACAAAACAAACAGTGCTTTCAGACCTCAAATAATGCAAAGAAAACAAGTTCATAATCATTTAGAAACAACAATACTAATGTTTTAACTCAGGAAGAGTTCTGAAATCAGTATTTTGTGGAATAACCATGATTTTTAAAAACAGCTTTCATGCGTCTTGGCATGATTGCCACCAGTCTTTCACACTGCTTCTGGGCAAAAATGTAAGCAGTTCTTCCTTGTTTGATGGCTTGTGACTATCCATCATCCTCTTGATTACATTCCAGAGATTTTCAATGGGGTTCAGATCTGTAGAATGCGCTGCCCATGACAGGGTTTTGATGTGGTGGTTTCTTAACTTCTACCAGAGCAGGCAGACACACATACATATATATATATATATATATATATATATATATATATATATATATATATATATATACACACACACACATATACATACATACACACAGTAGGGATCGTACTCAGGTGCGACAGGAGGAGGACGGGAGGCAAGTTCCTTTCAAAGTCCATATGGGTTTATATACTTCATGAACCTGGAAGCACCAACAAAAAGGAAAACAGCCTTTAGAGCAGCAAAACAAAGCCTCAGTGTCCATAGCAGTCCTCTAGCTCCTCTGAGAGCTATGTGGGAGCTCCTGCTCTCCCAAGACACCAGCAGCCACTAACAGAAAGCAGGGAAAGGACTTAACAGCAGCTAAAGCTTAAGAAACCACATAGTCATGGTGGTTGAAGTTATGGGGACTTGAGAAAGGAATTCCCAGGCAGGGGAATAAAAAGGGAGAGAGGGAGCCTCAGGGAAGCCAGTCCAGGAGGAGGAGTCCAGCACAGGGAGAGACTGAAGAAAGAAGAGCCCTGGAAAGGACTGGAAGGAGAGACATTCAGGGGGGTGGCCCTGACAGGACAGCCGCAGGACAGAAGACGCCCGGGGGTACCAGACGGACAGACTCGAACAGCCGAAGCGCTGTGGTGGTAGGCCTAAGGCAGCCACAGCGATAGAACCGCAAGGGACGTCACTTTAGGAGAGAGAAGAAGGTGTAAGGTACCTGGGCATGTGTGTACGGAAGCTGTCGTGTTGCTGTGGTCGTCGGGAGGACGGCCACTAAAGAGGACCTGTTGAACGTACACGGTTTCTGTCTCCAGTCTGTTAGCGGCGAAAAAAGGACCACCCCCAGTCAGCGCATGTACCTACACTAGATTCAAAACCCACGGAACTACTGTAACTTCTGCTTAAGATCTAGCCGCTGGTCTAATAAACCTGGATACCCAATAATTGCCTACTAGATCACAATTATACAGGTCTCCTTAAGGCGACACCTGAACTTTAAGGCTGCTCGTGGCCAGACCCATCGGTAAGCCCCTCTGCAGGAACTCCAACACCTGGTTTATCTTAACCTTGCCCCCAATCTCCGCTCCAGAGACGGACAGGAACTTGCTCCAGGTTCTGGTGTATATTCTTGTCGTGGATGCCTTCCTAGTTTTTAACAAAGTATCTACTAGGGCCCGAGAAAACCCTTTCTCCCTCAGCAGTGCCCTTTCAAACTCCACACCGTCAGATGTAGGTTGGACACTTGTAGATGGAAGATAGGTCCCTGTGACAGGAGATCTGGGAGCTCCAGGAGAACCAACGGATTGGCGACGGCAGTAGCGTAACTACTGTGGGGGCAGAGGGGACCATCGCCCCGGGCCCCTTCCCTTGCAGGGGCCCACTCGGATCCATGACCACTTCTGTCATAAGGCTGCATTGAAGGTGAGCACGGCAAATTGCCTGCTCTCCTATCTTCCTGAGACTCGGCACACTGGCTAGAACAGTGGCAGAGTCCTCAATGCAGTGTAACCTGCTGAGGAGCTTACTGTTTCTGACAGGCTCCCTGTCAGTGCTCAGTCAGCTCAGGTCACTGTTCTGACTCATGCAGGCTGGGGCTCCCCTGGGTCCTAGTGCTCACCATTGAGTTACCTCAGACACTGCCTGGGCCTGAAATCATCACATCCTGTTAGCCTGCAGCACTTGAATTACAAATTGCCTGGGGCATCTATAAACTACCTGCAAACTTCATCTGAGGGCGGCCAGAATATATTATGATAATTAAAGTCAGGTATGTAATGATCTCTGTGGGGTGAATATGAGAGGATGGGGCAGGGTGGGAATTAAATACATGGTGGAGGGAGGACAGGGCGAGAGGCCTTATTATTAGTGTTTACTGTTTTGCTCTAAAGTACATGTGTAGTACCCGCAGGTACGCAGGATGCAGTGTCTAGTCACGAGACAACTACGGTGCTTTTTAAGAATATGTTTCTGGGACTTGAGGGGACTTTCCTCAGTCACGGCCTGATCACCGAAACAGAGGTAACACGTTGCCCAAGCAGGGGCTCTAAACAAGCAAACACAGTAACGCAGCACACGACGAAGCGTCGAAGCTCGGGTGTAGTAGAGTCTTCTGGGGTGGTGGAGGGTGGTCGAATAGTTGGTTCTGGTGGGATGTCCGGGTCTGCTGTAGTGCCACTACTGGGACGCCCCGTAGATGTGACGGGGAAGTCCTCTTCGTCATCCAGGTCCCAGACCGTGGACCGAGGGTCGGGGACCTGGAGGGTCGGTTCGGGCCGCGGGGAATCAGCAGACGTACAAGGTCGTAACATGTTTCGGTGCACAGTCTGAGTGAGAGGTGCCTTATCTCCTTCAGACTGTATTTCGTATACAGGCCCATCGGGGCTTACCCGACGCAACACTCGGTACGGGTTTGCCTCCCACCGTGGTTCTAACTTGTTTTGGGGACGTTGATCAAGTACAAGATCCCCAGCCTGAAAGTCAATAGGTGGGGGTAGTGCTCCCCCCGGGGTGTTCTAGTTCCCGGAGTTTCGTATGTACGATCCGGTGGAGGGTCTGCAGCCGATGCCGATGATTTCGGACCCATGAGGATACCCCGGTCCAGGGTTGTGGCTCTTCCGGGTTTAATTCCACCTCCGTAATTCCTTTGCCTTCTCGCCCGAACAGCAATGAATAGGGGTATGTAACCCGTTACTCGATGCACTTGGTTGTTATACACCCACATCAGCTCGGGGACATATTCAGGCCAGCGGGCCTTACGGTCGCTCTCCATGGTGCGCAGCATTTGGATCAACGGATGATTGAATCGCTCGCAGGCTCCGTTTCCCTGCGGGTGGTATGGCGTAGTTCGCGATTTATCGATTCCGTACAGATAGTGAAGCTCTTCAGGGACTTTTCCTAGGAAGCACGCTCCTTGATCCAAATGTATTTGTTGTGGACAGCCGTACACTTGAATAAAGTTCTTACAAATCGCGTAAGCAGCCAACTCCGCTGTTTGGTCTCGGGTGGGGGTGACTACGGCGAACTTGGTGAAATGGTCCACCATTACGAGACAATGTTCATACCCCTGATAGGCAGGACCGATGGTCAGGTAGTCCACAGTAAGAAGCTCCAGGGGGGCTGATGTTACAATAGTCTGCACCGGGGCTCGTTGCGCAGGGGGTTTAGCAAGCTCGCACGGGCGGCAGGTCCGACAAACTTCTTCTACAGCAGTGTGCAAGCGTGGGTGGTACACTATCTGCTGTAACCACTGTAACGTCTTTTGAGCACCAAAGTGAGCTCCTTTTTCATGGGCTTCCCGGGCCAGTTTGTTGAGATGGTCTCCGGGCACGATCAGCTGCCATATCGTAGCTGACGTGGCTCGTGACATGGCCTTTCGATACGAGTCCCTTTTTGATGAACAGTTTTTTCCACTGGCGCAGCATCAGTAACATATCTTGGGTCAAAGTCTGCCTCCGTGAGCCCGTGGGCAATTTACTGGTGACCACCCATCGGCACAGGAGTCCAATTTCTGCATCTTGTTGCTGCTGGATCCAGTGGTCGCGGGGCTGTCCCAGCATCCCCCCTAGGAGTCCCGGACTAGGCACTTCCGGCGTGCTGACTGCAAGCGTGGCGGTGGTGAAGGCGAACGGCGTCTCATCTGCTTCTAATTTGTCGTCTCGGTTTCTCCCTGGGGTGGTGTGTCGGATTCTGGAGAACGCGTCGGCGTGCACGTTTTCAGCTCCCCGTTTATAGATGATCTTATAATTGAATTTGGCCATCTGAGCTACCCACCGCTGCTCGAGGGCCCCCAGCTTGGCATTCTCCAAATGGGCTAACGGGTTGTTATCAGTCCGCACTACTACTTCGGAGCCCGCCAGATACTCTGCGAATCGCTCCGTCATTGCCCACACTACCGCGAGGAACTCGAGCTTAAAGGAGCTGTAATTGTTCGGGTTGTGTTCTGAGTGGTGCAGCAACCAGCTACCATAGGCGATCACTTTCTCCCGACCATCCTGCACCTGTGACAACACAGCTCCTAGTCCCTGGAGGCTCCCGTCGGTATGCAGTATAAACGGTTGCGAAAAATCCGCTTATGCCAATACCGGGGTGTCCGAGAGAGCAGCTTTGAGGTCTTGAAACGCATCCTCTTGCGGCTGCTGCCACTGGATTTTCCGTCCATTCGTCCCGGCGGGAGCCCCCTTCAGCAGGTCTTGCAGGGCTCGAGCTCGGTGTGCAAAATTCTTCACGAACCGACGGTAGTAGCCGGCCAACCCCAGGAAGGCCCGCACGTCCTTCACCGTCTCAGGGGTGGGCCACCCCTGGATGGCAGAGACCTTTTCCAAGGATGGTCGAACGCCCTCTGCCGAGACGGTATGCCCCAGGTACTCGATCTGGATGCGGAATAGATGGCATTTCTGGGGCTTCACCTTCAGCCCGTACTTCTGCAGCCAGCCGAGCACCTGCCCCAACCCCCTCAGGTGGCGGAATAGATAATATCGTCCAGGTATATCAACGTGGCTTTGAAGTTGAGGTCTCCTAGACACTGCTCCATCAACCGCTGCAAAGTTCCGGGGGCGTTGGCCAGCCCAAACGGCATCCGATTGAACTCGAACAGTCCCATGGGAAGGATGAATGCCGTCTTGGCTCTGTCCTCCTCCGACATTGGCACCTGCCAGGTCAAGGGTGGAAAAGTACGTTGCGTTCCGCAGGGTGGACAGAGAATCTTCTATATGGGGCAGCGGATACGAATCCTTGATGGTGCAGGCGTTCAACTTCCGATAATCCATGCAAAAACGTAGAGTGCCATCTTTATTCCTAACCAGGACGATAGGGGTCGCCAAAGGGCTTGGACTTTCTCGTATGACCCCCTTCCAGGGCATTTGGGCTAATAGAGTTTTTACTTCCTGATATAGCTGTGGTGGTATTTGCCAATATCGCTCCCGGATGGGGGCTGCTCCCGCCGTGGGGATTCCATGGGTGATGGCCGTGGTGCATCCGAAGTCGTCCTCGTGGCTGGCGAAGACACTGTAAAATTGTCCAAGAAGTGTCTCCACTTGGAGAAGCTGGGCCGGCGCTAGACCGGAGAGTTCAGCCCGCATTTTCTCCAAGATGACTCAGCCCTTTTCTTGGGCCGCAGGTGCGGCGGCCTGTTGGGTTTGCACCGTGCCTGCCCAGGGATCTTCGGGTTGCACCCGCAACTGGACTGCGGGGTCCAGCAACATCTCCTCCAATGGCCGGAGTAGCTTGGCCACTTCAGCCCGAGGCTTCAGGGCGATATTTTGATCTTCCAGGTTGACGCACCGTACCAAGACGGTCCCTCCCCGCACTGTGGCCAGGGAGCGGGCCACCAGGATGCCAGGATGCAGGCGTTCCGAGTAACAAGGTTCCACCTGCACCTCCACGCCCTCCAGTGGTATCGGGGTGCGGATTGGCAGAGCCACCACATTCTGCCCCGGAGGAAGCACAAGTGCGGGGGCGGGCGCAATAACCTTGCTCAGCGCCTCACCCTCCTGTCACTCCTGGAGCACTCGCACCTCCTGCACCAACCGCTGGAAGACCTGCCCCTGGGCCGTGCGAGAACCCCACTGACTTAGGGTCTCCTGTGTGGAATCTTTAAGGAGTAGATTGCCGAACTCCCGCAGTATATTCATGCCCAAGATGACCGGGTGGCGGTCGTTAGTGTCTCCTTGGGTCAGGACCACTCCCCGGCGGCCGAGGGCTTTTCCACACAATGTCATCTGAAGTCACACCACGCCGATGACAGGTACCGGCAGTTGGTTTGCGGCCACTAGTCGTATCATGGGCCCCCACTGGGGCTTGGCCGCTTCCGGGAAAGGTTGCCGGAAGTATGTTGCCAGCATGGTCGTCACCTGCGACCCTGTATCCACGAGGCACCGACCCTCGACTTCAGCCCATACTGTTGGGCACTCAGCGACCAGTTCTTTGGGACTTCCACCACCCCTCGTTGTGGCTTCCTGCTCCGAGCGGCGTCCCCCATGCCCGGAGCCCTCTAGTTTAATGTCCGCCGGGGTGGGCACTTCCCACGCCGCAGACACTCCCGGGCGAAGTGGCCCAGTTCGCCACACTCATAACACCGGGGCTGCGAGGCTCAGCCACCCCGGGCATTGCGAGGCCCCAAGGGCCTGGAATTGTAGCTAGGCCAGCCAGGCGCGGGCTCCGTTCTCTTCTTTACTTCAGCCAGCTTGCCCCGGATACTTTTCAGTTCTTGTCTCATCTCTGCAATCCATTGAGGTTCTTCGACAACACTTACGGAAGACTCCATGCTCCAGGCCTTCCCACAGGAGCCGTCATCCCCTGCTCCTGCTCTCGCACCCGGGCCTGACTCCCCACTTCGGAGAAGGCTAAACGTGGGTTCACTCGGATCTGCTCCCGCAATGCCTGTTTGATTAAAGGGTCCCGGAATCCAGTCACTAGCAGGTCACGCAGAGTAATGTCGATGGGCCCTACACCCATTCCGTCCTTCCTCTCTATGTCGGTGTGTAACTCCTGGAGGGCATTCATATACTGGGTGATGGTCTCCCCTTCCCCCTGCATCCGACTAAACAACCGGGTTCTTAGCTCCCCCATGTCTGTTGGATCCCCGTGGGTCTCTTCCAGGATCTGCAAGACCCTGGCGAAGGTGTTACGGCGCCCCGGGGGTCTCAACATTACCGACTTCCAAGCTTCTCCATCTAGCGCCATAAGGGCTACCTCAGCCTCTAAATCGGGGGTCATAGGGTGCATACGGAAAAGGACCCGCATTCATTCTGTCCAGCTCCACAACAGCGTATCGGAGCCAGAAAACTGGGGCAAGTTACTTAGCATAGCCCCCAGGGAGATGCTGGAGCGGGGACCCCCTCATCAGCAGCGCCCGCAATCCCACTCTGATCAGGCGCACCGCCATCTGCACTCGGAAGTTGCATCCTGCTGACTACACCAAAATGTAGTACCTGCAGGTACGCAGGATGCAGTGTCGAGTCACGAGACAACTACGGTGCTTTTTAAGAATACATTTATGGGACTTGAGGGGACTTTCCTCAGTCACGGCCTGATCACCAAAACAGGGGTAACACAGGTTGCCCACGCAGGGGCTTTAAACAAGCAAACACAGTAATACAGCACACGACTACTCCCGGCAACGGCCGGTCACTATAGGGCCGTGGTTTGGCCAACTACAGGTCCTTAAGTCTAGAGTCTACTTAGCCGTCCAGATGTCCCTCACCGTTCAGGCTGGTGGTCTTTCGGCGAAATAGTTGCTGGGCCCAGTTGCTGAGGTGTTGATGCAGTCGTCGCGCTCTCTGGCGCGCTGAGGACACTGGCGGAGTCCTTGGACGGATGGGCCACAGCGCCCGGACCTGGGCATGCGGCAGTGATGTATAGTGGCGAGTGACAGGCCACCTGCACAGCTAACGGCTGTGATCAAGAGAGGCCCGGCTCCTGCTGCGGACCGGAGCGGGACAGTCGTGGCCGCCGATGGCGCGGTGCTGGCCACGGCCACTGGTGAAAGCAGGGCGGCCGCGAGTGGCAGGGAACAGGCTGCGGTCACGAGCTCAGGGGAGGCGGCCGCGGGCGACCACGGGTAGGTCGCAGCCGTGGGCAGAGGGGAGGCGACAGCGACCGCGAGCTGTACTGGGACCGCAGTGGCCGCGATCTGGAGAGGGGCAACAAGTCTCGGACGGCTCTCTGGATACCGTCCCTCTGGAGTCTTCAGTCGGCGTCCTCCCTGGCGCTGGTGAGTCGCTCTAGCTGGCAGTCGCTCCCACGCTCTCCTTCTGTCTCTGTCCCGGTCTGCTGACTCATCGTCCAGGGAATTCCCCGCCTCCTTTATACCAGTCCCTCCCCCAGCCCACCTGTCAGTGACAACGGTCCGTCCTCGAATCCTGTCCCCCGGGAACAGTTTCCCCCGGAACCCAGATGACTTCTCTGGTTCCGGCCCGGACACTCGACGGGGGCCGTTCCTCCCACACATGCACTACAGCACATGTGCTGTTTGGGGGGCTGATGGGGATGTAGGGGGCTTATTCTTACAGCCGGGGTCTTATTATAAGCCCAGCCTGTCAGTATAACAGGCCCCCATATAGTAATCACGGCATGTAACAGTAAGTGACTTATTATAATAAAGTTATTAAACCTCTCCTGACCAGTGATACAGGACGCTCATGGTTTGTGAAGCGTCTATCAGTGACGGCTGTAGTGTCCCAGCTGGGTATGTTCCCATGGTCAGTAAATGCTACGGGATGGACACTGTGTACATCCACAGCGCCCAACCCGCAGCGTCCAGATGTTACAGCATAGTGGATATCCCATGTCCACTATGCATGCTGCGACACCCGCAGATCACCCACGGAAAAGGACATGCGGCATGTCTTTCCAGACCGCAGCATGTCAATTTATCTCATGGAGATGCTCAGTCTCCGCATAAATTTCCCCCAGACAAGGTATTGGACGCGGTGATTCCGCACAGTTCAATGAACACATGCGGAATCACCTGGGTTCAATAGACTTCATCGCTTTAGACACAGCGGACATGTGCAATGTCCAAAGCGCTGCCAATTACTGACTGTGTGCACCTGCAACAGCCCTGGTATGGGGCCATTTTGTTCACTGTTATCCACTCCCAAGCAGTGTCCACATCCAATTGAATAACCACAGACAACAGGTCTCGGGGATAACAGCTGCTTTACTTCAGCAGAACGGGGAAATATAACATGGAAATAGTAGTATTCAGATCACATGGGGAATCAACGGCCAATACAGTTCAGGATTTGATTCTGACACAGAATTAAGGTTCTGGAGCTTTAAGAACCTGGATTAGTTAGGAGCAGTACTTGCAGGTAATTATAAGAGGGTTCAAAGTCTCTTTGTGGCATTAAGGCAGAAGAGGGAATATATGGTAATATGTACAGATGTAAGGGGGTGAAGGGCAAGAAGAGCCAGAAGAGGGCTGCCTCCTCTGCTCCATGCCTGGAACCATTAAGCAGGGCAGCAGGTTCCCTGGGGGACAGAGGAGGGGCTGTTCACAGGAAGCCAGCAGAGCACGGGGCGGGAAAAAAGTGCAGGCTTTTAGTTTTGGGCAGTCTGGCACTTTTTGGTGATCTGGCTCTCACGGCTCTGCTCACCAAAAAGATCTGGCTCTTTTTGGATCCTAAATGGATCCCTATTGCATGTGTGTGCAGGCGTCCGAAACCCCGCCCACCTACCACATAAACCCCACCCACTTTCTAGGGACCAATTACATTGCTGAATGGGCGGAGTTTTGTTCGGGTGAGCGGAGTTACATCTGCCGAACACCGGGATTTTACACCCAGCGAGAGCGATTCAGGGATTTTAGTGGCTCTTACTGGGGTGCCGGCTCCCATTGTTCACAGCAGGGAGCCGGCTCTTTGTGTCGGATCGTTCGCGAGCGACACATCACTACAGGCTTTCCTCAGAGCAGCCAGGGCAGGAGACAGGGAAGGACGCTGACGCAGACTGGGGAAGAGCCAAAGCCCCGGTCACAGAGTAAAGACCAGGGTACCACGCATAGGACAGCAGATCGTGAGTACGTGAGACTGTGTACTGTGGAGACAGCAGAGCTGCGCCCTGACCCCCTTGGACAGACTGAGACCTGCAGAGAATCAGAGACCGTAGCCCATGACTATGTAAAGTTGGAGTCTGCAGTGACAGAGGAGGTGTGTCCTGAGCCCCGTGTGAAGTCTGTGTCCAGAGCAAAGGCAACAGCTATAGTGGAGACAGCAGCATGTGCAGGGGGAGTGATATGTGCTGGGAGATCTAGCAGGGGACGGAGAGTCGTTTCCCCTGGGAGAGGCTTTCCTACAAAGAGGCTGTATGCTGTGATCTCCTTAGGCCTCTTTCACACTTCCGTTTTTTACAATCAGTCACAATCCGCCAGTTTTTGAAAAAAAACGGATCCGCAATTTTCTTTTGAGGATCCGTTTTTTTCCCCCATTGACTTCCATTATTGGCGGATTGTGACGGATTGCCGTCCGTTGCATCCGTTTTTTTTTTGCGGATCCGCCAAAAGTTCCTGTCCATCACCATCCTCAAAGATTTGAAAACGGAGCTTGCAACGTGTTTTTCTGTGGCGGATCCTCCAGACACTCATTTAACCCGATATTCTTTCTGGGTGCCGGAACAAAAAAAAAAAAAAAAAAAATTCTCTCTCTCTCTCAGGCTGCGATTCCTTTAAAATTCTTCATTTGTCGGATCCGTCAAAAAAACGGACGGGTGCCATCCGTTGTCATCAGTACTAAAACGGGTCCGCCATCCGTCCTTTTGGCGGATCTTGACTGATGTAAAAAACTGAAGTGTGAAAGAGGCCTTAGAGAGACTGTGTTATGTGGCAGAACGCTTCCGATCAAAAAGACTGTATTCAGTAACGGTGCTGTGACCTGTTTAGAGAGACTGAGCCACGTACAAGGTCCTTGTGACTTGTGTTAATGCAGAGCTGCTGATTCCGGTGAGGAAGCACCGCTGCAGAGTAAGAGAGCAGGACTTGGAGCAAAGGGGATATGGTCCGTCTTGTACCCCGGTTGGAGAACGTTAAAGTCCCAGGATACAGAGTACACTGCAAGCGCTGCTTGTGAATTGACGCTAACGTTGGAGAAGAGTGATCCCTTCAATCAAGACCCTGCAGACTGTTAAGTTGCACCATAGGAAAATAACTTATTGCTGTTTGAATACTGTTTATGCTTTTTGGCTGTTTGCTAAACCCATTTCACATATTATTCATATCTACACCATTATTCTGTATATTTCCCTGTAAATAAACCTCCCCTTTAACTGTTGGTCCGTCTGCTCCGTGGTGACATATATTCATTCCTGCACGTTATTACACAGACCTGAAATCCCGTATTCATTTTCTCAGCTGGTCACGGTACGTGCAGAAATATACTTGAAGTAAATAACGGATCATTTGCGGTGAGGCGGGGGACCCTCAATTTCCTCAACACGCAGAGCAATAGGTTATTCTGTACACATTTAGTGTGACCTAATGCTGTAGAAGCACGCCTTAAACCGGACAGCGGGGACCCAGGGTTAAAAAAAAAAAAAAAGGTTAAAAGTCTTCAGCCATCTTGGCTGTAGAAGTCAGGAGAAGATCCAACGCATTAGGCTTGGCTGTGAGTCTTGAGATGAAGAGAAGGATGAACCTTCAGGCTTGGAGCCTGGAGGGGGTCGGGAGACCCCTCACATGAGGTCTGCTCTGGGTCACATCTTGTACCAGACTCCTCAGAGAACCTTCCAGAACCCTCTCTTGTCTAGACAGAGACTGGAGGTAGCACCTCCCATTGAACCTTGGTGACAGGGTCACCGACCAATAGGATAACACTCAATTCTCGTGTCAGACTTCACATTGTGAGAACAATATAAATCATGAATATATAAGATTAGTGAGTAATGGATTCATTTAAACCATATAACAGTAAGAGGATAACTTAGGAGTGAGTTGAGGTGTACAAAAGCTACTCACGGTCCAGGGTTACTTAAAGGGACATACCCAGTCTGGACCGGGTCACTACACACCTACCCTAAAGCTGCGGCGTTTCAGAGAAAAACCATACTAATTGCTGGGGAGTGAGCGGCACTTCTCCCCGCCCACTGACAGTGCGGCGCTGTGCACTACTCCTACAGACAGGTCCCCGGCAGCATCTCCCCACCCGCTGACAGTGATGGACAACTCTTTGCTATACGCACACGTAGGAGGACACTTGTCAGTCACTTAGTGGGCAGGAGAAGCCGCCAGGGACCTGTCTGTAGGACTAGGGCACAGCGCCGCTCGCTCCCCAGCAGCCATTAGTATGTTTTTCTCTCAAACCCCACAACTTTTACAGAGACATTCATACCTGGTGAGATACTACAGCTGGGGCTGATACACGCTGTCCATAGTTTGGGCAGCCTGTATCACCTGTCAGGCTCCCTTTAAAGGGGTAGTCTAGGCTTGGGATAAAAGTCTGCAGTCAGTCAATGTGACTGCAGACTGCAATATTATGATAAGGTGCAGTGCGCCTGCTGCCCTGACTTCCATCAGGTGCGATCAGGCGGTCATGTAAGCTCCTGTATGCTATTTGCACACGCTGACTAGATATGTTTGGCGTTTTTCAATTAAAAAAAAAAAAAAGAATTGAGAGAAGCTGAAAGAGTGTAGTCGACACGACTGCAAGTTGTATACCTGCGGTCACATGACCTCCTGCCCACATCACTGATACTGGGGCCATTACTACTGTACATGGGGGGACTCATGGACCATTATTAAATGTTATTATAAGTAGAACTCCGTACTCGAGAGGAATGCAACAAGAATTACATTATATTCACAATCCAATTAGTCCAATATGAATAAAATTTCAGGGGGCCCTTATATAGTGTGGGAGCCAATATAAAGTGTGTGGACTGCTGTAGGGCCATTATGCAGTGTGAGAGCCAATATGTGCACCATTCTACAGTTTAGGGGCCATCATATAGTATGGAGACTACTGCAGAGGCTAATATAAAAAGTGTGAGGGCCAATATATAGTATTGGGGCTACTGTGGGAGCCATTAGACCAGGGGTCTCAAACCCGGCAGAGTAAATGGGCCGCACATGAAAAAAAATTTAAGCTGGCGGGCCGCATTCCTTTCAAACTTAATACAGTACAAAATTATTGTTAAACAATTGTTTATTTGAACTACTATAACAATTTTATATTACTGTACTATAATACTGCTAGGTTTAAACTTATGTAGGGGCAGTTACAATGCAGTTACGGGGGCTGTGCACCTGTATGTAGGGGCAGTTACAGCACAGGTATGGGGGCTCTGTACCTGTATGTACGGGGTAGTTACAGCACAGGTATGGGAGCTCTGTACCTGTATGTAGGGGCAGTTACAGAGTAGGTATGGGGGCTCTGTACTTGTATGTAGGGGCAGTTACAGTGCAGGTATGGGGGCAGTGCACCTGTATGTATGGGCAGTTACAGTGCAGGTATGGGGGCAGTGCACCTGTATGTATGGGCAGTTATAGCACAGGTATGGGGGCTCTGTACCTGTATATAGGGGCAGTTATAGCACAGATATGGGGGCTCTGTACCTGTATGTACGGGGTAGTTACAGCACAGGTATGGGAGCTCTGTACCTGTATGTAGGGGCAGTTACAGAGTAGGTATGGGGGCTCTGTACTTGTATGTAGGGGCAGTTACAGTGCAGGTATGGGGGCAGTGCACCTGTATGTATGGGCAGTTACAGTGCAGGTATGGGGGCAGTGCACCTGTATGTATGGGCAGTTATAGCACAGGTATGGGGGCTCTGTACCTGTATATAGGGGCAGTTATAGCACAGATATGGGGGCTGTGCACCTGTATGTAGGGGCAGTTACAGCACAGGTATGGGGGCTCTGTACCTGTATATAGGGGCAGTTATAGCACAGATATGGGGGCTGTGCACCTGTATGTAGGGGCAGTTACAGCACAGGTATGGGGGCTCTGTACCTGTATATAGGGGCAGTTATAGCACAGATATGGGGGCTGTGCACCTGTATGTAGGGGCAGTTACAGCACAGGTATGGGGGCTCTGTACCTGTATGTAGGGGCAGTTACAGCACAGGTATGGGGGCTCTGTACCTGTATGTGTGGGCAGTTACAACACAGGTATGGGGGCTCTGTACCTGTATGTACGGGCAGTTACAGCACAGTTATGGAGGCTCTGTACCTTTTATGACCACAGCGCGCGCACACACACACAATGCATACAGACCCCTGTTATGAATGGGTCACCGAGGAGGAAAAAACAACACAAGCCAAGTCTCAGAAAACCAGAGTGGATGGTAACTATGCAGATTGCAGATCCCTGATCTTACCACACAACTAGCAGCAGTCGTGGAGTGTACCTACGATGATCCTAGACACCTCGTCACAACCGGAGAGCTACATAAGCCTAAAGCAGGAATAAAGGAAAACTAACTGCCCCAGAGCAGACCCCAAAGGAAAGACAGCCCCCCACATGTATTGACGGTGAAACAAGATGAAAACACAAACAAAGGCAGAAAAATAGGCTGAGCAAACGATGGGGCCCGACAAACTAGAAAGGACAGGAAAGGAAAGACACTGTCTGCAATCTGCCAAAAACCCTACCAAAATAATGTCCAACACTTCTGATAGCAAAATTAACCCTGAAGTCACTAGACTTCTCCCACTATATCAGCACTCTGAAATATTCTGAGACAGAGCAAAAAGAGGCCAATCTAATAAGGGACCAAAAGGCAAATACAGATAAATAGGAGTGGAAATTCAGCACAACCCCAGCAGGGTCTGGCTGACCACAAAAAACTGAATTGACCAACAAGAGCAAGTGTGAACAATAGCAAAAACAAACTTAACTTGAGAAGACTGGAACAGAGCTGAAGTCCAAGACCTGAGAAGCAGACTGAATCACCAGCACCAGGATAGAGCGTCAGCTGTCTTATATCCAGTCTGATACTCTAGAGATCCAATCGTTATCCTCCTCATCAGGTGGCAGATCACTACCAATTAAATCAACCTCACTACCTACTGTCACCACCAGAGGGAGAACAGGAGGAGCAGAAAATGAGTTCACAACAGACCCCACTGATCGGACAGTCATCGCCTATAGAGCGGTGTGATAACCCCTGCAGTGAGCCTGCTGTGATGAGATGCTGATTTGCTCCTGCTCCGTCCAGCCAGAACTTTACATCCAGTCACTAATCCCGACAGTGAGCGGCAGCACACGTGACACAGTGCAGTGCGGGTAACACAAGCACGCAGTTATTAACCCCTCTATAGCCGTCCCCACTATGTAACATGGAGCAGTCCACAGCCAGCACCAGCACACAGCGTTGTGCATTATAAAATGTACCCGAGTCCTCTCACAAATGCGCCGGGAGAAAGCTGCAAACAGCTCCCACAAGACCTGCAGTGATGACGGTCATGTGGTCACATGGGAGGGAGGAGTCACGAGATGGGATGTTTTTGTTATGAAGAGGTTGTTGGAGTCTAGTCACAACATAGCAGCGCACTCCTCTCTAGCATGAGACATGTGGGGCACCGCAGGCCGCAGATGCCTGCCTCAGGGGCCGTATGCGGCCCGCGTGTTTGAGACCCCTGCATTAGACTGTGTGGATGCCATTATATAGTGTGGGTGTTACTGTGGGGGTCATATTGTGTCTGAGGAAGCAGTGGGTCCATCATACTGTGTATAGTGCAGTTGTGGATCTGCTATGTATATGGCAGCTTTGCGCCCTTCATACTGTGTATAGAGGAGCTGTGGGCCCCTCATACTGTGTAAAGGGAACATGTGGGCCCATAATACTGTATATTTGGAAGCTGTAGGCCACTCATACTGTATTTAGGGCAGCTATAGGGAAAATATACTGTGTATAGTGGAGCTGTCGGTCTCATACTGTTTATAGGGGAGCTGTACATTTTGGGGACATGAGACCATATTAAATGTTAAGCGGGCACTTTATAAGCATTATTGTTATAGGATTGAGAGTCCTCAGCTTTCTTGCGCGGCCTCCCCTCGTCTAGCGTCACCAGCTCCCGATGGATCCGCGGCCCATGCAGGGCCGACCATTGTCCACATAATCGGCCCCGAGCTGCCCCACGGTGGCATCCTGTCACGCGTCTCCGGCGCGGAGCGGACCCGCGGCCTGCCCACCAAGGCCCGCGGTCACCCCGGCCGCACTCCACGTCCCGGCGGCGGCCTATCCATTGAGGTCCACCGCCACTTCGGCCCGGCTCCAGACTGCCGCGGCGGCCAGGCCGCCAGACTCCACGGCCTACTCACCGGTATCCGCGGCCATCTCTGCTCCACTCTTGGCCTCGGCCTACTCGCCGGCGGCCGCCTCTGCACCACTCTCGACTCCAGTTGCAGCCTACTCACCGGCGCCTGTGGCTGCCTGTGTTCCACTTTTGGCCCCGGCCTACTCACCGGTATCCGCGGCCGCATCTGCCCTTCTCTCTGCCCCGGCTGCGGCCTACTTACTGGTACCCGCAGCCGCCTCTGCCCCACTGTCGGCTCCAGCTGCGGCCTATCCGCCGGTACCTGCAGCCGCCTCTGCCCCGCCCTCGGTTGCGGCTGCCGCCTACTTACCAGGCTCCGTGGCCTATACCGGGCCTTCTGTCTGGATCGCTGATGTCATCTCACAGAAGAAGATCTAAGAGCGGGAGATCTGGGCGTTGCTGCATGAAAAGGGGAAGGCGGCCATGTCTGTTCCTCGGAGTACTGGGCAGCTCGTGTACACCAATATCAAGAAGGCCTACGGTTTCATCAGAGAGGCGGAATCCAGCCAAAAAGTGTATTTGAACGTGGCCTCCATCAAGCATGGGCAGGCCCTGCGGATGGGAGACCAGGTATCCTTTTGTAAAGAATACTGCCCCCGCGGCTACTACGCCGTGGCAGTCATTGCGTACCCCGAAGGACATGACCCCCCATAAAGGGGAGGAGGACTCCTGGACCTCGGGCCCAGGAACCACCAGACATCCCGGGAGCTCCACGGTTGTGGAGTTCCTTGCTATTGGCAGAACATCGGCCATCAGGAGACGGCCCGGAGCACCGCTGAATACAGACTACTGGGACTGCTGTGCGCTGTTGCACAGCATGGGGACTGTTCCGCATCCCCTCGGGGTAAAATACCCAACTCTTGATACAGAGGGGATGTGTGGGAGTGCTTCCCACAAAGGAAGGGGCACACCACTGTTTAAAAGTATTGTGGGAAAATGTTTAAAAAGATGCATCATGAAGCAGTTTGATAATGATTTGCAATTTGATAAAGGTGTAGGAATGATGTCCGTGAAGAAACGGGGATAGTGACTAATACAAATGGTTTAAAAATTGTTTGTATTAAAAATGAAGATGTTCAACAGGTCCTGGGTACTAAATAAAAAAAAAAAAAAAAAAAATGCTTGCCATGACTGATCTTAACTGAAGGTACAAGATGGTTTATAGAATTGAAAGACAGCGGTCCATAGATCAGATCCTAAGTAGCACAAACACCCCAAAAGTAAAAGAGGGGAGCTTACGGTGACCTGGTAGGCCGGAGCCTCGGTCATTGTGCCCCAAATTGGAAATGGTTCTGAAAGTGAGAAAAGTAGGGGAGAGCACCTGTTGAGAAAGCCGGGTGGTCCTGACCCAACGAAAGGGAATTGTCATAGAGGCGTACGCGTCGGCTAGTAGCCGTAAGCTGCTCGGAGCATGATTGCTCTCGGTTCGGTTCAGCACCCCGCGTATCGCGGGCTTTGCTCAACAACTGGTCAGACAAAAGAAGGTGGGAAAGATAAGAAAGAAAAACGAAGGGGACGAGATTGTCGGGGACGACAATGGTAAAAGGAAGGGGGTATGTAGGGAAGTGGACTGACCTATGGACCTCTCTGCAGCAAGAAGGTGACTGCAAGATGTGCAGTTAAAGTACCTGATGTGAACTGGTGCGTGTGTAATATATATATATATATATATATATATATATATATATATATATATATATATATATATATATATATATATATATACACACACACACTCACTGGCCACTTTATTAGGTACACCTGTCCAACTGTGTGTTAAGACTTAATTTCTAATCAGCCAATCACATGGCGGCAACTCAGTGCATTTAGGCATGTAGACATGGTCAAGACAATCTCCTGCAGTTCAAACCGAGCATCAGTATGGGGAAGAAAGGTGATTTGAGTGCCTTTGAACGTGGCATGATTGTTGGTGCCAGAAGGGCTGGTCTGAGTATTTCAGAAACTGCTGATCTACTGGGATTTTCACGCACAACCATCTCTAGGGTTTACAGAGAATGGTCCGAAAAAGAAAAAAAATCCAGTGAGCGGCAGTTCTGTGGCCGGAAATGCCTTGTTGATGCCAGAGGTCAGAGGAGAATGGGCAGACTGGTTCGAGCTGATAGAAAGGCAACAGTGACTCAAATTGCCACCCGTTACAACCAAGGTAGGCAGAAGAGCATCTCTGAACGCACAGTGCGTCGAACTTTGAGGCAGATGGGCTACAGCAGCAGAAGACCACACTGGGTACCACTCCTCTCAGCTAAGAACAGGAAACTGAGGCTACAATTTGCACAAGCTCATCGAAATTGGACAGTAGAAGATTGGAAAAACGTTGCCTGGTCTGATGAGTCTCGATTTCTGCTGCGACATTCGGATGGTAGGGTCAGAATTTGGCGTAAACAACATGAAAGCATGGATCCATCCTGCCTTGTATCAACGGTTCAGGCTGGTGGTGGTGGTGTCATGGTGTGGGGAATTTTTTCTTGGCACTCTTTGGGCCCCTTGGTACCAATTGAGCATCGTTGCAACGCCACAGCCTACCTGAGTATTGTTGCTGACCATGTCCATCCCTTTATGACCACAATGTACCCAACATCTGATGGCTACTTTCAGCAGGATAATGCGCCATGTCATAAAGCTCGAATCATCTCAGATTGGTTTCTTGAACATGACAATGAGTTCACTGTACTCAAATGGCCTCCTCAGTCACCAGATCTCAATCCAATAGAGCATCTTTGGGATGTGGTGGAACGGGAGATTCGCATCAGGGATGTGCAGCCGACAAATCTGCGCCAACTGTGTGATGCCATCATGTCAATATGGTCCAAAATCTATGAGGAATGCTTCCAGCACCTTGTTGAATCTCTGCCACGAAGAATTGAGGCAGTTCTGAAGGCAAAAGGGGGTCCAACCCGTTACTAGCATGGTGTACCTAATAAAGTGGCCAGTGAGTGTATATATATTATATATATATATATACACACATACATACACACACACACATATATACATATATACATATATATATACATACATACATATATATATACACACACACATACACACAGCTAGAGACAGTGAAAGATGGTAAAGTACTGGGTTTTGGCCACTAGGGGGCGACAGAGAACAGCAGGAAAAGGACACGGTGCAGTACTAAGGTTTGGCCACAAGATGGAGGCAGGGAGCAGTGAGAACAGGGCTTAACAGCAGCTTAAGGCTAGGAAACCGCATAGTCATGGTGGGCGGAGTTACGGGGACTCGAGAGGGGAATTTCCAGGGAGGGGAATAAAAGGCGGGAGAGAGTTCCAGAAGGGAGCCAGTCCAGGAGGAGGAGCTCAGCAGAGAAGGAGACTGAAGGAAGGAGAGACGGAGAGAGGAACTGGAAGGAGAGACAGTCAAGGGGGGTGGCCCTGATAGGAGAGACGCAGGACAGAGGAAGCCCGGGGGGTACCAGACGGATGGACTCGGACAGGCGAAGCGCTGTGGTGGTAGGCCTAGGGCAGCCACAGCGATAGAACCGTGAGGGACGTAAATTGAGGAAAGAGAAGAAGGAGCAAGGTACCCAGGCCTGTGTGTACGGAAGCTGTCGTGCTGCTGTGGACGTCGGGAGGATGGCCAATAAAGAGGACCTGTTGAACGTACACGGTTTCTGTCTCTAGTCTGTTCACGGCGAAAAAAGGGACCACCCCAGAGTCGGCTCACTTACCTACACCAATATATTATATATTACCATGATAATATATAATATGATAATATATAGTTATGGTTATTCCACAAAATATGTTTTAACTCAGGAAGAGTTCAGAAATCAATTAGTATTGTTGTTTCTAAATGATTATGAACTTGTTTTCTTTGCATTATTTGAGGTCTGCAAGCACTGTATTTTTTTGTTATTTTGACCACTTCTCATTTTCTGAAAATAAATACAAAATTTAGTGCTTGGAAATTCGAAGCCATGCTGTCAGTAGTTTTAGAATAAGAGCTATTTACATTTTACTTAAAAAAAAACCCAAAAAAAAAAACACAGCCTATAAGGTGAAAAATCAGACAAGCTGAAAATTTTGCAGTGGTCTCTTAATTTTTACCAGAGCTGTATATACAGTGTAGACTCTGAGATTTTCAGCACATTTTCTTGTGCTGAAAATGCCCCCTTCGGCTTATACATGAGTCATTGTCCAGAAAGCCGGCGGGGGAGGGGGGGGGGGGGGGGAGCGGCGGCTGTGGCACGGTGACAGCTCCAAGCGTCAAGAAGACGTCATACTCACCCTCCGTCGCTGCATCTCCACCATCCTGGCGCCGGCAGCTCTTCCCCTGTGCTGGGTGGTCATGTGGTACCGTTCGTTTAGGTAATGAATATGCATGTGTCTCCACACCTATAGGCGTGGAGCGCATATTCATTACTTTAATGAGCGGTACCACATGACCGCTCAGCACAGGGGTGCTGCCGGTGCCGGGAAGGAGATGCAAGGAAGGTACGAGGAGGGTGAGTAGGATGGGGGAGGGGTGTGTGAGCCATGCATATAACAATGGGACGGGGGGTGAGCCATGCATACAACACGGAGAGTTTTCCGTGGCAAAATTAGGTGCCTCGGCTTATACTCTAGTATATATATCCATGACTTACCTTTGGAAACAATGTGCCGCACTTAGGATAATGCGGGCGTTAAGGATGCTTCCTCCGCATGAGTGCTGCCCCATGTATATCAGGCTGACTTGCCAGGGGGATAGCTGGATAGAAGAGTCCTGTCCTCCGATAATTCGTTGTTTATCATGATTAACACCACAGGCTAAAAAGGGACAAAGTAAAATAGATGAGACTTAAGAACTTCCGAAGAATCAACGCACCCCACATGTGAACTGAGGACTCGTCAGGAGATCCCGTATAGACAGCGATCACGGACATACTCACTTATACATCTGATCGACACAATGCTGCCAGACGAGCAGGTCCTGAAAGATCAGAAGACACCCCAATAAGTAGAGAGTCTAGATAAAAGGCCAATATGACCACTGCTCTACACACATCCAGTTTTCCCAATTTTTGGCTACGTTCCCACAGTGAGCTTTTGGTGAGTTTTTATGTTGCAGATTTTCAGCACCCATTAAGTAAAATAAGTTACTTGCATTTTTTTTTAAAAAAATATGTGAAGTGATGACCGGGGGACCACCACATTGCAGGGAGACTACGGTACACAAGATGAGGTGCAAACAACAAAGGGTTAATTTATTTACAGGCAAGGAATGCAGTGTTAGGAAAGTGTAAACAGGGATATGCAATGACAGAAAACAATTTACAAAAGTGATATTCTCTAGCTGGGCCATACAAACGGCACAGGGCACCAACTGTTACAGATCAATGTATTTTTTCAAAAGGCAAAACAATACAATAAAGTACAGTATGCTGCTACCCTAATTGTAGCCCGACTGGCCACTGTTCCTTCGGCCGCATGGCTGCTGTGCTCTTTCTATTGCAGCCTATCCTAAGCCCTAAACATGTGCGCACACGGGGTTAACACTCACGGTAAAGATGGTGTCTCAGTTCGTTCCTGGGGGCCCCCTGCAGTTCTGCAAGATGATGCGATGTCCTCCCTGGGAGCTCTGTGCAATGTGGTCTTGTCCTTGTGTGAAGATTCCGAGCCTGTTCCTAGAAACAGTGAATTCCCTCTTCTGAATTCCTTCCTTGTGGCTCCTCGCAGTAACACAGGAAAACCACCTTCGTTATCCCGAGAAGGGTATACTCAATCCCATAGGTTCAGTCAGTTCTAAGCTGCTGTTTTTCTCCTCACGTCAGTCTTCTGCAGACTCCCAGCTCCAGAAACTCACTGGGAAAACAGCCCCTCCCCTCTCCATAGCTGGAAGAGCAAACCAAAGCAGTCTTTTGAAGGGTAGAATCGAATGTACCATTGCATCAGCCAAGGGGGTGCTGTCTCTTAAAGGGGCAGCGTGTCTCTGCTGTCCATAGCAATGTCAGCCCCTTACATGCCTCCCTACTTTAAAATGGTCGTCCTCGGCCATCACAGCATCAAGGTTGCAATTAAACGAAGAAACTTGCAAAGCGGGAACAGCACCTATAGAGGAGGCAACAAAATCGGTAAAACAGAGAACACTTCTACGTATCGGACTGGTGGAATCCCTGCAGTAGACCTCTGGGATCTATGGAGCTCTTGACCATCTTCCAGAGGAACACTTGCTGCAAGAGTTGTAGTAGGTTCTTTTTGGGATTGGTCATCACGTGGCGGTAGTGGTACATCCAGAAGATTACCTTCTGTGTGCTTGAGGACCCCCCACGGTGTCAGGGCTGGTCCACCATTCGTCAATGATTTCATTAGCAGGCAAGACAGGTTCTGGAAGTGGGGCAGCGCCTTCAGGCGGCAATGGTACAGAACGGGCCTCAGACCGGCATATTTCTGTAGAGCACTCTAGGGGTGGACGCCCCATTCTCAACCTGCACCTTGTAGACTGGACCGTCAGAATACACTTGCTCGATGACTTTGTAAGGCTGTACTTCCCATCTCTCGCTTAGTTTACCCTTGGGGTGTTTCTCCCTGACTAATACTCAGTCACCGAGCCAGACTGGTATCTCTTGAATAGGTTTATGGGCCGTATGTTCTTTGTCCTGTAGCTGCTGACTCACCAATTGCAGAATTGTTTGCAGTTGTTTCCGATGTTCTTTCACCCATGAAGTGAGGCTTCGCTCCATCAGCTCCTCTGGCTGTTCCAACTTCAATTCAATGATCTCTCGTCCAGCTCTTCCAAACAGCAGTAGATGGGGGGTGTAACCCGTAGTGGAATGGACCCAATTGTTGTAGGTCCAGACCAACTCTGACAGGAAATCTGGCCAGCATGCCTTCTTGTCCTCTTCCAACGTCCTCAGCATTTGAAGTAAGGTTCGGTTGAAGCGTTCACATGCTCCGTTGCCTTGAGGATGGTAAGGGGTGGTCCAGGACCGCTCGATGCCATACAAATGATACAGTTCTTCCATCACCTTGCCTTGGAAACATGCATCTTGGTCAGAGTGGATGCGCCTTGGGCACCCATACACTCTGATGAAGTCTTGACAGTTCGCACGTGCCGCTGACTCGGCAGTCTGATCTCTAGTCAGGGTGACTACCGCGAACTTGGAGAAATGGTCGGTCATCAAACAGTATTGTGGACCCCGGGCTGAGAGTCCCACGAGGAGATTGTCGATCATCAAGACTTCTAGCGGTTCCTTAGTATGTATGGTCTGAATGGGTGCCCTTTGTTCAGTACTCTTTTTTTTAAATCAGATTATTTTTATTAAACAGTTTTAGCTTACAAAATTGAGACAAGGCACACACAGTTTTAACATACAGATTTGAGACATACCTCTTATACAGAACCCAACACCCCCCCATTATCAAATTATAACTAATGTAACCATGGGTCCCTTAGAATGTGACCTATAAATGTATAGTAGGAAAAAAAAACAAAAAAACAATTCTTAAGGGGGACAATATGAAACAAGATAAGACTTGTACAGCATAGAACTATGAACAATCAGGCACATAGTACAAAATGAGCAATAGACATAATCATGAAACCTATTCATAGAGCAAGAGATCATATGAAACCAAGATGGAATAAGGGGTACCATAATTAACGAAGCATAGGGAACAGATTCTCCAGCAGCACAATTTGGGATGGCAAACCCAGGGTCTTAAGCCAGGGGCTCCAGATTTTATCAAATTTTCCGATAGCTTTTCTTTTAATATACACTCCTTTTTCCAGCATTATAGAACTATTGACTTTATTAATAAACTCCTCCAACGTCGGGGGTTCAGATTGCTTCCAGTGCAAGGCAATAGTTTTCCGTGCTATATATAAAATTCTAGCAGTACCGATCGCCAACGGGTCTTCCACAGGAATATCTGGTATAATACCCAGCACACAGACCTTTGGATCAGGGAGCAATCTTGTACCATAAACTCTTGCCAATGTATTCAGAACATTATTCCAGAACCGTCCAAGCCGAGAACACTCCCAGAACATATGCATAAGGTGTGCATCAGGTAGGCTACATCGGGGGCAGCACGAGTCACTCCTTATCGCGATTTTGTGCAAGAACGCAGGCGTTTTATATTTCCTATGTATTAGATACACCTGCGATAATCTCTGGGCCTCCGATAGCGAAAGACAGGGCACTGAACTCAACACATAGTCCCACTGATCATCTGAGAGCTGGCCAACATCCGCCTCCCATCTAGCTTTGGTGCAAAGGGGGTACTTATTGTGGAATGCATAGAGAAGTATTCTACAGATGGAGGAAATCAGTTCTCTTCTGGAGCCCAAGCCCCCCACCAACATTGTCAAGTGATTAGGATCTTTACTAAGATCTCTAGTTTTGATTTGAGCTGCATACGCATAACGGAGCTGTAAAAATCTGTAGAAAAACCTATGGGGAATGTAAATTCAGTGCGCAGTTGTTCAAACTGTTTTTATGTATTTTTAGACTGAATGTGTGCCACTGTCATCACCCCCTTCTCCTCCCAATCAGAGCACCCTTCTAAAGTTTGAAATTTCGGGAGACTAGGATTATGCCACAATGGTGTAAGCAAAGAGCAATCAGAACCACCCAACAGGTGCTTTCCTCTATCCCAAACCTTATAGATCATGGCCAGAGTTGGAGCTTGAGATAATTTGTTTCCCCCTTCCCAGGCATCTACCATATACACTCACTGGCCACTTTATTAGGTACACCATGCTAGTAACGGGTTGGACCCCCTTTTGCCTTCAGAACTGCCTCAATTCTTCGTGGCAGAGATTCAACAAGGTGCTGGAAGCATTCCTCAGAGATTTTGGACCATATTGACATGATGGCATCACACAGTTGGCGCAGATTTGTCGGCTGCACATCCCTGATGCGAATCTCCCGTTCCACCACATCCCAAAGATGCTCTATTGGATTGAGATCTGGTGACTGAGGAGGCCATTTGAGTACAGTGAACTCATTGTCATGTTCAAGAAACCAATCATATGATTCGAGCTTTATGACATGGCGCATTATCCTGCTGAAAGTAGCCATCAGATGCCTGTTCTTAGCTGAGAGGAGTGGTACCCAGTGTGGTCTTCTGCTGCTGTAGCCCATCTGCCTCAAAGTTCGACGCACTGTGCGTTCAGAGATGCTCTTCTGCCTACCTTGGTTGTAACGGGTGGCAATTTGAGTCACTGTTGCCTTTCTATCAGCTCGAACCAGTATGCCCATTCTCCTCTGACCTCTGGCATCAACAAGGCATTTCCGGCCACAGAACTGCCGCTCACTGGATTTTTTTTCTTTTTCGGACCATTCTCTGTAAACCCTAGAGATGGTTGTGCGTGAAAATCCCAGTAGATCAGCAGTTTCTGAAATACTCAGACCAGCCCTTCTGGCACCAACAATCATGCCACGTTCAAAGGCACTCAAATCACCTTTCTTCCCCATACTGATGCTCGGTTTGAACTGCAGGAGATTGTCTTGACCATGTCTACATGCCTAAATGCACTGAGTTGCCGCCATGTGATTGGCTGATTAGAAATTAAGTCTTAACACACAGTTGGACAGGTGTACCTAATAAAGTGGCCAGTGAGTGTACATTGCTACTTTACAGGGGCTATTCTGAATTGCCAGTCGCCCAATTTTCTCCAGTGCACCACACTGATCCCAACCCTTCAGTTGCTGAATCTGAGTCGCCAGATAGTAGATCCAAGCTTTCGGGATAGCCAGCCCCCCATTTGTTTTTTCTCTTTGTAGGTACTCCAGACGGATACGAGCCTGCTTTTTTTTTTCCGAAGTAATTATCTGAATAACCTATGAGCCCTCTGAAAGCACCATGCCGGGATCCACTCCGGGGAGTTGTGAAATATATAGAGCAGTTGGAGCATTAAAACCATTTTGATGAGATTTCCTCTCCCGACAACAGATAGGGGAAGTCTACACCATGCATCAATTTTAGTTACAAATCTATCTACCAGGGGTGTCAGATTAAGAGGCACATAGTCAACAGGTTTAGCTGTAACATTGATCCCCAGATACTTAAATTCTGTTACCAGTTTAATATTGGTTTCCTCTAACCTCTGCGTGTCTACACACGGGTCTATAGGCATAAGTACTGATTTGTTCCAATTTATAAAGGAGGCCCGACCACTTACCAAATTCCTGAAGGATAGCCATAACTGGTCTAATAGAGGAAGAGGCATCCCCCAGATACAGAAGCATGTCGTTAGCGTAGAGCGAGATGCATTCCTCCAGGTCCCCCACCCTAAATCCCCGCACTTCCTTAGAGGCCCTAATACATGCTAAGCGTTCAATAGCGATGGAAAATAGCAGGGGCGACTGAGGACATCCCTGTCTCGTTCCCCTCCCCATCGCCACCACCCCAGACAACTCACCATTGACCCTAATCCTAGCTGATGGACCATTATAGAGTAGCTTAATGAGGGCCAAGAAGTTAGGGCCACACCCCATTCTTTCTAAAATCTTCCAAAGATAACTCAACCGTATCAAAGGCCTTAGCTGCGTCGAGCGATGGCACCGCCCTGGTCCCCGCCTCAGGAGAACTTAACTGCATATTGAGGAACAAATGACGCAAATTAATGGCAGTAGACTTCCCTGGCATGAACCCCGACTGATCCTCATGAATGAGCCCAGCAATAACCTTAGCCTGTCTGACTGAGAGAACTTTGGCAAGAATTTTAACATCCGTCTGGAGTAGAGAAATGGGCCTGTAAGATTCTAGATGGAGGGGATCCTTACCCTGCTTAAGGATGACCACTATAATAGCCTCTAGCAAGGCTAGATATAGCATTGATTCTCAGCCCTCCAGCCTATCCCACTGGTGTAAGTCTGGACGCTGAGATGAAGAGTCTCTCGTTTGCCTGGCTTCCGCTTCTGTGCTACCCAGCATTTCATCTGTCTCAGCCCTCCATCTTCATCTTGAACATTTCCCCACTCTTCATTGGTTCTCCCCAGAGATCGGGGTAGTGCGCAGGCCTCCCTACTTGACTGGACCGCAACCACTGGGGTCTTGAACATACGGAAGTCTGGGGTTTGTGCCTCTTCAAGTTGTTCATAGAGATCCCCCACTGGAGTTTCCACCGTCACTCATGACAGGCCATCGGCATTTGCATTTTCAGTAGCAGAGCGATAACGGATGGTAAAGTCAATCTTGGCCAGGCGAGCCACCCACCGTTGTTGTAAGGCCCCCAAATTTAGCATTCTCAAAGTGGGCCAGGGGATTATTGTCCGTTCGAACTTGAATCTTGGTCCCTCCCAGGAAGCCCACAAACTTCTCTGTCATGGCCCACACGAGGGCCAAGAGCTCTAACCGGAAAGAACTGTAATTATGGGGGTTTCTTTCACTGTCTCGTAGGGACCTACTGGCATACCCGATGACTCATGTCCATCCCGTATTTGGGAAAGTACTGCACAGAGTCCATTAAGGCTACCGTCTGTGTACAACAGGAACGGTTGATCAAAATCTGCGTAGGACAAAAATCGGGGCTTAAGTAAGAGCATTCTTTATAGCCTGGAAGGCCTCCTCTCGCCTCTGGTCCCAAGTAATGCACTGGGTCTTCGGCACTCCGGCGGTCCCTCTCAGCAGTTCATTCAGAGGACCCGCCACCTTTGCAAAGTCTTTGACAAACTGTCGGTAGTACCCGGCGAGTCCAAGGAAGGCCTGGAGTTACCGCACGGTTCGAGGAACTGGCCACTTCTGGATAGCAGCCACTTTTTCTGGTGAAGGCAGAACTCCGTCTTGTGACACTATCTCTCTCTTGAAGAGGTGGCACTTCTTTGGCTTCACCTTCAGGTTATGAGCCCGCAGTCTTCAGAGTACCTGTCCAAGCCAGGCAAGATGGTCTTCGATTGAGGCAGAGAACACAGTGATGTCATCCAGGTAGATCAGGGAAGCCTCAAAGTTTAAGTCTCCCAAACACTATTCCATCAGCCGTTGAAACGTGCCCGGAGCATTGGAGAGCCCGAAGGGCATCCGGTTAAACTCGAACAATCTCATAGAGAGGATGAAGGCAGCTTTTTCCTTGTCTCTCGCCACAGCCACTTGCCAGTATCTGCTTGCTAGATCCAAGGTGGAGAAGTACTTGGCTTTCCCCAATGCGGTCAAGGATTCCTCGATGCGGGGATGCACAGAGCAGGCATGGAGTTTCCTGTAATCTACACAGAACCGGGTGGTCCCATCCTTCTTCCCGACGAGCACCAACGGTGCTGCCCAAGGGCTTTGACTACTCTGCATGACTCCTGAATCCAGTATCTGGTTCAATAATGTCTTCACCTCTTGGTACATCTTAGGTGGGATTTGCTGGTATCGTTCTCGAATTGGACGAGCGTTCACGATCGGTATCTCGTGTGTGATCGCTTCGGTACAGCCAAAATCTTCGGTGTGACAGGCGAATGCGGCCTGATTTTCCCAGAGCATAGCTTCTATCACCCGCACACGCTCAGGGCCAAGAGCCTTCACATCCACTTCCATTTGGTCAAGGATGATCCGCCCATTCCACTCTGGGGATGGCTTCTCTTCGGGCCCCGTAGCGACTGCAAGGGTCCACCCCACACCTTCGATCGGCAATAAAGACAACTCCTTCTGACTCACCACTTCGCCCTTGTGTAGGTACACCCGGGCCAGATCTGTCCCCCGGGGCAAGGTGACTTCCCCGATGCCCATGTTCAAAGCTCTTATGGGGACGTGTCCTCGCTGGACCACAGCTATTATACGAGCTATCATGACTTCTTGGTCCACTCCTCCGCCCACCATAGGCTGAACTATCACCTCTAGCCCGTCAAGGTTGTGAGGCGTTCCCACTGGAACGTGTAATAAACTTTCTCATTCGGGAGGCAGGATTACAGACTCCTTCCCAGGGGCCTTGATGACCCCTACCGCCTGATAAGACGGCACACTCTTCTGCGTCCCACAGACTCGGATCAATCACTGAAGGGCTTCATCCTGGCCTTCATATCGTGCGGCCACAGATCCCGACCCGCAATCGCTTATGATTTATTCACACTGCAGGGCTGGGAATCTTGGGTAGTAGTTCTCTGCGGCTCTCAGTCCAAGCAGAACCGATAAAAGTCAACGTGAACCGTTTTTCATCCGGTTTTAGTTGACCCGTCGCTGAGTGACAATTTGAACATAAAAAAATTCAAATACTTTATATTTCCTTCAGTTTTATAAAAAAGTACAAAAAAGGGATATAAAAACGGAAAAATAGTCCATTTTTAGTGTTAAAGAATATGAAAAAATATGTAAATGTGCCGTAATGCAAAATCCACACAAGTTTTTACCTATTCCGTTTGTCTGTTACTTTTTTAGGAACAAAAAACTCTTTATTCACATATATTTGTATTTCTGTTTTCATGATCTATTTGAAAAACAGCCCCCCCCCCAAAAAAAAAAATTAATGGCTTCTGTGTTTCTAAAAGTTTAATTGGTCTGTTTTTTGGGATAGCAAAAAAAAAAAAAAAAAAGTCTGCGCACCTTTCTTATCCCCTCGTCATTTTTAAATATTTAAGTCTATACGAAATGGATCTAATTAGAAAACCATTCATTAGGTTTTCTGTTTAATGGATCCGTTGTTAAACAGCGCGCACGCCTAGAACACTCGAAGGTGTTTCTGCAGTTAAAAAAAAACAAGCAAACAAAACAGATGCGAATAGATTCCAAAGTTTTCCTTTTTAAACACAACAATTTTAAAATGGAAACTTTGATTTCCATTCAGTATCTGTTTGAATCCATTTAGTCATTTCTTTCTACTGGATCTGTTACTCAAAATCTGATTTGTTCTGGATCCCAAAAAGAAACATGCAAACATAACGGATTTGTTGCATTAGTGTCCATTTGGATGTCCGCATAAAATCGGACTGAGATTGGATAGCAATGTGCCAACTTTCTATGAAGCTGGATGACACGTCGGCCAGTTCTTACAATTCGGTTCGATTAATACGGATGTTTGAATTCACCGTAACTGTTACGAACGGAAGCAGAGGGGCCCCGGTGAATCCTAGAGCTCAGGAGTTGCCCATATTTAAAAATTGAAATAACAGGGTCAAGGTGGATTATTATGAGGTCTCTCTGATTTATGCGTAAAGTGTTTAGAATGGAAGTGAGAGTGTGTCATGTAAAACGTCTCTTCTAAAAACGGCCAGATAAAAAAAAAAGGAACCCAAAAACGGCCAGATAAAAAAAAAAGGAACCCAAAAACGGCCAGATAAAAAAAAAAGGAACCCAAAAACGGCCAGATAAAAAAAAAAGGAACCCAAAAACGGCCAGATAAAAAAGGAACCCAAAAACGGCCAGATAAAAAAGGAACCCAAAAACGGCCAGATAAAAAAGGAACCCAAAAACGGCCAGATAAAAAAGGAACCCAAAAACGGCCAGATAAAAAAGGAACCCAAAAACGGCCAGATAAACAGGAACCCTATGGGTATGTGCCCCCGGTTAGGAATAGGCAGCACATGTCTGCCATGTCGAAAGCACTGCTGGCTTTTGAACGTCGGCGATTCCGCATGTGTTCATATAACTGTGCGGAATCACCGCGTCCAATACATCGTATGGGTGATATTTTTCTCCGCAAGATAAATAGACATGCTGCGGTCTGAAAAGACGCGTTGCATGTCCGTCTCCGTGGGTGATCCGCAGGCATCTTAGCACGCATAGTGGGTATGGAGTTTCTTGAAATCCCATCAATTTTGCTGTATCATCTGGACGCGGCGGATATAAGCAGCATCCTACCCGCAGTGTTTACTGACACTTAAAAAGGTTCCTTTATCTTCCAGTAATAAGAACCGAAGTTCTGCATGACTCGCTTTTTCTTTCATTCTAAAAACTTGGCACATGAACCAGAGAAACCCCATAATAATCCACGTTGCCCCTTTATTTCCATTTGTAAATGTTACGCAACTCATCCGTTTTGAACATTAATCCTGTCTATTCATAAAAATGGAACAGAATGTCCTAAAGGAAGTGTGAACGTAGCCCATGGCTAAAACAATCTTGGACTCCAAGTCCTGGCTATGGTAAAGATAGGATCATCTTGGAGTTTTGTCTACTTCATTTTTTAGGAAAGGACAGACAAAATTAACGTTCGAAACATTACTGCAAGAAACGACACAAAGGGCACCAGACAGGTTCAGGTAAGTTTTCATTTGGGTGGCCGTCGTGTTATAAGAAAATAAATAGCGTACCATGCTAGAAGAGGCTCCGACCCAAGTGTGAACTTAGCCCAAGAGGGATTAATGGGCACGATAATGTACATTGGCCATTTCTAGACTTACTCACCCAGTAAGAGGAGTCACCTCTATCCCATTACTGCCGAGCAGAATGGTACTGAACGGCCCATTGATATCACTTCTGGTTACAGAGGTAAATGTAGGGTTACTGAAACAGAAGAATAGAATAAGTTATATTCTCAGCGTCTGCCTCTATATGTGAAGCGTACAACACGACGAGCGGGCATGCGTCATTGCATCGACTACGGACTATTTAACGGATAGGGTGTAAATATACAGAAATCCATTCACAGATCAAGAATCAGCACAATATTGTACAGCTGTGCTCAATATTTTATAGGTTACGTGCTATAGAGGTTCTAGAGAAGATGCTACTCTAACTTCAATCACTAGAGGGCAGGAGCTAACCTCTTATTTTATTAAAGGAGTCTGGTCTGGGACAAGTCAAAGCAAGGAACATTCTTTGCTTTTAGGGCTTTGCTGCAAGTTCTGCAGAGCTGCAAGCCTGAGCAAGCTGTATGTTACAGAGGCGAGCAAACAAGATTCTGATTCAGCTACAATTCTTAAAAAAAAAAAAAAAAAAAAAGGAGAAAGAAAGAAAATCTTGAAAGTTACTCAACGAAATGATTAAAAAGAAAGAAAAACAAAACAAAAAAACCTAAACTTAGTTCTAATTTTTACTACCCAGGTCTAATCTTGCACAGGTCACTTATGATACACCATGACCACTTATATTTACTGGTGATTACAGTCAGTGGTAATTATTAATTTCTGTGTCTATACCTTGAATATCCCAGCTCCGCACATACAACTTTGGCTCTTGCAGCATCAAAACCATCATAACAAATGTAGTTCCACCTTCCATAGGCGTAGATCTGAGCAATGGAGCTGGATTCTGTCAGCCGGACTGTGAAACAAGAATGAACAAACAAGAGTATTGCGCCTGGTAATGTAAGAACTTTATTGTGCGATTACTATGCTTTGGTTTCGGATCCGACTGATCTATAAAATTCAGACTGAAATGTACAGTCCCTTTAAGTACAGAGAGTGGGGCCACTGTATAGGGTGACAGAAGCTCATGGGTGGCGCTTTATAGGGTGACAGGAGCGCAAGAGGCGGCTATATGAGATGGAAGAAGCTCATGGTGGTGCTAGATAGGGTGGCAGAAGCTCATGTAATGAAGCTCAAAACATCCAAATCTCCCACAGCGACTCCGCAGGTGAAGGTGAGCATTACAGTCTATGTAATGAACAGTGTTGGGTAATACTCACCTATGGAGTTATTGCTATAATCTACTCTCTGAACACAACGCAATTCATCTTCATTGCCGCTACAGTCCTGCGTCCCATCACACCATTTATCCAGGGGAATGAACTTAAAGGATTTGGTGCAGAAGAAGTAGTAATTATCTAGGACCACCTTAACTGTAAGAAAAAAAAAAAAAAAAAGTAAAATGTAATTATTTTGAAAAATCACCCCCCCTCCCCCCATCTCGGTAAAGTGTAAAGTAATAAGAAAAGGTAGTGCTCAAATAGTGTGCATGGGATACAGTGGACGCTTGTTCCCGTGAGGTGTCCTTGCAATTAGATACTTGTCACCTAACCGGCGGATAGAATCATTTGGATCTGTATTCATCAGTCTCCAGTGAGCTCCCCCTAGTGGTGGCTGCTGACAGCACAGGATCTATTTGGAGTATATGACTGATGCAGTTAGGACACCTGCAGAACCTCCTCTGGGCAGAGAAAGCTGCAAGATTGAGCTCAACAAGCTATATATAATAAATATATTTTCTTTCAATTTATTAAAAAAGTAGAATAAATACCGTATATATCCACAGAAAGAAAAAAAAAAAAAAAAAAAAAAACCTCCTGTACTTACTTAGAATACCTATAACTGCGAGGGAAGCCAAAATGAGCACTACCGTTGTCACTGGGACACAGTATCTTCTAAGTGCGGAAACTCTTCTGATCTTGTAGACTAAAGGATTGGCTCCAGGTCTTGTATTCGGTCTCGGGGTACCTCGGACAGGGCCCGGTGTCCTCGTTGGACCTGCCGGCCTAGATGCAGCAGGTTGGGCAGGTCCTGATGGTCTGTTGGCCGGAACTGGATTACGGGCAGGTCCTGGGGTAACACGAGTAGGTCCTGATGGGGTACTATTAGGTCCTGAGGGTTGAGCGTTAGTCCTTGGGGCAGCAGGCACTGGCTGCGATGATACAGCTGGTTGCGCAGGGTTGCTTGCTCTTTCATTAGCACCTGTAACGACCAAAACCAAAGTCACTATTGTAAAATCAAAAAAATTCATTGTGCCACACTCAGCCCCATAGACAACGTACAGGTTCTTTCTAATGTCCGATTCATGAGATTTACGAGGAGCGATCAAAGGTGGAGGTGGGCAGGGGGTGAAAATACAAGTTTTTGCCACTGCTGCAGAACTTTCTTTTGTTTTTAGATATATATGGGTATGTGCCACATGAGATCTACACATGGTAGGACACATGTGCTTCATACAATGGCGACAGCATGGCGGCACTTGTAGTTAGTAAACAGCATGTTCTCCAGCGAGGCTCCATCATCAATAATGGGTCTACATCACTGAGGTATATAGTGCAGAACTGTATCCTGAATAGACCCATTGTGAGTAACTATAGGATAATGACTCATCATATCCCACGAGAGCTCCAAGCCTGGGCCCATCCAGAGAAACAGCCTAGTCTTACCTGTACTGTTCAGAGGAGATGCAATATCCTCCTCGCTCCTACTCTGTAAAACAAAAGAATAGAATTAAAAAAAGAACATATTATAAACAATCAAAAAAATACAGATTAATTCTTGCAGTTTTTATCGGAACCTCATAGTAGGACTGACACTTCCTGTTCTGCAGAGATCAATCTACAACAGTCATCAAATCATAACAGGTAGCATAAGTGTTAGTTATTGTAAATAAATAACAGGACCCGCCATTCAGAATAGGTGATGTCACAGCTCACTGCCTCCTCCTCCTGTACCCTGTCTGATAACACCTCTATATAGAGTAGATAGCACAGGATCCACCATTCACAATAGTTGATGACACAGCTCACCTACTCCCCCTCCCTGCATTATGGCCTCTGCTCAAGTCACAGAGCATAACCACAACATTCTCCAATAGGAGTCAATGGACATCTTCAGCTGAATCGTTTCCCATGATCTATGTGGCTGCTGTAAAAGATAAAAAAAATCTCCCTAAATGCTGTGATCAGAAGTGTGGGTAAGATAGATGGCTTCTGGCTTCTATCAGTCATGTAAAAAAATTCTAAACTCAGAAAGAAAAGAAAAAACCCCACACACAACAACACAGATTAACCAGTTCAACACAGGCCGTTTATCCTAGTTCCTGACCAGGCATACTTTTTTTTCTCCTTCATACATGCAGGTTATAAATAAAAAAAAAATAAAAATTAAATATATATATATATATAAAATATATAATAATATATATATAATATAATATATATTTATAATATATACATTTATTCTTATTCGGATAGTCAAATAATGTTCTACTTTTTTTTCTTTTGATGCATGGGGCTTCAACTTTTCTCAATGTCATTCTCTCTTTTTTTTTTTAGGCAATATTGAGCTATATTTGTGGAAAAATGAAAGTAAATAAGTGTTTATTTTTCCCCATTTATTAATTATGACCAGAAAGAATGACTAAAATTAGTTTAAATTCTCTCCTTGTGGAGAGTGACATGCCAAATCTGGCACTCCAGTATGAGGAGACTTAAACGCCATTCATGCCCCTCTGGGAAATTAAATATGCAAATTGTCTCTTCAGAGAAGAAGAGGACTTGAACTTTAGCGCCACCTATTGGAAGTAGTTCTAGTCCTCTTTGAACAGACAATTTGCATATTCAGTTTTCCAGAGGAGCATGCAAGGCATTTGTGTCGCCAGACCTGGCATGCCACTCTCCCCAAGGAGAAAATTTTACCCCTTAGATCTCAGTCTTATCCTCTCACCTAACCAAATCAGATCTCATACTTTCCACTGACGAGGGGGCAATACCCAGAAACACTGTCTGCAAATTGAGATTCTGTTTTGGCTTTTATCGCACGTCATGTGGCAAAGCTCGTTAAAGGGTCGCTAATGGCTTTTAGGATTGCTACGTCAAGTAAAGTGGCACTAGAGTTCAAGTCCTCTTTCTCCCTAAAGAGACAATGTTCATCTCATTTACCTTGTAACTGGGGTCAATATACTAACCCCAGTTACAGGGGAAATGCAGTGTCCTGTCTGCATTGCAGTGTTGTCTGAGTCTCCCATGTCCGTGCAATCTCCTGATTCTGCCATACACACAATGATCACATGACTGCTGTGTATGGAGGAGGAAGCGATTGTTTAGCGTTGTGTATACAGTGATTGAGAAGGCAGTGATGGTAATAAACCATCTCTTCCTTCTGGCTGTGTCTGACAGTCAAATCCTTCCTCTCCCAGCTACACAGGATCTATTAATGTGGGTCCCCGTGAAAGCAGCTGATCATAGGAGGTCTCATCCTATTCTCCTTGCTGCTGTTATATGAAGCAGCTCAGTCATTGCTCAATTGAGCTGATATCAATGGACAAACTTTGGTCCTACAGTGTCCAGAACGGCACTGAACAAGTCGACTAAAGAGTAACACACCAAACAAACAAAAGACACCATTCAGTAATAGTAGTAACATCCAGACTATATCAAAGCAATGTTGAATAAATACAAAAGTTGTAGAGAAGAACCAACCCAGAAACTAACGAAAGGTCTATATTGATACAGGTGATATCTCTTGTGAGGTCACACCTAGTTTCATGTCGTTTAGTTGTTTTTGCTGTGTGCCTGCCTTAGGCTGAACTTTTGGTCCTACAGACAGACATGTTTTTCCAGCTTTGTAATACCTAGGGGAGAAGAAATAATCACTCAGATCACTGCATTTCGGGAGAGGAAGGGGACACTGGGACGGTCATTCTCTCTAATTTTGGAATGTAAGATTTAATGTACCCTCCATCTCTTACCCAAGTATTGATCTTTATTTAAGAGGTTAATCTTTTGTACTTCTTCAGACAGAGCAGTGGGGGGAGGCTCCTGCTGCAGAGAGTTGTCTTACAGCAACAAAAGAGGAAACAAGAAGGAAGCAAAGAAGGAAGGAAGCAAAGAAAGAAAGGAAAGATTACCCCATGGGAACGAGACAAAAATGTATACCATAGTGCGGTGCCAGTTCCTGCATCATGACTTAGGGTATCGTTACACATAGCGACGCTTCAGCGATCCCGACAACGATACGACCAGGTAAGGATCGCTGGTACGTCGCTACATGGTCACTAGTAAGCTGTCAAACAGGCAGATCTACTAAACAACACAGCGACGATACAGCGATCCATATAACAACCTCGGCGGTTGTTGGGACCTTGTCACACAGCAGCTATTCTGACGACTCAGACCTCAATAGGCATGATTCAGCGTTGCCTTTTTTGACGCCCCTCTGCTCCGATTGGTGGCCACTACTTCGCTATCACTACGCGGTTTGCTTCAGCGTCCCTGTCTCAGTCGCTAGTGCGCCATTTATTCGTGATTCCACAGTCACTGACACAGGGACACGCAATTATTATAACTGTACATGTTGAATGTTATGATTGCATATAAATGATAGCTGACCTATAAAAGGAAACGCTACAAAGATCCTAATTTCAGACCACCAATCGGAGCTGAGGGGGTGTTGAAAAGACAAAGCAAAATCACGCCTGTGTCCCTGAGTTCTGAGTCGTCAACAAGGTCGCTCGTCGTTGTTATAGCGTCAAACACAGTGATGCGCGCTGGCCAGCGGGACACCAACTATCAAAAAATGTCCTAGGACATTCGAGCACGATCAGCGATATCGCAGCGGGGGCCGGTCGCTGCTACGTGTCACACATAGAGAGATCGCTGGTGAGGTCGCTGTTGCGTCACAAAACCTGTGACATTTCAGCGATCTCGCTATGTGTGAAGTACCCCTTACATTTTAAAACCAGAATAATCCAGTGTGTGCTGTCGGTAAAGAAGTGAGAGAAATGCCAGGTATGGGTGCAGCTTCCTAATTTGAGTTTTAACCACTTAACTGCTGCTGGCAACAGCTGCATTTAATTGGTTAGTCAGAGGGAAGGGGGTCTTTCTATTGCCTACCACCATTGTGATTGTTGGGTGCTGATGGGTTACACTTCCTATGACAGTCAAGGGCTTAACAATTGCTCCCACTTTTGGTACCACTACTAAAAGGGATAACCCCAGTTCCAGAGGCTGGAGGTCCCATCAATTAGACCCTCAGTGATTAGCAAGTTAACCCCCTTACCCTACGGGAATCACCTTTTAAATTCCGAAGAGGCAGGGTTTAATAAAATGGATGTCAGTTTTACACAAGGTAATCAAGAATATATAAAATAAAAAAAGTAATGGGAATCAATAGGGGACACCAAAACTGATGATGTTGTCAGAAGAATGTAACACCATTATGATCAGAGTGTCTATACTTTTGTTAGTGGGCAAGATAAAGCCGACAGTCTAGAGACCCCATCCTATTACCCTATAGGCCCAGAGGCCGAAGATTTCACAAGGGTTTCCCCAATGTTCTCCGTTCTTGATTACAGTACAGAAGAGCGTGACCTGAGCAGCAGATGACGTCACACATGCTCCAAAATGACAATAGCCAACAAACAGGTGTCGTAAATGCTGTTTTGAAACTTTCCGGCTTATCTTCTGGTAAGAAGACTTACGAAGAAGTTATCAGTGATTCACTACACAACACCCGACGGGTATAGAAAATATTTTGTTATTGATTAATCATGCGCTGAAATGTTGTGTCACTCGATTTACTGGTAAGGTGCAATTGGATTATTGGGCGGCCATTTCTGGTTGTGAACATAGACACAAGACAAGTTTATGGGGGCAACGTTACATCAGAGTGGTACAAAACTAGTCCCCATAATAGTGACGGGATAGGAAGACACTAGTGAGGAGCGAGCGTGCTAGGATAAGGTGTTATCTGAGCATGGTTGTGTCTTAATAGAGTATTTTCAGCACGCTCGAAAAAAAAAATGCTTGAGTTGCTGCGGTTCCATGTCTCATGGCTGGTCGACAGCTGCAACACATGCAGGTATTGCCTAACAAACAGGTAATCCCTGCATATGTTGCGGCTGTCGAACGGCCATGAGACATGGAACCGCAGTAACTCGAGCATGCCGAAAACACACGATTAAGACACGAGCATGCTCGATCATCATTAGAAGACACCCTCCCACTGTAACCCTCGGGACCAAATTCACTCCATACGCAACAGAGGATCACACCAGTCCAAATATAAGCAGTGGGGGCACTTTTTTCTATACACACAAATGGGGAGAATTTAGGAAAAGGACTTGCAGCGCTTATAACATTTGTTCTAAAAATATTCACAACACTACGCCTTTGAAAAAAAAAATAAATACATTTAGGCAGGGTCTAGAGAGGCAGTGACTTCCATGGAATTTACCATCATTTGCACTAATTTCTGATGTAATCACAGAGCAAAACTTATAGAGTTCCCGCAAAAGATAAATGAAAAACAGAGACATGGTGTCTCCTAACACAATAAGCCCAATACAAGGTGGAGATATCTGGTAGGTAGACTTTTGGGGAAGGTGTTCACTAGGGTGACCGCAAAAAATCGATGTCGGAATTTTGTCCGTCTGGACCCCACAAAACGATTCCCCTTTCCAGATATTGAGATAGCCAAAATTTGAGCTCGATCAAACGACGTACATATCATCCCCTGAGGAAGAAGTTTTTAACTTTGAAACGCGTAGGGAAATAAATGTATTAACTATACAACTTGTGAGGAGTGATGGTCTGGTAGCGCACGTTTAATCCATAAAAATTCCTTCCTTGAATCTGAAGATTTATGGCCACGGCGTGGTCATTTGGATGTGCAGCAAGCTGACCTTGTTCCTTTATGCCTGATACTCTCCTGCAGAGGGTGAGTATAAACCATTGACTTATATCTGTGTTTTCTCGGGTAAGACCCTATTGCGCTCTTTTTCTTTCAGTTTCTACTAGACTATAAAGAATGTGACAACATTGCAGAAATAGCCCTGACCAAATTTTCGAACCATTTGTGGTATTTGAATGCAGAGTTGGTGGGATTATCGTTTTTTGATCCCACCATTACAGACAATGAAAAGTTGTTAATGGCTAATAAATTGCTCAGTAGCACAGATGAACCATCAGAGCATGCTAGGGTTGTAAATCTAAAAGTTAGGAAAGAAAAATTAAAAGAGGTAGGAAGTAACCGACTTTAACGACCTTCTGACAAAAGATGAAGAACAAAAGCAATATGTCCTGCAAGTTGTAAGCAAATGCCGAGCATTATATTCTGACGTTTCAAAAACTACTTTAACAAAAGCTCTAGAATAGATTAGATATGTAAAATTATCAACTCATGTAGGTTAGCGTGCTCTGATGGTTCATCTGTGCTACTGAGCAATTTATTAGCCATTAACAACTTTTCATTGTCTGTAATGGTGGGATCAAAAAACGATAATCCCACCAACTCTGCATTCAAATACCACAAATGGTTAGAAAATTTGGTCAGGGCTATTTCTGCAATGTTGTTGTCACATTCTTTATAGTCTAACAGACTATGCAAAGGCCGGGGTCACACTGGCGAGGAATACGGCCGAGAGAGAGGCGCGAAAAGCACGCATTAGACACGGACCAATGATTCTCTATGGGGTCCCTCGCACCAGCCGTATATTTCTCATCCGTATTCTAGGCTCCGTGCCAATCGCAGCATGCTGCGATTGTCAGCGTACTACGGCCGTAGTACGCCAATGCAAGTCTATGGGTGCGCAAAAAATACGGATTACACACGGACCACACATGTGACCTGCGAGAAATACGCACCCGGTGTCTTTTAGCAAAGCCGGCAATTCAGTGCGCTATACAGTAAACTCACACTGACAGGTTTAATAAAGAAAGAAAGAATAGATATATACACATTGCATATACAGTATATATATATGCATTCTATGTGCCTATATCTATTCTTTCATTTCTTTATTAAAACTGTCATAGGGCTCCATTATATGTCCATTTTGCAAGCCTGCGAGAAAATCTCAGCATACGGATGCCATACGGATTACATACGGATGCTGACATGCGCAAAATACACGACCACACCTTGATTACGGATGACATACGGAGCACTGTTTAGGGGTCTGTCATCCGTATTACGCATGTAAAATACTGACCGTATTTTGCGCAGGTTAGTGTGACTCCAGCCTTACGGTAACAGAAGAAGCTAAGTTATCCGGTATCCAGTTTCTCAAGGAGCATTTGTGCAGCAGAATTTTCTGCTAGAATATTCCGGAAGAGTGTGAAAACATGGATGGTCCTAACTTATGGTATATGCTTTGCATATGGAATTTTACAGTGAAGAGAAAAAGACAGAATGAGTTAGTTCCTTCCATCTAGATTTTTTTTTTTTTAAAGGAAAGTTGTCATAGGATGAATACACCGTGTATCTCGCAAAATCTCATTCACACAACGCAAAGCGCAAACTGACCAGTTCTGTGGACATACCAAGATTTGCAAGACAAAAGTTTACATATTTAAGCCCAACCCCTGAGGGAACGCCTTCCTCCAAAATCCCCAGGAATGGCCCCTTTTGTGAGCTGTACGTACAAAAATCAGGAGCGGTTACGAGTATTGCAAAGAGTGAAATGTGAGCGATATCTGCAACAAATCTCCAACAGTTTTTACCATTCACAGTTTCACTGCAGACATTTTAAGACCTGTGTGCACCCTTTCCTAAGTGCACACACAATTTCTCCCCGCCCCCCAGAAGTTTTCGGAACCAAAACCCTCAATCAAAATGTGTGGTTTTTGAATGTCTTGGACTTTTTAGAGCATTTTTGCTCCAAAAACTCCAGGGGGGGGACCTGATTTCATTTTCATATTGCTTTGTTTTTTTACTGGTAAAAAAAAAGTGGGGGGGTGCCTTTTTTGATGTATAAACCTTCCTCAATCAATTCAGCAGTAAAATTTTGATCATTTTATTTTGTAGCAGAAATGCCCCAAGGTCTGATTAAAAAAAAAAATAAAAATAAACACACACAACATCATCTTTTTATGGCAAACAAATGTGGTTTTCAAGAGAAATCCATATCAGGAATTCATGGATTTATTTAGGAATCCGCATCAATGTTCTTTTTTTTTCCCCTCTGTCCCAAAATTTTCAAAACCTTGGTTGAAACACCCTTAAAACACCCTCAAAATAAAAAAAAACAAACAAAAAAAAAAAAATCTTCAAATACTCATTGAATACTCTTCTTACTGACTCCAATGTGAAATGATATAGCAGTTTTTTTTTTGTTAATGATAAAACCATGTCAGAATTTACTACCCCATATTTTGGTTGTTTTTTTTTTTAAATTTAAATCGGATGACTAGAACTTTTGCACTTGACTGCAAAATCTATAAAATAATCATGCAACATCTGCAGAAGCTAAGGAGTTAACTATGTGTCGCAGAGAGTGGAGAACGTGAACGCTGCGAGTCTCCGAGGCCCAGAGCATCACGAGTGGGGACCAGGGAGACCACACCGGGTGCTAAGAGACCGTGGAAACAAATCACACAATCCTTGGATTTGCGGCGTCATATTTCTCAGCAGATTCTATTTCTTTTATAGTAGGGCAATATAGAAAAAAATATATATAGCAAGGCGGAAAAACAACACAAGACACAAGACTTTCTGCCATGAGGACGCACCTGCTGATATCACGCATCGAAAATCACTGAGGATCTCTGTATTAAGCAGAAGAAGATACGGGGTATAAGTCAGGTACGTGCTCCAAATCGGTCATATTAAGCCCCCTAATCCCCATGTATGAAGCAGATAGCCATAAAATGCTGAAATTGCGACTACTTAAATATCGAGGGTATACGTCTGGAGAGCAATATGGAGGATAAACGAAATAAATAGAAAAATAAGGTTGTGATTAGGACCTAAATCTATAAACACCACAATTTGATCAATGTTATCAATTTCTGCTTTAATACTTTTCTGAATTACTCTAAGAGATATTGTATCCAAGAAATATACAATTTTCCTTAAGTCTGTTGTCCAAGAACCAAATCCCGTGATGTATTGGTGTGCTGTATGACTTGGCACCAGATGCCACCATTTATGGCATTTCACAATACATACAGCCAGGAGCTTTTCCAGCCCCGGTTCGTGGTCAGGTCATGCTGGAGATTATTTTTCGCAGGTGGCAGTGATCGGCATGTCACCCGACAGTAATGACGTGGATGGTTTGTTATGCGTGTCATCACTACCACTTGGCCTACAATTCAGAATGGAACTAGAAATTCCAGCTCTCAGCCACGTTTGTAGCACATCCGCTGAAACCGTGCAACAACCTGATTTCTGAATGCCAAATTTACCCTGAAAAAGACCCATATTTTGAACCATGCCCTGGGCCATATCTTGCTTCATCTGCTACTGTTCAAGTACAACAGTCGAGTCTCTAAGTCCCATAAAGAATAAATGGAGAGGTGACGTTCATGCACTGTCACCGCTCCATTCCAGTGGGGCACTGTATGGCCCATTCTTGGGAAAAGCAGGGGTCTCAGCACTCAGATCCTCACCAATCAGCAAGCAGGTGATAAAGGATTATCGCGAGCATTAAAAAGGTAATGGTGGCATCCAGCTGCTCCGAGACAGATCACGGTGTGCACCAAAACCAAGACAATGGTTGTGCCATTATTCACATTTGATTGCAAAGATTATGTATGATTTTGGGCACCAGTGTTACTAAAAGAAGTAGTAGAGCTTCAGTGGGTTCAAAAGTGGGCTACCAAAGTTATTTGATCAGGTAAAGTGCAGATTCCAAGAACTAGGAGAATTGGCTTTTGTCTCATCAGGGAGATTACCTACATCTGTATCAACATTGCAGAAGAATAAACTGAACCGGATGAACTTATGTCCTTCCATTCCTCGTCACTATCTCAGTATAGGTCACATCCTGGCACGACTGGTTAGTTTACCTCCTATTAAAATGGAAATCTTACTAGGGCTGGGCGTTGTGCTGTTTTAGTTGGCTAAAAAATAAAAAAAACAGTGGTCAGACGGTAGAAAACCAGAAATACAACCAGGAGTGATTGCGAGGTATTTCCCACAGTTGTCGAAACCATTGCAGTCTGAAACATCAACATGAAGTAATTGTGATGTAGAGATGAAGCGTTGGCAAGTGTTTATCCAAGGCGAAATAGAACAGAAAACATTGACGAGAAATCCTGAAATTACATGGATAAGGTCCAAACACACGCCATTTGTAATTCTGGTCACCTTTGGGCTTATTTTGTGTAGAAGTACTGTATATCGAGAGTATTCTATGTGTCTATATCTATTCTTTCGTTTCTTTATTAACCCTGTCAGGGTGAGTTTACTGTGTCGCGCACTGAATTGCCGGCTTTGCTAAAAGACACCGGGTGCGTATTTCTCGCAGGTCACATGTGTGGTCCGTGTGTAATCTGTATTTTTTGCGCACCCATAGACTTGCATTGGCGTATTATGGGCGTAGTACGCTGACAATCGCAGCATGCTGCGATTGGCACGGAGCGTAGAATACGGATGAGAAATATACGGCTGGTGCGAGGGACCCCATAGAGAATCATTGGTCCGTGTCTAATGCGTGCTTTTAGCGCCTCTCACTCGGCCGTATTCCTCGCCAGTGTGACCCCGGCCTTAAAAAGGAATACGTAAAAGGCAAAGCAATAGCAAAGGTGTGCATGGCGGAAAGCATACGTGTATCCCCAGACTTGATCCCAGTCTTGCAAATGGCAGAATGCAAATCTACAGGGTGGGCGATTTATATGGTAAAACCTAAATAAAATGGGAATGGTTGGAGATAGCAACTTCCTGTTTGTGGCACAGTAGTATATGGGAGGGGGAAGACTTTTCTAGATAGGTGGTGACCATTTTATAAATGGCCCACCCTGTAGTGGATGGTCTGCGAACCTCAGTGGGTGCCGATTGCAATGGCTGGAATCAGAGCTAGCATCAGTCATGGGTACTCACTCCTGGGATGCTGTGGTCAATAGCAACTGTGGCATCTAGGTGGTTACAGGTCTCCCTTCTTTGCTCCTATGGTTCCAATACTATTTCAAATTGAATCTGATGATTGTCCAACAAATATTTGCATTAGGTCAAAACATCAATCTGGCATGTTGGATTTTGGACTATTGATCGAAGAACGGGTCCATTTTTTGGTAACGTATATGGTGGTCAAACAGTTTATGCTAGAAATCAGGTGCAAAACTGCAGCAAGATTTTTGCTCAAAGTTGTGCAAAAAAGTTACGTAAATTCTGGCCGCTCCGCCAACTTTTTGCATAGTGGACATAACGTTGTAGGAAGGTTAATGGCCAAGCACGGAAAGCAAAGTCACCATCATTTATGCCACGAAAGGTGGTGTAAACTATAACAGAAATGTACTCCAGTCTGTGCGGTGGAGCGCGGTAGCCAAAAGAATCGCCAAATTGATTGACACGTGAGCAAAATGCTCATCTCGATGAATTAGGGCAAAGAGTTCTCCATGTTTTCTGCTGCCAATTACCAGCACAGAATGAGTCCGGTTTTGTGCGTTACTGACTTTCAAGAAAAATGCGTGAACAAGATAAAATAAAAGCTGCAAAACCATTGAACAGAACAAAGATTAAACATTAGAAAACCGAAAGCAAAAGGCATGAGGTTAGGACGCATAAAATACATCTCACGTGATATAAAGGTGAAAGTCCGACTATAAACCTGCTGCGCGGAGCATTCGCCACATTCATCCTCTGATGTATGTCATTTTTACAGCTATGATAGAAGCAGGTTTTTGTAAACAGATCCACTTCGAGATTCATATTACGGAGCATTTGAAGCAGTTTTAGATGTGGATTTGGAAGCGGATTGGCTTTAAAAATTCATAGAAAAACCTCTGTGTGACCACACTATCGGACTCCTTCACATGTGCAATATACAAAGCAGGTCATTTTGGACCATTTTTAGCCTATGAAAAGCAATAGGTTGAATTTTCAAAATTCTTGTTATGTGTTTGCATAGTTTTTATTCGCAGAACTGTTTGGGTAGGTGCACACGTTGCGGATTCGTGTGCGGATCCGCAGCAGTTTTCCATGGGATGTACAGTACAATGTTAGGCTATGGAAAATAAAAACCGCTGTGCACATGCTGCGGAAAATTCCGTGCGGAAACGCAGTGGTTTATTTTCCGCAGCATGTCAATTCTTTGTACGGATTCCACAGCGTTTTTACACCTATTTCATTATAGGAATCCGCAGGTGTAAAAACACAGGCGAAATCTGTAGTATATCCGCAGGTAAAACACAGGCATTTTGACCTGCGGATTCTGCCGATTCCACGCGGAAAAATCCGCACTCGAATCCGCAATGTGGGCACATACCCTTTTGATTTTATCTTCTGTGCTTCAGTGGTAAAAAAAACAAACAAAAAAAACAGTTAATGTTTAAAGAAATGAACAGATACAAAGTGAAAAATATAGAAATCAGAACACAAAAGGTAACCAAATTTGATACTATGTGTGTACAAGATTACCAAAATGGTCACACAGTTAAGGCACACTCACACTGACGAGTAGCCAGCGTAGAACACTCACTCCAGCCTTAGGCAATGTTCACACGGTCAGTATTTTACATCAGTGTTTTTAGCCAAAACCAGGAATGGAGCAATCAGAGCAAAAGTATAATAGATACACGGCACCACTTTTGGAGTTTTTACCCAGTTCTGATTTTGGCTTACAGATACTGAATGTGTGAACATGTCTTATACTATGAATCAGTGCCGACTAGCATTTATTTTCTCATGTAGAGATGGCATGAGAAAGAAAAAAAAAGTAATAATAATTTGCAGCATGCTGTGCTTGGCAGTGTATATTGGACCGGCCGCACCCTTACAAGTCTATGGATGCAGGGAAAACAATCGGACAGACTGCACTTGGATGTCATCTGAGTGCAGTCTGTAATACGCCAACTCGTACAAAGGAGAAATTACGGTAAGGTGTCCCTCTTCCCCACACCTGTGATCCGACTCTCGCATGTGAAAAAAAAAATCAGATCACAGTTAAATAACAATAATTCAATTTATGCACAGCAAAAAAAAAAAAAAAAAAAAATCTCAGTTGGCATGAGATTTCTTCGTGCAGCACCAAAAACTCATCGTGGGCATGCAGCCTTTAACATTACAATTCATGTGATTTTTTTTTTTTTAATTTGTTTTTTTTTAAATTTCTCGTGGAATCATATAAGCACATAGTGACATAGTAGCACATGCGTATACTGTGTTAGGAGAAAAAAAAAAAAAGAATAATAACTCTAGAGTATGTTGCGATTTTGAATATAAGCCACAAACACAGTTATCAAAGCCCACCTGGAAAAAGAAACGTAACATGTATCTTGGGTTCCAAAAAAAAAAAAAAAGAAAAAGAAAACTAATGCAAGAGTAAAATGACATTCCATTTTGTGCGTTTTTTTCTTTTATAAATCAATGTGTACGTGTTTTTTTTTCCCCTGCTGATTTTCAAAAGTTCTACAGAGAAGTCAATGGGAAAAACTCCAATAAAGAACTCACCCAAAACTCTAGAATATGGAGCGTTTAATAATAAAAACAAACGCAAAAAAAAAAAATTTACAAAACAAAAAACACTTTCTATAAAGTTCTATATTATATTACCAACTTTGGCACAACATCTGGCGTTCTTGGCCAAAAAAGTGATGCAAACAACAAACGGTATGTATCAAGCCAACGACAACTATGGACCATCTGTTTGGGTCATGGTCACCTCCATAACTACCCTACAGGCTGTATCGGTGTCCTCATAGTGTCCGCAGTCCTATATGGCACTGATTGATTACAGTCGAGACAGATTTTAGCAATACACCAGGATTGATTCCGACTCCCCGAAGAACCCAACACACAAACCCCGATTCTTCCTAGAATGACAACGGAGAGCGGATGACCAAGCTAGTGAAGGCACCACATACACTTACCATGGTGATCCTGGACTGTCAACCCTTCCACTTCCAGATCACTTATGGGACACTAGATCTGGCGGTTTCTCCAAAGTCCAGACTTGGCTTTATCTACCTCAGCATGACGGTTTCCTTCTTTCTCTTCCTTATCTGCATGTCTATTTCAGAAAAAAACGAGCATAAGAGCATTGAAAGTTGTCAAACTGGTTTAGCCCTGCCTCGCACACCTTGACTACACGGCTCCTTCCGCCCTGACTCACCTGGACATGCCAGAGGTGGCAGAGACTCCTGACAGGTCTTCAAGCACAGTCAATGGCTTTCAGGCCTCTCCATTGTTAGAAAGAAGGAAGTAAATCCAGAATGAGCTCACTTATGTTTACCGAGTTCTTACAAAATATCTCTTGTAGTGACAACTAACCGGAAAAATGGCGGCTTACCAACAAAATAAAAAATACGTACATCCGGGTAAAATTAAGGCCTCTTCGACACATCAGTTTTTCGCCGTCAGGCGCGATCTGGCTTTTTTTTGTAAAACCGGATCCGGCGAAATGCAATGCCGGATCCAGTTTTCCCCGTTGACTTGCATTAGCGCCGGATCGTGCCTGATGGCATTGCATTTCATCCGTTTTTTGCCGGATCCGGCTACTTGTCTCATTCTGGCGTCTGGAAAAAACAGCTACTGTAACGTTTTTTGTCTTCGGTGAAAAAGCCGGAAGCGCCGGATCCGACACTTCCGGCTTTTTGCCACAATGAAAGTCTATGGGCGCCGGATCCAGAAAAAGACGGATCCAGCCACCGGATCCATTTTTTTAAGTCTGCGCATGCTCAGATCCAATTGGCCAGCCCCCAGGAAACAGATATAACCTGCTAGACGGATCCGGCAGAAAAACGGATCCGTTTTTTCTAAAAATAGCCAGATCCTGCCCGACGGCAAAAAACTGATGTGTGAAAGTAGCCTTAGAGTATCCAACCTACGGTATGTGTTTTATAGGAAGGCGGAGAGCTATTTAATGTCATGGGATAATCATCCCCTACTTAGCGAAGCGATGGCAGAGAAGGCCCCATTCTAGACAACAGCAACGGTTTAGGCGTCACTCAGCGAAAACTTTTTTTTTCGGTGCGGTAAATCCGCTTCATTTAACAGTTCAAGCAAGAGTAGATGTGATTTCATGAAAATTGCTGCCTGCTCCGCATAGAAAAATAACCTTAAACTTTGCGTGTGTGTGGGGGGGTTTATGCACTCCCCCCCACCCCTTTAGGGAGTCTGAAAAATGTGTCATAAATGGAGTTGTGTTTTTAAGGTGTAGAATTTCTGCACACGGAAAAAAAAAAAGCTGGTTCAAGTTTGCATCAAAAAGGGAAAAATGGATAAATATCCTCTGCAGTAAAATCAGAGCAGATTGTTAGTCCACATTTTGAAAAACGCAGGAGGGTGAAACTTATTTTGTGCTCATGATCTTAAGGTATTTTTTTTTCAAAGCTTTTTTCCCGGATGTACACTTTGGAATAATTGGAAAAAATGCCAGTTCAAGAGGTTTACATCTTCTTTATTATAATAATAATAATGTTTTATTAATTATCATTATTATAGTAAATTTTGGGTGAAAAAAAAGACACCCGAGGAAAGATAAGAAAAAGTGTGCAGTAAAAAAAAAAGAAAAAAGCAAAAAACAAGCTCAAATTACAATTAGAAAATTTCCCCCAAAAAATAAACATCAAGTTTGGGAATATGACCCTGAGAGGTGAATTTCCTACCATCACATTTGGACAGCGTTTATAAGCCAGCAGGAGACTTATGGTACCTCCTCTTGGGTTTAGGTCTAGGAGTCTGTCTATCTACTGCTCTAATTAAAAAGACCTCTATTCAAAGGGGAGGGGAGCAGGGCAAATTTATTTAGGTCTTATCTTCTAAATAATAGAGTATTATCAGGCTAGAGTCACACCCAGTGATCTGCAAACTTTTTCGTAACTTTTGCATTGGCGGTTGTAAAGCTAAATGCACATACCCTCTGAGCCTAAAGTCCGACGTATACACTCATGAGCCAGAAAAAGGACAAAAAAACAGAGATTTTTCCACCCTCTGCTAAAGGTAAATATTAACCCCTTTATCCCAAAGGGCGGTTTGCACGTTCATGACTGGGCCAATTTTTACAATTCTGACCACTGTCCCTTTATGAGGTAATAACTCTGAAACGCTTCCATGGATCCTGGTAATTCTGACACTGTTTTCTCGTGACATATTGTACTTCATGTTAGTGGTAAAATTTCATTCATATAACTTGCGTTTATTTGTGAAAAAAATGGAAATTTGGCGAAAATTTTGAAAATTTCGCAATTTTCCAACTTTGAATTTTTATGCCCTTAAATCACAGAGATACGGCACACAAAAAACTTAATAAGTAACATTTCCCACATGTTTACTTTACATCAGCACAATTTTGGAACCAAAATTTTTTTTTTTTGTTAGGAAGTTATAAGGGTTAAAAGTTGACCAGCGATTTCTCATTTTTACAACACCATTTTATTTTTACGGACAACATCACATTTGAAGCCACTTTGAGGGGTCTATATGATAGAAAATATCCAAAAGTGACACCATTCTAAAAACTGTACTCCTCAAAACTACATTCAAGAAGTTTATTAACCCTTCAGGTGCGTCACAGGAATTTTTTGAATATTTAAAAAAAATGAACATTTAACTTTTTTCGCAAAAAAAATATTTCACGTTCAATTTTTTTTATTTTACCAAGGGTAGAAGGAGAAATTGGACTGGAAAAGTTATTGTGCAATTTGTCCTGAGTACGCTGATACCTGATATGTGGGGGGAACCACTGTTTCGGCGCATGGCAGAGCTCAGAAGGGAAGGAGCGCCGTTTGACTTTTTCAATGCAAAATTGGCTGGAATTCTGATCGGACGCCATGTCACGTTTGGAGAGCCCCTGATGTACCTAAACAGTGGAAACCCCCCACAAGTGACCCCATTTTAGAAACTAGACCCCCAAGGAACTTATCTAGATATGTGATGCGAACTTTGAACCCACAAGGGCTTCACAGAAGTTTATAACATACAGCGGTACAATTAAAAAATCATATTTTTTACACAAAAATGATCTTTTCACCCCCAATTTTTATTTTCCCAAGGGTAGCAGGACCCTAAAAGTTATTGTGCAATTTGTCCTGAGTACGCTGATACCCCATATGTGGGTGTAAATGACTATTTGGGCGCATGGCAGAGCTCGGAAGGGAAGCAGCGCCATTTGACTTTTTTGGCTGGAATTGAGATCGGACACCATGTCGCGTTTGGAAAGCCCCTGATGTACCAAAACAGTGGAAACCCCCCACAAATGACACCATTTTAGATACTAGACCCCCCAAGGAACTTATCTAGATGTTTGGTGAGAACTTTGAACTCCCAAGGGCTTCACAGAAGTTTATAACGTACAGCCATACAATTATAAAATCATATTTTTTCCACAAAAATTATCTTTTCACCCTCAATTCTTACTTTCCCAAGGATAACAGGACCCTAAAAGTTATTGTGCAATCTGTCCTGAGTATGCTGATGCCCCATATGTGGGGGTAAACCACTATTTGGGTGCATGGCAGAGCTCGGAAGGAAAGCAGCGCCATTTGACTTTTTTGGCTGGAATTAAGATCGGACACCATGTCGCGTTTGGAAAGCCCCTTATGTACCTAAACAGTGGAATCCCCCCACAAGTGACCCCACTTTGGAAACTAGACCCCCTAAGGAACTTACCTAGATGTGTGGTGAGCACTTTGAACTCCCCCAGTGCTTCACAGAAGTTTATAACGCCCGGGCGTGAAAATAAAAAAATTGTATTTTTTCCACAAACATGATCGTTTAGTCCCCATTTTTTTATTTTCCCAAGGGTACCAGGAGAAAATGGACCCCAAAAGTTGTTGTCCAATTTGTCCTGAGTACACTGATACCCCATATGTGGGAGAAAACTACTGTATGGGCACACGTCGGGGCTTGGAAGGGAAGTAGTGACGTTTTGGAATGCTGACTTTGATGGAATGGTCTGCGGGTGTCATGTTGCCTTTGGAGAGCCCCTGATGTACCTAAACAGTGGAAATCCCCCCAAAAAGACACCATTTTGGAAACTATACCCACTAAGGAACTTATCTAGATGTGTGGTGAGCACTTTGAACCCCTAAGGGCTTCACAGAAGTTTATAACGCCCAGGCGTGAAAATAAAAAAATCATTTTTTTTCACACAAAAATGATATTTTTGCCCCCAATTTTTTATTTTCCTACGGGCAACAGGAGACATAGGACCCCAAAAGTTGTTTTGCAATTTGTTCTGAGTAGGTTGATACCCCATAAGTGGGGGTAAAACACTCTTTGGGCGCATGGCAGAGCTTGGAAGGGAAGGAGCACCGTTTGACTTTTTCAACGCAGAATTGGCTGGAATTGAGATCAGACGCCATGTTGCGTTTGGAGAGCACCTGATGTGCCCAAACAATGGAAACCCCCCCCAATTCTAACTCAAATCCTAACCCCAACACACCCCTAACCCTAATCTCAGCCCCAACCCTAGCCATAGCCCTAGCCCTAGCCCTAATGGGAAAATGGAAATAAATACATTTTTTTAATTTTATAATTTGTCCCTAACTAAGGGGGTGATAACGGGGGGTTTAATTTACTACTTATGGCGGTTTTTATGTTTGGCGGCTGTCACACGCTAAAAGACGCTTTTTATTGTAAAAATAGTTTTTGCATCACCACATATTGAGAGCTATAATTTTTCCGTATTTTGACCCACTGAGTTATGTGAGGTCTTATTTTATGTGGGACGAGTTGACGTTTTTATTGTTATCATGTTCGGGCACGTGACATTTTTTGATCGCTTTTTATTCCGATTTTTGGGTCGCAGAATGACCAGCGTTTCATGAATTTCTTTTGGGGGGTGCATCACTGTTCCGTGTGCGGTAAAATTGACAAAGCGGTTTTATTCTTCGGGTCAGTACGGTTACAGCGATACCTCATTTATGTCATTTTTTTATGTTTTGGCGCTTTTATGCAATAAAAACAATTTTATATAAAAAATAATTATTTTTGCATCGCTTTATTTTGCGAGCTATAACTTTTTTATTTTTTCTCTGATGATGCTGTGTGGCAGCTCGTTTTTTGCAGGACAAGATGATGTTTTCAGCTGTATCATGGATATTTATATGCGTCTTTTTGATCGCACGTTATTGCACTTTTTGCTCGGCGGTATGATAATAAATCATTATTTTTTGCTTCATTTTTTATTTTTTAAGGGGTTCGCTAAAGGGGTTAACTAATGGAACAGTTTTATAGAGCAGGTCGGTACGGAGGCGGCGATACCAAATATGTGTACTTTTATTGTTTTTTTTTTTTTTATTTCCAAAAAATGAATTTATTAGGGAATATTTTTTTTTTAATTTATTTAGCGATTTTTAAAAAAATTATTTTTACACTTTTTTTTTAAACTTTATTAGGTTGTCCCAGGGGGGACATCACTGTCCTGTGACAGATCGCTGATCTGTCACATCACAGATCACTGTGACAGATCAGCAATCTGTCACAGGCAGTGTGCAGGTTTCCTCCTTGCCTGCGCTTTGCAGGCACTGAGGAAGCCAGCTCCCTGCAGGCCCCCAAAGGTCCCCGTCGCCATCTTGGATCCGGGGACCTGCAGGGAAAGAGCCTCCCGCTGCAGCGCTGCACATTGCGCTGCTGTGGGGGGCTCAGGGAAGCACAGAGGGAGCCCCCTCCCTGCCGATGCTTCCCTTTAACCCCTGGTACAACGTGATCGTGTTTGATCGCGGTGTGCAAGGGGTTAACGTGTCGGGGGCGGTCCGTGACCGCCCCTGACACATAGTGCCAGGTGTCAGCTGTGATAATCAGCTGACACCCGGCCGCGATCAGCGGTGCTCACCACATGGGCGCCGCTGATCGCGCTAGACGTACTATCCCATCCATGGGCATAGGGTCCCGGGTCCCATGGACGGGGTAGTACGTCTGATGTCAGAAAAGGGTTAAAATATATGGCTAAGTGCATGAATGCAGGGCGCACAGCATGCTTGTGAAGGATTGCCATGAAAGTAAAAATAAAGATTATTATTATTATTATTATTATTATTATTAAAGTGGCTTAAAAATCCGCACCAAATTCTCACGTGTTACTTGGATTTGGTGCCAGGTCTAGCAGCTGATTTCTCATATAACATTGCAATGAATGAAGCCCACAAAACCACAGAGCAATAGAGCATGCTGGGGATCAGAACATGTGCAGATTGTCGAGAAACAGCAGAGGATTTTATACGCTTGGGATTTGTTGGCCATCTAGTAACATCACACTGTCTGTTGTTGCAACATTTAATTTGATTTCACAAAGGTTCTTTCCCAGGTGAAATTCAGGGCTCCCTACAGTCCTAAATCTGTTGGGAAAGTCCCTATTTTTTTAGACCATAAAAGCCCTGTCATAAAGTCGGTGGTCTTAGGAGAGTCTGGTTGCGTTCCCCGGGCAGGATTGGGATTGTGTCCTAAACATTGTGGTTCCCCCAACACTATTTTGAACAATTGTACTAATGATACCGTCTTTGTGCCGCGTGGCTAAATACTGCGCTGAAAAACCAGAAGACCTTTCAACTTGTACTGCAAAAATGCAAAGTTTTCGAAGACACATTCCTAAAAACTGGGCTACAATTTTCAAGGTTCAAGTCTAGTTCTCAAATTTTAGGAGACATGTATTGGCTGAAGAAACTTTACTTGAAGGTAGCATATACACTGCTCAAAAAAATAAAGGGAACACTTAAACAACAGAATATACCTCCAAGTAAATCAAACTTCTGTGAAATCAAACTGTCCACTTAGGGAGCAACACTGATTGACAATCAATTTCACATGCTGTTGTGCAAATGGAATAGACAACAGATGGAAATTATTGGCAATTATCAAGACACACTCAATAAAGGAGTGGTTCTGCAGGTGCGGACCACAGACCACATCTCAGTACCAATGCTTTATGGCTGATATTTTTGTCACTTTTGAATGTTGGTTGTGCTTTCACACTCGTGGTAGCATGAGATGAACTCTACAACCCACACAAGTGGCTCAGGCAGTGCAGCTCATCCAGGATGGCACATCAATGCGAGCTGTGGCAAGGTTTGTTGTGTCTGTCAGCGTAGTGTCCAGAGGCTGGAGGTGCTACCAGGAGATGGGCCAGTACACCAGGAGACGTGTAGGGAGCCGTAGGAGGGCAACAACCCAGCAGCAGGACCGCTACCTCAGCCTTTGTGCAAGGAGGAACAGGAGGAGCACTGCCAGAGCCCTGCAAAATGAACTCCAGCAGGCCACAAATGTGCATGTGTCTGCACAAACTGTTAGAAACTGACTCCATGTGTTAGGAGTCAGATTTCTGCCTCTCCTTTGCTGAAATCTAGATCCTCACATTCTGCAGTCTCCTGCTCTTCTTCTGCTGTAGAGGAGGCTGCAGAGGAGATTGCCTTGCAGCGACTATCTCCAGAGGCTAAGTCCTCTACCCCTGCATCTGAGCATGCTCATGGGACGAACTCCCATTGGAGTTCGGGAGTCAGGTGTTCAGGTCCTGTGTCGGATCTCATTAGCTCCTCTTGGAGACCTGGAGATTTCCGGAAGGTCCCGTTCGCTATAAAAAGCATGCATGGCTATTCCGCCATGCGCTAGTATAGCCATACTTCTGCTGTATGTTTGTTGATGGATGCATGGACTGGATAATGACTCATTGCAGACCCCTACCCTCTGATACTACATCTGTGAGAGTGCCAGAGTTATTGCCAGTGTCAGCGCCAGCGCGCTATTGCTCCATTGCTTCAGCAGCCTAGCGTCAGCATTGCGCCTGCTAGATAGCAGTGTCATTGCAGCGGCTCTGTCTTTGCCACGCTGCAGTTGCAGCTCTTCGTGCGTTCGCGGTTGCGACGCTCTACACCCGTTTCCTGTCGGTAGGTCTAGACAGAGTAAGTACCGCCATCTAGTGCTACTCCGGTGACTAGATACCGCGGGTGCAGCGCTGTAGTTCTGTGTCTCCTAAACAGACTCAGCGCTTTTGTATTTATTATTGTTTCCAGGACTCTTTGAGTTTAACAGAGTCTGTGCAGTGCACTTTGGGTGCAGTTAACCTTGTACACACTTCTGTCAGATTGTTCTGTCGTCACCTAGCAGCAGTTATTACATCCTCTGCACGGTGGACCCCGAGTGGCGAAGGCACTTTATTTATATTTTTATTTAGTGCCTTCCGCCACTCCTAACACCATGAGGATGGTCTGAGTGCCTGAAGTCCACAGATGGGGGTTGTGCTCCACCCGCCGGGGAACAGCGCTTACTGTAGCGCTTGTTCCCCGGTGGCTGTCTGTGTGGTACTGATGCGGCACACGGTTGCCACACTTGTGCCACACGAAGTACACACATGGACACGGATATCTCCATTACCGGTTTCCGTTTTTTTAGCACAAACTCAGTGCAAAATGGCCGTCGTACGGTGCATTTTCCACTTGTAAGCCTTCCTGCCTTTTTTTCATATGTATCCACAATAAAGGACATTTTTTGGGGACGGTGAGTGCCATGCTCTCTTTTCTACATGGTGAATTTACTTGAAGGTAGGCATTCCAGAAAACTGAGTAGAAAAAAGACTGGATTTGGTAAAGCCATGTTCAAAAGTTGAGATTGACTGCAATAAAATAAGCAAGATTAGTACAAAAAAAAAAACCTTAGTATTTTTTTTAAATGAGCAGGACACAAATTTTCAGCACGGGGCAGGAGCAGTTTGTGAGAGCCCTATTGCGGACAACACAAATCTACAACGCGTGCATGAGCTGTAAATAGTATTGAGCACGGCAGTATCAGTAGCACAAAGGAGGGTTAATTATAGGCTACAACGTATCTTTAGGGATTGTAGAAAACATTTTTTTGTACTTAAAGGGGTTGTCTAATCCAGGGGCAGACACAAAGGGAAAAGGGTTCTTTGCAATTCAATAGCTCATCATAATGCACAATTCCTCTTGCTTTGGAGGTGGTGGTGGCCCCCTTGCCTCTTGGGCCCCTGTGTGGCTGCACCAAAGTTATGTCCAGCCCTTGTCTAATCTACTTTCTTCAGGTTCATGCCACTCCTCTACATCGCTGCCTCCTGCTTGCCAGAGGGCGGTGCGCTCCAGAAGACTGACAGTTCAGACCAGTGACATGGTCGTCTGAACTACAGACTTCGGACGCTGCAAGCAGAGATGGCTTTACCTCGGCAGCATGGAAGCGCAGGGGCACAGAGGTGCAGAGCTGCAACTGCAAGCTTGAAAAATGTGTGCACATTGCTTAGGAGACTGACCACCTCTGAAGCAATGCAACTGTGGCTGTTAACCTAGGCAATATGCAGAAACCAAAACCATAAAAATGTATCTGTTCTTGAGAATGAAGAGGATTTTTAAGAAGCGCTATATTGCATGTTTTAACAACCACTTTGCTTTTTACCATTTTAAGAAGTTGAGACAACCCCTTTAAGTCACTGATCGCTAAGCGATTTTCAAGGTATCAGTTCAGCTCCTGGGTTTTAATAGATGCATATTGGCTGAGGAAGCTACGCTTGGATGTTGGCAAGTCACTTAGGAGGTCTACTTGTTTTTCACTTTTTCTTAAATATGTCATCACTTTCATCACAATTCATGTCTCAGAACATTTATCATACAGTGATGGCGACTTTCTGCTATTTTGCTTTCCACCTGTCACTTTTCAAAATTGATTAGAAAAGTGGGAGGGGATTGGCAGTATAAGCGGAGGCTTCCAGATTGGCAGATTATACTATAACTTATGCTAGAAATTTGATGGACAAAATTTATTGAGAGGTGAGTTTTTAAATAACAATATCCTTGTTAAATAACAAGGTATGGTTTAAGAATGGCATAGGAAATGTGGATCATGTTTACATCTTAAAGAAGCACTCTTCCTCTTCCTCCTCCCATCAAAGTTGTTATCCTCTTAATATATTGCATATTATACAGCACTGTCTACATACAATTGCTCATTTTCCCTTCCTACCCAGCTAATTCTTCTCTTTTCCATTAGACCTATGACATCACCTGATTAAAGCCAGACTAGCTGAATCCTTCTAAGTTCTATGCAGAAACAGGAGGTCAATTTTCCCTGTATGACATATAAGTCACTGCAAAAGTCCCTGGCAGAGGGAGGAGGGAGCAGCTGGGTCAGGAGATGAAGAAGGGAATGATAAATGCAGGGAAAAAGAATCTTCCTGTTTCTAAATAGAAATTAAGGAAAGAGAGCGCACATAGGGCAATAAAAGTGATTTTTTGGGGTGACAATACACGGTTAGTGCATTCACCTTTATAGGTTGTGAACAGTCACAACCCCTTGCAGAATGTGAAAGGAACCAGTGGTCGCTGCAGACTCCCGTAGATACCAATGTCACAAAGGAGGAAGAAAAAGAATTCCTTTGGCCCTGAGGAAGTGGCAGATCTGCCACGAAACGCATTGGCACAATAAAGCTATGAAGAATATTTCTGTCCTTGTGTGGCTAGCCCAGATACATTGAAAAACCCGATCTTTTTCTTCCTCCTTTGTGACATTGTTTCTAAATAGAGCAGAGAAAAGAGAAGAATCATCTTGGTAGAAATTCAAAATGAGCAATTGTAAGTGCACAGTGCTATATAATACGATGACTGCAATATATTAAGAGGATAAAAACTTTAATATCTATCTATTATCTAACCATCAATCATCTGTCTATCATCTATCTATCCATTATCTATCTTTTATCTATCTATCTATCTATCTATCTATCTATCTATCATCTATCTATTATTTATCTATTTTCTATCTATCTATCTATCTATCTATCTATCTATCTATCTATCTATCTGTCTATTGTGAGACAGTGACCTGCATTGTTGTAAATGTCTGGTATGTGTCGTAAATGAGAAGGTCCTCTGAGCTGTAAGCCTGATATGTTGCTCTGGGACCTACAGTTCTAAGAGTCTTGTTTTTGTTTCTAAAGGGTGGCTTACAGGGTTAATCGGAGCGCTGGGGGGGACTGGCTAAACACACACACCTCCCACCTTTGGGGGTGGTTTCAGCTGCATAATGTAACTGTGGTTTGATCACATGATTGATGTTGTAAGGTCCTGGATGGTCTCTGTGTTGGAAGATCCTGTGCGTGGACTGGATTCCTGAAGAGCACATGGTGAGGCCATGGACCTGAATGGTCTCTGTGTTGGAAGGTCCTGTGGGTGGATTGCTGAAGAGCACAGTGTGAGACCAGGTACCTGCAGAGCCTGTGATGGCTAACTGTGGTGGGGAAGTTACCATCCTTCTGAGGGTCTGGACTGTCGGGTTTGGCCTGCGGAACAAGTCATAGTCTGGGACAGTGATCCCAGTTAGGCAGCTTCCCCGGGAACCTAGGACTGACAAGGAGTCAGCGTGTGGAGCGGAGCTTCTGGAAGGTAACCCAGAGTATGGGGGAACTGTGTGTACTGGTGAGGGTCAGTTAATGAACTGTGTGGTCACCCACGGTAACTGGATAAAGTAAGGTCCAGCGTGTTTAGAAACTGCAGTCTAACGTTGTGTGTCATGAAGTAAACTGTGAAAGAGACATTGGCATGGTGTACGGTCGCCCACGGTAACTGGACAAAGAGAAGTCCGACATGTTTAGTGACTGCGACGTAAAGCCGTGAACTATAAAGTGCTATGGACTATATGTTAGGTCTGTGATATATAACATGAGAAAATAGGACCGTTGGCACAACCCTATAGTATTTTGTGGTGCACAAGTAGGATCCCAATCCGTGACTTGTAATATACAGAAACTTGGCACACACTCCTGAATTCTGATGCAGAAAGGTGATTTTTAATAAAGTACAGTACATACATACAGACGTTTCGGTCTATGACCTTCATCAATGTACAAAGGCTGTACTGTGAGCTCAGGAAAACTGGGCATGAATAGAAAAAATCCGGTGGGTGAGGAGGCACAGGAGGTAGTCTCTCGTGATTTAGTTGTGGCAGGTGGACGCGGTATCCGCCGCGAATCAATAGCGCTATTGATTCGCGGCGGATACCGCGTCCACCTGCCACAACTAAATCACGAGAGACGGCCTCCTGTGCCTCCTCACCCACCGGATTTTTTCTATTCATGCCCAGTTTTCCTGAGCTCACAGTACAGCCTTTGTACATTGATGAAGGTCATAGACCGAAACGTCTGTATGTATGTACTGTACTTTATTAAAAATCACCTTTCTGCATCAGAATTCACGATTGTGTGCCAAGTTTCTGTATATTATTGTGATATATAACATGGCCTACAGTGGTTTATGAGTGTATAATAAACCGCATGGACTGTTTGAGTGGAAAAAACGTTCCTGTGTGCCTTCATCCCAGTGCCAAGCGAGTGACCCCCAACACATTCAGTAAGTGCTGTCTTACACTATCTATCTATCTATCTATCTATCTATCTATCTATCTATCTATCTATCTATCTATCTATCCATTATCTATGTATCTGTACCTGTATCCGGATGATCCATTTGTTGATGAGTTCTCTGGTAAGTTTGAAACATTGCAGACGAAACAACACTCTGGTCAATTGGGACAAGGGAGAATGGAGACAAGGAAATCTCGAAGTGACTGGAAGTTCTTTTGAACACACATAAGACTTCCTTCACACTTGGTTTGTGATGGGATATTATTGTTGCTACTGTTGGATGTTGATGTGGTGACTAATCACCTTTAAAGAAGAGAAATAAGATGGTGTGCCTCTTTAAAAGTATTCGGATGTAGTGGCACTTTGTGGTAGGGTGGTTCCGCACTCAGAGATGGCGACAGAATACACACCTACAGTTATCAGTTGAAAAACTTTGGTCTCAAGAAGGCAACAGAGTCAACAGGTTGGAGAGATAGAAAATTGTCACTTTCAACATTTGGTTTACATTCATAACAACCTGAGTGTGACAGAGGTTCTACAGTTGTAAGTATCAGTAAATGGTGGAAAGCCAAGTGTGTTATAGGTGTCAGCCAAGTGTTATAAGTGTAAAACCAAGTGACCATGAAGGAGTTTGGAACCAGCACTGTGAGGGTGTAGGGTTCGAGCAGGCTCACAGGATGCAGTGACGAGACACGAGACTGAATGTGGGGTGAAATAAACTTTTATAAGTTTTAAAGCCGCAAGGGCTAAAACTGCTTAAATCAGGCAAAAGGGGAAACACTTATTTGTCCTCGCAGGGACTCGTAAAACAACATTAAAAAAAACAAAAAGGGTCCTTATTTTCTCTATAATACACTTAGCCTTCCGGGCGTCGCTCGAGTTCACGACCACTCAGGGGTTGCAGATGTGGCTGCCTTGTAATCCACGACTTCCCGGAAGGACTTGTGCTTGTCCAGCCCCGAAGAGACCAGAACGATGGGGCGCAGCAGGCCCTTAAGAAACTGGACGGTGGGGCGCAACGGGCCCTGTAGTAACCAGAACGATGGGGCACAACAGGCCCTGAAGAAACCGGAACGATGGGGCACAACAGGCCCTGAAGAAACTGGGCGGTGGGGCGCAACGGGCCCTGAAGAAATGGGGTCGGTGGGGCACAACGGGCCCTGAAGAAGCTGGCACGGTGGGGCACAACAGGCCCTGAAGAAATGGGGTCGGTGGGGCACAACGGGCCCTGAAGAAGCTGGCACGGTGGGGCACAACAGGCCCTGAAGAAGTGGGGTCGGTGGGGCACAACGGGCCCTGAAGAAACTGTTCAGGGGGTCAATCTCCCAGGCGTCCGTTTAGAGGCGCTCGTTCCCCAGCCAGGTCATGACGCAGTTTCAAAAAAGACATAAACGTTAACAAATTCTGCTCAGTGTCCCCTCAGTAACCGGGACGGGCTCTGCGGCCGCCTATAGCGAGGTGACGTCCCCTGAGGTCGGTGATGACGGGGCCGCAGCTGTGGGAGAAGACAGGGGGGCAGTGTCCTGGCCACTGTACCGGATTGCTGTGTCGTCGCAGCGGTCGCCTGAGATCCCGGTCCTGTCACACCACGGAGGGAATCAGCGGCCGTCACTTTATCTGAATCTTTGCGGGGGGAAACTCCCGGGGAGAGTCTCTTACGTGTCAACCTTCGGTAAGTCTCAAATTTCCCTTTTTCAATCTCCTGCCTGTCTCTCTTTTCCACACCGTCAGTTGCCACAGTCCTCTCTCTGCCGCACGGCTTCCTCTCTCCTGTCAGGCTCTCTGCCAACTGCCACCTCAGCGCGTCCCCTGCTCCTTTTACCCTCGCCCCGCCCCCTGTTGCCCTGACAACTTCAGTCGCATGTCTCCCTTTGTAATCCCCCTGATGTGGTTTCTTCAACAACCCTGATGGCGGTCCCCCTGGTTCTAGCCCAATCACTGTATGGGGGTCCTCCTCCCCACAAGGGTATGCTGAGATGCTGAGTAAAGGACACACCGACTGTTGCAGAGTAAATTCTTGCCTCATGTATGGCTTTGTTTCATCAAGATCATTACCTCATATAGGACCTTGTAACCATCAAGCTTGTAACTTCACGTGTAACCACTCAGCCAAGTGTTACAAGTGTAAAACCAATGGACCATAAAGCATGTTGGAACCAACACTGAGAAAGTGACACAAAGACTATTGAAGAGTAAAGGATGGGCTGCTGAGGAATTTGCCAGCACACCAATGCAAGTATCAGCAAATTATCACAAATGTAACCCACTGTTATGGGGATGAATTGCCTACCTCTGTTCAAGTTATCATGTTGCCTCTTGTGAGACTTTAAGGGTACGTGCACACGCTGCGGATTCCGCTGCGGACCCACAGCAGTTTTAGCTGCGGTGTACAGTACCATTCAAATGAATGGTAAAAAAAAACCGCTGTGTAGACATTGCGGAAAAATCCACGCGGATTTGCTGCGGTTTTGAAACCGCAGAAAGAATTGACATGTCAATTCTTTCTGCGGAATCCGCTGCGGGTTCCTATCTCCACCATTGTGGAGATAGTGAATCCGCAGGACCAAACCGCAGTCAAAACCGCAGATAATCCGCAGGTCTTTTGACCTGCGGTTTATCTGCGGTTTTTGCAAAATCCGTGCGGATTAATCCGCAGCGGATTCCGCATCGTCTGCACACACCCTAAAACCATCAAGCTTGTTGTTCATGTAAGACTGTGTAACCATCAAGCTTGTTGTCTCGTATAAAACTGTTTATTATTAAGTTTGTTTCTTTCTTGTACGCAAAAGTATTGAACTGAAATCTGTGTGTGACTGCATCCTTCTGCCATCTCTGAGGGGGAGTCATTTGACCACCATGGTCCCCTACATCCTTATTTATTTAAAGGGCCATACCCTTCTTCATATCTTCCCAAGAGGGAGTACTAGCCCACATTAACATTCAAACAAGCCTAACCCATTAATATGCAGACAGTGTTAGCCAACAAATGAGTGACATCTGAAAACTTGAGATGATGCTATATTAGGGAGGGGAGTCCTGGCATGTTGTAGAGATAGGCTCAGCGCCTAGTACCATGAGATGGCTACCTAAGGTGGGTAATCAAGCCCCAACGTTAGCATATGCCTTGTCCTAAGAGCCTATTCTCTAAATAACAAGCTGAGTGATGGGTGTAGGGTCTGGAATAAGTGCCACAGCTGGAAGAGAGGATGCTAAGACTGCAGGTCTGTTCACTGTGATGACATCCGAGAGATGTTTGGGAGCCACTAGTGATACCACCACAATGCCGAACTCGGGCAGATCATTTATTTATATTGCCATAGTGATGATCCAGCATTAGTCAGGACTTGTCATTTCTGCACCATACAATAACATCAAGTCCTCATATAACCTTAAAGTTGTAGCCGTTTCTACACACAGTGGGGACAGATCACTGGAATCCTCAGTGTAAGGCTGAGTGCAGACGTACTTTTTGGCCCTGCGGATTTTTCCGCGCAGAATGGAAGAAATCTGCAGGTCAAATGACCTGCATTTTTCCTGCGGATTTCCTCCATTTTTCATGCGGTTTTTGTGCGGTTTTCCATTGCAGTTTTCCCCCTGCGGACTTGGTGACAGGGGAGATGGAAAACCGCACAAAAGAAGTAACATGCTGCAGATTTTGTACCGCGGGAAAACCGCCCGGAAAATCCACAGCGTCTGCACAGCGTTTTTTTTTTTACATTGATTTTAAGGCTGAGTTCACACGTGGCGTTTTTTTCGCGTTTCTGTGGCGGTTTTGCTGCGAAAACGCGAAAAATAAGCATCCCAGGCATTCATATGGGATTCCGCAATGCTGTGCTAATGCTGCGGTTTTTACCGCGGCGGAATCGCTTCGCGGTAAAAAACGCAGCATGCTCATTAATTTGCGGAATCGCGGCGATCCCGCACCCATAGGAATGCATTGTTCCGCTTACTTCCCGCATGTGGCTGTGCACACCATGCGGAAAGTAAGCAGAACATTTGTGGATGGTACCCACGGTCCGGAGGAGAGGAGACTGTCCTCCGGGCTTTGGGTACCATAATCCTGTAAAAAATAGAATTTAAAATAAAAAATATTGTCATTCTTACCTTCCGGCGTCCCGCGCAGCCTTCCCGCCTCTCTCCACGCTCCCGGTCCCAGTAAGCCTTTGCGAAAATGCCCGCGATGGCGTCCGTTCTCGCGGGATCGCGAAGTCTCGCAGTCATTCGCGCGACGTCATCGCGAATGACCGCGAGACGTCGCGATCCCGCGAGAACGGACGTCATCGCGGGCATTTTCGCAAAGGATTACTAGGAACGGCTGCGCGGGACGTCGGAAGGTAAGAATAACACCATTTTTTATTTTTTTTTACATTCTATCTTTTACTACTGATGCCGCATAGGCAGCCTCAGTAGTAAAAAGTTGGTCACACTTGTCAAACACTATGTTTGACGAGTGTGACCAACCTGTCAATCAGTTCTCCAAGCGATGCTACAGATCGCTTGGAAAACGCTAGCAATTCTGCAAGCTAAATACGCTTGCAAAATACTAGTTTTTCCGCGGGAAAATCGCAGGAATTTAAAATTGGAATGGAATTCCGGAATTCTCGCGGTAACTTCCGCGAGAGTTCCGGTACGTGTGCATATAGCCTAAATGTGTGTCACTGTGTTACTCTCTGTTTGTGTGTGAAATATACAGATTACACGTCAGGATGCGAGAAATTCAGGTGACATGTATCATGAGTGATTGTACCCGAGCTCTTGTAGGACGAGTTTTGTGAGTGATGCATCACCCGAGCCTCTTTGGCAGATCTAGGGCCCCTCACGTGTCTTCATTATTCTCAGGGTGGAAATAGGTCACAGGTGATGACACCTGAGGAGGTGACGATTGTCAATACCGCTAGCATAGCCCTCAACTATTCTGAGCATTTACACACTGCTTACAATATGCGTGCACCAGATTTGCCAACTTGAGGACTTTTTCAAGTGTATTTTGTATCATGGAGGGCTGTAAGTGGGCTGACTACATGAAATACAAGTTTTACAACTTACAGTTACACACCTGCCCAGGTATTCCAGGCTCTGTTTCCTTCCCTGGTTTTACTGCCCCTGTTGTGCTACACACTGGGGTTTGCAGGTTGCTTGGAGTTGATCAGTTGACATAATCTCCCTAGACTTATTTAAGGTCTATTTAGATACACACCTGTGTCTTGGAATTGAGACTATTCCTATGTTTGGTGAGCGCCATCATCTGTGCTTCTGTGTTTGTGCTTGCATTCATTCCTGTTGGGATCTGCTTCATTCATCTGAGACTCTTGCTTGCTGCATCAATACCAGGGGTCTGTGTGCATATCCGGAATGAAGCTTAGTGAGTCCACTTTACCTGGTAAACTTTCCCTTAGGCCTCTTTTACACGTCCGTATATTTCTGGTACCGGAAATACCGGTACCGGAGATATCCGTGTCCATGTGTGTACTACGTGTGGCACAAGTGTGGCAACCGTTTGCTGCATCAGTACCACACGGACATCCACCGGGGAAGAAGCGCTACAGTAAGCGCTGTTCCCCATCAGGTGGTGCTGAAGCCGACTCTTATCGTTCTCCCCTGCTCTGCCAGCGAGCAGAGTAGAATGATGAGCGTTACCGTATATTAACCCCTTCACCCCCAAGGGTGGTTTGCACGTTCATGACCGGGCCAATTTTTACAATTCTGACCACTGTACCTTTATGAGGTCATAACTCTGGAACGCTTCCATTGATCCCGGTGATTCTGACATTGTTTTCTCGTGACATATTGTACTTCATGTTAGTGGTAAAATTTCATTCAAATAACTTGCGTTTATTTGTGAAAAAAATGGAAATTTGGCAAAAATTTTGAAAATTTCGCAATTTTCCAACTTTGAATTTTTATGCCCTTAAATCACAGAGATACGGCACACAAAAAACTTGAAAAGTAACATTTGCCACATGTTTACTTTACATCAGCACAATTTTGGAACCAAAATTTGTTTTTGTTAGGAAGTTATAAGGGTTAAAAGTTGACCAGCGATTTCTCATTTTTACAACACCATTTTATTTTTAGGACCACATCACATTTGAAGCCACTTTGAGGGGTCTATATGATAGAAAATACCCAAAAGTGACACCATTCTAAAAACTGAACCCCTTAAGGTGCTCAAAACCACATTCAAGAAGTTTATTAACCCATTAGGTGCGTCACAGGAATTTTTTTGAATATTTAAAAAGAAATGAACATCTAACTTTTTTTCACAAAAAAAATACTTCAGGTTCAATTTTTTTTATTTTACCAAGGGTAACAGGAGAAATTGGACTGCAAAAGTTATTGTGCAATTTGTCCTGAGTACGCTGATACCTGATTTGTGGGGGGGAATGACTGTTTCGGCGCATGGCAGAGCTCAGAATGGAAGGAGCGCCGTTTGACTTTTTCAATGCAAAATTGGCTGGAATTCAGATCGGACGCCATGTCAGGTTTGGAGAGTCCCTGATGTACCTAAACAGTGGAAACCCCCTACAAGTGACCCCATTTTGGAAACTAGACCCCCCAAGGAACTTATCTAGATATGTGGTGAGAACTTTGAACCCACAAGTGCTTTACAGAAGTTTATAACGTACAGCGGTACAATTAAAAAATCATATTTTTTCCACAAAAATGATCTTTTCACCCCAATTTTTATTTTCCCAAGGGTAACAGGACCCTAAAAGTTATTTTGCAATTTGTCCTGAGTACGCTGATACCCCACATGTGGGGGTAAACCACTATTTGGGCGCATGGCAGAGCTCGGAAGGGAAGCAATGCCATTTGACGTTTTTGACTGGAATTGAGATCGGACACCATGTCGCGTTTGGAAAACCCCTGATGTACCAAAACAGTGGAAACCCCCCACAAATAACACCATTTTGGAAACTAGACCCCCTAAGGAACTTATCTAGATGTGTGGTGAGAACTTTGAACCCCCATGGGCTTCACAGAAGTTTATAACATACAGCCATACAATTAAAAAATCATATTTTTTCCACAAAAATGATCTTTTCACCCTCAATTCTTATTTTTCCAAGGGTAACAGGACCCTAATAGTTATTGTGCAATTTGTCCTGAGTACGCTGATACCCCACATGTGGGGGTAAACCACTATTTGGGCGCATGGCAGAGCTCGGAAGGGAAGCAGCGCCATTTGACGTTTTTGGCTGGAATTGAGATCGGACACCATGTCGCGTTTGGAAAACCCCTGATGTACCAAAACAGTGGAAATCCCCCACAAATGACACCATTTTGGAAACTAGACCCCCTAAGGAACTTATCTAGATGTGTGGTGAGAACTTTGAACCCCCATGGGCTTCACAGAAGTTTATAACATAAAGCCATACAATTAAAAAATCATATTTTTTCCACAAAAATGATCTTTTCACCCTCAATTCTTATTTTTCCAAGGGTAACAGGACCATAAAAGTTATTGTGCAATTTGTTCTGAGTACGCTGATACCCCACATGTGGGGGTAAACCACTATTTGGGCGCATGGCAGAGCTCGGAAGGGAAGCAGCGCCATTTGACGTTTTTGGCTGGAATTGAGATCGGACACCATGTCGCGTTTGGAAAACTCCTGATGTACCAAAACAGTGGAAACCCCCCACAAATGACACCATTTTGGAAACTAGACCCCCTAAGGAACTTATCTAGATGTGTGGTGAGCACTTTGACCCCCCCCAGTGCTTCACAGAAGTTTATAATGCCCGGGCGTGAAAATAAATAATTCGTATTTTTTCCACAAGCATGATATTTTAGTCACCATTTTTTTATTTTCCCAAGGGTACCAGGAGAAATTGGACCCCAAAAGTTGTTGTCCAATTTGTCCTGAGTATGCTGATACCCCATATGTGGGAGAAAACTACTGTATGGGCACACGTCGGGGCTCGGAAGGGAAGTAGTGACGTTTTGGAATGCAGACTTTGATGGAATGGTCTGCGGGTGTCATGTTGCGTTTGGAGAGCCCCTAATGTACCTAAACAGTGGAAACCCCCCACAAATGACACCATTTTGTAAACTAGACCCCCAAGGAACTTATCTAGATGTGTGGTGAGCACTTTGAACCCCCCAGTGCTTCACAGAAGTTTACAACGCCCGGGCGTGAAAATAAAAAATTCGTATTTTTTCCACAAACATGATCTTTTAGTCACCATTTTTTTATTTTCCCAAGGGTACCAGGAGAAATTGGACCCCAAAAGTTGTTGTCCAATTTGTCCTGAGTATGCTGATACCCCATATGTGGGTGAAAACTACTGTATGGGCACACGTCGGGGCTCGGAAGGGAAGTAGTGACGTTTTGGTATGCAGACTTTGATGGAATGGTCTGCGGGTGTCATGTTGCCTTTGGAGAGCCCCTAATGTACCTAAACAGTGGAAACCCCCCAGAAATGACCCCATTTTGAAAACTAGACCCACTAAGGAACTTATCTAGATGTGTGGTGAGCACTTTGAACCCCCAAGGGCTTCACAGAAGTTTATAATGCCAGGGCATGAAAATAAAAAAATCGTATTTTTTCCAGAAACATGATCAATTAGTCCCCAATTTTTTCATTTTCCCAAGGGTAACAGGAGAAATTGGACCCCAAAAGTTGTTGTCCAATTTGGCCTGAGTACGCTGACACCCCATATGTGGGAGAAAACTACTGTATGGACACACGTCGGGGCTCGGAAGGGAAGCAGTGACGTTTTGGAATGCAGACTTTGATGGAATGGTCTGCGGGTGTCATGTGCGTTTGGAGAGCCCCTGATGTACCTAAACTATTGAAACTCCCCACAAGTGACCCCATTTTGGACACTAGACCCCCCACGGAACTTATCTAGATGTGTGGTGAGCACTTTGAACCCCCAAGTGCTTCACAGAAGTTTATAACACTCGGACGTGAAAATAAAAAAATCATTTTTTTCCACAAAAATGATATTTTTGCCCCCAATTTTTTATTTTCCTAAGGGTAACAGGAGAAATTGGACCCCAAAAATTGTTTTGCAATTTGTCCTGAGTAGGCTGATACCCTACATGTGGGGGTAAAACACTGTTTGGGCGCATGGCAGAGCTTGGAAGGGAAGGAGCACCATTTGACTTTTTCAACTCAGAATTGGCTGGAATTGAGATCAGACGCCATGTTGCATTTGGAGAGCCCCTGATGTGCCCAAACAGTGGAAACCCCCAATTATAACTCCAATCCTAACCCCAACACACCCCTAACCCTAATCTGAGCCCTAACCCTAGCCCTAGCCCTAACCCTAGCCCTAACCCTAGCCCTAACCCTAACCCTAACCCTAGCCCTAACCCTAGCCCTAACCCTAAGGCTGTGTGCACACGCTGCGGATTTTGCTGCGGTTCCGCAGCGGTTTTGGCTGCTGCGGACCCCAGTACCATGATTCCCTATGGGAATCAAAAACCGCAGTGCAGACGGTGCGGAATTTTCCGCGCGGATTATCTGCGGTTTTCAATCCGCAGAAAGAATTGACATGTCAATTCTTTCTGCGGATTCTCCTGCGGTTTGCCATCTCCTCTATTGAGGAGATGAAAAACCGCAGGACAAAACCGCAGAGCAATCTGCAGGTAAAACCGCAGGTCTTTTGACCTGCGGTTTCACCTGCGGATTTTACAAAATCCGCGCGGATGAATCCGCACCTAATCCGCAGCGTGTGCACACAGCCTTACCCTAACGGGAAAATGGAGATAAATACTTTTTTTTTAGTTTTAATATTTTTCCCTAACTAAGGGGGTGATAACGGGGGGTTTGATTTACTATTTATGGCGGTTTTTATTTTTGGCAGCTGTCACACGCTAAAAGACGCTTTTTATTGTAAAATAGTTTTTGCATCACCACATTTTGAGAGCTATAATTTTTCCGTATTTTGACCCACTGAGTCATGTGAGGTCTTATTTTTTGCGGGACGAGTTGACGTTTTTATTGGTACCATTTTCGGGCACGTGACATTTTTTGATCGCTTTTTATTCCTATTTTTGGGACGCAGAATGAACAAAAACCAGCGTTTCATGAATTTCTTTTGGGGGAGTGCGTTTACACCGTTCCGCGTGCGGTAAAATTGATAAAGCGGTTTTATTCTTCGGGTCAGTACGGTTACAGCGATCCCTCATTTAGGTCGTTTTTTTATGTTTTTGTCGGTTTTATGCAATGAAAACTATTTTATATAAAAAATAATTATTTTTGCATCGCTTTATTCTGTGAGCTATAACTTTTTTATTTTTTCGCTGATGATGCTGTGTGGCAGCTCGTTTTTTGCGGGACAAGATGACGTTTTCAGCGGTACCATGGATATTTATATGCGTCTTTTTGATCGCGCGTTATTACACTTTTTGTTTGGCGGTATGATAATAAATCATTATTTTTTGCTTCGTTTTTTATTTTTATTTTTTAAGGGGTTCGCTAAAAGGGTTAACTAATGGGACAGTTTTATAGGGCGGGTCATTACGGACGTGTACTTTTATTGTTTTTTTTTTAATTATTTTCAAAAAATGAATTTATTGGGGAATATTTTTTTTTTTCTAATTTATTTGGCGATTTTTTTAAATTTATTTTTACATTTTTTTTTAATTTTTTTTTTACTTTATTACATAGTCCCAGGTGGGAGATCGCTGATCTGTCACATCACAGATCACTGTGACAGATCAGCAATCTGTCACAGGCATTGAAGCAGACTTCCTCTTGCCTGTGCTTTGCAGGCACTGAGGAAGCCAGCTTCCTCAGGTCCCCGAAGGCCCCCGTCGCCATCTTGGATTCGGGGGCCTGGAGGATAGGAGCCCCCCGCAGCAGCGCTGCACATTGCGCTGCCGTGGGGGGCTCAGGGAAGCACGGAGGGAGCCCCCTCCCTGCCGATGCTTCCCTTTAACTCCCGGTACACCGCGATCATGTTTGATCGCGGTGTGCAAGGGGTTAACGTGTCGGGGGCGGTCCGTGACCGCCCCTGACACATAGTGCCGGGTGTCAGCTGTGATAATCAGCTGACACCCGGCCGCGATCAGCGGCGCTCACCACGTGGGCGCCGCTGATCGCGCCGACGTACTATCCCGTCCCCGGTCATACGGGCCCGGGTACCGTGGACGGGATAGTACGTCGGATGGCAGGAAGGGGTTAAAGTCCGAACGACAGTATGTGGTGGCTTTTGGGAATGTTAACCCCATCATCCGCACCTACTGTCACTATTATTCGCGACAGCAGGTGTCAGATGATAGGGGTAAGAGTCCCAAAAGCCACCACCTGCTGTCGTTCGAACTTTAATACAATGCTCATCATTCTCTGCTCGCCGGCAGAGCAGGGGAGAATGATGACAGCACCGGCTTACAGTAGCGCTTCTTCCCTGGCGGCCGTCTGTGTCACACGGAGGACATCAAAGTGTGTTCTCTGTGTGCATGCGTACGGGACGTTTCGCCATCCGTGATGATGGCAAAAAACGGACATGTCAACGTGTTTTGTCCATGGACACACGGTCCGTTGAAACACACTGACATGTGCATAGACCCATTCATTTGAATGGGCCTACATGTGTACGTGTCTCCGGTACGTGTGAAAACTGTCACCACACGTGCCGGAGACACAGATGTGTGAAAGGGGCCTTAAGTTATTTTCAATTTTAAAGGGTCTAAGATACTTTTGATGCAACCTTAGATAGATGTTGAATCGATACCTAACATCTCCAATCACCAAACCCAGACTTCTCTATCAGACACCAGATAGAGAAGTGTGATCTGTCACTGCACAGAACACCTCTCCTTCAGAGTCCAGTGGTGGCAGCTTTACACCACTTCATCCGACGCTTGGCATTGTGCTTGGTGATATACAGTTGCATGCAGCTGCTCGGCCATGAAGCTCCTGGCAGGGTGCAGTGTTTGTGCTGATGTTAATACCAGAGGAGGTCTGGTCTCTGCAGTTAAGAGAAGTGATGAGTTCTCCTTCAATGGAAGTCTTCAAACAGAGGCTGGACAGACATCTGACTGGGATGATTTAGCGAATCCTGCTTTGAGCAGGGGGTTGGACCAGATGGCCCAGGAGGTCCCTTCCAACTCTACGATTCTATGATCCTATGATCTATGATTCTATGAGGTCTGGTCTCTGCAGTTATGGGGTCAGCAGAGCAGTGGTGACTTTTCTGCCCTGTGCTCCTCAGCACTCGTCCCCCTGCTTGTAACATTACGGGGTCTCCATTTCATGGCTGAGTTGATGCAGTTTCTTCCACTTCTCAATAATATGACTCACAGGTGGTGGGGGAAAACTCAGGGAAGAAATGTCATTAACGGACATGTTACACCGGTGGCTCCTATTACAGGATCACATTGGTATCACCGGCTGCTCTGTCACGTTAGAAAGGTGGATGGCAGGTGGGGAGCCGGAGGTTATTTACCGTCAGCCAGAGGGTATACACGGGAAGGCTGAAGTGCCAGATATTATACACTGAGGGGCAATGGGGGCGAAGGTTATACACCAGGGGCAATGTGGTAGAAGGAGAAACCTGGATTCAATGAATAAGACTTGTGTGTCCTATACTTTCTTCATACACTGTATCTTTTAATCAGTTTTGCATGTTCATCACTACAAATAATTAGCACAGATTACTCATTATTACATTTGCTAATGAATTTTGCTGTGCTGTAGAGGGCACACTGTGTATCAGTCAGACTCGGCAGCGTTCTTCCTGCATGACCTCATTAAGGCAGTGGCAAATATAAAATGAGCAACTGATACAATTAGTTGGTGAGATCATGTAAATTCTACGTATCCACATAGTTAATATGTAAAGTAGACCAATCACTTCTTGGATCCAGTATTGGATTCATCATCACTGGACTCCCTGAGCTGTTTGGAGCCCCAAATATCCAATTCTCCAAGGTATCCAACTCTGGGCACTGTATGGCACTATATGGGCGATATTGAGCACTAATTTAGGATAGGATGGCACTTTGTGGGCAAAGTATAGCAAATTGCAGGAAATAAATAACACTTTGGCCAGCGTGTGATACTACGATGTCACTGTTCGGCACTAAGTGGGTACAGAATGCTACTTTGTGGGCCAAAGAGGGCTCTTTATAGCACAGTATTCCCCGTGGGCACTCTTTGAAGGTAATGTTGGACACATGCTTTTATCATCACTGGAATTGCATTTTTTAATTATGGATTAAATAAAGGCTTTTCTTAATTTTTTCACATCGTGTGCTGGAACCATAAAAAACTTTTTTTCAATGTTGGACACTATGTATGCTTTTCCACCAACTTCCTCCACTTGAAAATGACTGCAAATAGATAAACTGATTCTTTATTGGAGGAGGGGGATGCACAGGTCCGTTCTCGTGCGCCTCCATCGGCAGCCATATTGAGGACAAGAGAACTGTGCAATCTGTGATGAAATCTGTGCTAACAAGTACAGGAGGAGAATCTGTAATATGTAATCATCAGGAAGGGCCACAAAATAGTATCCACTATACATCTGTTAAAAAAGAAAACTGAAGCAGACAACCCCTTTAAAAAGTATTTTTGTGGTGCAGCAGCAGCAACAAATCTCATAAAAGCATATTTATCGGTGTATTACACTGTGGTGACATCAGAAGTGGGCACGGCAGGGCGATACCCTGGCAGTAATTTTACAAGACGGGTTGAATCATGACAGAGGAGATTACATGAAATGCTTGGGAATCCTGAGAAGTGAAAAAACATGGAGGAAAGTATTCCCTGTCCCAATCAATTTAAGGGGTTGTCCTCTTCCAGAAAAATTTTGCCTGTTAGCTCAGTTTGTTTGGACTTAATTTTTTAGATTTGGCATTTTTCTATAGAAAGAGGTTATGTTGTCTCTCCACAAGGTCTCCAGCTATTACAGCTCCTCCTTTATCCCTCATTCACACGTCCATGTTTAAACACGCACGTGGAAAAATGGCACAGGCGTCATCAGTATTTTGTAATAGTGCGCCCTCAGTGTGTCCATTTTTACCATCAGTGTGTCACCTGCGTGTCTGTTTTTATCAGACACCCCCGTTACTAACCCAGTAATTAAGAAAAAAAAACCCTCACAAAAATATTTATAAACACTCCCCCACATTTTCCTTGATTCATCAATTAATTTAAAAAAAAAAAAAAAAAAAAATCCCACGGAGGTCTGACGTAGTCCAGGGAACCAGGCTTAGGCCACGTTCACACATTCAGTATTTGGTCAGTATTTTACCTCAGTATTTGTAAGCCAAAATCAGGAGTGGAACAATGAGAGGAAAGGTAGAATAGAAACAGGTCACCACTTCTGGATTTATCACCCACTCCTGGTTTTGGCTTACAAATACTGAGGTAAAAAACTCACCAAATACTGAATGTGTGAACGTGGCCTTAGTCCACAAATGGAAATCTGAAAGACATAAAAGAGAGAGAAAGAGAAACAAGACTCTGTCCGCCATTCACAAAAATGTTCCCAAATGCAGGAATGGAGTAGTCCAAAGCCTCCCATGACGTTCCCCGAATCAGGCTCATGCTGCGTTCAGCGAGACCCGGCGACTGTGAAGAGCGCGTGAAAACACGGACATACAGTGGGGAAAAAAAGTATTTAGTTAGTCAGCAATAGTGCAAGTTCCACCACTTGAAAAGATGAGAGGCGCCTGTAATTTACATCATAGGTAGACCTCAACTATGGGAGACAAACTGAGAAAAAAAAATCCAGAAAATCACATTGTCTGTTTTTTTTTTATTATATTTGCATATTATGGTGGAAAATAAGTATTTGGTCAGAAACAAGCAATCAAGATTTCTGGCTCTCACAGATCTGTAACTTCTTCTTTAAGAGTCTCCTCTCTCCTCCACTCATTACCTGTACTAATGGCACCTGTTTAAACTTGTTATCAGTATAAAAAGACACCTGTGCACACCCTCAAACAGTCTGACTCCAAACTCCACTATGGTGAAGACCAAAGAGCTGTCAAAGGACACCAGAAACAAAATTGTAGCCCTGCACCAGGCTGGGAAGACTGAATCTGCAATAGCCAACCAGCTTGGAGTGAAGAAATCAGCTGTGGGAGCAATAATTAGAAAATGGAAGACATACAAGACCACAGATAATCTCCCTCGATCTGGTGCTCCACGCAAAATCCCACCCCGTGGGGTCAGAATGATCACAAGAACGGTGAGCAAAAATCCCAGAACCACGCGGGGGGACCTAGTGAATGAACTGCAGAGAGCTGGGACCAATGTAACAAGGCCTACCATAAGTAACACACTACGCCACCATGGATCCTGCAGTGCCAGACGTGTCCCACTGCTTAAGCCTGTACATGTCCGGGCCCGTCTGAAGTTTGCTAGAGAGCATTTGGATGATCCAGAGGAGTTTTGGGAGAATGTCCTATGGTCTGATGAAACCAAACTGGAACTGTTTGGTAGAAACACAACTTGTCGTGTTTGGAGGAAAAAGAATACTGAGTTGCATCCATCAAACACCATACCTACTGTAAAGCATGGTGGTGGAAACATCATGCTTTGGGGCTGTTTCTCTGCAAAGGGGCCAGGACGACTGATCCGGGTACATGAAAGAATGAATGGGGCCATGTATCGTGAGATTTTGAGTGCAAACCTCCTTCCATCAGCAAGGGCATTGAAGATGAAAGGTGGCTGGGTCTTTCAACATGACAATGATCCAAAGCACACCGCCAGGGCAACGAAGGAGTGGCTTCGTAAGAAGCATTTCAAGGTCCTGGAGTGGCCTAGCCAGTCTCCAGATCTCAACCCTATAGAAAACCTTTGGAGGGAGTTGAAAGTCCGTGTTGCCAAGCGAAAAGCCAAAAACATCACTGCTCTAGAGGAGATCTGCATGGAGGAATGGGCCAACATACCAACAACAGTGTGTGGCAACCTTGTGAAGACTTACAGAAAACGTTTGACCTCTGTCATTGCCAACAAAGGATATATCACAAAGTATTGAGATGAAATTTTGTTTCTGACCAAATACTTATTTTCCACCATAATATGCAAATAAAATGAAAAAAAAAACAGACAATGTGATTTTCAGGATTTTTTTTTCTCAGTTTGTCTCCCATAGTTGAGGTCTACCTATGATGTAAATTACAGACGCCTCTCATCTTTTTAAGTGGTGGAACTTGCACTATTGCTGACTGACTAAATACTTTTTTTCCCCACTGTATGTGCAGCCCCATACATTTTAATGGCTGTACGTGAAAACAGACATCACACCTACCAGAAAGATGGAAGTGTCAATAGGGCCTAAGTTATAAAAAAAATGTCCTGAAAGGTGGCCAAGCACTGTAATGGCCAGTATTGACACTGCCATGTATTTGGTTTGTGCGAAGTCCAAAAAAGCGTAGAGGGAAAAAAAAACACAATAAACTATTTTACTCTGATGAGATACAATTTTGGTCTTAGCAAGTGATCCTATATAATCTCATAATATTAAAAGATATATAATATAATATACTAAGAATTAATCATGAATTTTATATGCCTTTATAAGCTATTTTCTTTTTTACATGAAGCTTTTTCATGCTGTTTTTATTTCAAATAGAAACGCTTATAGAAAAAAGCATAAAAAATCCATACTACGTTTAGAAAAAAACTGCAAAATTGGTAAAAAATACGCAAATGCGGCAAAAAAACGTGTATTTTATTGCGCATTTCATGTTTCCATACTGTCTTGAAAGTAACATCCGTCCGACACTGATCAGACTTAACGTCAACACCGTTACAGCGGATTTATTTTACGGAAATGGGCGTCCTCTAGTGGCAGGAAAAGGAGAAGCGAGCGTGCATGGAGGAGCTGTTATTCAAGGATGGTATCATCAGAAATGTACAAGTAATTTATTGAAGAATGCACATGGTAATAGCTAATGCATACTAGATAAAGCAGTGATCGACATCAAACATTCAGCCACTAGGAGGAAGTTTTATGATAAAAAAAAGTTATAATTGTGATGTATTGGGGTAAATATTCATTTTGCTGTGTAAAAGCCTAGAAAGGGACCAGGTACCTGGCAGCATAGAAGAGAAGACAGTGGCCTGATGAACTAAGAGTTTAGGTGTAGTAAGGTGAAATTACTGTGGTTTCTTTGCACTGGAGCTAAATTTTTAATGTCATGAATGTATCAATCACAGCGGATGGCAATTTGATGAGCAAATTTACGGAAAAACTGGTGCCGTACTAAAAATTCCTGATCCTACTGTAAGAGATCATTTTGTCTAACATCATCCAGGTTTTCCTTCCTTAGGCTACAAGTCTGGAGTTACTTTATGTGATTGTGAATCCGCACAAAGCGCGCAAAGCGCACAGTCAGGATTCTCCGGAGCCGGTGCAGAGACCAGTCTGTCATGTAAGTATATAATATGCATATTCCCGGCCACATTCTGACTACGTATACGTATCCAGCCTCACTCTATTTGTTTCCGTTGAGCAAGGCAGCACCCATCTAGTCGGCTTATGACTGCACGTGTGCAAATTGCCTACGTGCAATCACGTGCCCACCCGCTCATGGTGCCGGACAATCCTTACCTCTCTGAATCTGCTCAAGCTAAGTTGCTTCCAGTGGCATAACTACAAAGTTATTGGCACCGGTGCAAACTTTCAAATGGGTCCCCCCCACCGCGGGCTGCCACTAGGAATTTCGGGGCCCCATACTGGCAAAATGTTCGGGGCCCCCTTGAGACCAGCCCAGGCTCCATCCCTCGAACTGTCCACAGCCCCACCACCCCCATAACTCCACTCCCACATAGAGAATGACAGGAGCGGAGGGCAGGTGTCTGATTTGCTACGCCATCTTGTAAAGGGCCTACCTACAAGTCCGCAGAAATGCTGATCAGTGCAGACCCTCGGCAGTCATTACCCAAGTTACCATCTATGCCATGGATATCCTGCAGCTGGTGACAACATGAGGAGGACCCCACTAATGTTATAGTGTACTATTCTAATTGACACAAGACTATATGTCTGATGTAGGGGTGAAAAGAGCCCCACAGATGGCAGTCATGGCGCAAAAATGGGAAGAGTACCATGTTTCCAAAGCATCAGCTCGGTACTGTGTGGCTGGTTCTTCAGTCTGGGGTGTCTGAGCAATATTGTCTCGGGTTTCCTCCAGGAGGAAGAAGAAGCCTCAACAACTGAGCACAACACACATGGAGCCGCTCTTATGGGGCACGGTCATGAAATCTCTGTGTTCCCACAGTAACCAATCAGAGCACTGTTTTCATTTTTTAAACAGCACTAGTAAGATGAAAGCTGCAGTCTCATTGGTTGCTATGGACAACAAAGTTTTTTCTTTTCTTTAAGACAGTGTCATCAATCTGCCCCTGTCTGTTTGCTGCGGGGTAAAGATCTCTTGCACACAGTGACAGAACTCCAGCTCTGCTGCCCTCAAATGCTAAAAATGCAACTTCTGTGAGTATACACACTGTGGAGACTCTCCCTGCGGATTGGGGCTGTGTACAGCGCAGGTCACACTACACCACACCACAGCGATGTCCGACAGCGGAGAAACTGAGCACCGCCCTCTCCCGTGCACCCCTGGGGCCACACAGCAGGGTCGATTTTAGGCAAAGTGGGGCCCTAGGCAAAGTTTAAAATGGGGCCCCAAATGCTAACATATTGCACATCACACAGAAGCATTTCGATTGTATTTACATGCGCTGAGTTCAGGCCACTAATTGAGTGTGATCGACAATATTGAAGTCTTTCAACACTTGTTTCCCGGCCTCTTTCCACCGTCTGAGAGAGAATGATGGGGACAGAATGATCACTAATGGATCACTAACAGATCACCATACAGTATCATGTTATCAGCAGCACATCTACAGTATAATACACTCCCCATAGTCCTCCATATAGTATAATACACTCCCCATAGTCCTCCATATAGTATAATACACTCCTCATAGTGCTCCATATAGCATAATACACCGCCAGTCATCCTTGTAGTGCAGTTCACTTCCCATAGTAGAATGCACCCCATAGTTCTTCATACAGTATAATGTATTCCCCATAGTCCTCGATACAGTATAATGCAGCCCACATATAGTATAATGCAGCCACCCCATACAGCATAATGCAGCCACCACAGAGTATAATGCGGCCCCACCATAAAATATAATGTAACCCCCCATAGAATATAATGCAGTCCCCCTCTTATAGTATAATGCAGCCCCTCCATAGAATATATGGCAGCCCCCTCAGAGTATAATGCAGCCCCCCATAGAATATAATGCAGCCCCTTATATAGTATAATGTAGTTCCTCCATAGAATACAATGTAGCCTTCCTCATATAGTATAATGCAGCCCCAATAGAATATAATGTAGCCCCCTCATAAAGTACAATGAAGCCCCCATACAATATAATCTAGCCCCCCATAGAATAAAATGCAGCCCCCCATAGAATACAATGTAGCTTCCTCATATAGTATAATGTAGCCCCTTTATAGAGTATGATGCAATCACCCCCAATAGAATATAATAAATATAATACAGCCCCCGATAGAATATAATGTAGCCCCAAATAGAATAGAATACAGCCCACCTCTCCATAGAATATAATGTCGCCCCCCCATATTATATAACACAGCCTCCCCCATAGAATAATGTATAATGTACCCCACATGGTATATAACACAGCCACATAGTGAATAACACAGCCCACATGGTATATAGCCCATCCCCACATGGTATATAGCACAGCCCCACATGGTACAGTATATAGCACAGCGCTGCCAGTGCCACACAGCTGTACACTACCTCACTGCAACATCAGGCACTGGTGGGCGAAAGGACCTTCGCTGACATCGTGCTCACGTGAGCAGTCACGTGTGTGGGCGGAGCCGGGCTGCAGCGGTGCAGAGCTGAGGAGCAGAGCAGTTACCTGCACTGGTCCCTGACATGGTGCCCCTCTGACGCCCCCTCCCGCCCAGACTGCTCTGCCGCTGGGGCCCAATGCGGGCCCCCTCTGCTCATTGGGCTCCATATGCCCTGGGGCCTGGGCCCCTAAGCGCTCCGGGCCCCGTCGAAACTGCGACCTCTGCAACCGCGGATGTTACGCCCTGGTTGCTTCCCCTTGTTTGTCTCCCTTCTTCTCTTTAGTGTGCCGTGGCGGCTGATCAGTGCTCATCCCCTGCTTCCCTATTAAGGGCCTAGCTCTAAGGATATACAGGGCTTAGGTTCCTGCTCCATGATTGGTGTGGAAACAATATATGGACTTTAGTGGAGGCAGGGTGCTACTACATCTCCCTAGGGGTATACACTTCCCCTTTCTCTAGCATTTGGGCTTCCTTCCCCTCGTGTGGCACTTAGTCTTCCACACTGTGTGTGATACTTACTCCCTAAAACAGAATGTGGTTCCCTTTTTACTTACCCAACCCCCTTCCAATCTGGCCTAGTCCCAAACATTAACTTTATCTAGTCCTAATGTACCTACAGTCACTACCTACCTTTAAACTAAACACTAAACCATCTCCTATCCTGTGTTCACCCTATACTTGTGCTGGAGTATACCTTACTCACACTATGCAGTACCTTCACAGTTCCTACACAGCAGTGCCATTGCCTAAAACACTATGCATTATTACATACATTCCTAGAAGCGCATGACATAGTTCACACTTCACATATCACAATGCATGTACAAAAATGCATGACAACATTCAGTTTGACAGCTGTAAGGGTGTGGACAGTGATTGCCGTGTTTCTGCCCTTAAGACAACAGTCGCGCAGAGATATGAAAAATGGATGTCACATGAATGGCAAAGATGGACCTACAAAATATAAATTCTCCGTGTACTTGTCTGAGCTAAATTGTAATAAAGAGTTGTGTAGCTGATATAAACCATCTGCCTGCTGCACAGATATATCCACAGATCTCTATGCATGTCCTGGGACCATACGGCACTCTTTATATTAATTAGTTCCCGAGATCGACCCGAGGGAGCAGAATTTCAACTCCGACAATATCACAAAGTGCTTCCTGATGACAATGACAGCTTAATAGGGATGGAAATTACTCTGTATAACTTCTTTCTGCAGTTGTGAAGGATCGTCCGCAGGAATCCGTAAAATATCTACAACGTATGATGACTTTATAATATGGCAATAAATCCTAGTTACTGACTAAAGGCTCATACCCACATGCGAGAAACTCACACGTCAATACCCGGTACTGCTGCCGGCACTCGGATCGGAGCGTTCAGCTGCATAGAAATACATGCAGCTGAACGCTCCGATCTGAGTGCCAGTGGCAGAACTGGATATTGAGGTGCGAGACTCGTCCTAGTTTCTCGCATTTTAGTATGAGCCCTAAGCCGTGCATCTGCATGGCTGCCTGCAAATGACCACTGCATGTTGTATGTTAGGGTATTCATAGTAGTGTGTATATGGTAAATCATCAGGGTATCTCTGGGCATGGTGGGCACCTGGAAAATCCAGGTAACTGTGGGGGCCCTCTGATTCTGGGGGGTCCACTTGCCCTTTTGCACACTGCATGTATGGCGCACAGTCAAGAGCTGTATGAACCTATGTTCACACTAGACGTTATTTCAGTTGTTTTTTTCTGGAGCAAAATACTGCTCTCTTGGTAGTAAAGAAGCTGCAGAAAAAAATGGGTTTTGCTTGCTTTTTCTTTTTTGTGTTTTACTGCTTTTTTATCATGCTACATTTGTCTCTTGTGCATGCTGATAAAGTTTAGTTAAAAACAACAAAATTGGTTTTGGCACAAAAAACGCAGCAAAAACAACTGATGTTTGCATTTTTTTCAGCGTTTTTTTCACCACCCATTACTTTCAATGGATGAAAAATACTGAAAAAATGCTGAAAAAGCGCTGAAAGAAAGAGCATGATCTATTCTGCAAAAACCAAGCAAAGGCACAAAATACTGATACAAAAAAACAAGCTGTGCGCATGAGATTTCTGAAATCTAAACGACTTTGCTGGTACTGTAAAATGCAGCTGAAAATTTGCCTTAAAAAAAAAGCATAAAAAAGCTGAAAATACGCCTAGTGTGAACATAGCCTTATAAATATGAAAAATGAAACCTAGGTCTAACAGCTGTTTGCTCTGATTGCTGCAGTTTAACCCCTTAGATGCAGCTGTCAATTCTGGCAGTGGCATTAAAGAGGTTGGAAATGGGGTAGAGATGGCATTGTCATGGTCTACTGCAGTTTGTGGGTATGCTTCATAAGGATACAGAAATATGGCAGCAGGTGCTCTAGACTGATGAGTAAAATGTGAAATGTGTGGCTGTAGCAGAAGACAGTTTGCCGGAAGGCTGGAGAGCTGCACAATAATGAGGGTCTTCAAGAACAGTTGTAAGAAGAGAAGTTCATTGGATGCAGAGGAGAGCTGGAGACAGAGAAGGGGTGTTCTGTTATGTATTTCCGATCAAGGATCACACTCCTTGGATATCTCCAGGCTTGTTTATTACATGAGACTTGTGATACATTCCTCCATTACAAGATGTCTGCTAACAACAACTAACCAACAAGTTCTTACACTCTAATGTATAGCACACACATCAAAGTAGTGAGACCCCTAGAGGTCACATCAACATATAACATATTGCTACATCCTTTCTCTTTTAACTGAAAGAACAATAAAATTAATAAACAATGTATACCATGGCCAAGTTAGAGCTATAACATAATAAGTCCAGTTAGATATAATCCTTGAGGTGCGCCGGCTTTCTGATAATTCTGCCAGCTCTAGTAACATAAGATGTGTCACTGCCTACATCTGGTAGTTCTTCTGATTCTGGTAATATGCCTTCTGATATTGTCTGTCTCTGGCCAGAATCCTCACACTGATGGTCAGCTGTCACTGTTGGTACTTGACTTGTACTTGCTGCCTCGTTGTCTTGGGTGTCAGGATACTGCTCAAAAGGCCATGAAAATGAATTATCTCTTTCTTGTGATTTCCTCAGATATCTCCGATTTCTCCTTAGTCTTCTTCCTTCCTCTGTTAGGATTTCATAGGACCGAGGTCCTAGTTTCTGGACAACTTTTGCCTTTTGTCAGTGTTTGTCAAACGAGCTGCTTGGCTGCAGCTGAATGTTGTCATTTCTCTGGAGCTCAGGCAGATGATTTGCAGATTTATTGTAATAGAAAGCTTGCCTATCTTGATTCTTCTGTAATTTAGCTTTGAAGTTTCCCAGCAACTTTGGCTTTAACAGATGACTAGCAGCTGGTAAGAGTGTCTTTGTACGCCTACTCATGAGCCTCTGTGCCGGATTGCTGTCTAGGCCTTGAGTGGGTGTGTTTCTGGGTCGCCCTCCCAGGGCAGCGTGAGTACTCGGTACCGGGCCGGCGTCAGGGGGACGTGTCACAGCAGCGGTGACCCGGACCGTGGTCCTGGGCGCCCAAATCAAGGGTGGTCTGTAATGTATTTTAAATTAATAGCTTGTGACGCCACCTGTGGTGTTCGGCAAGTGGGATGTTAGGCCGACGCTGCATGCAGATCCTCTGGGGCTGGTGGTGTGTTGCAGCCTAGATGGTGTAGCTCCCCACAGGTGAAGCTGTAGCCCCTGGGCAGTGTAGTTGTAATGGAAGAGGAGAGGCGCAGGCAGTGTAGAGAATGGTACCCAGCCACAGCGGGGCTGAAGGTGTTAGCGCACAAATGAATGGAGGACACCGGGGCTTGTAGTTCCAAAGCTTTACTCACAGTCCGTTGTACACACACACGGGTGCCTGCCTCCGGGCCGTGTCCTCCGGGTCAGAGACTCAATCAACCCCCGGGCAAGTTAGGACTCTCCTCTCCAGCACTCCGCCAACATGTACCTTTCTGAACGACTCCTCTATAGCGCCTTAAAGTATGAAGATCTCCTAGTACTGAGTTACACTGGAGTTCCTCCTGACTGATGTTCCCAAGAACTCTACTTCTACGGCAGACAGCTGTAGCCTGCTTCGGGGACCCGGCTCTCTATACAGTTGCTGTTGTGCCCCAAGTCCTAGATGGGAGTAGTGCATTTACAGCCAACTACTCGACCGGTGTCTGCTGCAGAACCATAAGTGTCCATACAACCTCGGGGACTGGGGCCCGGCCTTGCGCTAAGAACCTATAGGCAGGGTTCCTCTTCCAACCCACGTCCTCTCTGTTCTCTTTACTCCTTCGTTCCGTACAAATCTCTCTTTCTTATCTTTCCACCTTCTTTCCTTTCCCGTGCCAGCTGGCTCAGGTCAATGAGACAGCTTCAGCACTCCTTCCTCCATCCCTTCTTCCAGGGATCCTCACTCCTGTCCGAGTGACTTCCTACTCAACTGACCTTCTGTCAGACTGACCTCAGACTGTTCTGTCATCCTACGCTTTCCCACTCTTTTATGTTTCTTAACTCCACCCTCCTCCCAGCACATCCAGTGTTCCAAGCAGGGAACCACCAAAGGTGCTCTGCTACTCTCCAAGCACAGAGCCGCAATGTGGTTGTGCAGAACTACCCTGTTGTGTGGGGTGCGAGTGTTGGAGTGTGGAAAGGAGTTCCCAATTTACCCGGATGGTCGGGCACTACACCTTAGGAGAAGGTGCAGTACCTCTGTGGCGACTGATCCTCAGGGGCGCCACATACCCCCCCGTTAAACACAGCACGTCCGTGGGCTGCAAGGCAAAGTTGACAGTACAGGAACATACAAAATTTTTCAATGCTGAACAACATTTCTTATACTATAACTTCCCAATATGAGAGGCACTGTTTCTTTAACGTTGCAAACAATTCCTATTTACCTATCTAAAATTCTAAGTCAAAAGTGCAAAATTTACTTGATTACGCTCTATTACTTCAATACTCTTCATTTTCTTTATCACTTTCACTGTCTCTTCTAGACTTAGGACGTCAACCGCAAATACCTGGTCCGTCACCTGTCATTTTCAATTCTTTATTCAAATCTCTCACTGCTTCATTAAAACATTCCTAATTCTATATATAAAAGATATTTACTCTATAAGACACAACATTATCAAATACTTAACATTAAAACATTCAATAATTCTTGTAAGTGCTGGACACCGCTCCCAGCCGGGATTTCTTGCAGTGTCCTTTGAGGTAGACTTCTATCTTCGAAAAGTGTCCTTATGTAAAACCAAGAGAGGGCACCTAAAGAGGCGCAACTATTTACAATAACAGTTTTGGAGCATACAGCGTTCATGATCTCCTCAGTTCCAAATGTAGAAACGCTGCCAATCAAAACAGGGCAACTCTGGAAAAACAAACTAAACCATGATATAAGAACAAAAAGGCACAACGGTGCTGAATACCCTCCTGGGTAACGAGATGCTGATCCCCTCCTGGGGCTCTGGAAGCTGTAATGGAACTGCTACCAGATGTGGTACTTGGAATGTCCTCATCCTGTCGCTGGTTTCTTGCTAAACGCATATACTCTGCCTCCCAATGGGTGAAATAAGGACTGGTTGGGGTAATGGAAAGGGCCATGGAAACATCAACCGCTTGCGGAGACGGCATATCCGCTACCACCAATGGTACCTTGGCCGCGGTCGGTGATTCTGCCGGTGTTGTCGCTGACTCCTCTGGGTCTGACTCTTCCGTGTCCATCGGGACCTCAGCTAACAACGTGACAGTCGGGGGTCGCTGGCGGAGGTCAATCGGGCCACCCCTATTCGTGGGTTCTGCTCCAAAAGCTAGGGTCAGGCCTGGAGCGGTAATCGTACCTGGCGCTCCCAGCCGCGGTTCCGGCTCCGGTACCTGGTGGTGGACAGCAGCGGCTGCAACTCCCAGAGTTCTTGACGGGATGGACCGCAGCTGAAGTCGGGCAGGGGCACGGCCGGCTTCTGCCGGGGTCGTCGGTGGAGTCTGGTGCAACCGCGCCCGGTCCAGACGGAGACGCGGTCCCGGCCCTCTGTTCTGTTCTAGGGCCCTCATATATCTCCTCCGGACGGGGCTCACCCAGTGGCAATATCGGTTGTGAGGTGGTGGCGGACGCTGCTGAGGATGGATCAGCGGTCGTAGCCTCCGCAGGGGCGGCCTGGGGGCGAGTGGCTTCTCCTCCCCCCGTTCTTCTGTCTTCCTTTCTCTTTCCAGCATGGTGTTCTGGCGTTCTTCTTCCTGCCTCGGCCCCTTTCCCGCCACTGGCTTCTTCTGCCCCTCCTTCCGGGGGCGGCATCTTCTTCCAGCGCCTCCATGCCAAGCCAGTATACGAACCCCTCGGGGGGTGGGACACGTTGCCTTCACATAGTAATCCAGGCAGGGGAGGCCCAAGACTCTTCGCGGTCTTTTCCTAGGACCTCCCATCTCTTCACGCCCCTCTTCTCCGCACCAGCGGCCATTTCTAATGTCCATTTTACAGTCTATTAAATTAGGTCTTCTGCACATTTTCAAAAGAGTAAAGTCCAACAAACTTCACGCACACAGAACCCGATGGCATCGGGTCTCGTCATCCTGTTCGTGACGCCAAGTTGGGTCGCCCTCCCAGGGCAGCGGGAGTACTCGGTACCGGGCCGGCGTCAGGGGGACGTGTCACAGCAGCGGTGACCCGGACCGTGGCCCTGGGCGCCCAAATCAAGGGTGGTCTGTAATGTAGTTTAAATTAATAGTTCGTGACGCCACCTGTGGTGTTCGGCAAGTGGGATGTTAGGCCGATGCATGCAGATCCTCTGCGGCTGGTGGTGTGTTGCAGCCTAGATGGTGTAGCTCCCCACAGGTGAAGCTGTAGCCCCTGGGCAGTGTAGTTGTAATGGAAGAGGAGAGGCGCAGGCAGTGTAGAGAATGGTACCCAGCCACAGCGGGGCTGAAGGTGTTAGCGCACAAATGAATGGAGGACACCGGGGCTTGTAGCTCCAAAGCTTTACTCACAGTCCGTTGTACACACACACGGGTGCCTGCCTCCAGGCCGTGTCCTCCGGGTCAGAGACTCAATCAACCCCCGGGCAAGTTAGGACTCTCCTCTCCAGCACTCCGCCAACATGTACCTTTCTGAACAACTCCTCTATAGCGCCTTAAAGTGTGAAGATCTCCTAGTACTGAGTTACACTGGAGTTCCTCCTGACTGATGTTCCCAAGAACTCTACTTGTACGGCAGACAGCTGTAGCCTGCTTCGGGGACTCCCTTCTCCTGAGTCCCGGCTCTCTATACAGTTGCTGTTGTGCCCCAAGTCCTAGATGGGAGTAGTGCATTTACAGCCAACTACTCGACCGGTGTCTGCTGCAGAACCATAAGTGTCCATACAACCTCGGGGACCGGGCCCCGGCCTTGCGCTGAGAACCTATAGGCAGGGTTCCTCTTCCAACCCACGTCCTCTCTGTTCTCTCTACTCCTTCGTTCCGTACAAATCTCTCTTTCTTATGGAAGCTTAGGGTTCAGTTCTACATCTTTCCACCTTCTTTCCTTTCCCGTGCCAGCTGGCTCAGGTCACTGAGGCAGCTGCAGCACTCCTTCCTCCATCCCTTCTTCCAGGGATCCTCACTCCCGTCCGAGTGACTTCCTACTCAATTGACCTTCTGTCAGACTGACCTCAGACTGTCCTGTCATCCTACACTTTCCCACTCTTTTGTTTCTTAACTCCACCCACCTCCCAGCACGTCCAGTGTTCCAAGCAGGGAACCACCAAAGGTGCTCTGCTACTCTCCAAGCACAGAGCCGCAATGTGGTTGTGCAGAACTACCCTGTTGTGTGGGGTGCGAGTGTTGGAGTGTGGAAAGGAGTTCCCAACTTACCCGGATGGTGGGGCACTACACCTTAGGAGAAGGTGCAGTACCTCTGTGGCGACTGAGCCTCAGGGGCGCCACATTTCTATGATCCAGTATAGACAGATATACATCAGTACCTGCTTATTTTGCTTTCTGCATGAGTCTTTTGGCTGTTTTTACTGCTGACTCTGCTTTCCCATTACTCTGAGGATATCTGGGAGAAGACGTCTGGTGTTCAAATTCCCATTTCTTGCTGAAGGTTTTGAACTCTTCTGAAGTAAACTGCGTCGCATTGTCCGAGAAAACGACATCTGGAATGCCATACCTGGCAAAATCATTGTTCCCGCCCTTGTGTCCTGCAACAAATCAACCTCCCAAAAGTTAGAGAAATAGTCCACTGTAATCAGGTATTCTTTGTCATTCCATGTGATCAAGTCCGTTCCTATTTTTGACCATGTCCTATGTGGAATTTCATGTGGTTGCAATGTCTCCTTTGGTTGTTTATCACTGCAGGATGCACATATTTCACATTGTGGTATATAATTTTTAATGTGGTCATTCATACCTGGCCAATAAACAGATTCTCGCGCTCGACGTAGACATCCTTCCATGCCTAATTGGGAAGAGTGCAATGTTTTCTGTATGTCTCTTCTGAGAACTTCTGGTATAACCGCCCTGTCTCCTTTAAAGATGATTCCTTGCTGCACTGACAATTCATCTCTTATGTGGAAGAATGGTGAAACTTCCCTTGGAGCATGTTGCTTGTATTTTGGCCAGCCCTGCAAGATGACAGTCTTTAAACTCTGGAGACTTTTATCCTTCTCTGTGAAAGTCTGGATTTTCTTCAACTTTTCTTTTGACACTGCAAGATAGTTACACATTTCAATGTCTTTCTCCTCATCATTTGTGATAGGAAGGTAAGCTCTGCTTAGCATATCTGCAATCAGTAAGTCTTTTCCTGGACAGTACCCGATGTCAAAATCATATTACTGAAGTCGTAACAGCATGCGCTGTAGTCTCTTTGGGGCATTCAGTAGTGGTTTCTTTGTAATGCTCTCCAAGGGTTTGTGATCCGACTGTACTCTTACCCGTCGACCATAGGTGTATTGGTGAAACTTCTCCAACCCAAATACCACAGCCAGTAGTTCCTTCTCAATCTGAGCATATCCCTGCTCTGTTGTTGTAAGGGCTCTCCTTGCAAATGTGAGTGGCTGTTTGTTCTGCATTAATGTAGCTCCAAGGCCTTTTTCTGAAGCATCACATTGTACCACTACTTCTTGATCTGGATCGAAATACTTTAGTGTTGCCGCATCTGCAATAGCTTTCTTTACTGATTGGAAAGCAGTCTCCTGGATTTCCTTCCATTCCCAGAGCACATCTTTGTGGGTTAGCTGTCTCAGTGGCTCACACATGTCTGATAGATGACTGCAAAATTTGGAGAGATAATTTACCATGCCCAAAAATCGTTGTACTCCACAAACATCAGTAGGGGTAGGCAAATCTTGAATTGCTCTCACCTTTTCAGGATCCACTTTTACACCGTTTGAAGTCAGACGATGTCCAATATAGGCCACTTCTGTCATTTTCAGTTTGAATTTGTCCAAGTTCAGCTTTATGTGTTTTGCTCTGCATCTGTCCAAAAATTGTATCATCTTCTGATCGTGATCCTTGATTGCAGATTCCATATCTTCACCTTCTCCCACTATTAGTATATCATCTGCTATTGTCTTCACTCCAGGAAGTCCTTCCAAAGCCTGCATTAACGTCTGCTGGAACACCTCTGGAGCAGGTTTTAGTCCCATGGGCATTCTCAGCCATTTAAAACGTCCAAATGGTGAAGAAAATGTTGTCAATAAACTTGATTCTTCATTCAGTGCCACATGCCAAAATCCATTTTTCACACCACATACAGAAAATATTTTAGCTTTTGATAGATCTGGTAGAACATCATTTAATTTCGGCATGGGGTAATGATTTCTTTTCAGCGCCTTGTTGAGTGGCTTAGGATCAATGCATATTCTTAACTTGCCAGATGGTTTCTGCACTATGACCAAACTGCTGATCCAATCTGTGCTCTACTGGACTGGTGCTATCATGCCTCTTCTCTGTAAATGTTGCAGTTCTACTTTCAGCGGTTGCATTAAAGCTACAGGCACTCTCCTTGTAGGTAATCGGGTAGGCTGCATGGTGTTTTCAATTTCTAGCCTATATTTACCTTCAAAGCACCCATCACCTTCAAATAAAGCAGCATACTTCGTTTTTATTTTCTGAATATCCAAGTTGTGCTCTGCATTTAGTTTGGGATTTGGTATATCCTGGGAAGCTTCAACAGACATAATATTCTTTGACTGTACTTTTATTAAGTCCATTGCCTGAACAGCTTTTACTCCCAATAATGGTACATGGTTACCACCACGCAACACGGTAAATTCAACTCTATAACTCTTTCTGTTAAATGGGTTCCGTATTTTGTGCTTACATGTCCCCATCGGTTTCAGAACACTTTTGTTGTACATCACCAGTACCTTGTCAGTTGGCTCAATAGAAACCTGTTTGCTCAGCAGAGCAGATGGAATTATATTGCAGTTTTCTCCACAATCCAGCTGAAATCTAATGGGTTTCTCATCCAACAAGAATGTTGCATAAAGCTGCTTGGCATCCTTGCCTACTGACTGCCTGACTACATTGACTTTCTCTTCTGCAGGCTGCAGTTGTAGCCATGTAATTGTGGTGCCCCTGGGGGTTCGGTCGCCGCGGAGGTGCTGCACCTCCTCCTGAGGTGTGGTGCCCCACCATTCAGGTTAGGTGGAGACACCTGACCACACTCCAACACCTGCACCCCACACCACAAAGTAATGTAGCAAAGCATCTTTGGCGGCTCCCTGCTTGGAGTGTAGCATAGCACCCCTTGGTGGCTCCCTGCTTGGAACACGAAATGTGCTGGGAGGTGGGTGGAGCTGAGTTTACATAAAAGAGCGGGAAGAGTTGAGTCAGTCAGTCAGTCATTCTTTCAGTCAGTGAGTGAGGATGTAGAAGGACAGAGAGCGAGACAGAGAAGATCCCCGGGAGAGGGATGGAAGAAGTAAGTGCTGCAGCAGGCCACAGTGATCTGGGTCTGCTGGCACAGGAAAGAGACAGAAAAAGGAAGCTTGATTCTCCATTGGAAAGAAGGATTAGTACGGAACGTAAGGAGAATAGGAGGACTAAGGATCAGGGTTGGAAGAGAGAACCCTTCCCAAGTTCTAAGCGCAAGGCCGGGGTCCGGTCCCCGAGGTTGTATGGATACTAATGGTCCTGCAGCAGACACCGGAGGAATAGAACTAATGTAGTGACCACTTTATTCCCACACCAGACTTGGGGGCACAACAGCAACGATAGTGAGCCGTGACTAGGTAGAAGGTGTCCCCGAAGCAGGCTACAGCTGTCTGCCGTACAAGTAGAGTTCATAGGAACATCTGATAGGAGGAACTCCAGTGTAACTCAGTACTAGGAGTACTTCATTCAAAGGCGCTATAAGAGGAGACGTTCAGAAAAGGCACATATGTTGGCGGAGTGTTGGAAAGGAGTACTTCATCTTGCCTGGAAGTTGGCTGAGCTCCTGACCCGGAGGACACGGCACGGATGCGGGCACCTGTACCTGCAACAGACTGTGAGTAAAGCTTTGGAACTACATGCCCTGGTGTCCTCCACTTATTCCTGCGCCAACACGCCCAGCACCGCTACATCCATTGCGCCCGACACTACACTATCTAAGTGTCATTTCACCTACTCTGCCCTGGGACTACAGCCCTGCCTGTGGAGGGCTATAACATCATTGCTGCACCTCACCATCTGTCCCAGAGGATCTGTCTGCAGCGTCGGCTTACATCTGTATTGCCAAACACCACAGGTGGCGTCACGAATCATTCATAAACTTTCCCTTGTTTACAATGGGCGCCCAGGGCCACGGGCCGGGTCCCAGCTGCCGTGACATCTCCAATTGAAGCTCATCGGGCCAGGTACCGAGTACCCCACAGCCCTGGGAGGGTGACCCATAATGTCCTCTGCACTGTCAGTGTCTGGTGGAGCTGTCTGTACTGTTTGCCTGTTCCTTGCCTGCAGACAGCTGAGAAATGATTGTTCTTTCCACACAATCTGCAGGTTTCACCATATGCTGAACACTTGGTTTTGTCTCTCTCATGTCTTTTCCCACAATACTTGCAGTGGACAGTGCTTATAGGGGAGCTTGGTCTTGTCTTTCCTTTCATAGATACTGCATGTACCTTATCATCATCATTATCAGTGGTGCCTGCCATCATCTTCAGGCTGTGTTTTGTCAGTTCAGCAGCCCTGCAGATTTGCATGCATTTCTCTAAAGTCATGTCTTCCTCTCAGTAATCTTTCTTTGAGATGACTGTCTCATGCCACACACCATTCTGTCTTTGATTAGACTGTCCCTGATCTCTCCAAAACCACATGTTGTTGCCAGCCTCCTCAGCTCTGTCAGATATCTGTCCACATTTTCACCATCCTCCTGATGTCTTGTGAAAAAGTTATATATTTCCACTGTCTCATTCTTCTTTGGGTCACAGTGTTTATCAAATGCCTGCACAATATCTGCTAGCAGGAGGTTGTCTGTGTCTGGGAGTAAGGTGTGGGCTAATTCTCTGCTATTTTCCCCAATAAGGTAATAAAACAGCTTCACTTTTCATTTGTCATCAGTGGGGGCCACTGTGAGATCCACATACAGTGCAAACTCTTCCTTCCAATGTCTCCAAGTCTGGGACAAATTACATGAAGTCACATCCAGTCCCTGAGGGGGCCTCAGACCAGTCTCCATTTTGCAGTAATGTCAGGGAGTCTGTACTTACAGGTGCTGTGATTCTCTGTGATCCTCTGTACAGTCCCAGCCTCACAGAAGCTCTGAGGATTTGCAGGTTCTGTGCCCAGCTGCCACCATGTTCTGTTATGTATTTCCGGTCAAGGATCACACTCCTTGGGTATCTCCAGGCTTGTTTATTACATGAGACTTGTGATACATTCCTCCATTACAAGATGTCTGCTAACAACAACTAACCAACAAGTTCTTACACTCTATAGTACACATATCAAAGTAGTGAGACCCCTAGAGGCCACATCAACATATAACATATTGCTACAAGGGGTTAGCAGAGTTTTACTGTAGAGGAAGCTAAACAAGGAAAACTCCACTAAACACAACCACCATGCACGATAGAAAGATATGTAAAGAAAACGGGTTAACTTATCGCTTGCAGTCTTTGCAGAGGAAAGGCTGGAAAATCTTCTGACGGCGTCGCAGATTGTAAACAAAGTTTCTGGCTCTATTACAGAGAAACGAAAAGCACTGCCTTCCAACGATGCTGATGGATCCGGTCCTGGCTGGCTTGAGTGCGCTGGGTTGTAGAAACAGTCCTTTGTGTGGATTCCTCAGCGATGGCGCCGAACACGAGCCGTGTGTCCGCTCACAGACCGCGGTAGTGGACGGTTCTCTGGGATAGTCTCTAGGAATGCAGCAAATCAGCTTATCAGTCACTACAGGCATGATTGGACTGTCCACAAGAGCAGGGTCAGACAATATCTCAATAGCGTGGAGTTGTCAGCTAGAGCAGTCAACCTTCTCCTGTCACTTTCCTGCCGAGTCTGACCCGTTCCTGTGCTCAGTCCTCTTTATATTCCCCGCACCCCCTGCTGTTCAATGTGAACCTCGATACTTTTGGACCTGGCCCTGTACAGGTACCCGCAGCCCGGTTTTCTTCCTAAGGCCGGAGTCACACTTGCGAGTGTGAGGGGGACTAGGGCTGTAGTCGTGACTCTCAATGGGGTTGCTGTTGCTCCCTGGCCCTCCGTCACAAACACATAATGTCCCAGTGGTAGCGTACCTTTTTGTCCACTCTCCTGTCCATCTGGATCCTCTCTGGTCAACTGGGGATTTCTTTCTTGGGGTTCCACACAAATAGAAACAGAGTCAAATTCCAGCTTAAAACAAACGATTTTACTTAGTTCCATTCTCAGCTCGTCCAGTTCACATTTAGGAGCAGCACAAGATACTTCACAAGACACAACATTTTCTGTCCCTGTGCTGTCCCTCACTTCTCCAGGAATATTGCAGGGTCACACCGTTGTCCCTGGTACATCAGCATTCTGTATGACCTGTCTGACTAACTGTAGGAGTTCCCGGTCCGTTTAGCTCCAGACATGCAGATGTCTTCCTAAGTAACTGACCGCCATCATGACAAAGCTGCCCTGTATTCCTTGGCTTCTCTGACAAATGTTACTCCTAGGCCCTGGACGAGCTGGGCTCCTTTACTTGAACGTAACATTACAGGGCTCAACTGCCCTGTCCGGGCTACCAGGCCCTACTGACTGAAAACCAGGAAGCTTACTAATTTATCCCAGTTGGCCCCTCCAATCTTAACTAATTCCTATTCTATTCTAAGATCCTATTCCTATTGCTGTCCTACAATGCCCCCTCTAGTGGGCTATTCCTATCACTACACTTTCCCTATCTACACAATACAATATATATATATCTTTATATATATATATATATATATATATATATATATATATATATATATATACTGTGTATATATATATATATATATATTGCACTATACAGCAGTATTATAATACCAAATATAGCAGCTTTACAGAGAACATGTTCAGGAAGGGTAGGGGATCAATCAGTCTCTGTACCCACTTACAAATGTGATGCGAGAAACTGGCTCGAGTCTCTTGCATCAATACCCGGCGCTGCTGCCGGCATTCGGGACTGGAGTGTGCGGCAGCATAGAAATACATGCAGCCGCACACTCCGACTCAATTGCCGGCGGCAGTGCATGGTGTTGATGCGAGAGACTCGCAAGTGTGACTCCGGCCTTGCAGAGGGTCTGGCAAGTTTAGGGCTGCAATTCAGCATATGGAGTTGGGAATTTGGTCAGGATTAATGGTGTCCTCAATGCTAAGAGATACAGGCCGATATCTAGCCATCATGTAATACATCAGAGATTGGCTCTAAACGATCTTCAGTGCAAAGAATAAAAAACAAGGAGTCCTGGAAGTGATGACCTGACCCCGGAGCCCTTATCTCACATCATCCAGTCTGTCTGGGATCACATGAAGAATCTGCACAAGCCCCATACATGGAAGACCTGGGGTCAGCTCTCCAAAGTCCTAGCTGAGCTCCTTCAAAAGTTGTGTGCAAGAACCTAAAAAAATTAATGAAGGTGACGGGCGATCACCAAATAGTGATGGGATTTAGATTTCTCTTTTGTTTAATCATGTTGCGTTTTGTTAATTGATAAAAATACCTTATTAATACTTTTATTTTTTAAATCATTCATATTTTTCTGCATTTTTTCCACACCTGCCTAAAACGTTTGCACAGTACTGTATATATCAGTTCATATGAACTCCCGTTTCCTTGAACTTAAAAAAAATTACATGTTAAAAATCAACATTTTTGCTCTATGTGAACTGATAAATTCTTATAATATTTATCCTGTATGTTTTTCGCCAAAAATAAAAAAAATCTAAAAAATGAAATAAAAAGAAAGTTGTACGGACCTTAGCATGGTAATTATAAAAAACTACAGCTCATATAGAGCAAAAGCTAAAAAACATAGCTATAGGAATGTGAGGAGGAAATATAAAAAGCGAAGAGGGGCCCCTGGTGCTCTGTGGTTTCAGGGGCCCCTCATATACTTGGAGCCGGCCCTGGCTGTAGGGATGCAATGATAGTAGGGGCATCAGGATTGGGGAACCTGAAGGGGCAAAAACGTGCCAGCATTTTAGACAAACATTGCAGATGTGGGCCTTGTTATTGATTTTATTTTGAGGTTTATGCCTGTCAGGTAGTTTGGCTCGGTCATATAGTAATTGTTATCTCCCCTCTCTCCCGTAGCCATGGTGGATGCGCTAGGTGTTGTGTTGGGCAGTAGTTTGACAGTGATGCTTGGCGCCACGGCCCTGTACATCTTGATTCGTTGGTATCAGAGCGGACGTTGTTGCTATGGTGAGTATAAATGTTTCAGCAGGCCTAAATTATCAAAACTGTGTTGCCCATAGAAACCAATCAGAGCTCAGCTTTCATTTTATAAACAGCTTGGGGGAAATGAAAGGTGCAATGTGATTTGTTGCTATGGGCAACAGTGACGGGAATCCTGACAAGTGTCACTCTCGCAGAGTTTAAGGGCACATTTAGACGTGCCGACACTTGCTTTAAACGACCACCGATCGCACCCTTTTGCACTGCAGTCCATTTTAGAATTGCCTCTACAATAATACATAGGTTCTTAACAGGGTTTTCCAGGCCTCTTTTTTATCTTAAAGGCATACTGAATTATTCATACCCAACCTCTAGTGACGCCTCCAGTCTTGAGACGATGATATCATGACTACTGCATGTGACCGCTGCCGCCAATCACTGGGCTCAGTAGTTATGCCAAGCTAAAGGATTGACTGCATTAGTCAAGTGCTTTATTAGCTGCATCCTATTTTCAGCTGTGTCAACAAAAACCAGAGGCAGCGCTGGGGCGGAAGGGGTTAAGTAGGGACCATTTGGTTATTTTTAATAAAACAATGCCTTAAAAAAACAAGTGTAACTTGTAAAAAACCCTTTTAGGCTGTGTGCCCACGATGCGTTTTGTTTTGCGTTTCCGCAGCGTTTGAGCCGGATCAGACGCTGCAGAAACGCTTAAAAGATGCATCAAATTAATTAGCATGCGTTTTTGGCTTTTTGTGCCAATGCATGCGTTTTTAACCGCTCAGGAATCGCTTAGCGGCTAAAAACGCAGCATGCTCATTAATTCTCGCATTGCTGAGCGTTTTTAGCCATCCCCAATGATCCCAGAAATCGCGTGTCAAAAAACGCGTCAAAAATCGCGCAAAAAACGCATGGAAAAAGACGCGCGTTTTCTGGGAAGGGGATCCTTTTCCTGAGCGTTTAAAAACGCTAGCGTGGGCACATAGCCTAAATGGTGAAAACGTTCAGGGTAGCTCCATATGTGGCAGATTTGTCTACCGTAAATATGCAAGCAGCAGAAAAATCTGCAGATGATTTTGCTGATGATTCACAGAGCACATATCACCTGCTACTAGGTTGAAAAGGGTGAAGATGCAGTGAAAATCTGCACAAAAAAAAATCCCAGACATGATATAGATTTTTTTATTTAATACCTACATGGCAGAATTTGCAGCATGTGGACAAAATTTGATAAATCAGATCCATTTGCCCGCTACTGTGATCCATTGCAGATATTAACAGAGCCAATCTGCAGCAATTCAGCCAATTCAGTTGGGGTTGTTTTGGTAAAATATGTGAATACTGGTAAAAAAAAAAAATCAACAAAAAACAGGTTGGGTCCCTTTTAAAGGGGTTATCACTTCTGCGCCTTTCAATGGTTGGCTTTCATGATGTTATATCGGTGTATATCTGCCAGAACACGTGGACCCATGTCATTATAGACCATGTACATGATACCTGCCGATTGTGCAGCGGTGTAACTACAAAAGATGCAGAGGTTGCAAACACACCCGGGTCTGAGAGCCTAAGGGGCCCAAAAAGTCATTTTGGACTATATAAAAAGACTAATTTTAGATTTGGAATAATTGGGGATCCCGTTTCTGCGTTTGCATTGGGGTCCCATAAGGTTAAAGTTAGTCCACTGCGGTACATGTCCTGGTAGGTGGGTCATCAGTGTGGCCCCCAAGTGAGCAGCGCAGGACCACCATTTTATGAAATTATATCCAACCGTGCACAACGATGTTCAGTGTCTGATTGTAAAATCACACAAACCAAAATAAACAGTAAAAAAGAAACTGCAAGAAAGAGCCTCTTGTCAAACGGCTTTGTGGTGTGCGTGATATTTCACTCACATGGTGCCGATACCCCCCTCCTTACTGTATATGCTAAAGGTTAATCGACATAAACACTGATTTAATTTTTGCTTTCATTTTTAGAGACAAGTTTCGTCTTCAATCTTTACAACATTCGGTAAGTGAGGCGACGGCTCAAACTTTCCATCAAATTAAACTTGGTTATGACAGCTGCTTAGTATATAACAGGTATATTCGTGCTGGAATTGTGGACTGAAAATGCGCTGCTGATTACAGTATCCGCATTGCGGATGAAATGTTACATAATCTCTTCCACGCACTGTGTAAAAATCCACAATGGAATATCGGTGGTGTAAAGATTAATAGATCTGCTGCAGCCTGCATGTCAATTTATACTGCGAATTTTCAGTTTCCAATGGTGAAATTTTCCTAATTCATCACACTGTGTCTAAAAGGAATTCTGCAGCTGTATTGACATCTATGGATATCTCTGACTTTTCTGCTAAGGGAGATGCATAATGAATATATGTCTGGTGTGCACATACCATAAAGGTTTAGAAAACAAAAACGGTAACGTTGCATGTAACGGTCAAGAGCATTCGGAATCAGTGGTGGGACCAACAATTAACACGTTTTTAGTTATACTTGTATTAAGTGATACCAATATCACCACCTTGACTGATATACAGCTCTGGCAAAAATTAAGAGACCACTGCACAGTTTTTTAAAATTCAGCTTCTCTCCATGTCTGACAGCCATTCCATTCCGGTGTCAGTTGAATTCCAACCAGATTACACCTCATTCTTCTTAATGTGCTTCTGATTAGGTGATCACCTGAACTAAATCTTATTTAAGTTGCCAAGAGAAAAAGGTCGCACTCTGCGGGATAATGATGAATGTTTATTGACACTGAATTACATGTCACGTCGGAGATGTGAAGGAGAGTGTGTCAAATGGCTGACTACGGCCGTTTCACGCTACTCGAGCGCTTCCACGGGTCCATGGCAAGAACAGTTTGTAACAGTCTCCTAGAGGCAGGGCTCAAGACATGTAAAGCTAGAGAAAAGCCTTTTATCAATGAGAAGCAAAAGAGAGCCAGGCTGAAGTTTGCCAAAGACCATAAAGATTAGACCATAGAGGACTGGAGTGTTAGAGAGTGAACTGTGATTACACCAGGAGACCACTAGGATCCTGTGGTGTTTGCCTGCTGCAGCTAAGAGCAGGTGCTGCGAGTGCCCGGGAAGCTGTGTGTGCTGGGGGTGGGGCCTAGTGTCAGCTGTCTAGAGCTGTAAGGGAAGCTTCTAGGAGGAGAAGAGAGACTGCCCTGAGAGACACTGTGTGTGTGGAGCAGTTTGGAAAAGCAAAGAGATTGAATGCTGTAAGAAACTGTGCAGTGCAACCCTTCATCTTGGGAGCCTGAGACCTTGCTGTGGAACAAAGACTGAGCATACCTGAGAGCTGTGTGACTTTGGAGCTCTGTGGAGTCCCTGTTGTGATGAGCTGGGAAGCAATATTGGACAGACATTTTATACAGAAACAGGCGTATTGCTTCTAGGAGAATTTGTGAGGACTACAGGAGGAGAGACGGCATCTTGAGGGTACAAAACTATAAGTCCCCGGTGTTTGGGCTCGGCACCAGCTGACAAGACAAGGAACCTTGTGTTGCTGCAACTGATTGGTGCCAAAGACTTGAGACTGGCTGCAGCCTATGCAATCTATATGCCTGAGAGGAGACTCACCTCAGGTTAAAGGTACCACAGTCCTAAATACCCGGGTATCCCTAGTTGAAGCGCTTAAGGACCTTTGTATTATATTTATATGTATTGTTATTGTAGGTTTGTATAGGTTATACTCAGTGTGCCATTCCAGGGGGTCCCTTGATATCACTACATTCCATTTACACCAGTTATCTGAGTACCTGAATTGACCTTTCTGATAGGCAAATTTATTACAAATCACTGTGTAATACACTCTTCAGGGAACCTTGGATTGGCCTAGTGATTTCAGCTCTGGCTGAGTGAGTGTACTGTATAAGGGTATTCAATCTGTTTCTTCCATATACTAAGTTCTACTTCATCTGCTGTTTGAGTAAAAGACTGTTTTGGGATTTCTGCCTCAGTCTCGGTTTGTGACCCACTGGATCTTATTCGGACCTCCGGTCATTACAGGAGTAAGGTAATCTTCTCTGGTGAGCAGGGCTGGACTGGCCATCGGCAATTCTGGCAAATGCCAGAAGGGCCTATCTGGTCATAGGCTGCCTTGTCTGCTATGTTGCTAACAGAATCGGTGTTCTCAAGACACCCATACTATTAAGAGTTGTGATGGAGTACAAAGTTGATGACTCCGTCACTTACCCCAGCAGGCCATGGGTATTAATAGAAACATCGGTCTTATAGTAAATCTTCCTTTCCTCCATCCAGGTAATACTAGTAAAATATCGCATCTGGTGCTTGGGGATGGGGACAACATGGGCCTGCGTAATTTCAAATTCCAGGGCTGAATTTCAGCCCCAGTCCCTACCTGCTGATGAGTCTAATTTTCAGCTTTACCCAACACCTGGTCGTCTAATGGTTAGACAGGCGTACAATGGTTAGACCTGGAAAGGCGTACAAGGCACAGTGTCTTGCACTCACTGTGAAATTTGGTGGCGGATCGGTGATGATCTAGGGATGCTTCAGCAAGGCTGGAATTGGGCAGGTTAATCTTTGCGAAGGACATATGAATCAAGCCGTATACAAGGTTATCATGGAAAAACAGTTGATTCCCTCTGCTCAGGCAATGTTCCCCAACTCTGAGGACTGTTTTTTCCAGCAGGACAATGCACCATGCCACACAGCTAGGCAGGGTTGGACTGGCCCACCAGAGACCTGGAGAATCCTCCGGTGGGCCCTGGCTTCTACTTCAGGAGCGTTCATAGTGTAAACCTTGCAGTTGCTATGGGGCTCTTTAGTGGGGGAGAAAGGTGGGCCTTCAGAATCAAATTCTCTGGTGGGCCCAATGTTCTTCAGTCTGACACTGGCTAGGTCAATCAATGTGTGGATGAAGGACCACCACATCAAATCCCTGTCTTGGCCAGCCAAATCTCCAGACCTGAACCCCATTGAAAACCTCTGGAATGTAATCAAGAGGAAGATGGATAGTCACAAGCCACCAAACAAAGAAGAACTGCTTACATTTTTGTAAAGAAAAAATGTTCCAGCTCCTTAAAATTAAGACATCTTTATTGATCCATAAAATTGGTAAAATGAAAGTGTACACCAAGCATACAGCGACGCGTTTCGTTCTCAAGGAACTTTTTCACTGTAAAAGCTGAGCTGTGAAAAAGTCCCTTGAGAATGAAACACGTCGCTGTATGCTTGGTGTACACTTTCACTGTAGTGGATTTGCCAAATTTATCAATTTTATGGATCAATAAAGATGTCTTAATTTTAAGGAGCTGGAACATTTTTTCTTCACATTTCATTGGATACTATATGTCCTGTCCAGATGGAGTTCCGAGCACCACAGGCTGTCAGTGAGCTGGCTGGGGCTTCTTGCTCATTGTTTTTTTCTATACATGCTAGATTTTTGTACCAGGAGTGGCATAAGGTCACCCAAAAGCAGTGTGAAAGACTGGTGGAAAGCATGCCAAGACGCATGAAAGCTGTGATTAAAAATCATGGTTATTCCACAAAATATTGATTTCTGAACTCTTCCTAAGTTAAAACATTAGTGTTATTGTTTCTAAATGATTATGAACTTGCTTTCTTAGCATTATTTGAGGTCTGCAAGCACTGCATTTTTTTTGTTATTTTGACCATTTCTCATTTTCTGAAAATAAATACAAAATTTAGTGCTTGGAAATTCAAAGACGTTGTCAGTAGTTTATAGAATAAAAGAGCAATTTACATTTTACTCAAAAATATACCTATAAAGAGAAAAATCAGACAAATTGAAAATTTTGCAGTGGTCTCTTTTTGCTAGAGCTGTATATTAATGATTCCAATAACTCCTGAGACGCAATAAGAAGAGGTACAGGTGGGCAAACTCTATTATTTGGAAAGTTCCCTGACTCCTAGAAGACTTGGAAACTCTCTTAGGCCTGGATCACACTTCTGTTTTTTTAAATCAGTCCAAATCCGTCGTTTTCCGTTAAAAAACGGATCCTCCATGTTTTTGGCGGATCTGTTTTTTTTCTCCATAGACTTGCATGAACGGCTACCGCGGATCCGTCAAAAAAACGGATCCAAACAGATCCGTTAGCATTTGTTAGCGGCAGAAAACGGAAACGGATCCGTTTGGCGGACACAAAAAACGGATGTGTGAAACAGGGCTTAGTGCCAGAGAAAACCTGCAGAAACCTCCTGGAAAGCTGTGTTCTCCCAACATATGTTCTGCTGTGAATCCAATTCATGAAGAATACTTGGAGGTGGTCATCTATGTCACTCAGTGCCACAAACTTTGAATGGAATGGCAGGATGTATTCTCAACCAGCACTCCATTTAAGTCTTCCTGGATTTGGTATAATTAAAGGGTTTATCCAGGATCTGCCTGTTCTACCTTGCACCGGCACAGAACTGTTACCGACTGCTCCCGCCGACGATTTAGCTGTTGAACGTCAAAAGAGCAGCTCTTCCTCTTTCAGGTTGCTCTGTTGACAGGGCGTGACTGCTGACGTCATGCTTCCTGTAATTAGGCAATCACCATGATGTCGGCAGTCACGTCCTGTCAACAGAGCAAAATAGAAGACAAGCAGCTTGCTCCGTCAACGTGACATCAGCAGAAGCCACTTAATCGCCAGCAGGAGTGGTCTGTAACAATATTGGCACCAAGCACAACAGGCAGGTAGGTAGCAACTGTGCAAGAACAATATATGAGCCCTTTTCAACCCAATAGCTCATCATAATGCACAATTACACATGCTTTGCATGTAGAAATGGGCCGTCTTACCTCTTGGGCCCCTCTTCCACTGCACTGGTTGCACCAATGATATATCTGCCCCTGAGTGTCGCCATGTTCTAACCAGTTGGCAGACACAGCAAAGCTAGAAATGAAGTCCTGAAAATGAGCAAGATTTTGATCACCTTTGAGATTATGTGGGCCGGGTGGAAAATGTCAATCATTCTCAAGGAGGTTGTGACTAGAGCGTCTGAGACCTGACAAGTCCTGGTACACAAGTCTGAGAGAATTTGCATAAGCTTGACAATGGCAAAAAAAAGTTGTTTTTGTGGATAAATCAATAACAGTATGGGACAAAGGCATGATGGTGATGCTGGATTATGGATGCGGTTTGGGAGGTTTCTGGAATCTGACTACATTTTTTCGATTGTTGTGAGCTGGGTAGAGTAATAAATAACAACATTTATTCTGCAGTTACAAATGGTATAATTGTGTTCTTATTATTGCTTGTGTCCTTTTCCCTGCAGACAGCTGAAGTCCATGGACCTGGAGCTGGCACCTCCCTTTACCGTCAGCGGCACAATGCACGCGCATGGTCCCATGTCTGGTTACCATTATTCTCAATTCCAGGACAGCGAAGTCTAGGAGCAGGTGATAAATAGAGACATGGTGACGACATGAGCGAATACATTGCTACCTTCTCTTTTATCTAAAGTCCTTACTAAAAACTGGTCCTGCACACTCATTGTAAAAAGTAGAAGTGAACATGTCCTGGTTAACCAGCAATAGTACAAGATCACAACGCAAGTCTGTGAGAACGGATCAGATGAGCTGGAGTCATGTGATGGACACACGGGGGGTTGAGTAATCCGGCAATACCCAAGGACCCAGCAACTTGGGGGTGATAGGGGGAAACCCCGATTCCATGCCGAGTACTGTCCTGTACTGTCATTGAGGAACTATGCTTTCCATCCAGTTTTTGGCAGGGGGGCAGGTGACAGTAATTCTCCATTCACTTTATATGCAAAGCATAGACATCTGAAGTGTTCTGCCATACGTCTGCACTTACATATATAACTTTATTCCCATCATTTTAATTAAAAAAAAGTTGCTGTAATTTTTTCTTTTGCATCTTTTGTATTTAAAAGATTTTCTATTCAGTTAAAAAAACGACTACATATAGTAGGCAAAAGTGTGCCATCTAGGCACTTTATTAATATATTGGACTATTAGAAGGTTTATACATTTCTTTGCTATCAATCTTTTTATTTAAAGGGGTTAAAGCGCCTGAATCTGAGTTATTTTTGATCCCATCAGATGTAATGTTCATTACATGAAGCTCTTGACAGGCAAAAAGCTTAAAGGTGTTGTCCACTTTGGGACAACCCCATGTTTTGTGTCCCAAAAAGGTGGAAAAAAATTACTGTTTGGCTGCAGCGTTCCACGGTTCATTCAAGCTCAAAGAAGCAATGTTATTTTTGCTTGGATGACTGCAGACTGTTTAGTATAAGTCTAATTATGGACACCGTCCGCCAAGATTTTTTGTAGTGACCTCCAAATGCTGTGTATAATATAGAATGTTCTTCACACTCCTTACATTCTGTTACTTTCGTTAACTGTTGCCAACAAAAATTAACTTTCGTTCTAATTTTTGCAATAAGTGAAACTCCGGTTTCATTTCCTTTTTCAGATAATGTCACTGCCATCTTCCTGTTTCTTTCATTGTAATACTGTGCAATATGAGAAGTGCTGACATTAAGTGCCTGGCATTTTCCAGACCTTTTTGTTGTACAGATTTTTATTCTGTAGATATTCTTACATTTTCTCGACACATTTGCACACATTTTTGTCTGTTATAATCTGATTAAACCAATAATAACACTGGGAACTGAGATGACATATGGGTCATAGTTTAGATAGTGGAGTAGCTAGCTGGATGCAGGGGCCCCAAACCCCATAGGAGGTAACTACATAGATGTATGGGTAGCAATCACACCTGGGCCCTGGCTCCTCGGGGGCCTGTAAAGTCCACTTTGCCTATCCAAAAAGACCATTGTTATTGAAGACTTGCAATAATTGAGGGCCAGTTGGATTGAGTGTATCATTGTATGGGACTACTACCATAGCATCCATTGTTGCTGCTAAGGAATTTGACAGCCCAATCCCGGTGTCCAAAATTGGCTTCCACAGTCAGATTTGGTGACGGCCACTCTGGAAAAATCTAAGGATTTCCTTGGTTTTCACCATATACAACCCCTGGACTTCACTCTCAGGTTGTGTCTGCAGAGTAACCACCAACTTGTAGAACGAACTAATTAAAATAACCAATGGTCAGAGTGTGAGCGAGGTTATGCACAGCTCAGCACCAGTACATTTAAAGCAGAAAAAACAGGGATTTTATCAGGACTGCCCCAAGAATTCCAGTAAGTGACATATCACTGAAATCAGAATCTGTTCCTGCAGCTCTCAGATTCTATCTCAAAAACCTGATGACAGATTCCATTTAAATGAACGTGAATGTCGTATCAGGAGCTTAGAAATTAGAAGTAAGTCAATACCTAGATGGGGATAACCTGCAATTTTGTTTTCATTTTCTTGTAGTTTGATTGATTTTTAGCTCTTTGTTTATAAAAAAAGAGCTTGTATCTTTGACTACAGCTTAGCTACAATGCCTACAGAAAGTTTGTGGTAGGCTGGTTTTACAGTTACCGTATTTGGGGGTCGATTTTTCGGCCCCATTAGCTTTCTATGGGGCCGCAAAATCGGCCCACAAAAATTCAGTGGTGCGCCGTGTGCCGTATGGCCACGAGGGCCATTTTTGTGGCCGTGAAAAAGTCTTTTTCACGGCGTACGGACACAGCCCACATTTAAATCAATGGGGCCGCAAAAACAAATGGAAGTTTGCTTTTGTGGCGCGCCGTCACTTCCGGTTTTGCAGAGCGCCTTTTTTTTTCCCAATACTATTTCCATAGTATTGGGGGAAAAAAAGGCGATCCGCAAACATTTTTTGCAGCCCGTTATTTTGGTGCAACACAAAAAATGCGTCGATACAGCCTGCAAAAACGGGCTGCAATAATGGACCGCAAAAATGCGGTAAGTGTAAAACCAGCCTTAGTCTGAGACACACCTTCTGCCTCATTATTGGCTCAGACTGCTGCTCTCTTTTCTGCAGCTCTGCCTCCTCAGTGTTTGTCACAGTTTAAAAATATGGATTTATCAGGTGTGCAAAAATTAAGTTGCTGCCATTTAGTGGAACTCCTCTTCTAAATGATGATAAGGGGATGATAAAGTTTATGAAAAATTACGCTACCTGTGGTATTCGGCAATTAGATGTTAGCCGACGCTGCTTGAAGAGACCGCTGGGGCTGATGATGATGCAGCAGAGTTGTTACAGCTCTCCACAGGTAGAGCTAAGCCCCAGGGCAGTAATAGTGTAAAATCATGGTAATGGTGGTTGTAGTGCAGGGCTGAGGTGATGCAGCAAATAAACAGGAGGACACAGCGGGGTGCAGTCTTCACACTTTTACCCACAATTTGAGGTGCAGACCAGGGCACTGAGTACAGATGGTAATGGAGATCCGGGCAGCCTGGAAGCAATTTAGGATTCCCTAAGCCAGATGGTGTTGGAGGCCTCCTTACTGTGCTGTTGTCTGAGGTCCTTGCTGCCTGAAGCCATGCTCAGTCCTCTGTTCCTTACTGTTCTTTAGTCCTTGCCTGTATGACAGGCAGCTTTAGCCTTTTACAGGTGTCACTTCTTCGTGGTGGCTCCAGCTCTAGTATGCTGCTGTGCCTTCAGGTGTATGATGGGGCTAGGAGGCCCGCTGTCTCCTGCCCTCCAGATTTGGCTGCTAGGACTGTTGCACCCATGCAGCCACGGACTCTGGCGTCTGGTGTTGAGCACACTTCCCTGGGGTGAGCTTGGTCACAGCTCCAATCCCCAGGCTTTCCTAAACTTCCACTTTCCTCTCTCTTTACTCTGCTCTTGGGACGAGCTCTTCACAGCTCCTGTATCTTGAACAGACTCTCACAGACTGCAATTAACTAACTCCACCTCCAGCCCAGAACTTATAGGAAAGCTCCTCTGAAACTGGGTTTAATGCTCCCCCTTCTGGTCTGGGGAAGGAAAAGTGTTGGATGTTGGTATTACCTGGCTAAGGGATCGCTCCTTGCTTCCAGGCATGTCATCACCCCCTGTGTGGGAGGCAATGCCACTGTGGCAACCGTACTCCTGGGGTGCCACAAGAAGAGGAAGTGTGGTAGGAGGCCAGGCACGGGGGGTGGACCACTGCTTACCAGACGAGGCACAGACGAGATGGAGACGATTCCACTTGTAACAGTTCCAGATTTATTCATCGTCCTCCTGACGACCACCAAACACGCACCGCAGCTTCTTTACACCACTGTTTCCAGGCCCGGGTACCTATTCCTTAGCTCCAGTCGCAGTAACGCACCTCATGGATCTTTCACTTGGGGCTGTCCTAGACCAATCTACCCCCAGCGCTTCACCTGCCCGAGGTCGTCTTCCAATCGGTACCCCCGGGGCCTCGTCTGTCCTGCAGTCCGTCGGGTCAGGGCCACCTCCCTGACTGTCTCTTCTCTGTCCGTCCCCTGGCCGAGCTCTTCTCACTTCCCCATCTTCTTCTGAGCTTCTCCCGGGACTAATCTAATCTGGAGCCCCACCTTCCTCTATTTATCCCCTCTCTCACAGGGGAATTTCCCACCCGGGCTCCTATCTCCCCGCCCCCCATGACTAAGCATATCCGAGCCATAAGCTGATGTATAGTCCTGCACTACTCTCCCCTGCCATCTTGTGGTCATTTTGCAGTACTGCACCTCTCCTATCTATCCTTCCCAGTTGTCACCCTTCTATGCCGTCAATCTCCGTCCCTGGTGTACAAACCGTCCCCTCCTACTGCCAGTCACGTCTGTCCGTCAAGTCACCTTCCCCACAGAAGGAAAAAAGCAGAAGATGAAAAAGGGAGGGGAAGAGGAAGGACAAGAGAAAGGAAGGGAGGATGGGGTGGAGAAAGGAAGGAAGGAATATGAGGAAGGGGAAAAGGCAGGAAAGAAGGAAGAAGGGGAGGAGAAAAGTAGGAAGAGGTAGAGGAGGAGGAGAAGAAAGGTAATGAAGTATTAAGGGGAGGAGGAATGAAGAGAAGGAGGAAAGGGGTGGATGGAAGTAAGGAGAGAAGGAGGAAGGTAGAAAAGAATGGAAGGAAGAAGAAAGGATGGAAGAAGGAAAGGGATGATGGAAGAAAAGAAGAAAGGAGATGGAGCAAGGAAGGACGGGGAGGAGGAAGGGGAGGAAGAAGAAAGAGAGGGAGGGTAGGAGGAAAGCAGGAAAAGGAGGTGGATGGATAGAAGGAAGTAAGGACAGAAGAAAGGAAAGAAGGGGATGAAGTAAGGAAGGATCTTTTAGTTTTACTCTGAATCTCCACAATTAAGATGTACAATTATTTTTATAAAAAAATCTATGTGAATGCATTTAAGCCCCAAAAGGCAAAAAAGCTTTAAGAGTGATTCCATTATTGGCTAACCTGAAAAATTATATTTGCAAGCATTCAGAGTACAGAAGCTCCTTTGTAACCTTGCCTGATGAAGGAGTCTCTGTGCTCTGAAAGATTGCAAGTATAATTTTTCTGGTTAGCCAATAATGGTATTACTCTTAGAATACTTTTCTCCACAATTAAAAAACAAAACCCATCACTCAGAAGCTCTCCAACCCAAGCATCCCTCTGCTGGCTCACTACCATTCTCAGGTTCCAGTCTTATCTTTTGTCTTCAGTCTTCACTCTTTGGCTCTTCTGGTATTGATGAGACCTTATGTGGTGTTGCTTGAGGCCTATTGAGTATTATAGTTTTATTTTTTAACCTTTATGTTTATTACACTTGTAGGTTGGACCTTTAGTTGCTCCCTCTCTCCTTTATGTTGGGCACGTGGCCCCCATGCTGTGTCATGATAGTTTGGCTTATATATTACCATTATGAACTACTGTTTTATTGCTGTATGTGAACTGTGTGATGTTTACCCTATTTAATGTCTTTGTATTATATTGTATTCAACATGATTAGTTCAGGGACAGCAAGGGTTAAAAAGGGGGCTGGATTAGCAGCCTAAGATACATAGGAAGTTCCTGTCTCCCAGTCAGTGCCTGGGCAGGCTTGCCCAGGGCAGGACATTCCCCACAGTCAGGCGTAGAAGGTGTCCCGGTTGACGGGACAAAGCTGTCGCAGACCGCTGCCTCAGTCTGCCAGGCAGTGTAGATGGACCCTGGGACTGTGAGACCATCATCAGAAAGACTGTTGTGGCTCTCGAGCTCGGAATGGAGCCACTGATACTGACCGGCATCAAGTAGCTGCAGGGACTGAGCAGGAAGCATTGTTTCATGTATAGTAAATATTTTCCCTGTTGGATCAGTACTGTGCCTGTCATGTTTTCCTGAATCCTCTTCCCCAGTGGCTGCAGTGAACGTGAAAATAAGGTAACTGACTGTGCAGTAGGACTGAGACCACACCTGTCTTTTTCATGTGCAAGGTGCTGGAGTGCTTATGGGCTATTGCTTTAATAGACTCGTTCAGGACTACCACCCCGTGCCACCTTGTTACACACTCTGAAGTTTGGAGAGAAGAGCACAATAAATTGCTTTTCCTAGCCATTTGATTTGCATCAAATATATTTAGAACAAGTTTTATTTATCGAATTTGGTCAGATTCACTTATCTCTAGTATATACTGTAGTTCTAATAATTAATTAAGATAAATGATAAATTCCTTTTAGAGAGGAAACACTGAACTTGGAAACAGGGTTAATATGTGGTCAATTTGTTAGCTGTGGCTTTTCACAGAACTGCTGATAAAGCCACTCATTATCTAAGAATAATGATACATACATGATACAAGTCCCAAGAATTCTATTACAAACTCAATTCTTTAGAATTTGATCGTTTAATCTTTCCCTTTTTATATTTGGTTTCACAGGTTTTAAAATTCTGAAATGCCGTTTTCCATTTTATGTGGTTTTCCTGATATTTAAGAACAATAGACACGTCATTCTGATCAGTTTGTTATTAGTCTAATTTGTGTCCGTATATTTTAGCTTTTTATTATTTGCTAGTATTAAGCAAAGTAAACTGCATAACCTTTCTTACCAGACATTGGCACATCTACAATAGATCTCTGCGGTATTGTGTTTGATCATGTATTTCTCACCTAAGCTTACGAAAGGTCCCTCAGGGTGGATGTAATAGATGAAACGATAAGGTTGTAACTTTCCACAGATCACTATTCATTTTTTGGGGGAAAACAGTTCTCTGGTTAGAAGATAGAAGCAATGACACATTCTGACTGTTATGTTGCAGTTGTGCCTCTCTTTTCAAGAACTTTGCCTTCCGACAAACTCGCCATGACTTACTGATACTCCTGTGTGGCGCCCTGTGTCTTTGTCACCACAAAATGGTTAAATATGTACTATTTTATATGTGCATTGTAAATGATGGGAGTTATGCTTTCTCTGCTGGAGACAACTGCACACACAACTTACCCCACTCCCTTACTTTGCCTGAAGCTTAGCACTTTACACAGGTATCCTAACTGGGAGGGGAGGGGCTTAGTTAGTCTGTGAGGAAAGACAGTGTGAGTAAACTGGAGAATGTCCATGGAGGAGTAACCTTCTCTTTCCAGGAACAGCGCTGAAAGGGATCAGGGCATCAGCCCCTAGGCCATCCAGGCTTCTAGAGTTGGGCGGTAAGCTGAGTTGCTGTGTGGCTTACACAACCAACAGTAAAGTTTATTTTCCCAAGAAAACTACAGCAATGGAGAATCAGGGAGGGATTGTGCAAGAAAAAACACGTGCTTCACATAGGATTCAAGCTGCATGTTGCCGGGGCAGAAAACACTTTGAGTTCTTGGTGGTACTGGAAGTTCAGACTCCAGGAAACCCTTGTCTCTGAAGGGATTAGAACAGCGGGAAGTTCACACTGAATCACAGCAGAGAGAGATAACTCCCATCGTGCAGAGCAGACAGTAAGCTTGGTGAGAGTTGTATTCCATCCTCTGAAACTGATTCTGGACTTCAGTAAATGATAAAGTGACTTTCCTTGTCTCCTGCCTTATTACTCTGCACCATCTACCTCTATCACTATCTCTGGGGGCCAACACTAGTTGGAGAGGGTTAAATACCTGCACTGCCATCATCACCTACCCCCAGGGATCATTTGCAGTGTCGGCCATCTTACAGCCGAACACTCCAACTGGCGTCACAAACTCTTCTTTTTAATTTTTGTTATCCTTCCTTCTCATGTTTTTATTTTTAACCCCTATTTCACTGTCCCCGGAGCACAGGCACCGGGCACGGCTGCCATAACTGTGACCCCTGAATCCAACGCTGCCCGGCTACCTGAGTACCCCACTCTGGGTGATACACCTGCATCTGCCTCTGGGATCATCACTAATCTCTGAACCATCAATTATCCCCCTGTCTAGGGATTCTGGGGGTCCATGAAATTAGTAAGAGTTGACATATCTTTATGTTTCCATGGAATATTCCACAAGTTGAACACATGAACATAGCAAAACCTCCGATATCTCATATAAAACCTACAAGAGAAAAAATGAGCAAAAACCCAGCTGTAACTAAGTAAATAAAAAGCAAAAGTGCATTTAAATAACACAGAGTTTTTAGCAATACTTTTTGTTTTAATCAAAAATAGCATAAAAGCCATGCCACGACGACAAGGTAACTCTGATCGGGACAGTCCTACACTGTCTAATATTTTAAACCAGTGATCTTTCACTTGGGAAACAACCTAATAACACACTGAGATATTAGGGAATGTAAGAGCAGGTTGTGATTTGTAGTGTTCAGGAAGAAAAATATGTTTCCACCACGAGGAGCAAAATAGTAATAATGCAGCGACATGGCAAGAATCTGCATAACAAATCATATGCTAAATAGTTACAAGTCAAATTTATGTATGAGATAGCAAAGAGTATTGTCTATAAAATGTTGGTGGTCTTACGTTGGAAGCAGTAGTGGATGGTAAGATGTGGAGCCTGAAAGTCAAAAGCTCAAAACATTGTTACCCTTATACTCCTCAGTGTAAATTAAAACTATAGTTGCATTGAACTCATATGGAAAATTCCGTTATATATCTATGAAATGTCAGAGAATCTTATGTGTCACCATACATGAATTTCTATTGCTATTGAGAAAATAGAAACTTTTTAACATGCTCATATATATTAGATACAGGAAATGTCTGACACATCATCATGGGCAAATTACCATTGATTGGAATGATTACTTGTTTGCAGCGTTATATTATAGATTTTCAATATGGGAAATCTCTGTTTCTGTACTGTTTTGAGCATATTCTAGTTTTGGAGCTTAGTTTGTCTAGTTTTTATTCCTGCCACTACAATGTAGCTGGCTTTTAATATGTCTCCGTTTTGGTCAAAAACTTCAAACAGTACACTGTGCTTCCATTAATCAAATTCAACATTCAAAAAATCATACCTGGATGCAAAAAAGGATTTGACCAAGTTCGTAGGGGCTAGAAAGTTGTTCAAGATAACTTTTTATTTCAGGAATTTATGCCTCCTTATTCCAAACTGTCTGCTAGGATATACTGCATATTTTAGGCTTTGTTAGATTGGAGACCACTTTAACTCGGCAATTTCTGAGATTCAGTTTACAACCAGTGATAATAGAAGAAATTTACTGTAATGTACTTTCCAACAATCTCCAATGAGTTTCTGGAGTTTTTGTATATTTATAGACTTCATGAATTTAGGCATTCCATACATAATGTACATCTAGCTGGTTTATACATGATAGCAAATAGTAGAATTTATAGTTACAAAATTAGTAAAACAGACTCCCTGTGTACAGCAGGTTATTCACACCCTTCATCAGTTCTTTGTTCCAGTGTTCTTCTGAGATTTACCAGACTCTAAGGGCAAGTTCACACGACCGATTTATCCACATCCAAGAAAAAACAGTCTGATTATTCTGATCAGATTTTGATCAGAGTGGCATCAGTTTTTCTCGGATGTGGAGAGAAAAATAAAGTTTCTCATCTATCTCCATCCTGTCAGTCCATGAAAATCGAACTGCACTCGGCTGTCCAATTTTTTTCACAGACCATTAAACTTGCATTTCCGATTCTGATTCCACACTCTGATTAAAATATGTCTCAGATTTTTTTTTGGTCTGACGAAAAAATCGGACATGTGCACAGCTCCATAGAATATCACAGGTATGAATGTTATTCATGAAAACCACAGATAGCACTTGTGCAAGAATATTGGTCATGTGCACGAGCCCTGACTCTGAAATTTATCAGGTCTGAAGACATTAACTCCTTCCTTACTCTTACAGCTTCTTATCCATACATATCTTACTAGCAATGGTGCCAGATGGCGCTCCCACCAAAGTTATAAGACACTGGTGAAAACTATCTATCAACAAATACAGTATGGAAATAAAGTATGTAGGTACAGTGGAGGTGATATTATACTATCCCTAATTAAACCCTTATCTCACTTCTAAAAGTTTACATCTACAACCCCTGGCAAAAATTATGGAATCACCAGCCTTGGAGGATGTCCATTCAGTTGTTTAATTTTGTAGAAAAAAATCAGATCACAGACATGGCACAAAACTAAAGTCAATTCAAATGCAACTTTCTGGCTTTAAGAAACACTAAAAGAAATCAAGAACAAAAAATGTGGTAGTCAGTAATGGTTAGTTTTTTAAACCAAGCATAGGGGAAAAATTATGGAATCACTCAATTCTGAGGAAAAAATTATGGAATCACCCAGTAAATTTTCATTCCCAAAACTAACACCTGCATCAAATTAGATCTGCTCATTAGTCTGCATCTAAAAAGGAGTGAGCACACCTTGGATAGCTGTTGAACCAAGTGGACTGACATGAATCATAGCTCCAACATGAGAGATGTCAATTGAAACAAAGGAAATGTGATTTACATACAGAAAAGCTAAACGAAAGCCATCATTAACACCTAAACAGAAAAAAACAAGGTTACAATGGCCTAAGGAAAAGCAATCGTGGAATGTGGATGACTGGATGAAAGTCATATTCAGTGATGAATTGCAAATCTGCATTGGGCAAGGTGATGATACTGGAACTTTTGTTTGGTGCCGTTCCAATGAGATTTATAAAGATGACTGCATGAAGAGAACATGCAAATTTCCACAGTCATTGATTATATGGGGCTGCATGTCAGGTAAAGGCACTGGGGAGATGGCGGTCATTACATCTTCAATAAATGCACAAGTTTATGTTGATATTTTGGACACTTTTCTTATCCCATCAATTGAAAGGATGTTTGGGGATGACAATGCATAATGCTTTGGAGCAAAAACTGTGAAAACATTCCTTGAAAAAAGACACATGAGGTCAATGTCATGGCCTGCAATTAGTCCGGATCTCAATCCAATTGAAAATCTTTGGTGGAAGTTGAAGAAAATGGTCCATGACAAGGCTCCAACCTGCAAAGCTGATCTGGCAACAGCAATCAGAGAAAGTTGGAGCCAGATTGATGAAGAGTACTGTTTGACACTCATTAAGTCCATGCCTCAGAGACTGCAAGCTATTATAAAAGCCAGAGGTGGTGCAACAAAATACTAGTGATGTGTTGGAGTGTTTTTTGTTGGTTTGTTTTTCATGACTCCATAATTTTTTCCCTCAGAATTGAGTGATTCCATAATTTTTCCCCTATGTTTGGTTTAAAAAAGTAACCATTATTGACTGCCACATTTTTTGTTCTTGATTTCTTTTAGTGTTTCTTAAAGCCAGAAAGTTGCCATTTTAATTGCCTTTAGTTTTGTGCCATGTCTGTGATCTGATATGAAAATAAATCCTGAAATCTTGCAGTTTTCACTTTGAACCTATAATTAGGCTGATACTTTGTTTTAAGAAGTCACTTCTCAGCAATCTTGTCATGGTTGTCACTGGCAGGATTACTATAAAAGATAGCACCTTTATGTAGATAATACAGGATCTACTGTTCATAATAAGTGATGGTCACAGCTCACCTCCTCCCTATCCCTGCACATTGACTAAAGTCTCCTGTAGAAGCCAATGAATATCTCCAGACTATTCTTTCCATGTGACTGATGAAAAGCTGTCTGTTAACAAAAGCTCAGACTGCCTCAATATTCATAAAGCTTACACCAGAAACACAAACCTTAACTATTAAAAATCAGATTTTAGTAAAACTTGTTAAAATTGCTATACACAAATACTCCAAAATACTATGAATAACACAGGAAATATTACAGAATATTGTATACAAAGTTTTTACAGTGAATCTCTCCATTACTGTGATATGGATAGTTGGATTGATACAAATAGACAGGGGTATTGTTAGGGCTGGCGGAATGCACCAAATTATAAAATAATAGTAGGAGCGTTCGCAGCCTGGGGTCCACCGTGCAGAGGTGGTACACGGCTGCTAGGTAATGGTGGAAGTATAAAGCGGTGTGGAAAGGTCACACATGGGTTACGTCACCCAGTGTGAACAGGAGCGAACTCTGTTAACTCACAGAGCCGCACTACCGCTGAACATAAATGCCGGGGCCTGTTTAGCTCACAGAGCCCGGCCAATGAGCGCACAGAAAGCGGCCACAGGACTCTACCCCAAAGGACTTTTTTTTTTAATGAGCGCACAGAAAGCGGCCACAGGACTCTACCCCAAAGGACACGGGGTTAAAGTCCCTCTTGGCCCACTGAGCACGTGGTGTCGCTGCCACGAACGCCGCTAAAGACGCTGGCTATGGAGTGTGGAGCACTTGCTTGCACTGAGGCGTGCCGAGTCACTGATGATGCCTAATGCCTCACTCAGACTCTGACCTACCTACGCCTAAGCCTGGACGCTAGCAGGCTAGGCTGCACAACACATGCGTACCAAGGGTAGGGGTTTCATAATGAGTCAGTCACCAGAGACATTCATACGTGCATTCATCACTCACTCCTTATAGTCAGAAAATACAGTCTATCCTAGAGCATGGCCGAGCGGCCATGCGAACCTTTTATAGCCGCGAGCGTCTGGGACCTTCCTGGCTTCTTGGATGGGCCAATCCGAACAGGAGAAGAACCTGAGCACGTGACCTTCGATCTCCAATGGGAGATCACTCCACGGGCATGCTCAGTGGACCGACAGGAGGACTTAGTCCCTGGAGAGACTCACTGCTGACCAGCATGCGTTGCTATAGTTGGCCCAGAGGTGGCAGCAGCAACCAAACCCACGGAGCTAGTCTGGGCAGAGCGCCGGGACTGACGAGTCTGCTGAGCAACCTCCTCTACAGCTGGAGAGGAATGTGAGACCGCCGGAAGCAAGGCTCGGGATTCCCGCTGTGCAGCGACAGGAACCCGACGCCTAACATTACCCCCCCTCCTAGGGCCCCCTCCTCTCTGAGCCTCACTCCACTCAAATTCCACAATGAGAAGTGAAGCGTGGATGTTCTCCACTGGCTCCCAGGTCTGAGCCTCTGGACCGTGACCCTTCCAATCCACCAAAAAAACCTTTTTGCTCCGCATCACCTTGCATCCCACTATGACTTTGACCTCAAACGCATCCGAAGACAGGTCTGATGTCCCGACAGATGGCTCGGAGAACCGTGACATGTGAACAGGCTTAAGGAGGGACACATGGAACGTGTCAGAGATAGCCAAGTGTGGTGGAAGGGCCAGACGGTAGACCACAGGGTTGATCTGCTCGAGGACCTTGAAGGGGCCAATGTAGCACGGTGCAAACTTAGCGGACTCGACCCGCAGCCTGATGTTTCGGGCGGAGAGCCACACTAAGTCGCCAGGGGTGAAGGTCAGAGCAGGGTGCCGGTGTGCGTCAGCGCATATCCTCATTCTCTCCTTGGAGGCTCGGATAGCATCCTGAGTGCGATCCCAAATGTCACGTGCCTCCACCGCCCAGTCTGCCACCCTAGAGTCGGTGGATGACACGGGCATGGGCACAGGGACGCGCGGATGCTGGCCGTAATTTAGGAGGAATGGGGTCTGACCGGTGGAGTCGGCCACAGCATTGTTCAAAGCGAACTCTGCCCATGGCAGCAAGGATGCCCAGTCATCCTGCATGGCCGAGACAAAATGTCGTAGATATGTGACCAGGGTCTGGTTGGCTCTCTCTACCAACCCGTTCGTCTCGGGATGATAGGCCGAGGAGAGATTTAGCTCAATGCTGAGCAGGGAACAGAGCTCTCTCCAGAATCGAGACGCAAACTGAGGACCCCGGTCACTGACAATATTATCCGGTATGCCGTGCAGGCGGAAAACATGCTTAATAAACAACGTTGCCAGGCCCCGTGCAGAAGGTAGCCGAGAGAGTGGTACCAGATGCACCATCTTGGAGAAATGGTCGGTGACAACCCAAATGACGGTGCTGCCACATGACTTGGGCAGTCCCACCACAAAGACCATACCGACCATCTCCCAGGGGCCTGTCCGCTACCGGCAGGGGATAGAGTAGCCCAGCTGGCCACTGCCAAGAGGACCGATTCTGGGCGCAAGAGACGCACGCCTGAATATAGTCCCTGACGTCACGGGCCATATGCGGCCACCAGTACATCCTCACCAGAAGCCCAGAGGTCCGTTTGGTCCCAAAATGTCCACCCACTCTGGACGAATGAGCCCCAGAAAGGACCTCCGGTCGCAGATGGGCAGGGACAAAAGTCTTGCACGGAGGTACAGACTCGAGGGTGACCGGAGCCACAGTCCTCAGGCTTTCAGATGGGACTATCAGCTGAGGCTCCTCCTCCGATTACACCACGGAGCGGGAGAAAGCATCGGCCTGGACGTTCTTCTCCCCGGAGAGAAAATGCAGGGTGAAGTGGAATCAGGAGAAGAACAAGGACCATGTGGCCTGACGAGAATTCAGCCGCTGGGCTGTTTGTAAATAGACCAAATTCTTGTGGTCGGTGACACCTGGAAAGGGTGGCGAGCCCCCTCCAGGAGGTGTCTCCACTCTGAAAAGGCCAACTTCATTGCTAGCAACTCCCTGTCCAAGATGGAATAATTCCTCTCCGCCGGTGTGAAGGTCTTGGAGAAGAAGAAGCATGGGTGCTTCCGACCTTGCGAGTCCTTCTGGAACAGGACCGCTCCAGCACCGACGGAAGAGGCATCCACCTCCAGAATGAAGGGTTTATCCACATCGGGGCGATGTAGAATGGGAGCGCTAGCAAAATGGGATTTAATAGAGGAGAAGGCCATGGAGACAGGTTCTGACCACAACTTGGGGTTCGCACCCTTCTTGGTGAGGGCTACCAATCTTCTCCCCGGAGAGAAAATGCAGGGTGAAGTGGAATCAGGAGAAGAACAAGGACCATCTGGCCTGACGAGAATTCAGCCGCTGGGCTGTTTGTAAATAGACCAAATTCTTGTGGTCGGTGACACCTGGAAAGGGTGGCGAGCCCCCTCCAGGAGGTGTCTCCACTCTGAAAAGGCCAACTTCATTGCTAGCAACTCCCTGTCCAAGATGGAATAATTCCTCTCCGCCGGTGTGAAGGTCTTGGAGAAGAAGAAGCATGGGTGCTTCCGACCTTGCGAGTCCTTCTGGAACAGGACCGCTCCAGCACCGACGGAAGAGGCATCCACCTCCAGAATGAAGGGTTTATCCACATCGGGGCGATGTAGAATGGGAGCGCTAGCGAAATGGGATTTAATAGAGGAGAAGGCCATGGAGACAGGTTCTGACCACAACTTGGGGTTCGCACCCTTCTTGGTGAGGGCTACCAAGGGCGCTACCAAAGTTGAGAAGTGGGGAATGAATTGGCGATAGTAATTTATGAACCCCATAAAGTGCTGCACCGCTTTGACAGAATGGGGTTCCTGCCAATCCTGTAGCTTGGCAGGATTCATGGCCAAACCCTGGGCAGAGATGATATAGCCCAAGAAAGGCAAGGACTCCTGCTCAAACACACACTTCTCCAACTTGGCATAGAGGGAGTTTGCCCGCAGGAGGTCGAAAACTTTGCAAACATCTCTCCGGTGGGAGTCAATATCTGGAGAGTAGATGAGAATATCATCCAGATAGACTACTACCGAGGTGGTAAGCATATCCCGGAAGATATCGTTCACAAAGTCTTGGAAGACGGCTGGGGCATTACAGAGCCCGAAGGGCATCACCAGATATTCATAGTGCCTGTCTCTGGTGTTAAATGCCGTCTTCCATTCGTCCCCATCACGGATGCGAATCAGGTTGTAAGCCCCCCACAGATCAAGTTTGGTAAACACTCTCGCTCCCCGTAGCCTATCAAACAGCTCTGATATCGGGGTAGAGGAAACTTATTCTTAACAGTGATGGCGTTAAGACCCCTGTAATCGATGCAAGGACGTAGTTCCCCACTCTTCTTCTGGACGAAGAAGAATCCCGCCCCCGCTGGTGACACTGACTTCATATTGAATCCTCTTGCCAGATTCTCCCTGATGTATTGAGACATGGCCTCTGTCTCCAGGAGAGATAGGGGATAGACTCGACCCCGGGGAGGCTCAGCACCAGGCAAGAGGTCAATAGGACAGTCATAGGGGCGATGCGGTGAAAGTGTCTCCGCCACCTTTTTGGAGAACACGTCCGCATACTGTTGATAGTGTTTGTGAAGCGAGGAAAGATCTGCGGTGACCTCGGTGGAGGCAACCTGGATGCCTTCCCTCAGACATCTACCTTAAATGACTTACTCCAACCAAGAATTCTCCCCGAGGACCACTCTATATGGGAAGAGTGATACCGCAACCAAGGGACCCCTAGAAGGACCTGGTCGATACCCTCGGGCATGATGAGGAGGGATATCGTCTCCTGATGAGATGGAGACCCGAGAGTAACAGTGGAGCGGTTTGGTTGGTAATCTGTGAGGGCAGAGTCGCGCCATTCACTACTCTGACGGTGACTGGCTTGGACATCATAAGCAGTGGTATCGCGTGCCATTGAGCGAAGGCAGATGACATAAAATTGCCCTCTGCTAAGGAATCAACGCAAACCTCCACCGCCAGAGTGGAGGAACCAAACCCAAGTGTCCCCTTAAAGGACAACTTGGAGGAAAATGCCGCGGATTCTAGTGAGCCACCTCCTACGGCCACTAGGGGCGAGCATCTTCACAGCCGCTGTGGGCACTGGTTGGCAAAGTGACCGGACTGCCGGCAACCATGAAAGATCATGGGGGCTCGAGCGGGCCGGGGCCTGGATCCCTCGCGGGAAGCCCCCTGACGCTCGGACGCCCGATCGGGAGATTCCAGAGGTTTAGCAAAACTGGGTGCCAATCTAAACCTCTGCCTACACTGGGACCGCTCCAACCTTCGCTCGGCAAAGCGAAGGTCTATACGGGTGGAGACGGTGATAAGCTCCTCCAGTGTAGCAGGAATCTCCCTGGTGGCCAGAGCATCCTTCACATGGCCAGCCAAACCTCTCCAGAATGCCAGAATGAGGACCTTATCTAGCCACTCTAACTCTGAGGCCAGCGTCCGGAACTGGATGGCAAAGTGGCTGACCATGGACGAGCCCTGTGACAACGCCAGCAGCCGGAGCGCGGTGTCATGGGTGACTCGCGGTCCCAGGAAGACATGCTTCAGAGTGTCCAAGAACCATGTGGCACTCTGCACCACATGATCACCACGCTCCCACAGCAGTGTGGCCCACTCCAAAGCCCTGCCCGACAAGAGGGAAATAATTAATCCCACTTTGGCCCACTCGGAGGGGAATCGTGCTGCCAGCAGCTCCAGCTGTATCGAGCACTGGCTCACGAAACCCCTACAAGAGGCACTATCACCCGAGACCTCGGGCAGCGGGAGGCGGGATAAAGTCGGGGCAGGGATGGCAGTGGTCACACGGGAGACAGCCTCTGTGGCTGCCTGAACAGCGATCGCAGTAACATCCGCAGCTGAGGCTGGACGCTCGAGAGCCGCCAACCTGCCCTGCAGCTGCCGGATGTACTGCAACAGTCGCTGTTCGTCCACCATTACTAGCCAGACCCTGGCGCTAGGATAATGTTAGGGCTGGTGGAACGCACCAAATTATAAAATAATAGAAGGTGCGTTCGCAGCCTGGGGTCCACCGTGCAGAGGTAGTACACTGCTGCTAGGTAATGGCGAAAGTATAAAGCGGTGTGGAAAGGTCACACATGGGTTACGTCACCCAGTGTGAACAGGAGCGAACTCTGTTAACTCACAGAGCCGCACTACCGCTGAACATAAATGCCGGGGCCTGTTTAGCTCACAGAGCCCGGCCAATGAGCGCACAGAAAGCAGCCACAGGACTCTACCCCAAAGGACTTTTTTTAATGAGCGCACAGAAATTGGCCACAGGACTCTACCCCAAAGGACACGGGGTTAGAGTCCCTCTTGGCCCACTGAGCACGCGGCATCGCTGCCACGAATGCCACTAAAGACACTGGCTATGGAGTGTGGAGCACTTGCACTGAGGCGTGCCGAGTCACTGATGATGCCTAATGCCTGACTCAGACTCTGACCTACCTAGGCTTAAGCCTGGGCGCTAGCAGGCTAGGCTGTACAACACATGCGTACCAAGGGTAGGGGTTTCATAATGAGTCAGTCACCAGAGACATTCATACGTGCATTCATCACTCACTCCTTAAAGTCTGAAAATACAGTCTATCCTAGCGCATGGCCGAGCGGCCATGCGAACCTTTTATAGCCGCGAGCGTCTGTGACCTTCCTGGCTTCTCGGATGGGCCAATCCGAACAGGAGCAGAACCTGAGCACGTGACCTTCGATCTCCAATGGGAGATCACTCCATGGGCATGCTCAGTGGACCGACAGGAGGACTTAGTCCCTGGAGAGACTCGCTGCTGACCAGCATGCGTTGCTATAGTAGGCCAAGAGGTGGCAGCAGCAACCAAACCCACAGAGCTAGTCTGGGCAGAATGCCGAGACTGATGAGTCTGCTGAGCAACCTTCTCTGCAGCTGGAGAGGAATGGGAGACCGCCAGAAGCAAGGCTCGGGATTCCCGCTGTGCAGCAACAGGAACCTGACGCCTAACAGATATATTCCCTCAATTACACTTACAGGTGTAAAAAAGGGGGAAAAATAACCAGCTTGTCAACAATATAAACACCCCCCAAAAAAGAAGGATGTTACACTGAGCAGAGAGCTGTCCCTTTATTAAACCCTATATTCTGATGCCCTACCCAACTGTTGAGGTTGGCACTCTAAATCTCGGTGTGGCAACTCGGCTCCTTCTGGAATACTCTGTTTAGTCCTTTTCACAAACAAGAATAATAACGCACCAAATGATCATAGACAAAACAATGCCAACGGCTATACGCAATAGAGACTTGAAAATATCATTACTAACTTATAGTTGTGGTCACGGTGCTAAGTAGTAATGAAAGTGAAAATGTTGCTAAAAAAAGTTCTCAAGATGCAGTCCCTAGAGCTCCATTGCTGTTTGCATTATATACTGACGCATTTTTTCCTCCATACCCATACCAGGTTTATCAGGGGACTTGAGATGGCTGATGCAAAGGGTAGCAGCTATGGATCAGTGTTCAGTAAATATCCATATGACTCCTTCGTGGTGGGATATGATGCAGACCAACATATGGTATCATCATATGTGTAATAGTCCATACACTGGGCTTTGCTCCCTTCACCCCGTTATGCTAAACTTTCTTGTGTTCAATGTCGGGCTTTGCAAATTACCTGGCAGGCTCCCATGTGTTGAGCTTCCTAGGATCTTATAAGGCCTACTAAAACGCACACCTGTGTCTTGGTATTAAGAATTTTCATTTTTTTTACCTCAGTTTCCTGTTTACGGTCTCCAGTCTGTCCCCTGGCTACATGCAGCCTCCAATACCTATGCTATTTTTCCCCGGTCCTCCAGGACCTCTGCTACATGTCTGCTGTCTTACAGAATCTCTGCTACATGTTCGCCTGCAGCTTCCGGACGACTCCTGTCCACCTGCTGCTCCCAGTACCTCTGTTACCTGTCTGCGGTCTCCTGGGTGTCTCAAGTCTGCCTGCGACTTCCAGCACCTCTGCTACTTGTTCCCTGTAATCCAGGACCTCTGCTATATATCTGCCTGTGGCTTCCAGAATGTGTCATGTCCGCCTGAGGCTTCCAGTACCTCTGCAACTGTCTGTGTCCTCCTGAATATCTCCGGTCTGCCTGCGGCTTCCATTACCTTTGCTATTTGTTCCCAGTCATCCAGGACATCTGTTATGAGTCCATCTGTGGCTTCCAGAATGTCTCTTGTCTGACTGTGGCTTCCAGTACCTCTGCTTTCTCCTGTCTCCTATCTCTGTTCTGCGTACCTCATCCATCTGCTGTGTAAGGAGGTGGCGGAGAACCTCATTGCTTCCCCTCTCTCCTAGGTGCTGATCCTGTACACTTTAGGCGGTACCCGGATGTGTACCTGTGTCTTAATGTCTTACTGTGATATCTTATGGTTTTAATGTATTGAAGTGTGAAGTTCCCTTTAAATTGTTCATATGTATTGCATTAGCTTAGGGATAGCAAAGCGTTAAGGTGTGGGCTAGACTAGCAGCCAGAAAAGGCACCAGGAAGCTCCTGCTTCCAGTCAGTGCCCCGGGCATGCTTGCCCAGGGCAGGCGCTCAGCAAAGACTGGGAACTTGCCGGACCCCTGTTGGGGACAGAGACTGCTGCCTCGGGATCCACGGGCAGTGAAGTGGACACAGGACTGCATGGTGGAGAAATCGAACTGGGGACTGTTTCTGTGGACTGTCACTGAGGACTGTGACTGCAACTGTTGCTGCCGCTGATATGGTGGTGAAGAGTAATAGGGAAAGAGCTGGAAGTTTTATCAGACTTGTTGCAAATACTTTTTTCTACCTTTTTCCTACCTCGTTTATTCCAAAATAAATAGTTTTCCCTGTTGGATTATAACTGTGTTCCTGGATCCTGATTGCCTTTGCTGCAAAGACTGTGGAGAAGAGGTAAATTGCCTGGGGTTGTATCTGTCCTGTCTGTTTCATGTGCAAGAGGCTGGGATGCTCACTGACTGTTGCTTAGTGGACTCACCTGTGACTACCATCCCGTGTCACCTTGTTACAGCTGCACCAATGCTCGTGGTCTGTGTGCCCACCCGAACCTTCGTCTTAGAAGATCTACCTCACCTAGTGAGCTTTTGATAGCTGTAAATCTGTTAATTGTGGGTCTCAGTAACTGGGGGCACAAAGAATTTTATTATTTTTGCTTTTTACTTCTCAAAAGAAGAAGAAAAAAGTTATTAAAATTGGTATCACTGCAATCATACTTATTTGCAGATTAAGAGATCTGCTTCGACAGACATATGTTTTAGGACAGTAAGACTGAACTGGAGCATTTAGTAGGAGGCATACCCGCATCTCATTACAAGATATGGGGCACTTCGTCAGTGAAAATCATCATTGTGTACAGCACCTATAAACTTTTACAGTTTGGATTTACGTCAGACATCTGTCTTACATTTGTCTGGCTTACATCTGGATACCGTTTATATGACAGAAATGAAAAGGGTTGGCTGCTCTTACAACAACAGGAAACCACAAAAGTTCACATTCTCTGTGCTAAGACAGACACTGTTGATATGTACTCTAATTAATTTTCTATATTTTTATATATTATTTTTTCATAATTGTCTATTTTAACTATATAAAGTTTTTTTTCAGGATAGACATTGCAGAAGATTACATCAGAGAATGTTTACATGAGCTCTGTTGGATGGAATTCCCCTTAATGCCTTGCAGCTATCACATCACATCACATGGTTAACACAACCAATCAAGAGGGCCTGTTGTAGTCTATTTAAAAGTCAAGGAAGAGAATGCAGCAGCCAATTTGTAGTGCATTGGGATTGTGAGAGAACATCACAGCTACAGTATAGAGATTGCAAAAGAAAGTCATAAAACACTGAAGAAACTGTACAGACAGTGTGTGTGATAGCACAGCAGTGAAAATTAATGTGTGAGGAAAAGAGAATATTGCTATACACATTTTTAAGGGCAATTGTAGGCTTTGGAGTACTTTTGATTTGCTGTGGAGCTAATTTCCTGGGAAAATTCTGCCAAACTCATAAAATCAAATATCAAAAGATTTCGCCATTTCTAGTGGCATATCACTAGAAAGTTGAAATTCTGCAAATTTCTCCAATCACTAGACTTAAAGGAGTGAAAAACTAAAAGTCTTTAAACTTTCTCTTGGTCAACCATTGATTACAAGAGACTACAAAAGCCGATTGGTGCCATCAAGAGAATAAATGATGTGCCGATTTCCAAGTCGAGCTGCCACTTCATTCTAGAAATTGGATACAACCATCGATCGGCCATTGAGGCTACATACCAGTAATATTCCAGCCATGGTTAACCCTAGTCAACCTTCATTGAATGCTGTGAAGAGCTCACTCCTCGCAGCCCCACCTAACGTCACTATTACTTCGGTGGGATGGCGCTGTATGGTCTCACAACTTTTATCAAAGTGATGTTCCACACCCCCTGGGGATATGTAAGGTCAGCTTGGCATAATTTTACACAGAAACCCCCTGTCTACACGGGTAAAGGGAGGCATGGGAAGTGAAAGAGTGTGGCCCACCCCGATAGGCTGAGAGGCCCCTTTCATTAGCTGCATTGAAAAAGATCTTTGCCATCCCAGTAGGACTGCCACCAGTTTGTCGTTAGTTATAAGAACGGTCCGTTGATGATATTATATAGGCCAGAAACCAGCCCCAGTAGCAGGGAAGTTAAACTGAGAACACGGATGTGTGGATTCGTGGATCAAGATAAAGGAGCAGCCCAGGGTTAAATGACATTATTATTTATTATTATAGCGCCATTTATTTCATGGCGCTTTACATGTGAGGAGGGGTATACATAATAAATACAAGTACAGTAATCTTAAACAATACAAGATCGCTCACAATCTACAAGGGATGGATGAGGATACAGTAGGTGAGGGTAGAGCTGGTCATGCAGCAGTTTGTTGGATCGGTGGTTACTGCAGGTTGTAGGCTTGTCTGAAGAGGTAGGTCTTCAGGTTCCTTTTGACGGTTTCCATGGTAGGCGAGAGTCTGATATGTTGTGGTAGGGAGTTCCAGAGTAGGGGGGATGCGCGGGAGAAATCTTGTATGCGATTGTGGGAAGAGGAGATAAGAGGGGAGTAGAGGAGATCTTGTGAGGATCGGAGGTTGTGTGCAGGTAAGTACCCGGAGACGAGGCCACAGATGTATGTGGAGGACTCAGGTTGTGGATGGCTTTGTATGTCATGGTTAGGGTTTTGAACTGGAGTCTTTGTGTAATGGGAAGCCAGTGCAGGGATTGACAGAGGGGAGAGGGCGGGGAATAGCGGGGGGACAGGTGGATTAGTCAGGCAGCAGAGTTTAGAATAGATTTGAGGGGTGCGAGAGTGTTAGAGGGGAGGCCACAGAGCAGGAGGTTGCAGTAGTCAAGGCAGGAGATAATGAGGGCATGGACTAAGGTTTTTGCAGATTCTTGGTTGAGGAATGTACGGATCCGTGAAATGTTTTTGAGTTGAAGTCGGCAGGAAGTGGAAAGGGCGTGGATATATGGTTTGAAAGAGAGAACAGTGTCAAGGATAACCCCAAGGCAGCGAGCTTGTGGGACTGGAGAGAGTGGGTAAGGCTGGGTTCACACGTAGCGGAACTCTCGCAGAAATTACCTAGAGAGTTCCGGAATTCCATTCCGCGGGAAAATCGCATTTTAAATTCCCGCGATTTTCCCGCGGAAAAACTAGCATTTTGCAAGCGTAATAAGCTTGCAAAATGCTAGCGTTTTCCAAGCGATCTGTAGCATCGCTTGGTGAACTGATTGACAGGTTGGTCACACTCGTCAAACAGTGTTTGAGAAGTGTGACCAACTTTTTACTACTGAGGCCGCCTATGCAGCATCAGTAGTAAAACATAAAATGTAAAAAATAATAAAAAGAATAAAAAATGGTGTTATTCTTACCTTCCGACGTCCCGCGCAGCCTTCCTGCCTCTCTCCACGCTCCCGTTCCCAGTAATCCTTTGCGAAAATGCCCGCGATGACGTCCGTTCTCGCGAGAACAGACGTCTTCGCGGGCATTTTCGCAAAGGATTACTGGGAACGGGAGCGTGGAGAGAGGCGGGAAGGCTGCGCGGGACGTCGGAAGGTGAGAATAACAATATTTTTTATTTTAAATTCTATTTTTTACAGGGATATGGTACCCAAAGCCCGGAGGACAGTCTCCTCTCCTCTGGACCGTGGGTACCATCCGCAATTGTTCTGCTTACTTTTCGCATGGTGTGAACAGCCACATGCGGAAAGTAAGCGGAACAATGCATTCCTATGGGTGCAGGATCGCCGCGATTCCGCAAAATTAATGAGCATGCTGCGTTTTTTACCGCGAAGCGATTCCGCCGCGGTAAAAACCACAGCATTAGCACAGCATTGCGGAATCCCATAGGAATGCATGGGATGCTTAGTTTTCGCGGCAAAATTGCGCGGTTAATACCGCCGTTGAAACGCAAAAAAAAGCCACGTGTGAACTCAGCCTAACCGTTTACTTTAAGGGATAGGTACGTAGGGGGGGTCGCGGGCGATGGGGGAAAGATGATAAACTCTGTTTTGTCCATATTCAGTTTTAGAAATCTAGCGGAGAAGAAGGATGAAATAGCAGACTAACATTGAGGGATTCTGTTTAGTAGGGAGGTGCTATCTGGTCCAGAGATGTAGATCTGTGTGTCATCAGCATAGAGGTGATACTGAAAGCCGTGAGATTTTATGAGCTGTCCGAGGCCAAAGGTGTAAATGGAGAAGAGCAGGGGCCCTAGGACTGAACCTTGCGGGACTCCGACGGATAGGGGGCACGGTGTTACAGACTGGCGGAACGCACCAAATAATAAAGATGAAATAAGATATGAGGTGCGTTCGCAGCCCGGGGCCCACCGTGCAGAGGTGACAAACTGCAGCTAAGCAATGAGGAGAGAGGTGTGTAGGAGGAAGCCGGACACCGGTGGGTAACTACTGACCCGGTGCTTGCAGGGACAAACTCCGTTACATCAAGGAGTTCGCACCAGCCGGCGAATAAATGAGACCTGTTAAGTTCACAGGTCACAGCAATGTGAACCACCGCTCTGAGCGGGTGCAATATCTGCCCTGGCGGACGCCACTACCCAGCCTGACAACTGAGCTGGAAAGCGCACAAACGGCGCACGGCGCTACTCTGGCGGATGCTGCGGTAGCAGTGGTTCAAGAGGCCTGAACTGGCCGACGCCCCAGGGCGCTAGTGAGTGATGAGTAGCTCCACTGCGGCGCTAAGCAGTGTCAGAGCAACGGTGCTGACTCTGATTCCTAAACCTTAACTCATGCGTAATATCCAAGGAGGGGGAATCTTAATGAGTCAATCACCAGTCTCATACATCCGTCATCACACATACACTAAACACTATAGCCTCAGAGTCTATCATAGCGCATGGCGGGGCGGCCATGCGAACCTTTTATAGTGACGTCCATCCGGGACCCTCCTGAAGATCCAATGTGAGCAGGAGAAGGACCTGAGCATGTGACTCCCGATCCCCAATGGGAGATCGTCCCACGAGCATGCTCAGTGGACCGAAGGAAGGACTTAGACTTTGGAGTCTTTTGCTGCTGGCCAGGCTGCATTGCCATAACTGGACCAGAGGTGGCAGCAGTAACCGAACCCACAATGCTGGTGTGAGCAGAACGCCGGGATCGAGGAGTCTGCTGAGCAGGCTCCACTGCGGTTGAAGGGGAATAGGAGACCGTCGACGGCAAGGCTCGGGATTCCCGCTATGCAGCGCCCGGAACCCGACGCCTAACACACAGTGAGGAGGTGGTGTGCGTGTGGGAGACGCTGAATGTCCGGTCTGTTAGGTATGACGCAATCCAAGATAGGGCCAAGTTTGTAATACCAAGAGATGAGAGGGTCTGTAGTAATAGTGAATGGTCCACTGTGTCAAAGGCAGAGGACAGGTCCAGGAGGAGAGGACAGAGTAGTGTCGCTTGGCCTTGGCAGTTAATAGGTCATTGGTGACCTTAGTTAGGGCAGTTTCAGTGGAGTGGTGTGGTCGGAAGCCAGATTGTAAGTGGTCAAGGAGGGAGCAAGAAGAGAGAAAATGACATATTTAAGCACGTTAAGAGCACACTAGACAAAACACTATATAAATATATGGTTATACATATACAATGGTCAGATAAGCAAATACAGGAGGTAGTACAAAAAGTATAAGCAGATGAAACATGTCAGTTACCGGTTTGATGTTTGACCATGTGAGCTGGACCACATGGGAGTGAGGTCTGCCAGCTGTTTACAGTTCCTTTCAACATGTTACATGACGCGACCCCCCTCAAACGTGAACAGCAAGCAAAACCAAGCAAGAGGCAGGATATGTCCTTACACAAGCATTTAACCCCTTGGTTATTCACTCCCTTTTCTGCTCCCAGAATGGTCCTAATCCCCCTACCCTAGGTTTTTGTTGCTAAAACTCCAAAACCTATGAAGGATCATAACTTCCCAATTGGAGGTCATAGGGCAGCGGTTTTGAGGTCATTGGATCCCTCAAGCTTCTACAAGCTGTTCTGCATCTCTACACAACCTAGGGTGCTAGAACAGAGCGAGACCCTCCAATTCATTCCAGAGACCTTGAAAATGTAACCGGTATACAACTAGGTTGTACAATAGCTCCATAATATCCTTATGAAATTCTGACTGGGGAATTAGAATGAAGCATTTACACAGTATGGACCTCAGGGGGTCATCCTGTCATGAGATCTTTAGTACAAGCTATGTTGCTGGGGGTGTTTTATTTTTATTTTTGAAAGTGATAAGGCTGGACCACCTGCTGAGCCAGGTGTCCTGTTTCAGCAGCACATTTTGAAGGAGGATTGTAATCTCAGATATGATACAGTTGATGGGCATGGCATTAAATCTCCTCCCCCAAATTCATTAAAAATAAAGTTGCAATCATATTCCATCAAAAAGTCACTGGCAAATATTTTTTTCTGTAATTTATTAATAAAAAATGAGTATAAAAGCGAAGTAATAAAATGTTCCAATGTAAACATGACAACAATCAATCATTTTTAACAATATGTACTAATAAATATATATACACACACATTACTAGTGTACATACTGATAGAGTAAAGTAAAATGTCAGTGGGACCAGCAGGTGTAATCATCTATGAAGACACACAGTACTAGAACATTGGGGACCGACCACACCCCATAATAAATATCAGTTGTGCTGTAGATGTGGATAATTTTGTGTCACCCAGTATAAAAGTCAATAAAAACTTAATAGTTGTGTGGTTGAAGATTAGTAGATATATTAATACTTAGGTTTGCCTGTGTTAAAATGTTTTCAGCAAAACTGCAAGAAGTTATGATCAGTTCAAACGCAAGGTGACAAATCAAACACAGTCATTAAAACAAACCAGTGACTTTGAAAATGAAGGCCACCATGTTGTAGAGCAAAATGAGCTGAACAGATTGATATATAGTTTTGTGGGAAAAGATTCTGTAGAACTATTAATTAATGATAAAAATCCACTGATCATTGTAGGCTTAGGAGTCCAGTGGGCTGTCCTAAGTCTAGAATGATTACATACAATATTGTTAATTTTACTAAATTGTTTCCCACAAAACTATGTATCATTCTGTTCAGTTTATTTAGCTCTAAATCATAGTGTCGGTAGATTGGACTTCATTTTCAACATGCCGGATTCTGTTTAATATATCAAAGTGCAAATACAGACCAATGTCATTCTTTCATATTAACTATTTTATCTACTCCCTTGTGGCACATACTAATAACAGCATGTCAGTCTTTAAGAAGCTGAGATACAGTCCCTTAAAGTAAATGTAACACAGGCGACATGTTATTATTCATCTTAATAGGAAAGGTTAATATTTAAATGTGTTACCAAAAATGCATTAGTGCCATTACATACAAAGCTACATCAACTTTGTAAAGATAGTTTCCTGGTCAGTCTTTCAACTACTAGTTATAGGCAATTTGGTGTATTTTTGGGCATATCAATGCCAGTGTTTTAGAAGTCACACCCCTTTGTGGTCATTTCCCATCCCTGAAATGAAGTGCTACTTTCTTGAAGGTTTCAGGGAGGTTCCTCAAGGTTAGCCAACATACTTACAGGAGTCTAGGAGGTCTTTCTTTTTTTCTGGGAGCCTCCTGGATATTTTGGGAGAGTTGGCAGGTATAGAAAAAGTTCATGCTATTAGGTAATGAGGGTAGATCTTCCTAGCATCTATACTCTTTCCTGGTACCTCTACTCTTTCGTGGCTCTTCTACTTTTTCTAGACATCCTTACTTTTTCAAGCCACCTCTTCTCTTTCCTGGCACCTTTAGCCTTTCCTGGCACATCTTCTCTTTCCTGGCTCATCTATTCTTTGCTTACACCATTAAGGCCCCTTTACATTTAGCGATGCACCAGCGATCCGACCAGCGATCCAACCCGGTCAGGATCGCTGGTGCATCGCTAAATGATCGCTAGTGAGCTGTCACACAGGCAGACCTCACAGCGATGCAGCAGCGACGCAGCGCACGATACTCACCTTTCACACACAGCGATCCTGACGTCCTCCTGCCCGCCTCCACGCGTCGCTCGTCGGCCCCAGCAGGAAGCGCCCGACGAGAAATGGAGCTGGACGTTCTCGCGCGATCAGCGATGGACAGCGGGGGAGCTGGTCGGAGGTAAGTATCACACATAGCGATATCGCTAGCGATATCGCTATAACGTCACAAAATCGGTGAAGTTATAGCGATATCGCTAGCAATATCGCTATGTGTAAAACCCCTTTTAGTCTTTCCTGGTATCTCTTCTCTTATCTGGCTCCTCTATTCTTTGCTTACACCTTTAGTATTTTCTTAGTTCCCTAGAGTTGGGCATCTTCACTAATGTCTACAGATGCTTTCTTACTTCAGTTGCCTGGTCAATATGCTCACTACATACATCACCAGTATATCTCCCTTTATAAACTCAGGATCTAGTGTCTAGAAGTTCTACATCTCCAAGGGATGGTGCGCTAACACCTAACTCCCAAAGTACCCGACTGAAAGGGCTGAAAGCTACTGTAAGTGGTATCGGAGTTTGCAATATTTCTGGAACTGGAATCCATGTCTCTTGGAATACGTCAGAGTCTATCTCTTTGAATAGATCATCTGGCCTTTGAGAAAGGTAGTCTTTAATTTGTGGTTGCCATGTGTTCTTCAGTTTTTGATCTTCAAAGGAATCTTGTTTATTCTCTGGTTCTAGTTGTTTCAGATATTCCAGGCTTACATTAACCTCCATTTTCTCAACACAACTCTGGGAATTTCCCCTATAGGGAGTATCGATATAGCTGCTCGGACGCTTGAGGGTTGGGGAACCTGTTGATAGGCTGATACCACTGTCTTCTTCTTGGAGACTTTTATCGGGGATTCCTTCTTGTACGGAAACCCTTGTCTCATGCTCTTTATCTGAAGATTTCTGCAAGAACGTTGGAGAATGTTTTAACTTGTGTATGAACTGCTGACTTCCAAACCCGCTGTCTGCACTGCTGCGCATGGGAGAGTCTCGTGGCTTGGCCATCAGATGATCTTTCAAACTAGTCTCCCAGCATAGAATGGTTTCAATAACGGGAGAGGGAGGTTTATCCATCCAAGACCAACTTCTTTGAATGAGAGACTTCTGGAGAGAGAATACATGACATAATTTTAGGGATGAAGGTGCAGGTACTATGCACTATGCCTAATATAATGGTGAAGACGCACATATCGGATTTTTAAATGACCATATTGCCATCGTATTTTCATATCTTTATTAAAATTAATGCCCAACCGTGTCTCTTGTGACCTGCACTATCTGCATCATATACACTGTGTCCAGAATTATTAGGCAAATGAGTATTTAGATCACATCATCCTTTTTATACATGTTGTCCTACTCCAAGCTGTATAGGCTTGAAAGCCAACTGCCAATTATGTAAATCAGGTGATTTGCATCTCTGTAATGAGGAGGGGTGTGGTCTAATGACATTAACACCCTATATAAGGTGTGCTTAATTATTAGGCAACTTCCTTTCCTTTGGCAAAATGGATCAGAAGAGAGATTTGACGGACTCTGAAAAGTCAAAAATTGTGAGATGTCTTTCAGAGGGATGCAGCAGTCTTGAAATTGCCAAACTTTTGAAGCGTGATCACCGAACAATCAAGCGTTTCAAGGCAAATATCCAACAGGGTCGCAAGAAGCCCTAGAATTGAGAAAAATCAAGCGTGAAGCTGCCAAGATGCCATTTGCCACCAGTTTTGCCATATTTCAGAGCTGCAACGCTACTGGAGTATCAAAAAACAGAAGGTGTGCCATACTCAGGGACATAGCCAAGGTAAGAAAGGCTGAAAAACGACCACCGACAAGAAACATAAGATAAAACGTCAAGACTGCACCAAGAAATATCTTAAGACTGATTTTTCTAAGGTTTTATAGACTGATGAAATGAGAGTGACTCTTGATGGGCCAGATGGATGGGCCCGAGGCTGGATCAGTAAAGGGCAGAGAGCTCCACTCCGACTCAGACGCCAGCAAGGTGAGGTGGGGTACTGGTATGGGCTGGTATCATCAAAGATGAACTTGTGGGACCTTTTCGGGTTGAGAATGGAGTGAAGCTCAACTCCCAGACCTACTGCCAGTTTCTGGAAGACACCTTCAAGCAGTGGTACAGGAAGAAGTCGGTATCTTTCAAGAAAAACATGATTTTCATGCAGGACAATGCTCCTTCACATGCATCCAAATACTCCACAGCGTGGTTGGCCAGTAAAGATCTAAAAGAAGAAAAAATAATGACATGGCCCCCTTGTTCACCTGATCTGAACCCCATAGAGAACCTGTAGTCCCTCATAAAATGTGAGATCTACAGGGAGGGAAGACAGTACACCTCTCCGAACAGTGTCAGGGAGACTGTGGTGGCTGCTGCATGCAATGGTGATCGTAAGCAGATCAAGCAAAGGACAGAATCTATGGATGGAAGGCTTTTGAGTGTCATCATAAAGAAAGGTGGCTATATTGGTCACTGATTTTTTGTTTTTTGTTTTTGAAAGTCAGAAATGTTTAATTCTAAATTTTGTGTTGTTATATTGGTTTACTTGGTGAAAATAAACAAGTGAGATGGGTATATATTTGGTTTCTATTAAGTTGCCTAATAAATCTGCACAGTAATAGTTACCTGCACAAACAGATATCCTCCTAATGTGGTTCAACTATAAAAACTGGGGAACATGATCTGGTCAGTCTTTATTGGCTGCCATGCATAGAATAAAAGTTGGTCAAAATGGACCATATTGACTATTACGGCTGGCCATCACTTGGAAATTATTTTGTACCAGTTAAGCCTTTTGATGGTTCAATTTTTCATATGAATCATCCAGCTTAAGATACATTGACTTTATCCTGGCTTTACGCTACTCATACAAGAAATGCATTTGTATGCCAATGATCTGCAGTTCAATATTTCATGTCAAAGGCCATCTTAAGTTTACAAATATCTACCGAGAACCATGCAAAATTGTACAAAATGTCCCACACATAAGCCATGTTAGTGATTAATGACCAATGTCTGAGACAATGATCATATGTATGTTCCAAAGTGTAGCATATTTGCTTATTTGCCTATATTTTAGGCTAAATTGTATTTTTGTAATAGGGTCTCATTAAACATTTTGAATTGTTTGGCTTCTGTAGCCTCTATGTATCCCAGGACATAGAAGACTATATAATAAGTTACCAAAGAATCGATTACTGAATGGTACCAGGGTCTCTAACCATTATAAAACCACCATATGGTGGGTAGAGGAGTCACTGTATCCATGTAAGCCCTATGAGGTCAATTGACATGGCATTTTAGACTCTTTTCTCCAATATTCTGTATAATGGGTTATCCCGAACATATTTTTGGCTTATATTTTGGAACAAAACTGTATATATGCATAGCCTTATCATCCATCAACTCACCAGTGTCTTAGGGGTCTTCACGACTCCACGGATGTACAAACAGATGAAGAAATTGACACAGATCAATAGGACCAAAAAGCTCAGGATACAGGCAGCCAGTAACAGCAGAGTAGTGTTTGCCAACCCTATGAAGACACAGGAAGAGTAGGACGTCAGTGAGTGGTAGTCAGGAAATCATCTGCGTACGAGATCTTGCATCATCCATGGGATTCTAAAAGATTACTTCTTGTGTATTTTTTTACACTATGCCAAAAATAAAAAGTAAAAATACCGTAATAAGTATTTATGTCATTATAAGTTCATTTTTACAATATATTATAACGCCTGAATACTAACATAACGCAAACTTTTTGCCCACCTTGTTCTTGTACAAAATTGTTGCAGCCTGCTGTGTTGAAAAGTTTTACTTTCTCCATCGCTTCATTGGGGGACACAGGAACCATGGGGTGTATGCTGCTGCCACTAGGAGGCTGACACTATGCACATAAGAAAATTAGCTCCTCCTCCGCAGTATACACCCCACCGACTGGCACTCAATTAGTCAGTTTAGCTTAGTGTCAGTAGGAGGTGGACACGGGTCTTTCATTACACTCCTATCTACCTCAGCGTGCGTCGTTCCCTTGCAGGTTCCGGAGGGATACAGAGTGAACAGTCACATCTGTACTCCCACAAATAGACTATGAGTACGGCGTGTACTGCCACCCCGTATCCTCATAGGTCTAGCCGGCAGGATCAAGACCATGACAAAGATCCTAGCCTCTGCCTCCCACCCACTCGCCCACCAGAGCCTGTCGGTAGATGGAGGCACGGACGTCCGCTGAAGAGTACGGACGCCATATTTCCTCTCTGGATGTAAGGTATTTTTTCCCTTCCTACAGTGCGGCTCCCTGAGTCCTAAGTCAGCAAGCGCTGGCTTAGGCATCGGACGTTACGGCATCTCCAGCCCTGCGCTTTCAGAGCGCCGCGACAGTGCGGCCTGGATTTAAAGTGTACCTTTCCTTCCAGGGGGCCCAGACGTGACAGCGCAGCTCCATGGGTCCTAAGTCAGCAAGCGCTGGCTTAGGCATCGGTCGTTGCGGCATCTCAGCCCTGTGCTCTCACAGCGCCGCGTCAGTGCGGCTTGCGATATACCTCCGCGCCGCACCGCGCCCCTCTGGCGGCTACTGCTTCAAATTTAGGCCCTGGCTTCTATTTGGGCCTTGTGCTGGGCGAGTCCACGTCCCCTCATTCGGGCGGGCTTTCTCCCGCCCGTCTAGTACCTCCCACCGCCACATTAAGGGAACCAGAGGCAGAGAATGGTTCTGCCCACTCCCCCCAGCCGTCCTATGGGCCTCGAGCGGGTCTTTTACAGGGGGAGCGTCCAAGCGCCGCTGTTCCGCCCATCTTATCCTCCGGCAACTTTTGCCGCCCATTACTTCTGCAGAGGGGAGCGTCCAGGCGCGGTTGTCCCGCCCATCTTCTCCACTTTTGCCGCTCATTACTTCTGCAGAGCGCGTCTTCTCCAGGCAGCTACCATTTTCTTCAGCCTGAGAGCCGGTTGTCTTCTCTGTCCACAGGAGCCGTTCCCGACTGAGCCGAGCACATAGCTGGAGGTTGCTCCACAGGTGCCATGAGTAGCTCTGCACTGCAGACTAACACCCTCCTCAGCCCTTGGTCCCCTAACCGTCTGGCACCACTTAGTGGGTTTGCTCAACATGTCTAATTCTAAGTCGCTTCGCTCTCGCCCCCCAACTTCCTCTTCTTCCTCAGCTGTGGTCAGTCACTGCATGTTCTGATTGCAAATGCAAATTTCCATCAGGCCAGTCCTCTCCCCTCTGTCAGGACTGCAGCAACCCCATTGATCCCACCGCTCAAGAGACGCCGGCTGGCCCAAGTGAGAGTGAGACCCCTATTCCAGAGTGGGCTTCCTCTCTTTCTTAATCCGTGGCAGATCTCACCAAGGTGTCTCAGACTCTGGTTTCCGTACTTGATAAGTTGCCCCTGCAGACTTCCGCAGGGCCCAGCAGGCCACAGGAAGCTCCGGCTGAGCCTACCAACACTAGCCGCAAAAGATCCAGACAGGGGCGCCGCTCCGAATCATCTTCTCGCTCCGTCTCGCCCCATAGCCCACTACAGCGGCCCGGGTCGGCCAGATCTTCTTCACCTGAACCAGGCGAAACTTTCTCTCGCCACCGCTCCCAGGGTTTTTACGAAAATCACGGCAGCGCTGATGGCCATTTTAAGGATCAGAGGTCTCGTGCTCTTCCCATACCTCGACGACATCCTAATCAAAGCTCCGTCCCTGCCACAGGCTCACGAAAGCCTCGCCATCGTTTGCGGCACCCTTTCCCGATTCGAGTGGATTATCAACAGGAAAAAGTCCTGCCTGATCCCAACGCAACGTCTTGTGTTTCTAGGCCTACTTTTCAACACCCGTCAGGCGAAGGTTTTCCTTCCCGAAGAGAGGAGAGTAACTCTCTGGCGGGATGTTCGCTTGCTTCAGAGTCCTCGGCTCTCTTCTCTCCGTTCAGCCATGAGAGTCTTAGGGAGGATGGTAGCAACGGCGGAAGCGATTCCCTTCGCCCAGTTCCACTCGAGAACACTTCAGCAGGCCATTCTGGCGCAGTGGAACAGATCAGTGTCCTCCCTAGATCGTCCAATCCGACTCTCGCTTCGAGTCAGACTGTCCCTCAATTGGTGGCTAACATCACCTCTCATCTCCCAAAGCTGGTCTTCCGGTGCATTGGCAGGTGGTGACGACGGACGCCAGCCTCCTCGGCTGGGGTGCGGTATTTCGCCATCTGATCGTCCAAGGGCGTTGGTCGTCGCAAGAGGCAGCCCTCCCGATCAACGTCCTGGAGATACGGACAATTCTTCTGGCCCTTCTTCATTGGCACAGGCAACTCAGGAGTCTGCCAATTCGGATCCAGACGGACAATACCATGGCGGTGGCATATGTCAATCACCAGGGAGGGACTCGGAGTGTCTTGGCCTTGGCTGAGGTATCCAAGATCCTTCATTGGGCAGAGGCCTCAGTCTCAGCGATATCCGCGATACACATCCCCGGCGTGGAAAACGAGGCCGCCGACTTTCTCAGCCGCAATAGCCTCGCGGCAGGGGAATGGTCCCTGCATCAGGAGGTCTTTCATCAAATTTGTCGGCGATGGGGATGCCCGGATGTGGACCTTATGGCATCCTGTCTGAACAGGAAGGTGACTCGGTTCGTGTCCAGAGCACGCGATCCTCTCGCGGTAGGTGTCGATGCTCTGACCATTCCTTGGTCACAGTTCGCACTCCCCTATTTATTTCCTCCCCTTCCTCTTCTCCCCAAACTGTTGAAGAAGATCAAGGCAGAAGGGGTGCCAGTCATTCTCATTGCGGCAGATTGGCCCTGGCAGGCTTGGTTCGTGGACATCGTCAACCTTCTCGCGGATGCGCCTTGGAGACTTCTAGACAGACTGGATCTACAGTCCCAGGGTCCGATCTGCCACCCCAATTCTCGGTCTCTCAATTTGACGGTGTGGCCATTGAGACCGCGGTTCTGAAAAAATCGGGCCTGTCAGACCAAGTAATTTACACCATGATCCGTGCTAGGAAACCGTCTTCTTCCAGAATATACTATAGAACGTGGAAGGCCTATTTTGGGTGGTGCGAATCCAATCGCATTTCGCCTATGTCTTTTTTGCTCCCTTCTATTCTGGCTTTCCTCCAGGTGGGCCTGGACGCTGGACTTGCCCTTAGTTCCCTAAAGGGCCAAGTTTCGTCTCTTTCCGTGCTTTTCCAGAAGTCATTATCTTCTCGTTAGCAGGTCAAGACCTTTCTGCAGGGGGCAGCTCACACAGCACCGCCTTATCGAGCGCCCGTAGATCCTTGGGATCTAACTCTAGTCCTAGAGGCCCTACAACGTCCCCCCTTTGAACCTCTCAGGGAGGTCTCTCTATCCTTTCTCTCTTGGAAGGTTTCTGGCCTTTCTGGTGGCCATTACTTCCATCCGGCATGTCTCGGAATTGGCGGCCCTTTCTTGTCGCCCCCCCTTTCTTGGTGATTCACCAGGATAAGGTGGTACTGCGACCTCAGCCTTCCTTCCTCCCTAAGGTGGTATCTGCTTTCCACCTGAATGAAGACATCGTTTTACCTTCTTTTTGCCCGGCTCCATCTCATCCCCGGGAACGCTCCTTGAACAGACTGAACCTGGTCAGGGCCACAACGGTTTATTTGGCTAGGACCGAGGCGTTCCGGAAGACAGACTCCCTTTTCGTCATACCGGATGGTGCACGAAAGGGCCTGCCGGCCTCCAAGGCCACTATTGCTCGCTGGATTAGATCGGCAATCTTGGAGGCTTACCGGGCCAAGAGCAGAGTGCCTCCTCCAGGGGTTAGGACTCACTCCACACGGGCAGTGAGTGCCTCCTGGGCGGTGCACCACAGAGCTTCGGCACTGCAGCTTTGCAAAGCTGCAACCTGGTCATCTGTTCACACGTTTGTGAAATTCTACAGGGTCCACACCTACGCTTCGGCGGATGCCAGCCTAGGGAAAAGGATCTTGCAGGCAGCGGTGGTGAGTCCGCTGGCCTGATGGAAGTTTGCTTTCCCTCCCCAGGGACAGCTTTAGGACATCCCATGGTTCCTGTCCCCCCCAATAAAGCGATGGAGAAAACAGGATTTTTGGATTGCTTACCATAAAATATGTTTCTCAGAGCCTTCATTGGAGGACACAGCACCCTCCCATTTTTCACAACTTCGGTCATTAGTTTTGTGTATTATGGTTATGGTTGAGTTGTGTGTTTGTTCTCTATTCTACTACTTCTCCTACTGCTTTCTCACTAACTGACTAATTGAGCGCCAGTCGGTGGGGTGTATACTGTGGAGGAGGAGCTAATTTTCTTATGTGCATAGTGTCAGCCTCCTAGTGGCAGCAGCATACACCCCATGGTTCCTGTGTCCCCCAATGAAGGCTCAGAGAAACAGATTTTACGATAAGCAACCCAAAAATCCTGTTATTTTCCACTTTCTCTCCATGTCTCTTCTCTGCCCCCTCCATTTCTCACACTTCACCCCCCAACTATGTCACTGAACCCCAAGCTCCCTCCAGCATAATGCAGAAAAACCTTTTGGAAACTTTTTGTAAGATGTAATTTGGCAAATATTTGCCTCCCTATTGAGAGAACGCACCCCTTCTTACACTTTTCCTGCCCTCCTAATCCAGAAGTGCTTGTTTCTGCAAGCTTCCAGGAATATTTTTGCAGATTGGAAAGAAGTTCTCACTCTAGAGTCCAGGAGGTCTCTTTATTCATGGACCCTCCTGGACTTTTCGGGAGTGTTGGCAAGTATGGAATAACTGCCTTGATACATTGATACATAAACCAACCTCTGTCCTACCTTGTTCCGGAAGATAGATGCAAATCTCTGAAGATGGTTCTCCACGGTTCTGACGTGATGCAATTACGGGTTGAACACTCAAGCAATACTCATTCGACCTGGGAAGGTTGGTGATACTGAAACTTTCTTCATTCTCCAGGTGCTGAAACTAATAAGAGCAAAAGTAAAATGCCGGAAACCGACTAGAACATAAGTGAATAGAACAGTGCAACTAATAAAAATTTTGATCCAATTGTAAATATTTAAGCCTACAGTTTTCAATGGCTTTGCAAGAGGCTTCAAGAACCTTTTAGGGTGTGAAAATATGTGAGAAGATCGTGGGAGGCTTACATCATAGCAGACTTCCTGGTAGTGAATGCTGAACCTGAGAACAATTCATTGTGGTAGAGCTTGGTTACAATGGTCTTATTCCTGCCTGCAACATGTTGATACAAACTTCTTCCTAAAGACCAAACCAATGTGCAATTTTTGACAGTGTCGACTATGGCAGCTACTATCTGGAAGGTATCCATTAGCAAGGAGCTGATCGTGGGAGAGTAAATGATCTGAAATTCCGAACAAATATCAGTCAATGATGCTTATGGGAAGGCGACATATATTCTGCTTTGGGATCTGGAGACACCTTAGAGCATAGAAAAAATCAAATCTGTCAAACTATACAAGTGTAATTAGCTGAAACTAATTCCAAGAGATTTGCTTATCTCTAGTGGTGGCACATTCTCTCTACCACATAAGTAAGACCCAAAAAAGTCATAGAATCATAGAATCGTAGAGTTGGAAGGGACCTCCTGGGCTATCTGGTCCAACCCCCTGCTCAAAGCAGGATTCGCTAAATCATCCCAGTCAGATGTCTGTCCAGCCTCTGTTTGAAGACTTCCATTGAAGGAGAACTCAACACTTCTCGTGGCAGCTTGTTCCACTCATTGATCACTCTAACTGTCAAAAAGTTTTTTCTAATATCTAATCTGTGTCTCCTCCCATTCAGTTTCATCCCATTGCTTCTAGTCTTTCCTTGTGCAAATGAGAATAAAGTTGATCCTTCTACAATGTGACAGCCCTTTAGATATTTGTAGACAGCTATTAAGTCTCCTCTCAGTCTTCTCTTTTGCAAACTAAACATTCCCAAATCCTGCAACCTTTCCTCATAAGACAGGGTTTGAAGACCGGTCACCATTCTGGTCGCTATTTTCTGAACTTGCTCCAGTTTGTTGATGTCTTTTTTAAAATGTGGTGCCCAAAACTGGACACAATATTCCAGATGAGGTCTGACCAAAGAGGAGTAGAGGGAAATAATGACTTCACGTGATCTAGACTGTATGCTTCTGTTAATACATCCTAGAATTGCATTTGCCTTTTTTGCTGCTGCATCACACTGTTGACTCATATTCAGCCTGTGATCTATTAGTATACCCAAGTCTTTTTAACATGTGCTGTTGCTTAGCCCTATTCCTCCCATTCTGTATATGCTTTTTTCATTTTTATTGCCCAGATGTAGTACTTTGCATTTCTCCCTGTTAAAAACCATTCTGTTAGTTGCTGCCCACTTCTCCAGTTTATTTATATCTTTTTGAATCCTCTCTCTCTCTTCTCTAGTATTAGCTATCCCTCCTAGCTTTGTGTCATCAGCAAATTTAATCAGTTTACCCTCAATTCCTTCATCTAAATCGTTGATAAAGATGTTGAACAATACAGGACCCAGGACAGAGCCCTGTGGTACCCCACTTGAGACATTCTTCCAATTGGATGTGCAGCCATTTACGACCACTCTTTGGGTCCGATCACTAAGCCAGTTATGAATCCACCTAACAATTGCCTTGTCCATTCCATACTTAGTCATTTTTTCAATAAGGATTGTATGAGAGACTTTGGCAAATGCTTTGCTGAATGGAGCAAAACATACTCACTTCTGCACACCATTCAAAGACACAAAGGACCCTATTTTCGTCATTATGGGGGTCCCAGTAGTCAGACTCCAATGCATTTAATAAATAATTTTAATGGGATAATCCATTTAAGGGTCCCACATCAAACTGACAACATGGCAACACAGAGACACATATAGTATAGACATCTCTCAGCAGAGTACTACTAAATAATTTTTATTTTTTAAACCTGGTCATCTCGAGATATATCGTGCCAAAGATGATTAAAATGATTGAAATTTTGACTTTATCAGAGACATGAAGGCATATATAAAAGAAGGTGGTGAGTGGGGGTCATTGTGCTGAAGCTTGCTTTCATGGTCATATCTTCAAGTTGTACTGAGTTTCCAGGAACCATTGGGAACGAGCTGATATACTAGAAAGGTGGCATGACCATACGCATGAAGAAGGGAAGGAAATGGTTCCAATCGTGAACTTTTCTTGTGGCAGTAGTAGAGGAAAAGGGGGCTTTCAAAAGTCTCTACAGTATACGTCAATGTGCTGATTTTCCAGGAACCTTTGGAAACAAGGTGATATGCTAGATAGGTGGCCAGACTCTAGGCAAAGGGCAGGAACTGGTTCCAATAGTGAACCTTTCCTGTGGCAGTAGTAGAGGAATAGGGGGCTCTCAAAAGTCTCTACAGAAAACGTCAATGTACTGCTTAATTGCCATTACCCTCCACATCAGAATATTTTTCTGTGCTTGCTTCCGCTTTCACAATGTGGTATCTTTTATGCGATTGGTTGTATCTGATCAGTGTCTAGTAAAGCCTTTATACAGCATAATCCAAATTTATCTTTTCATTTAATTATTTTTTTTGAAATTTCATAAATGCAGCAATCTCTAAGAAATGTTGAACTTTGCACGTGTTTTAGCACTTACCGTGTGATTATCTTTGGTTCTGCGGATTTGTACTTTATAGATGCGGACGTACGGGAACACATCCTTGTAGTCACGAGTAATGTTGTTATTTGTGACCCTGGGTAAAGTGAGCTCAACATGTAGTGAGGAGCCATTCACAGCAAGAGCTACCAATGGCGGGGGAAGGGTCACTGTGTGAAAATCAGAGGATAATTGGTTATTAAACTTGTTAGATACAATCGATCCTCAATAATGGATTTTTGATGGTAAAGAACATGTAGTTTTGCAGTTAGGCCGGGATCACACTACCATATGTGATGTGAGAAACTCTCGCGAGTCTCTCGCATAAACACCCGGCGCTGCTGCGGGCACTCAGGAGCGGAGCTGCATGGAAATACATGCAGCCGCAGATCTGGTCCTGAGTGCCGGCGGCAGTGTCGGGTGTTGATGCGAGAGTGTGATCCCGGTCTTAAACCAGCCTTCATTAATGAGCACCTCTCTTCTTGGGATAAATAAGCGTCTTGTGTTTGTACATGAGGAATAACACTATTACTGGCCATGCAGGCTTTATCTCTAACTTTCAGTTGTTTCCGAGCTAGTGGGTGGGGAGTAGCTGCTATGGTATTTCCCTGTGGCACCTGAGGAAGGCTGGATACAGGAGAAACGCTTTATGTTTTTCATAAATTTTATTTTTATTTATATAATTTTTTGAGGGTGAGTCTCTCTCTTTTTATTCATGGGGCAGCAATTATCACCTGAATATTCTCTCCTATACATAGCACACAGACATGAGGGATTCCTGCTCTCCTGTCTCTTTGCAGCACATGATCAGAAGCAACAGCAGTATAGTGGACATTATACAGCTGTACTGAGCAGTGTAGCTGTGAGTCCAGCATTATGGTAAGATAAACTCTTACCAGAAAGCTGCATCACAATCTGTTTGTTTCACTATCTGGCAGTTCTCAAACTCAGCTTCTCCTCCTATTTCCTCCATACATTGCAATAGGCCTCTGTGCAGTTTGGATTTTAGTTCATGATGAGTTCAGGAGGCAGGGGGAAGGGAGGAGGAGAAAAAGTGGCTCATAAGTGGAGAAAGAAGCCGATTTCTCTGATAACATATAACATAAGTTTCTTATATTCACTTGTCAAAGAATATATTAAAATCCTTGAGGTTCCTCATATCTGCCCTCCGTTTTCCCTTTCATGCATCATTTGTCATGCGAAGATGGGGAGATAGCATTCAAACCTGTCTTTATGTAAAATGCAATGTACAGCTATGTGAAGCAGATTAATTAAAATGTGAGGATTCTTCTTTATGTTCAGGTGACTGAAGAGGATGTTTATTATCAACAGAGACAGGAAAAGCCTTATTAGGGTCTGATGTGGATCAAAGAAGATATGATATCCTTTACAAATAGCCATGGTGACAGTACAATGAGAGAGCAGACAGTATAGCTCTGAAAGAAAATATGGAATATTGGATTTTCTATACATCCAATATTAATGTGACATTCATTGTTGGCAACAAGATAACTAGGCAAAAATACCCATATTTTTCTCATAATTATAACCCCCACCAAAAGGCCCAAAATCCATAGGGGCCATTTGACCACCAGCAGCTAGGTCATACTTGGTCTCCACAAGTAGATAAAATCCTGTCGTGTCCCATCAGTCGTGGCCTTCTGTGATCGCACTATGAGGAGTTATTACATAAATTGAGCTGGGCCCTTGTGAGGTCATCACGGAGGGGTGTGTGGGTCTGATAAAAAAAATCAATCCCAAGTATCATCAGCGTTCGTGCAGAGAGCTACATATCGTGTATGTATGTATGCAGGGTCCCTGCCTATCGACAGCCAAATCGAAGCGCTCTCCTGCTAAACTGAATCGTCTCTGTGATCGGTGTAATAAGTCTCCTGTTAATCCCTTTTATTTTATGTAACTGTTTTGGCTGTATTGTTTTGTCCTCCTAGTAAAATCTTTTGCATATTTTTCATAACACTGCCTCCCTTTGAATTAAATATAAAATATAAAAGTTCTGTTCCTTCTGTTCTGTAAACCACACCTCGAAGTGAAATCTACTGTAAATGGTGTCTAATCGACCGAAACAGATTAGGGTGGTGGCGAGTAGTCTGCGGTTATCTGAGAGTTGGCTGTGGCCGTACCGGGGTGTGTACACATATTCCATATGTTGGAATCCAGAGATGTATATGCCGCACGCTCACCGTTAATTTCCCGATAGCCGGCTTAGTGGTGCAAACAGGCTGTGGCCTTCTCCGTTGATTGTTGGTCAATTGTCCGGACAATAGACGGTAGCAGAGAGCAGTTTGCTCCAAAAATCACAGTGGGTGGTACTCATGACCTTCCCAGCCTGTGATATCAGGGATTTGTGGGATTAAGAAAGTCCTGACAAATATTGTATCCCCGACACTTGCACTATTGATTTATGGAAAGTTTGTTGCAAGCAAGAAAATGCACATTGAACGCTGCTAACAGTTAATCAACCCCCTTTGTCTCCAAAGTGTCACTTTGTAAAGTTTCTTACAAAGGTCACTAAGTATCCAAGATTTATACAGTATGAAAACACCACAGAGCGAATCAGTTACCTTCACTGAATTGGTATCGTATTGATCGAGCCCACTTTGATGTCTGATTTCCAAGAACACTCCTGACCCTTCCAAAATATCCTAAGCTCTTGGGCAAGGTCTCCGCTGTGAGATCGCAGTATCGGTGGCTAATAAAGTGGCAATGAGACACATGGGTCCAGTTGGAGCCGTAACTTAAAAAAAAGGGGAGAAATGAAATTAAATTGAGCATAGTAAATAAAAGCTGTAACTTAAAATACATCGTCGACGCCAATTGGCTGCTCGTTAGACTTTCCCAGTTATCCCTGGGTAACTTCTATCCATTTCATTAAAGATGAATTGTGCACGTGCAAAACACTCTGCAGCGGTGTAACTTTAAGTTTGTTGTCACCTATGCAAAATATCCAAAAGGGCCCCCAAATATGGGGCTTTACTAATATTGGTCTCCTCATATAGGCCAAAGAAACCTTCTGGACCCATTAACCTCCAGGATCCCGGACATGACTGCAACCTCTGCACCACCTATAGTTATGCCCCACCAAAGCCAAGCAGCAGGGAATACTTGTGGAGGTTAAGCTGACTAGTTAATGTCTGGTTTATGGTATTGACTTTGGTACCATTTTGCTGCTCTCTAGCTAGTCGGTCTACAAAATCTTCCACATTCTACTCCTGCTCATAGAGCAGTGGGAAGCTGGCTGCTGATTGGAGAGGAGAGAGGGGAGAAAGCATTTATGTAATTAGGGAGGGCAGATCAGTCAGGATGAAAATAGGGAAGAAAGCACATTATCCTTCATAAACTCTGTGGCTATGTGCACACATTGAGTAAATGGATTTCTACACCATTTCTGCATTTCTTGGCGGGTAAAACACAGCTGCAAAAGCATGCATTTTTTATGTGTTTGATGCATTTTTGCCCTGTGTTTCTTTGACCGATTTGAGTGAGGTCAATGATGAAAACCGCTGGCAAAAACGCAGAGAATCGACATGCTGCAGATTATTTTCTGCACCAAATCTGCAAGTCAAAAATACTCAACGTGTGCATGATAGGTTTCTCAATCACTTTGCTGGCATCAGGATTGCTGGCAAATCTGCATGACAAAAGCACACCAAATCTGCAACATGTGCATAAGCCCTATAAGGGAAATCAGTACAGGAATGAAGCTGTGCTAATACATGAGAGCTAGTTAAGACTGCAACATCTTAAGCACACTGCCCTCACATCTAGCACATATTAATGGGATTCAGTCTGAAAATTAATGAAAAGAACATTGTGGCATGAAAATTATTGCAATGTTTTAACAAAAAGTAATCACAAACATGTATAAAAATATTTTTTTTCCATATCAAAGATGCACATGGAGATGGAATTATTTCCTTGAAGAATACTGTTTGTTTTCATTCTTGTGTCATGGTTTACCTGAGGTTAAAGATTTGTCCATACTATCTTTTTCTTACCTCATATACTGAATTTCATACAAGATTCCATAATTGGTTTTGTGATGGTTCCAAACTAAAACATGGTGAAAAAAATCCATTTGGAAGGTGACATTTATAGGGGATGTGAGATTTTCTCCTATGAAGAAAACAAAGTGTTAGCTTTCACTGCATTGATATCAGAATATGCATCATACAGTACATAGTCAGAGCCTGTTATGGTTTTGATGTTTGAGCATGTGAGATCCACACACAATTTATAATGACGAGTTGCTGTGGGATTTGTTGCATATCCACGATGAATCCACAGAAAATCTGCATTTGCAATATACAGAAAAATCCTCCGAGTACTTACTGCTTGCAAATCTGCACGGAAAATCGTCAGCATTTCCATTCCATCTGCACAAAAGAATAAATAATCCAAGCAATTTGCACTCTGTGTTTTCAGTTTTGCCTGGGGTGTTGCTTTAGTGAACCTGTCTGGATGATTTTTCTACAGAAACTAGTATTATTGGAATCATTCAAGTGCAACAATACAAATGATGCCTCATTTACTGTAATCTAATGAGAAATCAAGCTGTGAACCTGCATGTAAACCAGCCTGGAAGTGCATTGGGGGCGTGTCAATGTGCACTTCAGGGCTAATTTGCATATGCAGCTTCTAAGCTTGATTTCTCACATCAGTTTCCAACAAGACAGATATCATCGTTGGATCAGGACCTATACAATCGTACCACTATTTTTATTGGTGAAATCCTCATAACAGATTTCTTTTAACTTTCCTTCTGTCATCTCTACGTCCTTTTTCTAAACAGAAACAACACAACTTTACAGGACGTCCCCGTACTCTTTGATTTGTAATGAAGTCATTCAAACAACAGCGGAAGCTGCAGCATAAACTATCAATGTCTACAAAGCAAATGATGTGACGTGCTGTATCACTTGTGGCTTTCCAACACTGGAAATGTAATGTTTCTAAAAATGTTACTGGCGTCATGGAAAAAAGGATTTTGTTATTTTGTATTTGCTAATTGTTAAATATAAACCAGCTTCTCCACCATGACAGATCAACTCTCCACTCTTCTGTCAAGACTAGATCACATCTCACCATTTGCACGCTTGACCCGCTGCCGTCCCACCTCATCCCTAACCTCGCCACAGTCTTCATCTCAACCCTAACACATCTCTTCAACCTTTCACTTGCAAAGGGTGTGTTCCCCTATTCCTTCAAACATGCCTCAATCACACCCATCCTCAAAAAGCCCTCCCTCGACCCATCCTCTTTGTCTAGCTATCGCCTGATATCTCTTCTCCCTTATGCCTCAAATCTACTGAAACAGCATGTCCATCCTGAACTGTCCTCCCACCGCTCCTCCTGTTCCCTCTTTTACCACTTACATTCTGGCTTTCGGCCGCATAACTTAACTGAAACTGCCCTAACTAAAGTCACTAACGACCTACTAACTGCCAAGAGCAAGCGACACTATTCTGTCCTCCTTCTCCTGGACCTGTCTTCCGCCTTTGACACAGTTGGCTATTCCCTCCTGTTACAGATTCTCTCATCTCTTGGCATCACAGATTTGGCCCTATCCTGGATCTCGTCATATCTAACAGACCGGACATTCAGTGTCTCCCTCTCCTACACCACCTCCTCACCTCGCCCTCTGTCTGTCAGTGTTCCCCAAGGCTCAGTTCTAGGACCCCTACTCTTCTCCATCTACAACTTCGGCCTGGGACAGCTCATAGAACCCCACAGCTTGCAGTATCATCTCTACGCTGACAACACACAGATCTACCTATCTGGACCTGATATCACCTCCTTACTGACCAAAATCCACAATGTCCGCTATTTCAGCTTTCTTTTCTGCTTGCTTCCTAAAACTGAACATGGACAAAACAGAATTCATAATCTTTCCCCCATCTCACTCTACCCCTCCACCACACCTATCCATCAATGTCAATGGCTGCTCACTTTCCCCAGTCCCGCATGTTCAGTACCTCGGGGTGATCCTCGACTCTGCGCTCTCTTTCAAGCCACATATTCAAGCCCTAGCCTCCTCCTGCCGACTCCAACTCAAAGATATCTCCCGGATCCGTACATTCCTTGACCAAGAAACTGCAAAAACCCTAGTGTATGCCCTCATCATCTCCCGCCTCGACTATTGCAACCTCCTACTATCTGGCCTTCGCTCTACTACTCTTGCACCACTCCAATCCATCCTATACTCTGCTGCCTGACTAATTCACCTGTCTCCCAATTACTCCCCAGCCTCTCCTCTCTGCCAAGCCCTTCACTGGCTTTCTATTGTCCAGAGGCTCCTCTTCAAAACCCTAACTATGACATTCAAAGCCATCCACAATCTATCTCCTCCATACAAATGTGACATGGTCTCCCGGTACTTACCTACACGCAACCTTCGATCCTCTCAAAATATCCTTCTCTACTCCTCTCTTATCTCTTATTCCCACAACCGCATACAAGACTTCTCCCGTGCTTCCCCTATACTCTGGAACTCTCTACCCCAACACATCAGGCTTTCGCCTACCATGGAAACCTTAAAAAGGAACCTGAAGACCCACTTCTTCCGTCAAGCCTACAACCTGCAGTGATCCTCAGTCTACTCAACCGCCACATGACCAACTCTATCCTCACCTAGTGTATCCTCACCCATCCCTTGTAGACTGTGAGCCCTCGTGGACAGGGTCCTCTCTCCTTCTGTATCTGTGTGTGCCTTATATTGCATATGTTTTTGTACTTGTTTATATTTGCCTTTTCACATGTAAAGTGCCATGGAATAAATAGCGCTATAAAAATGTATAATAATAATAATAAGGAATAAATGGCGCTATAAAAATGTATAAAATAATAATAATATTGGAGCAATAAGAGCCGATCTGCAGTGCCCGCCAGCGGTTGCTACACACTGAATGGTTGCAAATAACAGCTGATCAAAGGAGCCTCAGAGGTGCTCATCTGATCACTTATCCTATGTGTGTCTGTTGTAAACTGACGACTCCTTGGCTTATTTGCCTGTTCTTTGACAGAATTAGGGAAGTATACATTGTGGCTCTGTGTCATCGATCCTGCGTGGGGTTTTCCATTCTTGTACTATCATCAGTATGTAATCATGGTACTCAGATGAGTGATAGATACTGCGGTTATGGAGTTCAGTATTATACCATTATTATTCCCTGCCATTGGATTAATAAAATTATCTTCTGTTATACTGTATTGTGACCAAAATGTCTATTTCTAGACATTATATTCACTACACTGTATCTAATCTACAGGAAGTTCTAGCCCTTATCTATCTATCTATCTATCTATCTATCTATCTATCTATCTATTATGTATCTGATCTACAGGAAGTTCTAGCTACTATCTATCTATTTATCTATCTATTATCTATCTATCTATCTATCTATTATGTATTTATTATCTATCTATTATCTATAGCTTTATTATCTATCCATTATCTATCATCTATCTATTAACTATCTATATATTAATCTATCTATTATCTATCTATCATAGCTATTATCTGTCTATCCATCCATCCATCTATTTATTATCTATCATCTATTATCTTTCTATCTATTATCTATCAGCTATCTATCTATTTATTATCTATTATCTATGTATCTATCTATCTAATATTTATCTATCTTCATAGTTCTTAATTCCTTGACAATAATAACAGTAAATGTGATTAATTAAGAATTCAGAAGTAATTACCTTTGGAGGGTGACAGCAGACACACCGCAGCACTGAGAAATGTCACACATCCGAACACGAAGAGCCCCAGCTTTGCCATAGGGACTATCTCTCATCGCTTAGTCATAGGTTGCTTCTAAGTCAAACTCAACTTATGCCTCCTGATACTTCCTCATTTTCTTCCACGCCTTGGAGGAGGTGTCCCAATATCCCACGCAAGGAAATACCAGGGGATATTTTACAGACCTCTGAGAAACAAAGATGAAGTTTCTAAGCTAAAGCAATATCTGTGTACAGGGACTTCCTCCAGTGTGCGGGGCGTACAGTATGAAGATGTGTCTGCTCCACTGTATGATATACGAGGAGCATACAGCGCCTTCATCTAATGATACCTACAGTATATATATATAAAATTGAATGTATATATGTGTGTGTGTATCACCAACCAATCACGAAGCATCTTTCATTTCACCAGAGCTGTTTAAAAGAAGCTGAGCTGTGATTGGTTGCTATGAGCAACAGTTTTCCCACTCGACAACACCTCAGCAGACACTGACATGGTGGGAGAAATCTAGCATCCCCGGGAACATAAGCTCCCAGCCATTGTCTGCCCCCCAGAAAGGAGCAGAGAGCACATGAAGGAAATGAATCACCCCCTCCCTGCCCATATACCCATCACACATCCTCCATCCCATAGGCACATCTTCCCTCTTAAAGGGATCTCCGGTATGGAAGTTAGGGCAAATCCCTCAACACTCTGCTACTGACCCCAGGCCTCTCTTAAAGGGATCATTGGAATGGAAGTTAGGGCAAATCCATCCAGCGATTTGGTTTTGACCCCAGGCCTCTCTTAGGGTATGTGTACACGCTGCAGATTTTGCTGTGGAGCCGCAGCGGATTTGGCCCTGTGGATTCGCAGCAGTTCCGCAGACAGTTTATAGTACAATGTTAGCCAGTGGGATTTAAAATCCACAGTGCACATGCTGCCGATTTTTCCGTGCGGATTTGCTGCGGTTTTAAATCCACAGCATGTCAATTCTTTCTGCAGATTCCGCAGTGGTTTGCCACCTGTTCCATTGTCCAGGTGTCAATCCGCAGGGGAAAACTGCTGGCAAATCCACAGGAAAACTGCAGGTCACTTTACCTGCGCGGTTTTACCTGCGGATCCGCACGGAAAAATCCGCAGGTGATTCCGCAGCGTGTGCACATACCCTTAAAGGGATCCCCGGTATGGAATTAGGACCGTTCCACTCAGTGCTGTGGTTCTGACCCCAGGGTCTCTTAAATGGATCATTAGTATGGAAGTTAGGGCAATTCCACTAAGCACTCTGGTTCTGACCCCAGGGTCTCTTAAAGGGATCCCCGGTACGGAAGAGAGGGCAAATCCACTCTGCGCTTTGGTATGAAAGATAGGGAAAATCCCTCAGCGCTCTGATTCTGACCCCAGGCTTCTATTAAAGTGACCCCGGTATGGAAGTCAGGGCAAATCCACTCAGTGCTCTGGTTCTGACCCCAGGCTGATGGGATGATGTGGGATATTAGGGGTAGTAGTCCGGTGGCTCTGGCTGATGGGATGATGTGGGATATTAGGGGTAGTAGTCCGGCGGCTGTTATGGGATGATGTGGGATATTGAGGGTAGTAGTCCAGTGGTCTGACGGAATGCTGTGGGATATTAGGGGTCGTAGTCTGGTGGCTCTGACGGGATGATGTGGGATATTAGTGGCAGTTGTCCGGTGGCTCTGGCTGACGGGATGATGTGGGATATTAGGGGTAGTTGTCGGTGGCTCTGGCTGACGGAATGATGTGGAATATTAGTGGTAGCAGTCCGGTGGCTCTGGCTGACGGGATGATGTGGGATATTAGTGGTAGTAGTCCGGTGGCTCTGACGGAATGATGTGGGATATTAGGGGTAGTAGTCCGGTGGCTCTGGCTGACGGGATGATGTGGGATATTAGGGGTAGTAGTCCGGTGGCTCTGGCTGACGGGATGATGTGGGATATTAGGGGTAGTAGTCCGGTGGCTGTGACGGGATGATGTCGGATATTAGTGGCAGTTGTCGGTGGCTCTGGCTGATGGGACGATGTGGGATATTAGGGGTAGTAGTCCGGTGGCTCTGGCTGATGGGACGATGTGGGATATTAGGGGTAGTAGTCCGGAGGCTGTGACGGGATGATGTCGGATATTAGTGGCAGTTGTCGGTGGCTCTGGCTGATGGGACGATGTGGGATATTAGGGGTAGTAGTCCGGTGGCTCTGGCTGATGGGACGATGTGGGATATTAGGGGTAGTAGTCCAGTAGCTCTGGCTGACGGGATGATGTGGGATATTATTATAGTGAATGTGGCTATGCGGAGTGGGCGGGGCTGTACACTCAGCTTTATATATCTAGATATCATTATAATTTGTTATAACTAACCGTAGTTAGTTACTATGCCCAGGCAGCGCAGGGCTCCTCAGCTAGCCTATAATATAACCGGAGAAGTGTCCTTCTGTCCGAAGCCTCGATGCCTGTGCAGTGTGGCGCTGGAGTCAGCACATACACATACCTAACTATGGTGCAATTTAATTGAAGAGTGTCCGTGGTGCGGATTCCGCTGACGCTAGTCCCTACTTCAGCCGGATGAGTGTCCTCAGATGAACATGCAGCTGAAGTCTATTGCAGCTCACAAACTTGCCGGGTCCGTGTGCCGCAATACACGCTGCTGGCAATCATAGGCCAGCTGCTGACGTCGGCATACATGTGACTGGTGCATGGCATTGATGACACGCATCCCCATCGCTTGGACCATAAAACCAGCTGCTGGCTTCTGAAGACAAGGACACGCTGGAGGGGAGCAGGGAAAAGGTGAGTAGAATTGTTTATTATTGTTTTATTATGTATTGAAAAACAGCAGCGTAGGCAGGATGGGGGAGCATATCCCAGGAAGGGGAGCATATACCAGGATGGGGGAGCATATCCCAGGATGGGGAGCACATACCAGGATGGGGAGCATATACCAGGATGGGGAGCACATACCAGGATGGGGGAGCATATCCCAGGATGGGGAGCACATACCAGGATGGGGAGCATATACCAGGATGGGGAGCATATACCAGGATGGGGGAGCATATACCAGGATGGGGGAGCATATACCAGGATAGGAGAGCATATACCAGGATAGGAGAGCATATACCAGGATGGGGGAGCATATACCAGGATGGGGAGCATATACCAGGATGGGGGAGCATATACCAGGATAGGAAAGCATATACCAGGATGGAGAAGCATATATCAGGATGGAGAAGCATATACCAGGTTGGGGAGCATATACCAGGATGGGGGAGCATATACCAGGATAGGGGAGCATATGCCAGGATAGGGGAGCATATACCAAGTTGGAATAGCATATACCAGGATGGGAGAGCATTTACCAGGATGGGGGAGCATATACATGGATGGGGGAGCATATACCAAGATGGGGAGCATATACCAAGATGGGGAGCATATACTAGGATGGGGGAACATATACCATGATGAGGGAGCATATACTAGGATGAGGGGAAAATATACCAGGATGGGGAGCATATACTAGCATGAGAGAATATACCAGGATGAGGTATGGAGAGCATATACCAGGATGGGGGGCATATACCAAGTTGGGATATCATATACCAGGATGGGGAAGCATATACAAGGATGAGGAGCATATACCAGGATGGGGGAGCATATATCAGGGTGGGGAAGCATATACCAGAATGGGGAGCATGTACCAGGATGGGGGAGCATATATCCGGATGGGGAAACATATACCAGGATGGGAAGCATATACCAGGATGGGGAGCATATACTAGGATAGAGGAGCATATACCAGGATAGGGGAGCATAGCATATATCAGGATGGGGAGCATATACCAGGATGGGATAGAGAGCATGTACCAGGATGGGGGAGCATATACCAGGATGGGGAGCATTTACCAGGAATGGGGAGCATATACAAGGATATAGGAGCATATAGCAGGATAGAAGAGCATATATCAGGATGGGGTAGCATATACCAGGATGGGGAGCATATACCAGGATGGGAAGCATATACCAGGCTGGACCGGAAACATATACCAGGATGGGGGTGCATATACCAGTTTGAGGGCGCATATACCAGGATAGAAGAGCATATATCAGGATGGGGTAGTATATACCAGGATGGGGAGCATATACCAGGATGGGAAGCATATACCAGGCAGGACCGGAAACATATACCAGGATGGGGGAGCATATACCAGGATGGGGAGCATATAATAGGATAGGGGAGCATATACCAGGATGGGAACATATGCAAGGATGGGGACATATACAAAGATGCGGGAGCATATACCAGGATGGATGAACATATACCACAATGGAGGAATACATACCAGGATGGGGGGAGCATATTCCTTTATCTGTAATCTACTACCCCTGCTCCTGTCTGTGGCTGTACTTTGTTGCCCCCGCCTGCTCTCTGTTTGAGTTGTTTTTTTTTATACTAAAACCTCAGTATCTAGGTTAAATTGCTGTTGGCAATTTATGATAAACTAGATTAAGGCCCGATGCTATCGCATCGGGAGGATAGTGACACACCTTTTGCCATGTTAACCCTCAACACACACACCTCCTCAACACACACTCCTCTCATCCTTTCACCATCTCCACTCACGCCCCCCCTCTTTCACTCCACATACGACCCTTTCTCTCACTCCTCTCATACTCACGCCGTCATCGCCGCTGCTCCATGATCCCCGACATCTTCTTCCGCTGGCGCCATCCTGGATCCCGACGTCGTCCACGCCGGCGACATGTTCTTGCGGCGACGCCATCTTGAGTATCGCGGGATTTCGCCGATCCAAAATGGCGTCGCCGCAAGAACATGTCGCCGGCGTGGACGACATCGGGATCCAGGATGGCGCCGGCGGAAGATGTCGGGGATCGTGGAGCAGCGGCGATGACGGCGTGAGTATGAGAGACGGAGTGAGAGAAAGGGTCGTATGTGGAGTGAAAGGGGGGGGCGTGAGTGGAGATGGTGAAAGGTGAGAGGAGTGTGTGTTGAGGAGGTGTGTGTTGAGGAGGAGTGGTGTGTGTTAATATGGCAAGAGGTGTGCTGTGACGTCACCAGATACAACTGGACGGAAGTTGTTACAACCCGGAAGCTGCTTAGCGCATTTATTATTATAGATACCGTAAGTGGGTTGCAGTTTGGTCATTTGTGCTCTTAAAGTTTGGCCATCACTGTTGTAGTACATTACTTCAATCAAAATGGTTGCAGAGTCAATGCGTGCGCATATTCCAATCTCCGGGAATTCGCAGACACAGTGTCTTAAAAAATGGTGTAAAATTAAAATTAAACCAATAATGCTCACCACCCGGGTGTAGAATGGGTTCAATAGCTAGTTCTGTATATAAGGCAATGATGAGCATGAGCTAATGTTACTGCACTACTTATAGGGAGTGTGTCAGTCCAAACTGACAGTATATACTAAGCACGTAGCCTTGATGGGAGCACTAATCGCTCTTTTAGTGATCTAACCACTGCCTCTGTTCTGCAGAAATTGACCTTAAATCAGATATGCTAATTAGTTTGATTGGTGCCCTCTGGTTTAATAATCTATTAAACCAGCGCTGGCTTGCCTGAGTTTTCTCTGCAGACAGTGCTCACTCCAGGCAAGCCAGCGCTGTCAGTCACCAGTGAGGGAGAGGGGACATGCAAAACCAAATGGTGGAGCAGTGCATTGAGCCTGTTGGCTACACCCAGGGTGCACTGAGCACCCTAATTACCATAGATTGTTAAACCAGAGCGCACCAAGCACTCTAATTAGCATAGATTATTAAACTTCAGTTTCTGCAGCACAGAGGAAGAAATTAGAGCACTAAGGCCAGATTCACAATTCAATGTTTTGCATTCCAAGTACATACCACAATGCATGGATCAACCACTGATCTGCTGGCTCTAGAGTAGTCTCATACATGCCTATGAGGCTGCTCGGCTCATGAGGTCTGCAGTCTGTCCAGGAATCAGGGTCTGTACTATATTCCTTGCAAGGCTATGTGCTTACTTTATATTGGGTTTATTAGGGCTGACAGACTCCCATTAATGGGGATGTCCTATCTAAGCAAATTATCACCTATGCTTAGGTGTCATGATCCATTTTTGGATCTGTGTCAGAGTCTGGATTCTCTTATATAAGCTTTTTTTCCTTTCAGGTCATCGGGGGTTAATATCAGTTTTTGCCCCCCAGTGGCCGCTTGTGTTTTCTGCATGTTTAATTAGTCTGCTGGAGACCACTCCCACCTGCCTATATAAGGTCACCTGGTACACCAGCTAGGGGTTGGTAATACTGTTCATTTGGAAACCAACCATGGTGAAGACTGGACCTTCCAGGTGCAAAGGGGGTTCAGTTTATCTGAAGTGATGCTGCTGAAGAGATGAGCTATCAGGAGCAGTGGTGCTTCAGCTGAATGTGGTCAAGTGGCTAACTCTGCTGTCCAGGAGCATTGCAGCAGAGCAAGCTAAGTTTTGTTTTTTAGTTGCTTTAACCCCGTGGTGTCTGTTTTATCTTTCCTTTCATGTTATTGGGGCAGTACACATTTTTCCCTGTCTCACCTCCTGGGGAGGAGGTTGGGGTTTAGCTCAGGGCTAAACAGGAGATAGGGACAGGTCGGGGACTTGGGCCTCACTACCATCAAGTGTACCCCCAAGTTAAGGAAAGTCAGGGAACCTCCTTAGCCTGAGGGGCAGTTCAGGGGCCCAGGTTCCACGTCTACTGTTTTTTCCCTACTGCCCTGTGTCATTAGGACTTGCCGGTCATTAGGACTTTTTTTTCTGAAAGCCGTAGATCTAGCTCTCTCTGAAACAATGTGCTAAAGTGCATTATTCTTATCTGTATCTAAGCACAATTATACAAGTAGTAAACCGAGAGTCTGGGAATATCTAATCAGGGAGCATGGGACTATCCGCCTCCATTCTGGGCGAATGTATTACTGGAGCTCAGTGGACAGTATTGTTGTGGGACTGATTCTACCTATCCACAACCTATAGATGTCTACAGAGACGTGACGGAGGAGGAAGAGACTGCAGAGATAAAGAGTTTGCACCATTAAATTCTCTAGTCTGAACCAGTGACAGAACCACAATCTCCAGTATAAATGTCGGAAACACCGCACTGCACTTGCTCACTGAGCCAGTGCGCGTGTCCTGAGTCCAAAAACAGTGCTCAAAGATACCTGTGGAGCAGGGCAGCAGCATTGACTATGTGTGCTTCAGACTATCAGGACCTGAAGCACATGACTGCTGGGGGCGTGGCCTAAACTCCACAGAGCTAGGAGCTGCAGGGAAACTCCTAGAAAGGTAACCATGGGACAAGTTACCAAGGGGCATAGACAGGGACGTAAACCAGATCAAGCCGGGGTCAAAGCACGAGATAGGAGGTCAGTACCAAAGGGTTAACCAGAGCGGATAGTCAGGACGTAGCAATAGATCAGAAAACCAGTACGGGCAATAGATGGTACAAAAGGGGCAAACGGTAGCGGAGTAACGATAGCCAAGTCAGGAGGTCAGAACCAGAGAAGACAATAGTACCAAAACATGAGACAGAGAACAGAGTGAGGGAACAGACCGGGTCATACATGGGAAGCAAACAAGCAATGCAGTTTACAAGCACACCAGGGGGGTCAGTCACACAGCCAGAATAACAGTATAGCTGACAGGGAATCCTAGTCTGGAGTGAGTATAAATACCCCTCCCAGATCCAAAGGGAGGCCAGCAACATTAACCCTGAGAAACCAGGACATTAACCATGTCCTAACCATGACAATAAACCAGTGACAATAATGGATATTATGAATCTGTATTTTCAACAATTCCTATATCTTTAGTTCAGAAATGTTTATGTGGTTTATTGACTTCAAGTAGGTCCTTGTTTGTTGATTTCCATCCTTACCACCATCTTTACCTTTCCATCAATGGTTGAAAAATCCTCTTCCTCATTTAAGTCTAAGGGGTAACGTTTCTCCTTGTGGAGAGTGACAAGCAAGGCCTAGTATGTCAGAGTGAGGCGACTCATAGGCCATGCATGCTCCTCTGGTAAATTAAATATGCAAATTGTCTCTTCAGAGAGGAAGCGGACTAGAACTCTAGTGCCACCTATTGGAAGGAGCAATCCTAAAAGTCAATATTTACTCTTTAATGAGCCTTGTCACATGACATCCTCCAGCCCTCTGGCTGTGTACCTCTGGCCGCACGGTGCCTGCCCGCTTGCAGTTTCCATGTACAGCTCCTCGCTGCACCGCTGACTCCTTTGGTGGAGGGGGCCTCCAGCCACTTCCTCCACCAATCAGTGTGTGAAACAGCTGATGCGATGACATAATTTCATCATGTCACCTGTGTACTCCGGAGAGTCCGTGCACCGGAGGCAGGGAGAGAAGCAGAACACCAGGGAACAGGACCGAGGTATGTGGTGTTTTTTTTTTCTTCTCTTGTGTATGCGCTGTTTGGGTGGGCATGGGGAGGCTATGGTAGTGTGATATGGTGCTGCACACATGGGGGGGTGACATGGTGATGCACACGGGGGGTAACATGGTGATGCACACTGGGGTGACATGGTGATGCACATGGGGGGTGACATGGTGATGCACACGGGGGTGACATGGTACTGCACATAGGGGGGTGACATGGTGCTGCACATGGGGGATGACATGGTGCTGCACATAAGGGGAGGTGACATGGTGCTGCACATAGGGGGAAGTGACATGGTGCTGTATAGGGGGAGGTGACATGGTGCTGCACATAGGGGGGTGACATGGTGCTTCACATAGGGGGGTGACATGGTGCTTCACATAGGGGGGTGACATGGTGCTTCACATAGGGGGTTGACATGCTGCATATGGAGGCGACATGCTGCACATGGGGAGGCTATTGAGGTGACATTCTGCACATGGGGAGGCTATGGGGGCGACATGCAGCGTATATAGGGAGGCTGTGTGGGGCTCATGCAGCGTATATAGGGAGGCTGTGTGGTGCTCATTCAATGTATATAGGGAGGCTGTGTAGTAATCGCAGGTACGCTGGATGCAGTGATGAGACGTTAGATGGGATGAACTTTAAGATGTAACATATATATACATATATATATACCGTATATACTCGAGTATAAGCCGACCCGAGTATAAGCCGACCCCCTAATTTTGCCACAAAAAACTGGGAGAACTTATTGACTCGAGTATAAGCCTAGGGTGGAAAAGATGCTCCATAGATTATTCCCCCATATGCTGCCCCCATAAGAAGCTCCATAGATTGTTCCCCCATATGCTGACCCCAGAAGAAGCTCCATAGATTATTCCCCCCATATGCTGCCCCCATGCTGCTGCTGCATGTAAAAATAAAAAAAATGACATACTCACCTCTCCGTCGCTGGGTGTCAGGTGCCGGTGTCACTGCTGACACCTGAGATACTCACGTGTCCTGTGTCCATGGCTGCTCACCGCTATCTGCCACGTCATCAGTCAGTGACGTTCAGACTGCAGGGGGCGTGGCGCGCACTAACCACGTCACCGCGCCCTCTGCTGTCTGAAGTCACTGACCGATGACAGACAGCAGCAAGCAGCCATGGACGCAGGACAGGTGAGTATCGCTATACTTACCCGTCCTGACGCTGTGTCTTGAGCCCCCAGCTTCTCCCCGCGCTCTCTCTTCCTGCCTTCAGCGGTCATGTGGTACCGCTCATTAAAACTCATGAATATGCGCATATTCATGAGTTTTAATGAGCGGCAACACGTGACCACTGAAGGCAGGAAGAGAGAGCGCGGGGAGAAGCTGGGGGCTCAAGACACAGCGTCAGGACGGGTAAGTATGACCTGACACCCCCACCCCCCCTCCGACCCCCTTTGTATATGACTCGAATATAAGATGAGAGGGGGACTTTCAGCCCAATTTTTTGGGCTGAAAATCTCGGCTTATATTCGAGTATATACGGTATATATTGTGAGGTAGCGCTGTCATCTAAGTAGGGGATCACTCGCTCAGCAGCCACAAAATCAGATCCGGCACAGGTTTTCCATAAACTCAGAATGGTCCATGCAGTTTATTAAACATCATAAACCATGACCAGCAATATATACACGGCATAGCGTCCATGACAGAGCTTCACTCTGTTAGCAATGTCCAATACGCAGGCTTTTCAGCCTCACAGTTATATCTCACCCCGTCAAGGTTCTCTCATGGCTGCTTCTCCATACTGCGGACATTCATTCCCTCCAGGGAACTCTCAGGCACTTGCAGCCATTAAACACAGCGTCCACACATGCTGTCAGGCAGGAAGCCCCATCTCAGCGGGACCTTCCACACTGGACCAACCAGGTCCCAGCATTCACCCCCATGTGACCTACCCTGGCCACATTATATAGACCATAGCCACGCCCACCGGGTCACATGACTGACCTCATCACAGGTCCTTCAAGCCTTTACACACTCTTTACAATAGTGCTTTAAACACACCCCCTGGGTGGGTTTGTAGGTAACCAGGCCCTCCCATCTCTCTAGTTACTTGGAGACTTCTCCCTTACACATTGAAACAACACCTCAGCAGTATCACTGCTGATCAACACATAAGTCTCCATCCCAAAGCCACCCACTTTGAGATACATAACGGCCATTCAGTATTCTGCCATTCATCCTTTCTCCTGGGACATCCACACAGCGCCCCCTAGCGGACTCAGTGGTTACTATACCACATACCTCCCCCCTCTGTTCAAACTTGTGGGGTTGAACACACAACATTACACCAGGGTCTCACGACCGGGCACTCACTACACCTTGCCCTACAGGTCGAGAGAACCGTCTCCATCTGTCATACGGCCTCGTTCCTATGTTAGACCTCCCCCTCCTCCAGCGGTTAGAATATCAGTCATTGGCTTTGACCCTCCAGTCACGGTCTGTCTGCGTCGTCAGACACTGGTTAGTCACCATCCTTTCTCTATCTAAGCGTCTTGTAACAAATGGTACCCCACCACATCTAAGTTTACTTTTCAGTGCATTAACCTCACAGTTCTTTGCATCTGCTGTCCCTGTAGCAACCTCCAGTTCACACTGCAATCAACAGTGCAACTTAGTGGCACGTTGAGCCTCTTTCTCTGCTGCTTCCACCTGGCGTTTTAACTGTTTCAGACGCACATCATTTCCCTTCGCCAGACCTTTGTATTGCTCAGAATTATGCCTTTCATCATCCATTTGCCTTAGTACAACCTTCAGTTTTTTCTCCGTATGACGTACTTGTTTGCTAGTAGATCGTTGCACTTTAATTTCTTAATCAAGCTGTTCCTCCAGTAGTGCAACCTTTGCTTCTAAGTCCTTATTCTGGTGAACTAATTGCTGACGGGCACCCTCATTCTTCTGAGCATTACTACGTTCTGTCTTCACATCAGCATCCATCTGGTCAACCTGAAGTGTGGCCTTTCTCAGCTTGTCATTGGCTAATTCAACGTTGCCGTGTTCTTCCTCCACTTCTTCAAGCTGAACAATGCGAGACTCTAACCGCCTCTTTTCTTCCAAAGCCAGAGCACCTTCACCTGTGTTGTTGGCAATCACATCAGCCACTTCATCTCTTTCCTGCTGTGCTTGTCTTTTAGCACACTCTGCAGCAGCAAGCTCCATCTGCAAACGAATCACCTCTGCTTCCATACTTTTCAGTTTCTTTTTGTCTTCACACTGTTCCTAATTCAGGCCTGGCCGCTGTAAGTCTTCGTTCCACTTCTTCTCCTGCAGAAGACCTCTTACAGTTTCTGTTAGTTCTCCTACCTCTTCTCTGAGGGACTTATTCAGACCTTGCCACGACGCCAGGTGACCTTTGAGCTCGAAGACTTCTTTCTCTAGGTCATCTAGTCTGTGCTCCCTTTCTCTCTCAGAGCCACAGTCACCCCTAGAGTCTGAGTCACGCCGATCATCCGAGTCAACCCTCCAGTTACCCTATGACCATGTGTCCACTCCAGTCACCTCATCTCCCAGCCCACCATCTGTCTTGTCACGAGACGTCAGGTCCGTCAGTTGGGCAGATGTACTTCTTCTTCCGGTCAGTTCTACCTCTGACCTGTCCACGTCAGGAGCCGTCACTGTCTCAGTGTCTGCTGGCCCCATAGTAGAAACGTCTTCATCGTCCGACCATGCGTCATCAAACACGACAAAGTCTCGGCCCCTCTCAAAGGTATGCACTAGGTTTGGTGGCATACTACCACCTTGACACTTCCCCTTTGTCATCTCAATCATAACTCTGTTCACCGTATAATTCACAATGCCCCCATGGTCACAGCGAACCCTGACATTTTTCTCGGTCAGAGATAAAACGAGAGGAGTTCCTGTCAGAGTCACCTGCCTCTTTGAGTCCAGCCTACCAGGGACTCCTTCTCGGTGCAGCATCACGGTACACACCTGTGGCCTGTCGTTATCAGGAAAATACATGCCGCACTCCTCAAAACTCATACACACACACTGCGGTTCCCCAGACATACCCACTGAGGCAACCAGTGCTGCCATTTCCTGAAACACCCCAATTTGGGTCACCTCCCCCTCCCGGGACTCCACCCCTTTTTGGGTTACCACCCCAATTTGGGTCAGTGCCCCCTTTTGGGACTCCACCCCCTTTTGGGCTACCACCCCGATTTAGGTCACCGCCCCTTTTGGGTTGCCACCCCAATTTGGGTCACCGCCCCCTTTTGGGACTCCACTCCCTTTTGGGCTACCACCCCGATTTGGGCCACCGCCCCCTTTCGGGATTTCCCCATGTCCGTTCTGCAGAACTTCTTAGGTCACAGTTCACACAGTACAGTTTGTCTCTTTTACGATACCACACAAGTCCTTGCTGGCACCACCACAGCTCCTGCTGTCACCGATCACCGACACCAGCGGTTGCTGTTCACACACAGCGGCTGGTATCCTCTTCGTAACCCTGCTGAGTTACAGGAAGCCGCTTGTCACCTTCTTGACTCCCACTGAGCCACCGCAGGCTGAGTTGAGAAAAGAAGAAAAAAAAAACACCACAAAACTCACGTGTCCTGTCTGTGTGCTATTCAGGACGTACTGTCTCCGCCTGAGACTGTCCAACACACAGGGCGCACCGGGTGCTATTCAGGGAGCCGACCCTCCTCCCAGGGTTTCCCAACACACCGGCCTCACCAGGTCCAGGGGCTCAGCAGGTGCTATTCAGGACATCCGTCTCCACCTGAGACTGCCCAACACTCACGCCTCACCAGGTCCAAGGTCATACCACGTGCTCCAGGGATCCGATTCTTCTCCTAGAATCTCCCAACACTGACCCTCCAGGTACACAGTCTCTCTCACTGACCCAGGTCAGTACAACACGAACACCTGTCTGTTACCTGTGTCGGCCCCACAGGTCCTCGGATATCTCTTCTCCACAGAGGCACCCTATAGCAACCACCAGTCTCTTTCTCACTGACCCCGGTCAGTACAACACGGTTTTCACGACTGTCACCTGCTGGCCACGCAGGTTCTTGGACCCCTCTACAGCAGAGATATCCTATAAGGCCGGAGTCACACTGGCGAGGAATACGGGCGCGTGAGAGGCGCAAAAAGCACGCAAAAGACACGGACCAATGATTCTCTATGGGGTCCCTCGCACCAGGCGTATATTTCTCATCCGTATTCTAGGCTCCGTGCCAATCGCAGCATGCTGCGATTGTCAGCGTACTACGGCCGTAGTACGCCAATGCAAGTCTATGGGTGCGCAAAAAATACAGATTACACACGGACCACACATGTGACTTGCGAGAAATACGCACCCGGTGTCTTTTAGCAAAGCCGGCAATTCAGTGTGCTATACAGTAAACTCACACTGACAGGTTTAATAAAGAAACAAAAGAATAGATATAGACACATAGAATGCATATATATATATATATATATACACTCACTGGCCACTTTATTAGGTACACCTGTCCAACTGTGTGTTAAGACTTAATTTCTAATCAGCCAATCACATGGCGGCAACTCAGTGCATTTAGGCATGTAGACATGGTCAAGACAATCTCCTGCAGTTCAAACCGAGCATCAGTATGGGGAAGAAAGGTGATTTGAGTGCCTTTGAACGTGGCAAGATTGTTGGTGCCAGAAGGGCTGGTCTGAGTATTTCAGAAACTGCTGATCTACTGGGATTTTCACGCACAACCATCTCTAGGGTTTACAGAGAATGGTCCGAAAAAGAAAAAAAATCCAGTGAGCGGCAGTTCTGTGGCCGGAAATGCCTTGTTGATGCCAGAGGTCAGAGGAGAATGGGCATACTGGTTCGAGCTGATAGAAAGGCAACAGTGACTCAAATTGCCACCCGTTACAACCAAGGTAGGCAGAAGAGCATCTCTGAACGCACAGTGCGTCGAACTTTGAGGCAGATGGGCTACAGCAGCAGAAGACCACACTGGGTACCACTCCTCTCAGCTAAGAACAGGCATCTGATGGCTACTTTCAGCAGGATAATGCGCCATGTCATAAAGCTCGAATCATCTCAGATTGGTTTCTTGAACATGACAATGAGTTCACTGTACTCAAATGGCCTCCTCAGTCACCAGATCTCAATCCAATAGAGCATCTTTGGGATGTGGTGGAACGGGAGATTCGCATCAGGGATGTGCAGCCGACAAATCTGCGCCAACTGTGTGATGCCATCATGTCAATATGGTCCAAAATCTCTGAGGAATGCTTCCAGCACCTTGTTGAATCTCTGCCACGAAGAATTGAGGCAGTTCTGAAGGCAAAAGGGGGTCCAACCCGTTACTAGCATGGTGTACCTAATAAAGTGGCCAGTGAGTGTATATATATATGCATTCTATGTGTCTATATCTATTCTTTGGTTTGTGTAATAAAACCTGTCATAGGGCTCCATTATATGTCCATTTTGCAAGCCTGCGAGAAAATCTCACCATACGGATGCCATACGGATTACATACGGATGCTTACATGCGCAAAATACGCGACCACACCTTGATTACGGATGACATACGGAGCAGTGTTTAGGGGCCATTCATCCGTATTACGCATGTAAAATACTGACCGTATTTTGCGTTGGTTAGTGTGACCCCGGCCTAAGTCTCTTTCTCATGGGGAAACGGCCGCATTGGGCTCACCGATCCGGACAGTGACTTACTCACTAGGCCGCCCCACGGTTCCAGAACCACAGCCGGGCAGTGGCTTCCACAACCGTCAGCCCTCCTGGCTCAGCGTTGCCCTTGCAACCGACTTTGCAGTCCTTTTCCGTTGCTCCCAGCAACAAGGCTACAATACTGCCCGTATTCTCCACCATATGTGAGGTAGCGCTGTCATCTAAGTAGGGGATCACTCGCTCAGCAGCCACAAAATCAGATCCGGCACAGGTTTTCCATAAACTCAGAACGATCCATGCGGTTTATTAAACATCATAAACCATGACCAGCAATATATACACGGCATAGCGTCCATGACAGAGCTTCACTCTGCTAGCAATGTTCAATACGCTGGCTTTTCAGCCTCTCAGTTATATCTCACCCCGTCAGGGTTCTCTCATGGCTGCTTCTCCATACTGCGGACATTCATTCCCTCCAGGGAACTCTCAGGCACTTGCAGCCATTAAACACAGCATCCACAAGTGCTGTCAGGAAGGAAGCCCCATCTCAGCGGGACCTTCCACACTGGACCAACCAGGTCCCAGCATTCACCCCCATGTGACCTACCCTGGCCACATTATATGGACCATAGCCACGCCCACCGGGTCACATGACTCTGACCTCATCACAGGTCCTTCAAGCCTTTACACACTCTTTACAATAGTGCTTTAAACCAGTGGTCCCCAACCTTTTTTGCACCAGGCTTGAACCAAGACCATTCTTCCATGGCCCGGCAGGGCGGGGATGGAGGTGTGACAGGGGCGGGGCTTTGGTCATAAGGGGGCGGGGCTATGGACGCGGTTGTAGTTTAGCAGTGCATACTTATCATTTAATTATAACATTTTTAATGTGACTCAACTCACCATAGGTTATGAATGAGTGGGAGCACCTGGCTTGTTTCTCTGTTTCAGTGGGAGCACCGGCTACTTCTAGTGATGACCGTCACTGCTAATGATGATTGGAACCTACAAGGAAATGGAGCATTGAGCACTTAAGAAAAATTGTACTAGAGTACTGTACATGCTGATTATTTTCTAATCATCAGAAAATGTATGTGTGGTCCCCCCCGTCCTGTCCAGCTCTGTGTGGCTCCCCCTGTTGTATGCATGGCTCCCCTGTCCCATCCTGTATACATGGCTCTGCTCCCACTCTCCCATCCTGTATACATGGCTCCCCTGTCCCATCCTGTATACATGGCTCCGCTCCCACTCTCCCTCCCTTGTATACATGGCTCTGCTCCCACTCTCCCGGCCTCCCTTGTATATATGGCTCCGCTCCCACTCTCCCGGCCTCCCTTGTATATATGGCTCCGCTCCCACTCTCCCGGCCTCCCTTGTATATATGGCTCCGCTCCCACTCTCCTGGCCTCCCTTGTATATATGGCTCCGCTCCCAGTCTCCCGGCCTCCCTTGTATATACGGCTCCGCTCCCAGTCTCCCGGCCTCCCTTGTATATATGGCTCCGCTCCCACTCTCCTGGCCTCCCTTGTATATATGGCTCCACTCGGCTCCCCCATCCTCCCCCATCATACTTACCCTCACATCGCTGACCTTCCTTCCCGTCGCTGAACTTCCCTCCTTGCATCTTGCGGCGCTTCAGCTCCTGTGCGGAGCGGTCACGTGCTACCGCTCATTAAGGTCCATGAATATGGAGCCACGCCTATGGGAGAGGAGTGGCGTCCATATTCATGACCTTAAATGAGCGGTACACTTGACGGCTCAGCGCTGGATGAAGCCGCCGCGGGATGCAGGGTGAGTATCAGCTGCTGCACCGCCGCCGGCTCCCCTTCTGTCCGCGGACCGGCAAGGGCACTGCAACGGCCCGGTGCTGGGCTGCGGACCGGTGGTTGGGGACCCCTGCTTTAAACACACCCCCTGGGTGGGTTTGTAGGTAACCAGGCCCTCCCATCTATCTAGTTACTTGGAGACTTCTCCCTTACACATTGAAACAACACCTCAGCAGTATTACTGCTGATCAACACATAAGTCTCCATCTCAAAGCCACCCACTTTGAGATACATAACGGCCATTCAGTATTCTGCCATTCATCCTTTCTCCTGGGACTTCCACACAGCGCCCCCTAGCAGACTCAGTGGTTACTACACCACATAATATATATATATATATATATATATATACTGTATATATGCCTATAGGGGCTATCTTGAGCAACCAAACAAACTAACAGCAGATATCCTCGCAGGGATCAGAACAAGCGTACACTTGTAACACAAACACGACTAACCCGGCAAAGACCGGTCACTATAGGGTATGGCCGACTACGGGTCCTGAATGTTAACTACAATGTGTCACTTATCCTCTCTGATGTCCGGCAGAGTGCTGATCGGCGATACTTCGGCGTTGCAGCCGCTGGGCCCAGCCGACAAAGATCTGGCAGAGACTTTGGGTGTTACTACGCCCAGGCGAAGTGGGGGCACAGAAGACCCCCAGATAGTTCCTCTGCATTGCACCTCCCGGCGGTATGGCGTTGCCCGGGGACCGGATAATGAAGGCCACATCCACAAGATGGGCTGAAATCTGGCAGTGGCAGCTGCTAGGAGCGCGAACGGACGGTCGTGTTCCTCTGCTGGACGGCTCGGTGCCGTCTCCCTTCTGTCCGCGGTGAGTATCCCTTCAGTCTCTTCAGTCGCTGCTCTCCTCTCTCGTCTCTGTCCCTCGCTCTGGCTCTCTGGTGCCCTCTAGCTGCCTTGCTCCTCCTCCGTTGTCTGTCGTCTGCTGGCTCCCTCAGCCCTTTTTATACTAGCTCCTCCCCCAACCTTTCTGGAACTCTCTGGCGTCCGTCTCCTAATAATGTCCCCAGGAAACAAGTCCCCTAGGAGCCTTGGTGTCGGTCCCCTTGGTTCCGGCTCAGGCACACAGCGGGGACACCTCTTCCTACAGCTGTGTGGGGCTCATTCAATATATATAGGGAGGCCTGTGTGGGGCTCATGCAGCGTATATAGGAAGGCTGCGTGGGACTCATGCAGTATATGAGGAGGCTGTGTGGGGCTCATGCAGTGTATATAGGGAGGCTGTGTGGGGCTCATGCAGTGTATATAGGAAGGCTGTGTGGGGATCATTCAATGTATATAGGGAGGCCTGTGTGGGAATTATTCAATGAATATAGGGAGGCCTGTGTGGGGCTCCTGCAGTGTATATAGGAAGGCTGCGTGGGGCTCATGCAGAATATGAGGAAGCTGTGTGGGGCTCATGCAGTATATAGGAAGGCTGTGTGGGGCTCATGCAGTATATTAGGAGGCTGTGTGGGGCTCATGCAGTGTAAATAGGAAGGCTGTGTGTGACTCATGCAGTGTATATAGGGAGGCTGTGTGGGGCTCATGCAGTGTAAATAGGAAGGCTGTGTGGGACTCATGCAGTGTATATAGGGAGGCTGTGTGGGACTCATGCAGTGTATATAGGGAGGCTGTGTGGGGCTCATGCAGTGTATATAGGAGGGCTGTGTGGGGCTCATGCAGTATATAGGAAGGCTGTGTGGGGCTCATGCAGTGTATATAGGGAGGCTGTGTGGGACTCATGCAGTGTATATAGGGAGGCTGTGTGGGGCTCAGGCAGTGTATATAGGGAGGCTGTGTGGGGCTCATGCAGTGTATATAGGGAGGCTGTGTGGGGCTCATGCAGTGTATATAGGGAGGCTGTGTGGGGCTCATGCAGTGTATATAGGGAGGCTGTGTGGGGCTCATGCAGTGTATATAGGAGGGCTGTGTGGGGCTCATGCAGTGTATATAGGAAGGCTGTGTGGGGCTCATGCAGTGTATATAGGGAGGCTGTGTGGGGCTCATGCAGTGTATATAGGGAGGCTGTGTGGGGCTCATGCAGTGTATATAGGAGGGCTGTGTGGGGCTATTGCAGTATATGGGGAGGCTGTGTGGGGCTCATGCAGTGTATATAGGAGGGCTGTGTGGGGCTCATGCAGTGTATATAGGAAGGCTGTGTGGGGCTCATGCAGTGTATATAGGGAGGCTGTGTGGGGCTCATGCAGTGTATATAGGGAGGCTGTGTGGGGCTCATGCAGTGTATATAGGAGGGCTGTGTGGGGCTCATGCAGTGTATATAGGAGGGCTGTGTGGGGCTCATGCAGTGTATATAGGAAGGCTGTGTGGGGCTCATGCAGTGTATATAGGGAGGCTGTGTGGGGCTCATGCAGTGTATATAGGGAGGCTGTGTGGGGCTCATGCAGTGTATATAGGAGGGCTGTGTGGGGCTCATGCAGTGTATATAGAAGGGCTGTGTGGGGCTATTGCAGTGTATATAGAGAGGCTGTGTGGGGCTCATGCAGTTTACATAGGTAGGCTGTGTGGGGCTCATGCAGTATATAGGAAGGCTGTGTGGGGCTCATGCAGTGTACGGGGCCCCCAGCCCCAGCTCCTGCCTCCTTCATTAGTCCCTGCCCTGCATGTCAATAGTGCCTACAACTGACCGGCCTTGCTGTGTGCAGATGTGAGGCACATCGGCGGCTGGGCACAACTCCTAGACTAGGCGCAAACTCGCCTCTTCCAGCTGAGAGCACTGTGCCAGCCATTTCCACATCATCCTATAAATCCCAGCAATGACGTCGCTGGGCTGCTCTGTGCGCACAGGACCTGTGATGAGGTCACATGAGGGGAGGAGTCAGAGGTCACATGATCAGGGGCCTCAGTGTATGCAGGACTCTTCTGTGCTTGTTGTCATGGTGCTGCATAAAGGAGAGTTTGTGTGGGGTCAGTAGGGGTTTACAGGGTGGGTGGATGTAGCAGAGCTGTGTGTGTACGAGGTGTACGGAGCGGAGCCATGTGTGTATGGGGTGTATGGAGCAGAGCTGCGTGTGTATGGGGTGTAAGGAGCTGAGCTGTGTGTGTAAGAAGCAGAGCCGCGTGTGTATGGGGTTGGCGGAGTGGAGTCACGTGTGTATGGGGTGTGCGGAGTGGAGCCACATGTGTATGGGGTGTGCGGAGCGGAGCTGCGTGTGTACAAGGTGTACGGAGCGGATCCGTGTGCGTACTTGGTGTACGGAGCGGAGCCGTGTGTGTATGAGGTGTATGCAGTGGAGCCACATGTGTATGGGGCGTAAGGAGCAGAGTTGCGTGTGTACAAGGTGTACGGAGCGGAGCCGCATATGTACAAGGTGTATGGAGCAGAGCCGTGTTTGTACGAGGTGTACAGAGCAGAACCGTGTGTGTATGAGGTGTGCGGAGCTGTGAGTGTACAAGGTGTATGGTGGGGAGCATTCATGCCTCCCAATCGTCCCGATTTTGAGAGTCTGCCCCACTGTCCCAGCCGGGAGCTTACTTTTCCTGCGGACACAGGAGAACACGGCGGAGCCCCAAGGAGCACTTTAAAACTCACACAAAATGTTTTACTTCTGATCCTGTGTTGGTACAACGTGATCTGTCAAGACCTTTTATCGTGGAGGTTGACGCTTCTGAGGTGGGGGCAGTTTTGTCTCAGGGTCCTTCCACCCTTACTAATCTTCAGCCATGCGCCTTCTTTTCTGAAAAGTTATCTTCTGCCGAGAGAAATGATGATGGCAATAGGGAATTGTTGGCGGTTAAATTGGCCTTTGAAGAATGGAGTCATTTCCTGGAGGGGGCCGTCCATTCCATCACAGTTATCACTGATCATAAAAATTTGGCCTATATCGTGTCTGCCAAGAGATTAACCCCCAGACAGGCTCGGTGGGTGCTTTTTTTTCTCGTTTTCATTTTACTATCACATTCCGCCTGGGATCTAAGAATATTAAGGCTGATGCTTTTTCCTGAAGCTTTGATTCTGTGTCCCCTCCAGAACCCCCTCCTCCATTCTTCAGCCAGGAGTAGTGGTGGTCGAAATCTCATCTGATTTACAGAGAGAGATTTTGGAGGCCCAAACACGGGCTCCTAGTAATAAACCACCAGGTAAATCGTTTGTGCCAGAACGTTTCCATCTCAGACTCCTGCAGGAGTTTCATGATTCTGTGTTAAGTGCTCATCCTGAGATTGCAGCTACTCGGGGAGCAGTCACGAGGGGTTTCTGGTGGCCCTCTATGGTATTAGATATAAAAAAGTTTGTGACTGCATGTGGGGTGTGCGCCCGTTCCAAAAATTCTCATGTCCAACTGGCCGTGGATTTGGTGCCTTTGCCAATTCCGGATAGACCATGGACACATTTGTCCATGGACTTTATCACGAATCTTCCTCCTTCCAGGGACAACTCAGTGGTATTGGGTGGTGGTGGAAAGGTTCTCCAAACAAGCCCACTTTGTACCTCTGCCCGCATCGCTGTCTGCTGAAACCTTGGCACGCTTATTTATACAGCATGTAGTTTGGTTGCATGGAGTGCCTGTGAATGTGGTGTCAGACAGAGGTGTGCAGTTTGTGGCCAGGTTTTGGAGGGCTTTCTGTAAGAAGCTGAGGATTACGTTGTCCTTTTCCTCTGCCTATCACCCTGAGTCTAATGGACAGACTGAACGCACGAACCAATCTTTGGAACAAATTCTGAGATGTCTGGCCTCTTCCAGACAGGAAGACTGGTGTGACGTATTGCCCATGGCAGAATTTGCATTCAACGGTCGTTTGAGTCAGTCTACCGGAGAGTCTCCCTTTCAGGTCAACTATGGATTTAACCCACATTTTGGGGAGTTTTCCCGCATGGATTCAGGTTGCCCTGGAGCCGAATGCGCTGTACAACAAGAAGGAGAGTGATGGGATGCTACACCAGATGACCTGGCCTCGTCAGTCACCAGACCTGAACCCAATCAAGATAGTTTGGGGTGAGCTGAACCCCAGAGTGAAGGCAAAAGGGCCAATAAGTGCTAAGCATCTCTGGGAACTCCTTCAAGACTGTTGGAAGACCATTTCCGGTGACTACCTCTTGAAGCTCATCATGAGAATGCCAAGAGTGTGCAAAGCAGTAATCAAAGCAAAAGGTGGCTACTTTGAAGAAACTAGAATATATGACATATTTTCAGTTGTTTCACACTTTTTTGCTAATTATATAATTCCACATGTGTTAATTCATAGTTTTGATGTCTTCAGAGTGAATCTACAATTTTCATAGTCATGAAAATAAAGAAAATTCTTTGAATGAGAAGGTGTGTCCAACCTTTTGGTCTGTACTATATATATATATATATATAGATATATATATATATACATATATATACAGTGTTAGGGCTGGCGGAACGCACCAATTTATAAATAGTAGTAGGTGCGTTCACAGCCCGGGGTCCACCGTGCAGAGGTAGTACACTGCTGCTAGATAATGGCGGAAGAATTAAGCGGTGTGAAATCAGTCACACGTGGGTTACATCACCCAATGTGAACAAGAGCGAACTCTGCTAATTCACAGAGCCGCACGACCGCTGAACGTAGATGCCGTAGCCTGTTTAGCTCACAGAGCCCGGCCAAAAGAGCGCACAGTGTACGGCCACAGAACTCAACCCCAAGGACATGGGGTTAGAGTCCCTCTAGGCCCACTGAACGCACGGCGTCGCTGCCGCGAACGCCGCTATAGACGCTGGCTAAGGAGTGTGGAGCACGTGCACTGAGGCGTGCCGAGTCACTGGTGAGGACTAATGCCTGACTCAAACTCTGACCTACCTACGCCTAAGCCTGGGCGCTAGCAGGCTAGGCTGCACAACACATGCGTACCAAGGGTAGGGGGTTCTTAGTGAGTCATTCACCAAAGACATTCATACGTGCATACATCACTCCTCATAGTCTGAAAATACAGTCTATCCTAGTGCATGGCCGAGCGGCCATGCAAACCTTGTATAACCGCAAGCGTCCTGGACCTTCCTGGCTTCTCGGATGGGCCAATCCGAACAGGAGCAGGACCTGAGCACGTGACCTTCGATCTCCAATGGGAGATCACTCCACGGGCATGCTCAGTGGCCTGACATGAGGACTTAGTCCCTGGAGAATCTCGCTGCTGAGCAGCATGCACTGCCATACTTGTGCCAGAGGTGGCAGCAGCAAGCAAACCCACGGAGCTGGTTTGGGCAGAATGCCAGGACAGACGAGTTTGCTGAGCAACCTACTCTGCGGCTGGAGAGGAATGGGAGTCCGCCGGAAGCAAGGCTCGGGATTCTCGCTGTGCAGCAACAGAAATCTGATGCCTAACATTACCCCCCCTCCTAGGGCCCCCCCTCTCTGAGCCTCGCTATGCTCAAATTCCGCAATGAGAAGAGGAGCGTGAATGTTCTCCACCGGCTCCCAGGTCAGAGCCTCTGGACCATGACCCTTCCAATCCACCAAGTAAAACTTTTTGCCCCGCATCACCTTGCATCCCACGATGGCATTGACCTCAGACTTGTCAGACGACAGGTCAGATGTCCCGGCAGATGGCTCAGAAAACCGGGACATGTGAACCGGCTTAAGGAGAGACACATGAAACATGTCCGAGATAGCCAAGTGTGGTGGAAGGGCCAGACGGTAGACCACAGGGTTAATCTGCTCGAGGACCTTGAAAGGGCCAATATAGTGTGGTGCGAACTTAGCGGATTCCACCTGCAGCCTGATGTTTCGAGCGGAGAGCCACACTAAGTCGCCAGGGGCGAAGGTCAGAGCAGGGCGCCGGCGAGTATCAGCGGAGGACCTCATTCTCTCCTTGGAGGCCCGGATAGCATCCTGCGTGCGATCCCAAATGTCACGTGCCTCCACCGCCCAGTCTGCCACCCTAGAGTCGGTGGACGACACGGGCATGGGCACGGGGACGCGCGGATGCTGACCGTAATGTAAGAGGAATGGGGTCTGACCGGTGGAGTCGGCCACAGCGTTGTTCAAGGCGAACTCCGCCCACGGCAGCAAGGATGCCCAATCATCCTGCTTGGCCAAGACAAAAAGCCGCAGGTATGTCACCAGGGTCTGGTTGGCTCTCTCAACCAACCCATTCATCTCGGGATGATAGGTCAAGGAGAGATTTAGCTCAATGCTGAGCAGAGAACAGAGCTCTCTCCAGAACGGAGACGCAGACTGAGGACCCCAGTCGCTGACAATCTTATCCGGCATGCCGTGTAGGCGGAAAACATGTTTAATAAACAGCGCTGCCAGGCCCCGTGCCGAAGGTAGCCGAGAGAGTGGTACCAGATGCACCATCTTGGAGGAATGATCGGTGACCACCCAAATGACGGTGCTGCCACTGGACTTGGGCAGACCCATCACAAAGTCCATACCGACCATCTCCCAGGGCCTTCCATAAGCGGCAGAGGATAGAGTAACCCAGCGGGCCGCTGCCGAGAGGACCGATTCTGGGCGCAAGAGACGCACGCCTGAATATAGTCCCTGACATCACGGGCCATATGCGGCCACCAGTACGTCCTCGCCAGGAGTTCAGAGGTCCGTTTGATCTTGAAATGGCCACCCACTCTGGACAAATGAGCCCAAGAGAGGACCTATGGTCGCAGATGGGCAGGGACAAAAGTCTTGCCTGGAGGTACAGACTCGAGAGCAACCGGAGCCACGGTTCTCAGGCTCTCCGATGGGACTATCAGTCGAGGCTCCTCCTCCGATGACACCACGGAGCGAGAAAGAGCATCGGCCCGGACGTTCTCCCCGGAGAGAAAATGCAGTGTGAAATGGAATCGGGAGAAGAACAAGGACCATCTGGCCTGGCGAGAATTCAGCCGCTGGGCTGTCTGTTAATAGACCAAATTTTTGTGGTCGGTGATCACCTGGAATGGGTTGCGAGCCCCCTCCAGGAGGTGTCTCCACTCTGAGAAGGCCAACTTCATTGCTAGCAACTCCCTGTCCCCGATGGAATAATGCCTCTCCGCCGGTGTGAAGGTCTTAGAGAAGAAGAAGCATGGGTGCTTCCGACCTTGCGAGTCCTTCTGAAAAAGAACCGCTCCAGCATCGACGGAGGAGGCATCCACCTCCAGAATGAAGGGCTTATCTACATCAGGGCGATGTAGAATGGGAGCGCTAGCGAAGTGGGATTTAATAGAGGCGAAGGCCTTGGAGACAGTTTCTGACCACAGTTTGGGATTTGCACCCTTCTTGGTGAGGGCTACCAAGGGTGCTACCAAAGTTGAGAAATGGGGGATGAATTGGCGATAGTAATTTTTGAACCCCATAAAGCACTGCACCGCTTTGAGAGAATGGGGTTCCTGCCAATCCATCACCGCCTGTAGCTTGGCAGGATCCATGGCCAAACTCTGGGCTGAGATGATGTAGCCCAGGAAAGGCAAGGACTCCTGCTCAAACACACATTTCTCCAATTTGGCATAAAGAGAGTTGGCCCACAGGAGATCGAAAACTTTGAGAACATCTCTCCGGTGGGAGTCAATGTCTGGAGAGTAAATGAGAATATCGTCCAGATAGACTACTACCGAGGTGGTAAGCATATCCCGGAAGATATCGTTCACAAAGTCTTGGAAGACGGCTGGGGCGTTACATAACCCGAAGGGCATCACCAGGTATTCATAGTGCCCGTCTCTGGTGTTAAAAGCCGTCTTCCATTCATCCCCCTCACGGATGCGAATCAGGTTATAGGCTCCCCGCAGATCAAGCTTAGTAAACACTTTCGCTCCCCATAGCCTATCAAACAGTTCCGATATCAGGGGCAGAGGATACTTGTTCTTAACGGTTATGGCGTTAAGGCCCCTGTAATCGATGCACGGACTTAATTCTCCATTCTTTTGGACAAAGAAGAATCCCGCTCCCGCCAGAGACACCGACTTCCTAATGAATCCTCTTGCTAGATTCTCCCTGATATACTGAGACATGGCTTCTGTCTCTGGGAGAGATAGGGGATATACTCGACCCCGGGGAGGCTCAGCGCCGGGCAAGAGGTCAATAGGACAGTCGTAAGGGTGGTGCGGCGGATGGGTCTCTGCTGCCTTCTTGGAGAAAACGTCTGCATACTGCTGATATGGCTTGGGAAGCAAGGAGAGATCTGCAGGAACCTCAGAAGTAGCGACCTGTTCGCAGTCCCTCAGACACCTACCCTCGCAGGATTTGCTCCAACCGAGGATTTTTCCCGAAGACCACTCTATGTGTTGAGAGTGGGATCGGAACCATGGAACCCCTAGGAGGACCTGGTCGATACCTTCGGGCATCACAAGGAGAGACAGCATCTCCTGATGAGAAGGAGACAGTGAGAGTCTCAGTGGAGCCATCTGGTGGGTGATTTGGGATGGAAATGTCGCCCCATTCACCACCCTGATGGTGACTGGTTGAGGTAGCAAGACCAGGGAGATTGCATGTTGTTGGGCGAAGGCAGATGACATGAAATTGCCCTCCGCCCCAGAGTCCACGCAAACCTCCACAATCAGAGTGGAAGAATTGAACTCTAACGCCCCTTTAAACAGGAGCTTGGAGGAGAAAGTCGCGGTGTCTAGTAGGCCCCCTCCGATAACCACTAGACGGGAGCGTTTCCTGACCGCTGTGGGCACTGGTTAGCAAGGTGCCCAGTCTGCTGACAGCAGAAGCAGACTGGAGGTACCCACGCGGGCCGGGCCCTGGACCCCGTGCGGAACACCTCCATGGCCTCTGGAGGCTCGGGCGGCTGACCGGGGGGTTCCAGCGGTCTAGCAAAATTCGGAGCCAACTTATATCGTTGGCGGGACCTGGAGCGCTCCAACCCTCGCTCAGTGAAGCGAATGTCAATTTGGGTGGAAACCGTAATGAGCTCCTCTAATGTGATGGGCACCTCCCTGGTGGCCAGGGCGTCTTTGACATGACCAGCCAGGCCTCTCCAGAATATAGGTATGAGAACCTTATCTGGCCACTCCAGCTCTGAGGTCAGAGTTCTGAAGAGGATGGCATACTGGCTGACCAGAGACGAACCCTGGTTTAGAGCCAGCAACTGAAGTGCGGTATCGTGCGTGACCCGATGTCCCAGGAACACATGCTTCAGAGTGACCAGAAAATGGATGGCATTCAGTACCAGGGGATCCCTGAGCTCCCACAGCGGGGTGGCCCACTCCAAGGCCCTGCCCGACAGGAGGGAGATGATAAATCCCACCTTGGCCCAGGTGAATGGAGCACTGACTCACAAAACCCCTGCATGAAGCACTATCACCCGAGAACTTCTCGGGCAGCGGGAGGTGGGACAAGGTCGGGGCAGGACTGGCCGTGGAGACACGGGCGACAGCCTCTGTAGCTGCTTGAACAGTGACCGAGGTAACATCCGCAGCTGAGGTGGAACGCTCTAGCGCTGCCAACCTACCCTCCAGCTGCTGGATGTACCTATGCAGTCGTTCGTCCGCCATTACTAGCCAGACCCTGGCACTAGGATAATGTTAGGGCTGGCGGAACGCACCAAATTATAAAATAGTAGTGTCAGGATCCTGTCAGCGCCGGCGTGCAGCCTCCGCTAAGTAGGGACTCACCCACACTGTAAGGGGGCCCGGGGTCAGGTACAGCCGGAAAGTACAGATACACAGGACCTGTGGACGCTGAAGTTTAGCAAGCAGTCAAAGGACCTACGGTCCTGTGACTGCAAGGGGGCGGGACTTAGTGTCGTGCTTTCAGAGATGGCAGGACACTATACAGAAATACTCAGAGTCAGGCAAAACGGAGGTCATACACAGAGATATCAGTAAAGTACCAGGGATGAGACAGGACGGATAGTCAGGGCCAAGCAGAAGTCAAAACCAAACAGACATAGAAGGTACCAAGCAGAATCCAAAGCAATATCCAGAGAACAGACCGAGTCGTACACAGAGAATCAAGCAACCAGAACACAGCACAAACACACTCAGGGGTCACCACACAATGCCAAGGGCGAAAGTATAACTGACGGTAATGGAAGCGTCCTGGGGCTATAAGAAGCCTCTCCCAGAACCAGGGAGAGGCCACAATCATAGCCCCAGGTGTGCAGGTAAGCCTGCACTGTGATCACAACCTTTAAGCCCAGAAATGCCAGTCATCAGCACTGGTTCCAGACATTAACCCCACGTGTGCGAGTCAAACCCGCACTGAGATCATGACAGTACTTTGGGCCCCAACTTGGCTGAAGGAACCTTGTCTCCATCTTGAAACGTGGGCCCTGGTGTTCATTTCCTGTCCGCAAAAAACTTATACCTGCCCTGAGACCTAGATATATTCCACTGAACTTCTGCCCACGTATTCTGTAATCGCTGAACAGAGCCCACAGCCCCGGGACACCCCGAGTCCAGACGAGAAAACTCACCAAAATGAGGACTGAACCCATAATTGATCAAAAAAGGAGTCATACCTGTGGAATGACTCACCCGACTATTGAAGGCAAATTCAGCCAAAGGCAGTGCATCGCACCAGTCATTCTGTCTAGTAGAGGTTAGACACCTGAGGATCTGTTCCAGGGACTGGTTAGAGCGCTCCGTTTGACCATTGCTCTCAGGATGGTATGCAGACGAAAAGGACAGAGACATCCCTAATTTTTTGCAGAAAGCATGCCAAAGCTTAACCACAAACTGCACACCATGATCAGACACCACATTCAGGAGTACCCCATGCAACCGGATCACATGCTGCACAAACAACCTGGACAACATCTCTGCTGATGGTAGTGCGGACAGGGGTACAAAATGAGCCTGCTTAGAAAACCTGTCCACCACTACCCATACCACTGTATTACCCTTAGATGGAGGGAGATTGGTAACAAAATCCATGGATAAGTGAGTCCATGGTCTTTCGGGCACTGCCAAGGGCATCAGCTCCCCTGCCGGCCGGCTATGAGAGCTTTTAGAACGAGCGCAGACTCCACAACCAGCAATTAATTTTTTTATGTCCGAACCAAGGGTAGGCCACCAAAAGATCCTAGCCACTGCCAGACGCATGGCTGAAATACCAGGGTGAGCACTCAGCTTGGATTCATGGAACTCCTGCAAGAGTTTCAGGCGAAGTTGCTCTGGGACAAACAACTTCCCCTCCGGCTTGTCCGCCGGGGCCCGCGACTGGGCCCCCTGAATCTCCCTTTCCAATTCAGACGAGACCTCTGCTATCACAACTCCAGGGTGTAGAATGGAGGATGGTGGCTCAGGGGGCGACACCGGCTGAAAACTGCGCGATAAGGCGCCAGCCTTGACATTCTTAGACCCTGGACGAAATGTAATCGTAAACTGAAAACGGGAAAAAAAAAGTGACCAACGGGCCTGTCTGGGCATTAGTCTTTTAGCAGACTCAATGTATGACAAATTTTTGTGATCCGTGATCACCGTAACCGGGTGACTGGCCCCCTCCAAAAAGTGCCTCCATTCTTCAAACGCCAATTTGACCGCAAGAAGCTCTCTATTGCCTGCGTCGTAATTTCTTTCCGCAGCAGAGAACTTCTTGGAAAGGAAAGCACATGGCCTGAGGTTGGTTAGAGTGGCAGGACCTTGGGACAACACCGCCCCCATCCACATCTCAGAGGCGTCCACTTCCACGACGAATGGTTTGGATGGATCTGGCTGTACTAACACGGGAGCAGACATAAAGCTTCTTTTCAGGGTCGCAAAGGCCTCTTTTGCGAGCGAGGACCAGTTTCTCACATCCGCACGTTTACAAGTAAAATCTGTGAGTGGTTTGACCACCTGTGAAAACCCCAGAATAAATTTGCGGTAATAATTGGCGAACCCCAAGAAGCGCTGAAGACCCTTAAGGTCTCGGGGTTGCACCCAATCCGCAATGGCCTGCACCTTCTTGGTCCATGCGAAAACCCTCACAGGACACAATTAATCCCAAAAAAGACAATTCTTGAACAAAAAAACACACATTTCTCCAATTTGGCATACAGATGATTTTCCCTCAGTCTTTGGAGAACGGTTCGTACATGATTCAGATGAGATTGACTGTCGGGAGAGCATATCAGAATATCGTCTAAGTAAATAACAACAAAACGACCAATGAGATCCGAGAATACCACGTTGATGAAATTCTGACATATGGCTGGGGCACTGGTAAGACCAAACGGCATGACTAAATTTTCAAAAAGTCCCTCGGTCGTGAGGAACGCGGTTTTCCATTCATCCCCCTCCCAGACCCTTATCAAATTATATGCCCCCTGAAGATCCAGTTTGGAGCACCATTTTGCCCCTGAAAGATGGTTACACAAATCGGGAATCAATGGAAGGGGGTACGTATTTCGTACAGTAATCTTGTTGAGCTCACGAAAATTGAGGCAGGGACGTAAACCACCATCTTTTTTTCATTAAAAAAAAAAATCGCTGCCGCCACAGGTGAGACTGAGGGACGTATGTGTCCTTTGCGAAGACTCTCAGCAATGTAATTTTTCATGGCCAAGCGCTCAGGGCCAGATAAATTAAATAGACGGGCTTTAGGCAATTTAACCCCCGGGACTAACTCGATAGCGCAGTCAAAGTGTCTATGTGGTGGCAACATCTCGGCCTCGCTTTCAGAGAACACATCTTCGAATTCTTTCAGGTACTCCGGAATACCTTCCAGCTCGACAGATGACACAGATACAGATTTAACAGGTTCAACCAATAGTGCAGCCTTATCACATAACATCGAATCATTAAACCCCCACTGAACAATCTCCCCCGTTTTCCAGTTAATGACTGGGTTATGGCGTTGTAACCAGGGCATGCCAAACACCAATCCTGCTGGTAGATTGTCCAGAACCAAACAACTTACTTTTTCCACATGGGTAGCGCCCACTTTGAGCAAAAACAAGTCAGACATAAAGAGAATTCCCTCTTTAGTGAGGGGGAGGAGTCAATGGCCACCACTTTGATCGGAACCTAAAGTCTAACTGTCCCTATCTTACAGCATGTGACCAATTGGGAGTCAATGAGATTGATGGATGATCCGTAGTCAACGAAAGCTGTAGAGGGAAAACAACAATCATCCACTAACAGTTCCACATGAAGCAACACCTTAGAAAATGAGGAAAAGGGTACCTGAGGGTCTGAGTAGTCTCCCCGCTGACTACCCAGACCTAGTCGTTTCCCGTCGACCAGGTTGAGGATGGACAATCAGGACACTCCCTTCTCCAATGTCCCGTTTTACCACAGTAGAAGCATAACTGCTTTTCTCTCCGGCGTTGTCTCCTTTTCCTTCAGGGAGAGAGCCCCTACGTCCATGGGCACAGAAACAGTCTCTTTTCCACTAGGGAACAATGGAGTCTCCGCCTGCATCACCCCCCTGGCCCGCAGCCTGCGGTCCATCCGGACGGCCTGGGTCATGGCATCCTCGAGTGAGTTACAGTTGTGGCCAAAAGTATTGACACCCCTGCCGTTTTGTCAGATAATACTCAGTTTCTTCCTGAAAATGATTGCAAACACAAATTCCTTAGTATTATTATCTTCATTTAATTTGTCTTAAATGAAAAAAACACAAAAAGAATTGTCCTAAAGCCAAATTGGATATAATTCCACACCAAACATAAAAAAGAGGGTGGACAAAAGTATTGGCACTGTTCGAAAAATCATGTGATGCTTCTCTAATTTGTGTAATTAACAGCACCTGTAACTTACCTGTGGCACCTAACAGATGTTGGCAATAGCTAAATCACACTTGCAGCCAGTCGACATGGATTAAAGTTGACTCAACCTCTGTCCTGTGTCCTTGTGTGTACCACATTGAGCATGGAGAAAAGAAAGAAGACCAAAGAACTGTCTGAGGACTTGAGAAACCAAATTGTGAGGAAGCATGAGCAATCTCAAGGCTACAAGTCCATCTCCAAAGACCTGAATGTTCCTGTGTCTACCTTGTGCAGTGTCATCAAGAAGTTTAAAGCCCATGGCACTGTGGCTAACCTCCCTAGATGTGGATGGAAAAGAAAAATTGACAAGAGATTTCAACGCAAGATTGTGCGGATGTTGGATAAAGAACCTCGACTAACATCCAAACACGTTCAAGCTGCCCTGCAGTCCGAGGGTAAAACAGTGTCAACCCGTACTATCCGTCGGCGTCTGAATGAAAAGGGACTGTATGGTAGGAGACCCAGGAAGACCCCACTTCTTACCCCGAGACATAAAAAAGCCAGGCTGGAGTTTGCCAAAACTTACCTTAAAAAGCCTAAAACGTTTTGGAAGAATGTTCTCTGGTTAGATGAGACAAAAGTAGAGCTTTTTGGGCAAAGGCTTCAACATAGAGTTTACAGGAGAAAAAAAGAGGCATTCAAAGAAAAGAACACGGTCCCTACAGTCAAACATGGCAGAGGTTCCCTGATGTTTTGGGGTTGCTTTGCTGCCTCTGGCACTGGACTGCTTGACCGTGTGCATGGCATTATGAAGTCTGAAGACTACCAACAAATTTTGCAGCATAATATAGGGCCCAGTGTGAGAAAGATGGGTCTCCCTCAGAGGTCATGAGTCTTCCAGCAGGACAATGTCCCAAAACACACTTCAAAAAGCACTAGAAAATGGTCTGAGAGAAAACACTGGAGACTTCTAAGGTGGCCAGCAATGAGTCCAGACCTGAATCCCATAGAACACCTGTGGAGAGATCTAAAAATGGCAGTTTGGAGAAGGCACCCTTCTAATATCAGGGACCTGGAGCAGTTTGCCGAAGAAGAATGGTCTAAAATTCCAGCAGAGCATTGTAATAAACTCATTGATGGTTACCAGAAGCGGTTGGTTGCAGTTATTTTGGCTAAAGGTTGTGCAACCAAGTATTAGGCTGAGGGTGCCAATACTTTTGTCTGGCCCATTTTTGGAGTTCTGTGTGAAATGATCAATGTTTTGCTTTTTGCTTCATTCTCTTTTGTGTTTTTTCATTTAAGACAAATTAAATGAAGATAATAATATCAAAGAATTTGTGATTGCAATCATTTTCAGGAAGAAACTGAGTATTATCTGACAAAATTGCAGGGGTGTCAATACTTTTGGCCACAACTGTAGGTGGGGGATGTAATGCCAAGGCATCCTGTAACCTCTTGGACAAGCCTGTGCGAAAGAGTCCTAGGAGTGCGTCGTCGTCCCAAGAGACCAATGCGGCCCAGCGGCGGAATTCTGTACAAAACCACTCAGCCGAGTGTTTCCCCTGACAGACACTCATCACCATGTCCTCTGCCAATCGCACTCGGTCCGGCTCATCATATATGTGCCCGAGGGCCTCAAAAAACGCATTCACAGACACTCAGGGGCAGTGGGAGGAAGGGAGAAAGCCCAAGCTTGTGGGGACCCTCTTAACAGAGACATAATGACCCCAAACTTCTGACTTTTGACCCCAGAGGAACGTGGCCTCAAACTAAAGAAGAATTTGCACCCCTCCATGAAGACCCTGAACTCCTTTTTGTTCCCAGAAAAGAAATCAGGCAGTTTAACAGGTGGTTCTGGGGACACCAAAACAACATCACTCGCCCCAACCCTGAAACATCTGACTCAGATTTTTAAGCAAGAGATTGTATGGGATCCATATTTCTCAGCAGAGAAAGAAAAAAAAAACCCAAAAACTTAACGGTCAGTTATAATGTCAGGATCCTGTCAGCGCCAGCGTGCAGCCTCCGCTGAGCAGGGACTCACCCGCACTGTAGGGGGGCCCGGGGTCAGGTACAGCCGGAAAGTACAGATACACAGGACCTGTGGACGCTGAAGTTTAGCAAGCAGTCACAGGACCTACGGTCCTTTGACTGCAAGGGGGCAGGGCTTAGCATTGTGCTTTCAGAGATGGCAGGACACTATACAGAAATACTCAGAGTCAGGCAAAACGGAGGTCATACACAGAGATATCAGTAAAGTACCAGGGATGAGACAGGATGGATAGTCAGGGCCAAGCAGAAGTCAAAACCAAACAGACATAGAAGGTACCAAGCAGAATCCAAAGCAATATCCAGAGAACAGACCGAGTCGTACACAGAGAATCAAGCAACCAGAACACAGCACAAACACACTCAGGGGTCTCCACACAATGCCAAGGGCGGAAGTATAACTGACGGGGATAGGAGCGTCCTGAGGCTATAAGAAGCCTCTCCCAGAACCAGGGAGAGGCCACAATCATAGCCCCTGGTGTGCAGGGAAGCCTGCACTGGAATCACAACCTTTAACCCCAGAAATGCCAGTCATCAGCACAGGTTCCAGACATTAACCCCACGTGTATGAGTCAAACCCTCACTGAGATCATGACAAGTAGTTGGTGCGTTCGCAGCCCGGGGTCCACTGTGCAGAGGTGGTACACTGCTGCTAGATAATGGCGGAAGAATTAAGCGGTGTGAAAACAGTCACATGTGGGTTACGTCACCCAATGTGAACAAAAGCGAACTCTGTTAATTCACAGAGCCGCACGACCGCTGAACATAGATGCCGAAGCCTGTTTAGCTCACAGAGCCCGGCCAAAAGAGCGCACAGTGTACGGCCACAGAACTCTACCCCAAGGACATGGGGTTAGAGTCCCTCTAGGCCCACTGAATGCACGGCGTCGCTGCCGCGAACGCCGCTATAGACACTGGCTAAGGAGTGTGGAACACATGCACTGAGGCATGCCGAGTTACTGGTGAGGACTAATGCCTGACTCAAACTCTGACCTACCTACGCCTAAGCCTGGGCGCTAGCAGGCTAGGCTGCACAACACATGCGTACCAAGGGTAGGGGTTTCTTAATGAGTCATTCACCAGAGACATTCATACGTGCATACATCACTCACTCCTCATAGTCTGAAAATACAGTCTATCCTAGCGCATGGCCATGCGAACCTTTCATAGCCGCGAGCGTCCGGGACCTTCCTGGCTTCTCGGATGGGCCAATCCGAACAGGAGCAGGACCTGAGCACGTGACCTTCGATCTCCAATGGGAGATCACTCCACGGGCATCCTCAGTGGCCTGACATGAGGTCTTAGTCCCGGGAGAATCTCGCTGCTGAGCAGCATGCATTGCCATAGTTGTGCCAGAGGTGGCAGCAGCAAGCAAACCCACGGAGCTGGTCTGGGCAGAACGCTGGGACCGACGAGATTGCTGAGCAACCTCCTCTGCGGCTGGAGAGGAATGGGAAACCGCCGGAAGCAAGGCTCGGGATTCTCGCTGTGCAGCGACAGAAATCCAACGCCTAACATACAGTGCCTTGCAAACTTTTCAACTTTTTCCCACATATCATGCTTCAAACATAAAGATAACAAATGCAAATTTTTGGTGAAGAATCAACAAGAAGTGGGACACAATTGTGAAGTTGAACGAAATTTATTGGTTATTTTAAATTTTCGTGGAAATTCAAAAACTGAAAAGTGGGACGTGCAATATTATTAGGCCCCTTTAACTTAATACTTTGTTGCGCCACCTTTTGCTGCGATTACAGCTGCAAGTCGCTTGGGGTATGTCTCTATCAGTTTTGTACATCGAGAGACTGAAATTCTTGTCCATTATTCCTTGGCAAGCAGCTCAAACTCAGTGAGGTTTGAAGGAGATCGTTTGTGAACAGCAGTTTTCAGCTCTTTCCACAGATTCTCGATTGGATTCAGGTCTGGACTTTGACTTGGCCATTCTAACACCTGGATACGTTTATTTGTGAACCATTCCATTGTAGATTTTGCTTTATGTTTTGGATCATTGTCTTGTTGGAAGACAAATCTCTGTCCCAGACTCAGGTCTTTTGCAGACTCCAACAGGTTTTCTTCAAGAATGGTCCTGTATTTGGCTCCATCTATCTTCCCATCAATTTTAATCATCTTCCCTGTCTCTGTTGAAGAAAAGCAGGCCAAAACCATGATGCTGCCACCACCATGTTTGACAGTGGGGATGGTGTGTTCAGAGTGTTGAGCTGTGTTGCCTTTACGCTAAACATATAGTTTGGCATTGTTGCCAAAAAGTTCGATTTTGGTTTCAACTGACCAGAGCACCTTCTTCCACATGTTTGGTGTGTCTCCTAGGTGGCTTGTTGCAAACTTTAAACAACACTTTTTATGGATATCTTTGAGAAATGGCTTTCTTCTTGCCACTCTTCAGTAAAGGCCAGATTTGTGCAGTGTACGATTGATTGTTGTCCTATGGACAGACTGTCCCACCTCAGCTGTAGATCTCTGCACTTCATCCAGAGTGATCATGGGCCTCTTGACTGCATCTCTGATCAGTCTTCTCCTTGTTTGAGATGAAAGTTTAGAGGGATGGCAAGGTCTTGGTAGATTTGCAGTGGTATAATACTCCTTCCATTTCAATATGATCACTTGCACAGTGCTCCTTGGGATGTTTAAAGTTTTGGAAATCATTTTGTATCCAAATCTGGCTTTAAACTTCTCCACAACAGTATCACGGACCTGCCTGTTGCTTATCTTGTGAGTCTGCATCAGAGGCAAGGAGATTATTACGGCGGATTTAGTCGATTAAATTGTATCAGTTTTTTATCTGTTCTTCATTGACCTTGATTAAAAAAAATGCGATTGGGATAAATCCTGTAAATAATGATCATTCCGGAACTGATGATGATTGACTCATTCTAAAGTACTTTTGCAGTAAAGAACAAATGGAAAGTTGAAAGAATTTTTATTGGAAGTGATAAGAGTCAACGATATATAGAGTAAATCATAAATGAGTAGAAGTACAAAGTCTTTACTTCTCCGGGGAATTATTTTTTTTTCATCTGATGCTTTCTGGCTGTACATAAAGTCCCTTTCTCACATATCTAAATTCCTCAGCATTTTAGAAATCCCCATCAGTTTGCAGGAAATTATATCCAGAAGATAAAAAACATTCAACCCTTATAAGTCTGGGAGAGTAAATTAAGGAACGCTCAATTGCTGCGGGTTGGACCCCTAGTGACATCACCGGCACTTAAAGCTAATTAGTGGTGGCAAATCCATGTTCATCAATTGATGTCCTTAAAGGGGTGTTCCCACCTTGTACATTCACATAAACGTATAGTAGATGTGGACGCCATCATCTCGAGAATGAGAATTTTTTTCTGTGTTCTTTTTCTGATTGAAAAATTGTAAATTGTTGCAAAAACTACATGCATTTTTGGTTATTTTTTTTACATAGTCTTTTTACATTTTTTTTGATACTAATATAAATTTTGCATGAGCAGAAGAAATGCTAGCACAGGATTCCAGTATCCATGGTTTCAGATGCTGCACATCTCGTATCTTCACAGCATAGACAATTGCCTTCATATGACACCAAACATAAAAGTCTAAGGGGGTCAGATCGGATGACCTTGGTGACCATTCAACTGGCCCATGACGACAAATCCACTTTCCAGGAAACTGTTCATGTAGTACCTGACACCCATAATTGATGGTATGGTGTGGTATGTGGTATATGGGGTACAAAGATAGTGGGGCCATTCTTCATCAGTGGAAACCTCAATGCTACTGGATATCTGAACTTGCTACATGATGATGAGTTGCCCTCTTTATGCACTGAAGATGGCACGTTCCCTGAGTTTTTCCAGCAAGATGCTGCACCACCACATTATGGGTGTCAGGTCCGAGCATTCCTACAAGGAATCTGACTCCTGTAGACTAGCATTTCATCTGTGGTGCTGCTATTAGTGTGTCAAGAGTGGGAGAAGAGGGTTGCATTAACAATCCAACACAATGGGCAGCACTTTGAACACATTTTATAAGTGGTCATAAACTTGTAAATAACTCATGAAAGAATAAAGTTACATTAAAACCAAGCACACCTTTGTTTTTCTTGTAAAATTCTCAATAAGTTTGATGTGTCACAAAATAAAGTTGGTTCCAAAATGGCTGACTTCAAAATGACCGCCATGGTCATCACCCATCTTGAAAAGTTTCCCCCCTCCCATATACTAATGTGCCACAAACAGGAAGTTGATATCGCCCACCATTCCCATTTTATTTAGGTGTATCCATATAAAGGGCCCACCTTGTAGATGGTTAGTATGGGAGCATTGTAGGGGAATTGTAGCTGTCCTGGGGGCATTGTGACTGTTGTGGAGTATTTTGGCCTCCATGAGAACACTGTGGGTATTGTGGAATTTTTGGCAGCATTGTGGCTCGTATTAACGGCATTGGGACTGATTCACTCCATGCGAATTGGAGGTGAGGAGATTCAATTTGCATTAATTAAATTTGGGTACAAATCAAATCTGCCAAAAAATAATGAACTGCCTGGGTTTTTTGGTGTTTTGTCTGTAGCCAGAGTGTGAAAATGCTCATACACATTGCACATACAGTATACCAACTTATGCTCCGGCTCGTTTCCTTGGTTTTGCTATAATTTCTTGTACTGTGTACAAACAGTGGTGTGGTCCCGGTGTGTGGATCATGGGCTTTTATCTTGGTCTGCCGCAATCTACATTGTGGACAAACACAAGGTGAGGTTTTAATACTAGAGAAAGTTTTGAACCATCCCGATGGGTATACCTTGTCGCGATGGGATGGCTTTTAAATTTTTTAATCAAAATAGTGTTAACTACGTCCCCTATGTGATTTACATGCACTATTACTTTTTACTCATTTAGTTACTATAGGGTATATGCTCATTTTGTTTGTTTATTGGGTTTTAACTTGGGACCATTTGGTTGAGTGGAACACAATGCGTGTCATTAATGTGCGTCTGTCATGATCCAGGTTGGATTATGACAGATAAAAGCACTAGTAACCTTTTTTTTCCTTAAGCTGTGTGCTTAAAGATAGTTTTGCCCCCGGTGGCCATTAGGGTCATTGCACTGTGGTGGTTTCAGTTCTAGTTTTGCCCCCTGTGGCCGTTAGGGTCATTGCACTCTGGTTACTTTAATTTAGTGCACGTGATTATAAAGCAGGTGTGATTGCTCTGGCTCTGCTATAAAAGAGTGTCAGGTGTTGCAATCACTGTTGGTGATATTGGTCATTTCAACCATCTTTGGTGAAGGAGAGAGAGAGTTCCCTGCAGCTCAGTCAGAGACCTAGTGTGGAAGGAGTTAGAGAGGAGTTCCTTGCAGCTCTGACAAAGCTTGGTGAAGGAGCAGCTATTCAAGAGGAAAGCTGCATTCTGGTGGTGGACTCTTGCTGGGAGCAATAGCAACAGAGCAAAGCTAAGTGGTGTTACCCCTGTTTTGTAACTTTCCTTTTGTGTGTTTCAGTGCAGTGGTGGGACTAGTTTCTGCACCGTCCATTTCATTAGAAAGGGCTAGGTGCAGGGCGAGCTAGGGTTCTTAGGTTCCAGCTCGGCGACAGGTGCGGAGCCTGTATAGGGACTGTTAGGAGTGTAGAGACTGGCTCAGGGGAGTGCAGGAGGTCTCCACGTCCCCGTTCCCTATCGCAGGGCCCTCCATTGTATCAGTTTCCCGGGTGTTGTGTTTCCCATTATTATTTAAATTCGTCCTGCTGGAGGCAGTGTATTCAGTTATACGTGTAATACTGAAATTCGCCTGCTGGAAGCAGTGTATCCGGCTGCACGTTATATTATTTAAATTCGCCCTACTGGAGGCGGTGTATCCAGGGTCACGTGTGCCATAGAAATTCGCCCTGCTGGAGGCGGTGTGTCCAGTCACATGTTGACCATCACAGCGTCACAAACAGAGTCACGGCCCATGTCAGTGGCAAAAAGTAGCAAATTGGATGCCTGTGGAGCGGTGGCCAACGGCATAGGTATTGTGAAGGTCAAGGAGAAGGCAGTATGAGAATTTATTGTTTTAACCTTTGTTAACTATTTTGCTGGATTTGTGCAAAATGAAGTTCCAACAATATTTGTTGTAATCTGAATTTTTGGGGAAATTCACAACAAATTTGATTTGTGTAGTATTTTTGAGAGTGCCCGCAATTGGAAGAAACCAGTATGTCAAGGGAAACCAGTGGGTCTCAAAGTGATGTTGCACTGGCAGGAAGGACTGTGATTGAAATATGTCACCAAACCCCCTCTTGAACTGATAGTGTGTCTCAGTCTATAAGTGCAGGTACAACGTATCAGTCCACACGGTTCAGCTCATAGAGTATTGCCTGGACTTGTGTAGCCAGTGCTTAGTATTAGCTCTTTAAGAGGTGTACAGACTCCCGATAAAAATAAAATTTTGCAACTAAGCACTTTTTTTTATTTAACTATTTCCAGCACAAAATGTACTTGCCCTTCTTTCATAATTTCACAGATTTAATATGAATAAAATGTTGGACTATTCATAAAGGGGAAGTCGATCAGTGTATGATCCAGCAAGCATACTCGCCCCAGCCTTCGCCTTGTGGGATGGTTACAGCTTATATGGGCAGTCTCATGTTCTTTCTTCAGGAGCACAGTGCTCCCCTGTCGGAGTGCTTCTGAAGATTGATAGTTCAGGCTGGTAGCATTGTACTCTCCAGTACGGAAGCTTTGCGGAGGAGCACAGGGGTTTATATATCGCCATTAATTCTGCAGCGCTTTACAGATATCATCATCACTATCTCCACTGGGACTCGTATTCTAGATTCCCTATTTGTATGTCTTTGGAGTGAGCGAACACGGGGAGAACATACAAACTCCTTGCAGATGTTGTCCTTTGTGGGATTTGAATCCAGGAACCCAGCACTTTAAAGCGACAGTGCTAATGACTGAGCCACTGTACATAGTGGTAACCACTGAGCCACTGTATATAGTGCTAACCACTGAGCCACCCTGTGCTCCTTGCTTGAGAAACCATCCAAGAAAAAAATACAAAATCCTTACATTCTTGAAAACAGAGGATTTTTAATAAGATGAACCTTGTTGTTTCATTTTATTAATAGAAATGATTGGGGGTGATATTGCTGTGGACGTTCTTCTTGCATCAGGGTCATCAATGCCAATGGTCATTATCGCCACCTACCGGCCACTAAGATCAGCCATGTATATCGCAGTCTTCGCCAGCTGTCAGCTTCACATTGCTCCTCTAGATGTCGTCCTGTGACAACGTTACTATCGGGTCACACAGGGATCTCGCTCTCAGACCTGTGACTATTCTGTACATGCAGCAATCCCAACGAGAGCGAGATACGTCTACATTTACAATAAATAGACCCAGAATAAATTGAAGAGATCAGAATAACCTTTTAGTTTGGGACAGACAAGAATAGGAAAGTTTATTGATCTGAGCAAAAAAGAAACATATTTACAAAACTATACTAATTAATAAAAAGCTGCTAGGAAAGTCCATTAGGTACTAGGGAGCACATAGAAGTTTCTTCCTGCACAGCAGAACATGGAATATTCGTTCAAGTTGTTGTCTGCAGTATTATTTGTTTTTAGTGTATGTTCACAGAAAAAAAAATCTGTGCGGATCTACAATAAAATCTGCATTTGTCACGTGTGGATTTGGTGCAGATTTGCTGTTGATTTCACCATTTGCTTTGCAAAATGTTTAATTTGCAGCGAAAACTGATATGATGCAGAATTAATAGGGTTGTACACTACTTGGACAACCTCTTCTCAATTACTATGTTACCCCCAAATAAAATAATAACACCTATAATGAGTGTGCCCGATGTGGGCACTGGCTCTCCGTGGTCTCATGCGACATTATGTCCCGCGATCCCTGCAACTAATCAGCGGCCCCTTCACTGTCCCGTAAGGAAGTGCTGAGTATGCATGCAAACCTTTAAGGGCCTGTCACACTAAGCGATATCGTTAGCAATATCGCTGTAACGTCACTGGTTTTTGTGACGTCATAGCGATATCGCTAGCGATATCGATATGGCTGATACTTACCTCCGACCGCTCCCCCGCTGGTTATCGCTGATCGCGCGAGAACGTCCTGGACCGTTTCTCGTCGTCAGCTTCCTGCTGGGCTTCCTGCTGTGGAGACGAGCGACGCGTGGACGTGGGTGGGAGGACGTCAGGATCGCCTCGTCTGACAGGCAAGTAGGGACCCTTGACCCCTGAGATGTCGCTGGTGAGATCTGCCTGTGTGGCAGCTCACTAGCGACCACTTAGCGATGTACCAGTGATCCTGACCGCGTCATATCGCTGGTCGGGATCGCTGGTACATCGCTAAGTGTGACAGTACCTTTACCTAAACTCTATCATTTCTCTACCAGTTGGCACCACCATACAGCATATATAGTGAAAAATAATGTCAAATATTGGCACAAGACTCCAGATGTTTTTGGGTCACAGTGCAAGTGAACATTGAGCCCAGACCAATATCTAGGATAATGACCCCCAAGATTTCGTTTCAGTAACAAACTCACTTTTGATAAACTATTTAAGCAGAAACTTTAAATTTCAAAGGAAGGGATACTACAAAAGTTGCAGTCACAGAGGACTAAACTTTGCCGTGACCCAAAGATATTCGAAGGAACTTGGCAGTGGCAACGAAACATTTTGTACAAGTGCAAAAATAAATTTCTTGAAACAAATGTTGTTGTCCTTGGGAAGTTACCAACTTGACGGTTATCAACTCTATATGTTCAGTCGAAGAGGTGTCAACAAGTAATGATCTTGTGGATGGGATTGATAGTAAAGCGTTAGTCTGATTCTTATTCTTTGCTGACAATACTAAACTATGTAGGATTCTAAAATCTGACCTTGACATTATAATATTACAGAACGATGTGGATAAGATGACTGAATGGGCAAACACTTGTCAGATGAGAAAAATGTAGATAAATGTAGAGTAGTGCACTGAGGACGGAGTAATCCTACTGCTATATAAACATTAAACGGGACCATACTTGGGACCCAGTGCTCGGCGCGCATAGCGAGTGAGCATTTCTGCTACATACAGGCAATTTGATCATCGGCTGTATGTAACAGATCCAATCAGACAAGTGCAGCTTTTTGTCTCCCACGGAGACTATTGAAGCATGCCAAAAGAAAAAAAAGTTTTCAAAAATATTAAAAAAATAAAAAAATATACAAATTCAAATCACCCCATTCAAAATAAAACAATAAAAAAATCAAATAACTCATATTTGATATTGCCGCCTTCAGAATCATCTGATCTATCAATATAAAAAAAAGAATTAACCCGATTGCTAAATGGTGTAGCGAGAAAAAAAGCCAAAACAAACTTTGGAATTTTTTTCTCCACTTAAATTAAAAAAAAAACTATACATGTCTGGTGTCTATGAACTCATAATGACCTGAAGAATCATAATGACAGGTCAATTTTAGCATTTACGGAACACAGTAAAAAAAAAAAAAACTAAAAAACAACCATAGGATTGCAGTTTTTTTGCAATTTCACTGCACTTTGAATTTTTTTTCCCGTTTTCCAGTACACAATATGTTAAAACCAATGTTGTCATTCAAAAGTACAACTTGTCCCTCATAAAACAAACCCTGACATGACCATTTGGACCAAAAAATAAAAAAATTATGGCTCTGGGAAGAAGGGAAGCAAAAAATGAAAATGCAAAACTAAAAAAGTGATAAGCAGCACTCTCTCCCCCATTAACTATAATCTCTGACTCCCAATAATATAAACTATTCAGTCTGTGACTCTCTCCAATTAACTGCAAGGCTATGTGCACACCGAATATATGCAAGGTTTTACAGTACAAGCAAAGTGAATGAGATCCCTGAAGTCTCATGCACACGCTGCTTATTTTTTCCTTGCAGATTTGCAGCAGGTTAAAATCTGTATAAAATCAATTCTTGCAGGGTATTTCACCCATACTAATGGGGAAAATACATAACAAAAGCATGGCAAAAATGTGCAATAAAATAAATGTATATTTTACGCAACATTCTTCCAGTCAACACATTAGAACATGCAGCAGAATTTTCTCCTGCAAATCCTGAATGTGTGCACATAGCCTTAGTCCCTGTCCTGTGTCCCCCATTATAAGTACATGATTGCATTATAATGAATTTTGGGTGGAAAAAGGCACTATCAGGTACTGCGTGAGCATCCTTCGCCACCTCCCAATTCATTACAAGTCCTTGACAGTGTCTTCTCCCACCTTTCATTATATAGGGTCCGAGGCACCTTCTCCCTCCTCTCCCCAATAAATGTTAAGTCCCTGATAGTGTCATAATGAATTGTGAGATGGGGGAGGACAATATCAGGGACTTAGCACCCTCCTCCACCATCCAATTCATTTTATATCCATATCTAACATCCTCCTCCACCTCCCCCTTTTCATAAGTCCATTATAAGCCCCCTTACACCCATCCCAATTCCCCACCCCCTTCATTGTCTTTTCCCCATTGACTTCATTGTCATCTCCCAACCCCATCATTGTCATCTCACCAACATCCATCATTGTCCTCACCCCCATCCCCATCACTGTCCTCTACCCCATCCCCATCATTGTCCTCTCCCCCACATTCATCATTGTCTTCATCTCCACCATCATTGTCCTCTCCCCCACCCCACTCATTGTCCTCTCCTCTACCCCCCATCGTTCTTCTCCCCCACCACACCTCAGTGTCCTCTTCATCACCCCATCATTGTTCTTCTCCACCACACCTGTGTCCTCTGCACCAGACACATCATTGTTCTCCCCAACCCTCACCATTTTTCTCCCCACAACACCTTAGTGTCCTCTCCCCACCACAACTCAGTGTCCTCTCCACCACCCTATCATTGCTCTCCTCCACCACACCTGTGTCTTCTCCTCCCCTACATCTCAGTACCCTCTCCACCAACCCCATCATTGTACTCTCCCACACTCATCATTGTTCTCCCTGTCACACCTGTGTCCTCTCTTCCACCACAACTCAGTGTCCTCTCCACCAGCCCCATCATTGTTCTCCCTCACCCTCATCATTGTTGCTCGCCACTCTCATCATTGTTCTCCCCACCACACCTGTTTACTCGCCCCATCACACCTCATTGTTCTCTCCACTAGCCCTATCATTGTTCTCCCCCACCCTCATCATTGTTCTTCCCCACCACACCTTAGTGTCCTCTCCCCCACCACACCTCAGTGTTTTCTCCAACAGCCCATTATTGTTCTCCCCTACCCTCATCATTGTTCTCTCCCAGCACAACTCAGTGTCCTCTCCATAAGACCCATCACTGTTCTCCCCCACCACCTCATCATTGTTCTCCTCCACCCCATCATTGTTCTCCCCCACCACCCTCATCATTATTCTCCCCTTCACATCTGTGTCCTTTCCTCCACCACATCTGTGTCCTCTCCACCAGCCCCATCATTCTTCTCCCCCACCCTCATCATTGTTGCTCCGCACTCATCATTTTTCTCATTACCACACCTGTTTCCTTGCCCCACTACACCTCATTGTTCTCTCCACCAGCCCCATCATTGTTCTCCCCCACCCTCATCATTGTTGCTCCGCACTCATCATTGTTCTCATTACACCTGTTTCCTCGCCCCACCACACCTCATTGTTCTCTCCACCAGCCCCATCATTGTTCTCCCCCACCCTCATCATTGTTGCTCCGCACTCATCATTGTTCTCATTACTACACCTGTTTCCTCGCCCCACCACACCTCATTGTTCTCTCCACCAGCCCTATCATTGTTCTCCCCCACTCTCATAATTGTTCTCCCCCAGCACCCCATCATTATTCTACTCCACCACACTTCAGTGTCTCTCCCCACCCTCATGATTGCTCTTCCCCACCACCTCATCATTGTTCTCCCCACCACACCTCAGTGTCTTCTCCACCACCCTAGTCATTGTTCTTCCCCATCGCGCCTCAGTGTCTTCTCCACCACCCCATCATTGTTGTTCTCACCACACCTCAGTGTCCTCTCCACCACCCTCATCATTGTTCTAACCCACCACACCTCAGTGTCCTCTCCACCACCCTCGTCATTGCTCTCCCCCACCACCCCATCATTGTTCTCCCCACCACAACTCAGTTTCCTCTCCACCACCCTCATAACTGTTCTCCCCCACTATACTTCAGTGTCCTCTTCACCACTCTCACCATTGTTCTCCCCCACCACCCCATGATTGTTCTCCCCATCAAACCTCAGTGTCCTCTCCACCACAATCATAAATGTTCTCCCCACCACACCTCAGTGTCCTATCCACCACCCTCATCATTGTTCTCCCACACCACCTCTCAGTGTCTTCTCCCCAGTCTGTTCCTTAAAAAAAGCACACATCACCTCTCACCTCTCCGCCGTCTTTTCCCCATTAGCATTGTCATCACCGGCAACTTTCTCTCTGACACAGACGCGCTGCTTACTGACGTCATCAAGCTGTGCACACCTGTGTCAGGAGGTAAGCGCCGGTCAGGAAGCAGAGGACGGATCCATGCAGCTCCGCTCTGCTGCCATTTTCTCCTGTAGGCAGTGGATCTGCAGGGATCGCTCCCTGTGCACCGCAAATGAGGGAAATCTGGTCATGGGCCCCACGGAGTCTTGGGCTCTGAGAAACATTCCAGATTGCCCTCTGTATTAGCTGCCCTGCAGGGGCCCCCCTCCACCTCCGGGCTTTGGAGCAGCTGCACCGGCTGCACCAGTGGTGTGTCCACCCCTGTGTGTGGTCAGTACAAAGGACTGGCGCATGACTTATTCCTTCCAATGGAAGGACCAGGGGGCAATCGTTACAGGCGGAAGAACGGCGATATGGGCAGATAAATTGAATAAGGTTCTTTACAGTTAGAGCAGTCAGACTGTGGAATGCCGACCACAGGAGGTAGTAATGGCTGTTAGGAGTCAGATTTCTCCGTTTACTCAGCAGGGATCCAGATCCTCACATTCTGCACTCTCCTCCTATTTATCCACTGCAGAGGAGATTGCCTTGCAGCAAATCTCTCCTGAGGCTAAGTCCTTCTCTCCTCTTACTGGGCATGCTCATGGGACGATCTCCCATTGGAGATTGGGAGTCATGTGCTCAGGTCCCGCTCCAGTTCTCATTGGTCCATCTCAGAGATCTGGAAGCGTGCAGAAGGTCCCGGCTGCTCTAAAAGGCGCGCATGGCTGTTCCGCCATGCGCTAGTATAGACTTACTTGCTGCTGTGTGTGTGAAGACGGATGTATGATTCTGGTGACTGACTCATTTGAAACCCCTTCCCTCTGAAATTACGCATGTGGATGGGGACTGAGTTAGAAACAGCGCCAGCGTTCCTCTACTTCCACAGCTGCTAGCGTCCGACATTGTGCTTGCGCCTTGCCTTTGTCATTAACGGCAGTGTCCACGCCACGCTGCAGTAGCAGCCTCCTTTGCAACGCCACGCACATGGTAGGTCTAGATGGGCGTAGTACCGCCGTCATGGGCTACTCCTGTGACCTTATACCGTGTGTGCGTTTTTTACTGAGTACTGTGACTACAACAGGCTCAGCCATTTGTGTTTGTACTTTTGGCATCTCTGTGAGTTTAACTGAGATTGCTCTGTGCACCTGGGTGGAGTTTAACCCTGTGTGCATTTCCGCCATATTGCTCCTGCCACCACTTAGCAGCGGTTATATCACCTACTGCACGGTGGACCCCGAGCGGCGAACGCACTTTATAATTATTTTTATTTAGTGCGTTCCACCGCTCCTAACAATGGCCAACACTATAACAGCTCTTATACAAGGGCCGGATGATTTCCTCAGTACACAAAACAAAGGTTGAACTTGATGGACCAAGGTCTTTTATCAACCTATGTAACAAAAGGCCATGGACAATCTAGTTGTTGATTTTAACTTGACTGGCACCGGATACGTGACTTATTTATTCTTTCACTCCTTTCCTTCTAGGATGACTGGAGTCGCTGGATGAAGAACTTTGGACAACTATGGTGACTTTTAATGGTGGGACAAATTAGAGGTGGAGTCACAATCTGGAGAATGGATAACTCTGGCATGATAAAGCACAAGTGCTTCAACTGCTTCTGTCTCAACCTCATGTGATCACTGGTGGAGTCTTCACGACAGACCAAAAATAATTGCAGAATTGTGTCACAGCCATGGAGTAGCTGGAGCTATGAATATGTAGGTCAAGTGGCATTAATATAGAACGCTGATTATAGGACTGAAGAATCAGAGGATCAGGGACATAAAAGCTCAAGGTCTCTAAGGCTTTGGATTGGCTAATTTTGTAATGGTGTACGACATGATCGTCAGCGTTGCCTAAAATTCACACATTGCTATCATTATACACATTTAAAAAGTACCATTGCACAATCACTAAACGTGAACACAGTGATTAAACATGAATCATTACCAGTCTCGCTGGTGAACCATGAACTAATTCCTAAAATTAAGTTATCAAAAAGAATGTAGAAATTCATGTAGATCCTGATATCTTCCTATCAGCATTCCTATCATTACTGATGTTCCTAAATAGTTAGCATTGTTTCAACAAACTTTTAATAAATGAATGATAGAAACACATATAGAGTAAGAAACTTTGTAATGTATCTTTTACAGAAAAACACACTTTTTGCTCCATGTATAGGTTTGGACTAGCCGCCAAGAGAACAGGTGGATTCCCCGGTGGGCCCCATTGCATGAGTATACCATACATCCTTCTATTTAAGCAGTGATTGGCCAAATGTACTCGATTCACCATGTACAAACAAAGTTGGCATCTCATCATATATTTGACAAACTACATACAGTGGGTACGGAAAGTATTCAGATCCTTTACATTTTTCACTCTTTGCTTCATTGCAGCCATTTGGTAAATTCAAAAAAGTCCATTTTTTTCTCATTAATGTACACTCTGCACCCCATCTTGACTGAAAAAAAACAGAAATGTAGAAATTTTTGCAAATTTATTAAAAAAGAAAAACTGAAAAATCACATCGTCATAAGTATTCAGACCCTTTGTACTCACATTTAAGTCACATGCTGTCCATTTCCTTGCCATTCTCCTTGAGTTGGTTCTACTCCTTCATTGGAGTCCAGCTGTGTATAATTAAACTGACAGGACTTGATTTGTAAAGGCACACAGCTGTCTATATAAGACCTCACAACTCATAGTGCATGTCAGACCAACTGAGAATCATGAGGTCAAAGGAACTGGCCAAGGAGCTCAGAGACAGAATTGTGGCAAGGCACACATCTGGAAAAGGTTGAAAAATAATTTCTGCAGTACTCAAGGTTCCTAAGAGCACAGTGGCCTCCATGATACTTAAATGGAAGATGTTTGGGACCTGGCCTTCCAGGCAAAATGAGCAATCATGGGAAAAGAACCTTGGTGAGAGAGGTAAAGAAGAACCCCAAGATCACTGTGGCTGAGCTTCACAGATGCAGTAGGGAGATGGGAGAAAGTTTCACAAATCAACAATCACTGCAGCCCTCCACCAGTCGGTCCTTTATGACAGAGTGGCCCGATGGAAGCCTCTCCTCAGTGCAAGACATATGAAAGTCCACATAGAGTTTGCTAAAAAACACAAGAAGGACTCCCAGACTATGAGAAATAAGATTCTCTGGTGTGATGAGATGAAGATAGAACTTTTTGGTGATAATTCTAAGCGATATGTGTGGAGAAAACCAGGCATTGCTCATCACCTGCCCAATACAATCCCAACAGTGAAACATGGTGGTGGCAGCATCATGCTATGGGGGTGTTTTTCAGCTGCAGGGACAGGATGACTGGTTGCAATTGAAGGAAACATGAACCCTGCCAATTACAGAGATACAGTATCCTGGATGAAAACCTCTTCCAGAGTGCTCTGGACCTCAGATGTGGCCAAAGGGTCACCTTCCAACTAGACATTGACCCTAACCACACAGCTAAAATAACAAAGGAGTTGTTTCAGAACAACTCTGTGACCATTCTTGGCTGGCCCAGCCAGAGTCCTGACCTAAACCTAATTGAGCATCCAACCTGACAGAACTGGAGAGGATCTGCAGAGGAATGGCAGAGGATGCCCAAATCCAGGTGTGAAAAACTTGTTGCTTCATTCCCAAGAAGACTCATGCCTGTACGAGCTCAAAAGGGTGATTCTACTCAATACTATGCAAAGGGTCTGAATACTTATGACCATGTTACATTTCAGATTTTCTTTTTTAATACATTTGCAAGTGTGGCGCCCCTGAGGCTCGCTCGCCACAGAGGTACTGCACCTTCTCCTAAGGTGTAGTGCCCCACCATCCAGGTAAGGTGGGAACTCCCTGCCACACTCCAACACCTGCATCCCACACACAGGATAGTTCAGCAGGGACACCTAGCAGCTTCAGGCTGGGGATAGCAGAGCACCCTTCGTGGAACCCTGCTTCGTAACACGAGATGTGCTGGGAGGTGGGTGGAGTTAGTATAAAAAGAATGGGAAAGATAGAATTAGAGGTCAGTCCCTGAGAAGGGTCAGTCCCTGAGGGGGACAGGCTGACAGAAGGTCAGTCGGGAAGGAAGCCACTCAGACAGGAGTGAGGGTCCCGAAGAAAGAAAGAGAAGAAAGAGTGCTGCAGCTGCCTCAGTGACCTGAGCCAGCTGGCACGGGAAAGAGAGAGAGAGAGACGTAGAACTGTAACCTTCATTTCCATAAGAGAGAGAAAGACAAGTACGGAACGAAGTGGAAGGAGAACAGAGAGGAGGAGTGGGTTGGAGAGGAACCCTGCCTATAGGTTCTCAGCACACGGCCGGGGCCCGGTCCCCGAGGTTGTATGGACACTTATGGTTCTGCAGCAGACACCGGTGGAGTAGTTGGCTGTAAATGCATTACTCCCATCCAAGACTTGGGACACAACAGTGAAACGGATAGAGAGCCGGGATTCAGGAGAAGGGAGTCCCCGAAGCAGGCTACAGCTGTCTGTCATACAAGTGAGAGAGTTGTTGGGAACATCTGACAGGAGGAACTCCAGAGAACCACGGTGCTGGAGCTCTTCACACCAATAGGCGCTATAGAGGAGTCGTTCAGCAAAGGCACATGTTGGAGGGGTGCTGGCGGGGAGAGCCCTATCTTGCCTGGAGGTTGGCTGGGCCTCTGTCCCGGAGGACACGGTACTGAAGCGGGCACCTGTGTGCACTATGAACTGTGAGTAAAGCTTTGAAACTGCAAGCCCTGGTGTCCTCCATTCATTCCCGCATCAGCACTGCTACATTGGGGGTATCAACATCAACACCATTCTGTGCCCCTACTCCTCCATCGTACCTATACACTGCCCTGGGACTGCAGCTCCACCTGTGGGGAGCTACACCATCTTAGCTGCATCACACCATCAGTCCCAGTGGATCTGCAAGCAGCGTTGGCTTACCATCTTAGTTGCCAAATACCACGGGTGGCGTCACAAACTTTATATTACAACCAAACACCACCGCCATTGATATTGGGGCCCAGGGCCACGGACCGGGTCACCGCTGCTGTGACACATCATCCCCTGACACCGGCCCGGTACCGAGTAACCCACAGCCCTGGGTGAAGCCAGCGAGGGCGACCCACAAACATTTCTACATTTCTGTTTTTTTTTTAGTCAAGATGGGGTGCAGAGTGTACATTAATGAGAAAAAAATGAACTTTTTTGAATTTACCAAATGGCTGCAGTGAAACAAAGAGTGAAAAATTTAAAGGGGTCTGAATACTTTCCGTACCCACTGTAGTTTATTAATATATAGATTAGTAAATGAGGGTAATGTAATATTTGCTGGACAGTACCCCCCATAGTTGATGTTACTGGGAGGCCATTGGCATCCCAGTCTGACACTGTCCATATATGACCCACTTCAAGTCAGCTCAATGAGGAATCAGATTACATGCTGCCTATAGAAGTCTATGAAATGGCAGAAAGATACAGAATTCTGGGTGCTGCATTTACAGCTACACTGCACGATACTGCATGTAGTATAATGTCCACAATGCTGCTGCTGCTACTTCTGAGGTTGTACTATAGATAAATAGGGGTGCAGGTTCTCCTCTTCACTATGTGTGAAGCGTATTGGCGACATCATAGCAGCTAGTCTCTACCCACTAGCTTAAGGACAGTCATATTGGTCGGATATAGTACCAATCCTCATGTGCACACATGACAAATGTAAGATTTCATTGGATTCTGAGAACTTTTCGGTATGAAATGGAAACAAAGGCTAATTTACAAGTAAAAAAATTACAAGTTATGATATAGTTATATTTTAAATAATAGGTATCTCAGAGGCCTGGACCATTTGTCCATATGGGGCTGACTTATTTCTATTGTCAGCCCTTTAGGATAATGAATGATCATCCACTCTAGAGTCCTTGATTCAATAATGTATGGTAATACTTGGTCTACCATTTCAGGGAAGTGAGTTTACTTCTGCGGTAATGAGTGGGGTAAAGTAAAAAAATCAAGAAAATAAAAAGACCCTTGTCTATCATGGTGACCAGCTAGATTCCTAGCTAAAATATGCATTTCCTAGAAACCTTTATGTACTGTAAATAGTCATATTTTTCCACAATCGGAGGCACATTAAGCACTCTTAGGTTTACCTGTAAATTACAGCTGGGTGTCCAGGATGTGCATACGTCACAAATCTGTAATAATTTTTATACGTCACTGTATGTTCACTGTCTGGGTTGATTGTGATAAGCATCTTTAGAGGGGTGCGATGTCTCCTTGGGTTGTCTCTCGCTGAGCATTGGGGGGGAAGTGTCCAGCCTTCAGGTTCTTCAACTTCCCCTTCCACTTTAGTTTCCTTTTCGGGGGTGATCAAGACTTACAGTAGATGTTTCTATTTCTGACTGGCTTTGTGGTGCTAGCCCAGGGGCTATTCACTGATCACTGGCTTTCCTGTAGGCTTCTAGAGCCTGAGAGTTTACTGTAGGCTTCTAGAGCCTTAGAGTTCATTGTAGGCTTCTAGAGCCTTAGAGTTCACTGTAGACTTCTAGAGCCTTAGAGTTCACTGTAGGCTTCTAGAGCCTTCGAGTTTGTATAGGCTAGAGCAGGGGTCCTCAAACTTTTTAAACAGGGGGCCAGATTACGGTCCCTTATTGAATATAGATTAAAAAATTATGAATAAATTCCTGTGCACACTGCACATATCTTATTTAGAAGTAATAAAACAAAAATAGGAACAAATACAATATTAAAAAAGAAGTTAAATCATCAAACTTACCGATTTTTTGGGTTCTTCGAATATCCTACACTTCGAGTCAATTTTTTCTCTTTCTTGATATCATTGTTTCCTAGGGATTCAAAATTGCTATTAGTAAAATACCAACATATATACAGCACTACAAAAACAATATACCAGCAATAAAACTGCCCACACAGAGACATACAGACTGCACTGCCCATCAATGCAGCCTGATCAGTGCCCATCAATGCAGCCTGATCAGTGCCCATCAATGCAGCCTGATTAGTGCCCATCAATGCAGCCTGATCAGTGCCCATCAATGCAGCCTGATCAGTGCCCATCAATGCAGCCTGATCAGTGCCCATCAATGCAGCCTGATCAGTGCCCATCAATGCAGCCTGATCAGTGCCCATCAATGCAGCCTGATCAGTGCCCATCAGCGCAGCCTGATCAGTGCCCATCAATGCAGCCTGATCAGTGCCCATCAATGCAGCCTGATCAGTGCCCATCAATGCAGCCTGATCAGTGCCTATCAATGCAGCCTCACCAGTGCCCATATTGGTGGAACTCCACTTTTACCTCAGGCTCAGACTGGTGTGGTGCAAGAATCCCCAATAGGCAGCATTGGTCCCTAAAAGGCAGGTAAATGTCCCCAATAGGCAGCATACGTCTCCAATAGGCAGGTAAATGTCCCCAATAGGCAGCATAGGTCCCCAAAAGGCAGGTAAAAGTCCCCAATAGGCAGCACAGGTCCCAAAAAGGCAGGTAAATGTCCCCAATAGGCAGCACAGGTCCCCAATAGGCAGGTAAATGTCCCCAATAGGCAGCACAGGTCCCCAAAAGGCAGGTAAATGTCCCCAATAGGTAGCACAGGTCCCCAATAGGCAGGTAAATGTCCCCAATAGGTAGCACAGGTCCCCAATAGGAAGGTAAATGTCCCCAATAGGCAGCACAGGTCCCCAATAGGCAGGTAGATGTCCCCATTAGGCAGATAAATGTCCCCAATAGGCAGCACAGGTCCCCATTAGGCAGCACAGGTCCCCAATATGCAGCACAGGTCCCCAATAGGCAGGTAAATGTCCCCAATAGGCAGCACAGGTCCCCAATAGGCAGGTAAATGTCCCCAATAGGCAGCACAGGTCCCCACTAGGCAGAAAAATGTCCCCAATAGGTAGCACAGGTCCCCACTAGGCAGAACAATGTCCCCACTAGGCAGGAAAATGTCCCCAATAGGACCCGGCATTAAAAAAAAAAAAAAAAGTACTCACCTATGTCCCCGCGCTGCTCTGAAGAGGCGCCCGCTCGTCTCCGTCTTCTTCCAGCACAGGCCCAGGCGGCGTGACGTCATCAGACCGCGCAGGCGGCGTGATGACAATCACGTCGTCTCTGTGCACTGTGCTGCGGGAGGGCTGCGCAACGCCTTTCCTCGGCGCCTCGTCCCGCCCGCAATTACACGGCCCGCCGGCACTGAACTGCAGTGCAGTTCAAGAGCTCATAGTCGGCCTGGCGGGGGGCCGGATAAAAGTCTTTGGAGGGCCGCATGCGGCCCGCGGGCCGTAGTTTGAGGACCCCTGGGCTAGAGGCTTCGAATTTGCTGTAGGTTTCTAGAGCCTTCAAGTTCACTTGTAGATACCTAGAGCCTTAGAGTTCACTGTAGGTATCTAGAGCCTTAGAGTTCCCTGTATACTTCAAGAGTCTTAGAGCTCACTGTAGGCTTCTAGAGCCTTAAAGTTTGCCATAGGCTTCTAGAGCCTTCTGGGAGTTGGGAAAGGTCATTTTATGCCCCTTCTCCCTTCAGAAACCTCATCTTTGTGCACTTTTTTATTTGATGAGCTGCACTTTTTTTACAATAAGGTGAAAAAAGTCAACTTTGGCTTTTTCAATTAAAAAGAAATAACCCAATCTAATACCATTTTAAGTTCAAATTGTCATCACTCGATTCCTTACCAATTCAATGTAGACATCATTTATCACGATTATGATGCACATTGAATGCACGCATAAAGAAGAAGCACGCAGTGACCCAGAATACAAAGCCACATTCCTCCCCGCAGAGCAGTTAGTCAAGTTCCATGTAGGAGAGAAGACATTTCATAATTTAGGCTGATTCATCCACCAGTCGACCCAGAAACCTCCACGGAGAATCACCCAGTAGGAATGTTTCCATCATACATGGCCTTCATTCACACAAGTTCTCTACACGCCTACATCATCTTCAGTCACTCTTCCGGAGCCCATCAGGTCGCTGACTTTTTTTTCTCAACCTTGTTGTCTGTCCAATGGGTTGTCACGATCTTAAAAGACCAAATGCAGAAAAATATTTACCCCTGTGTGCCAATATTTGTAAGGTTAGAGGGGAGGTCCCAGATACAGGTGACGAAGACAAGTAATGGCTGAAATGTAGCAAGTACTTGGGTGAATAAACACTGTTTTCCTTTTGTATCAAACTTAGAATTTTTCGCTATAAATAAGCTTTTAGTTGCTTAACTTTTAATAATTTGCAAGCACAACTTAAAAGTTTTTTGTATCTTTTCTAAAAAGTCTTTAAAACATGGAGGATTATCTTGGAAAAGGTCCAGAAATTGAGAAAGTTTTTTGAGTTTGCCTCATAGACAGTGTGCGACCATCAAAAATTGTGTTCAGGGTCATGTAAAGTCCAGCATACACATATTAATAAGCCAAACCCCATGATTTTGGCAGGACCATGATAGATTGTCGCTTGCGAGCAGCAGGACCCCCGCTCCTTCTGTAAGTGTTGAGATGTGTTACATTGTATTGCTTTTATTGTCTGTATGTTCCTGCTTAATTGTAAAGCGCTGCGGAATATGTTAGAGCTTTATAAATAAAAGTATTATTATTATCAGAGATGTATTAGAGAAGCTCCAGATAGTGAAACCTTTTTAAGAGTACCTTGGGTTTGGATGGTAGATGAAGGGTGGGCTCAAAGTGGGCAACCTTCCCCTATGGTGTTTAGGGTTGTCTAACATCCCACAAACATATTCATTATAATTACCGTATTTTTCTGACTATAAGACGCACTTTTTTCCCCACAAATTTTTGGGGAAAATGGGGGTGCGTTTTATGTCGGAATATACTTACAAAATACTGTGGTGGCGGTCCCGGTCCGACACTGCAGGGCTATGCAGCCTCCCTTCCAAGGCTGGTGCGGCGGTGGTGCTCTGTGGTGCGGGGGGGCTTCGCTGGCATTTTGTGAAAGCCCGGAGGCCCCCACAGATCCATTGCTGCGATGTGGTGTCCTCCGGGAAAATGGCCACCGGGGACGGCACATGCTCAGATTAAGATCTGAATCTGAGCATGCGCTTCCCCCAGCGGCCATTTTCCAGCAGACCACCGCATCACAGCAATGGATCTGTGGGGGCCTCCGGGCTTTCACAAAATGCTGGCGGAGCCCCGCCGCACCACAGAGCACCACCGCCGCACGCACCTGACGAAAAATGCTGCAGCACCGCCAATCCTGTCGCAAAATACCGGCGGAACCCCCGGGAACCCCAGAGCCCCACTGCTGCACTAGCCTGGGCTTGGATTTCCCAGAGGCCACCGCACCAGCCTGGACCACCAAACAACCCGTGACCCACGCTCCCCTGTGATCACTCCTCCTGTGCTGATCACCCCCCGGTAAGCTGAATTTGGACTGTAAGAGGGACCCCCTATTTTACTTCTGAAAATTTGGGGTGCATCTTTTGGTCCGGTGCGTCTTATAGTCCGAAAAATACCGAAGGTATTTTAGCCAAACCAAAGCCTCTTCTGTAAGACCCCTGAAATGCCTGACTACAGATGGATCCTTCTTCCTTTTAAGGGTAAGCTCATAATAGGCATTTTTTCAGCATTTTTTTCTGCAGCAAAACCTGATCTCTTGGCAGGAAAGAAGCTGCAGAAAAAAAGCATGTTTTCCTTTGTTTTTCGCGGTGTTTTTGATGTTTTTTTTGTGCGTTTTTTTGCATCGGTTTTGCCATGCTAGATTTGTCTCTTGTGCATGCTGACAAATTTTAGTGTAGAAAAAAAGTCACATTCTATAGAATCAGGTTTTGGCACAAAAAATGCTGCAGAACATAACTGCATTTTTGCAGCATCCATTCAAGTGAATGGGTGGAAAAACTCTGAAAAAACACTAAAAGAAGTGACATGCTCTATGTCCAAAAAACCACGCAAAGCGCAAAATACTGATGACAATAAAATCAAGGTGTGTACATGAAATTTCTGAAATCTCATAGGCTTTGCTGGTACTGTAAAAAGCAGCTGAAAATCAGCATAAAAAAGCATAAAAAAAACCGCCGCAAAAACGCCCAGTGTGAACTTGACCTAAAACTGCCAAAAAAAGGGTCCAATGACACAAAAGTCTCTACTGAGACTGCTACAGTGCAGGAATGTGATCCCTGTGATGATGTTGGTTCCTCTTTGACATGTCAATCACACCTCAATGAGCAGCATTATGTAGGGGCAGAGACCCTGATTCCAGTGATGTATCACTTACTTGCGCTGTCTGTTTTGATAAAATCCCTGTTTTCTCTGCTGTAGATATCATGTAGCGGTACTATAAATGCTGAACTGTGTATAACCCTGCCCACATCACTGATTGGCGGCCTGAACTATGGACAAAGGAAGCTGGAAATCAGTGGTGGGGGCGGGGTTACACAGATTAGCCGGACTGACTTGCCTGTGACACCTAATCTGGCAGTGATATAGTCTCCTGCTGATAAAACACTAATTATATTGCAACTACAGTGAGCTGCTGAGCAATTGACACATTCTTGGAATCATGGTCTCTGTCCCTACCTCATGCTGCTCTCAGATTACATGCCGACAGATTCCCTTTAAACAGTCCCATAATAGAGTAGTGGTGGTTTAATGAGTGAAATCCACATGACATTAGGGAACAACAAGATCCAGGGTGTAAAGTTTCACTTTGTTTATATAAAGTATAAATCACAAGGTTCTGGCCATAATTAAAGTGCTGGAAAAAAGCACAACGACACAATGAAAAGCTAATAATGCCAAAACCACAGGAGCACAAATCTGACCGCAGAGAGAAAGGTGCAGCTCTAGGAGAATCAGAGCAATAAATCCCGCTCTCACCATCTCTTAGCAATAGTAGATCCACTACAATGATCATATTTTTGTAAATTGGAGCAATTTGCGGTAACAGAGAATTTGCAGTTAATAACAATGGGGAAATAATGAGAAAATGTAACTAATAGTTTTTATGTTACAATATCTTTATTTTGCTGATTCTTAGAAAGTCAGTGATATTTGATATCTTATTGTTGCTGGCAATGGGGCCATTTAAGGGTCCACAATTTAAAATGTAACCTTAACCGGTTGTCAACATTTAAAGGATATTTTTTTTTCCCAATGTGTTTGGGGTTAAAAAAAACATTTTGGCAATTGTGTTTCATTATTAATTTTGCACCGTTTGGCTTTTACAGGCTCTTTATTCCCCGCAAATTCAACTTTGATGTGGTCTGTGGTCATAAATCAGTTTAGATAAAGATAAAAGAGTTAAAAACGCCCCATCAGGCTGTCAGAGCTCACTGATGGATTCTCAGTTAACTCATTTTTCAGCCAGTACTAGACAGTGCAACACAGAAGCTATAGAAGGCATAATTCTTAATGAAATCCAATTGCTAAAATGATTTTGCATGCATTTAAGAAAAGACTTAAAAGGTGGACGAGGGCAGAATGGTGTAAGTAATTTAAAAAAAAACCTATACTCACTACTGGCCGCTACTAGGGGATTATTTTTTTCCAATACATTTTCGTTTTTACGTTTTTCCAATTTACGTTTTCATTTTTGCATTTGGGTTTCTTTAGCAATTTTGCACAGTTTGGCTTTTTGCAAGCTGCTTCCCTGCACATTCAACTTTGATGTGGTCATAAATGAGCTGAAAGAAGCTATATAAATGAGCTAAATCAATAAGCTCCAAAAAAGACAGATAAAAGAGTTAAAGACTGTCAAGGTTCACTGATGGTTTCTCAGTTAACTCATTATGCAGCCATAGTAGACCGTACAACACAGAAAGTATGCAAGGAGTGCAACATTTTTAATGAAAACAATTGCAAAAATGATTTTACATGCATTTGTGTAAAACAAAAAAGACCCCAAAGGTTGACAATGAGCTCAGAATTGTGTAAGTAATTAAAAATAAAAACTACGCTAATTATTGAATGCTTCTCCACAATGTTCCATCATTGTTCTCCTGGTATCAACATCTAGAGGGGGAAAGGGTCAAATGACTGCAGAAGGCTGCAGACGATCAGAGGCTGATGATCGAGTGCAGCCGTTATGTGCAGCATGTGGATGCAAGGAGACAGGCAGGGGAAGCAGTATGAGTGAGGAGGAGTGGCAATCGGCGACGGTCAGGTACTGTACATGAGAAGGACTTTTTTTCTTACACCACCCTTTAAGGTTAGTTTTTAAAGAAGTTTAGAATTCCTTTAAGAACAACTAGTTGGCCTGTGCGAAATTTTCGCACATTGGTCGTCCGGGGAGCAGGCAATTTGAGAAAAAGCAAGCTGGTCAAATGTAAATGTATTTCATGAGCTGATGAAAACAGACAGGTATTTATATATCTAGATTGGTAATACAATAAATTGGTTTTATAAGTAGAGGCCAAAAAATATCTTCTGGCTGAGGTGCCACCTGCAGGTCATTGTGTCTTTCTGCAGGTTTATGAAAATGAATGTTTAGGGTCTTTTCTTGCTGAAGGGAGCAAGTTTACCTTTTAAATGGTGTATTGTGTGTGTGGGCCGAAATAATCAGCGAAAAAGCAGTGCATGTATACAATTGTGTTTGCATATATGACTCACCTGCAGTGAAGTGTGAAATCCTCCAATGTGCACTTGAACAAGCTGGAAAGACCCTAAGCAAAATGTTTGAATTTGTTTGTGATGTCTGTAAGCAGCTTTGTGGTAGTGTGCTTTGGGTTAGTATGCTGCCACCTGCAGGTCATTTGACTTTTCAAATGATGTATCATTTGTTTGTGTGGGTGGAGTATGAATGGAGCAGCTGTGCAATTCAATAGCCATTGCATGTTTATAAATGTGTTTGCATACGTGCCTCACCTGCACTGAAGTGTGAAATCCTCCAGTTTGGCTAAAATAGGCTGGGCAAGCAGTTTGGCAAGCTGGAAAGCCCCCAAGGCGAATGTTTGGATTTGTTTGTGATGTCTGTAAGCAGCTTTGTGGTAGCGTGCTTTGGGGTACTGTGGTGCCACCTGCAGGTCATTTTTCCTTACTGCAGGTTTATGAAAATTAATGTTTAAACTGTATTTTGTGATCAAATCGTGGATGTGTGGTTTCTTTGGCTATTTTCTTACTGAAGAGGGCAAGTTTACCTTTCAAAGGTGTATCATTTGTGTGGGTGGGTGGAGTATGAATGGAGATACAAAGTAATCACCGAAAAAGAGTGTTTAGAAATAATAGAATAGGTTAATTAATCAAATTATACTAGATTCCTAATAATTTATGGAATAGCTGCAGTTTTTTTTTCTATAGAGAAGCCGATGGTAAAACGCATGAAAAACACATTACACATAGAGAATATCCCCCGAGAATGCAGCTGAAGTGGCAAGAAAACCCGTAAAAAACTAAAATAATTGTGAAAAAAAGGAGTTGTAAAAACGTGTTCATTGATTTTCTATCAAAATTATATTTGGTATTTGTTAATTATATTTTCTATTACATGCAATAAAAAAACATTTTAAAAGAATGCAAAAATTGCATTAATAAACACTGCAGCGTTATATTGGTCAGATGCAGTAGTGCAAGGGTTAAACCCGGGTTCCTCCTTTTAGCCTACATATAACCTTACCCGATCCCGCGGGTCATGTGTCAATGGGAAAATAAATGAACCCGTCCGGCCAGCAGCGCAGTGTGATCAGCTGTCTCTGAGGATCATCACCACGAAATGAATGAGGATCGAGCGCTGACAATAGGGGCATTGTATCCAGACCGAGGATGGAGACCATCATAAGGCAGCGCGGCGAAACCTTATCCTACAGGTCGCTGCTACTACACAGTCCAGGATGGGAAACCTGCTCAGCCCTCGTCTGGGAGCATGTAATATGATAAAGGAGGGCAGACCGCTCCGCAGACAAGATGGATCATGTTCTCTGACGCTTTATCTACACTTTTTACTTTTTATTTTAGCTATTATTGCAAAAACATAATAAAAATAATATAAAAAAAATAAAAATGTGCACGTTCTTCTACAAGATATTCATTAATGCAGAACGGTCAGCCAAAACCAGGGGGAAAAACATGTTCTTGTCACATGTTAGTAAAGGCAAATGGCATGGCGGGGGCCCGGAGGTTATATACCGAGGGGCAATGAGGTCGGATGATATACACCGAGGGGCAATGAGGTCAGATGTTATACACCGGGGGGGTGGATATTATACACTGGGGGCGAGGAGCTGGACGTAATAAACCGGGGTGAGGGGCTTGATGTTATACACCAAGGGGCAATGAGGCCGGATGTTATACACCACGGGTGAGGAGCCAGAAGTTATGCACCTGGAGTGAGGAGCCACATGTTATACATTAGGAGTGAGGAGCCAGAATTTAGGCACTTGGGGTAAGGAGCCGGATGTTATACACCACTAGTGAGGAGCCAAATGTTATACACCAGGGGTGAGGAGCCTGATAGTTTACACCGGGGGTGAAGAGTCAGATGTTGGACATCGGGGGGCTGAGGAGCCAGATGTTATACACTGGGGGGGAAGAGCCAGGAGTTAGGCACATGGGGTAAGGAGCCGGATGTTATACACCAGGGGTGAGGAACCAAATGTTATACTCCAGGGGTTCGGGAAGTCAGCGTGTCACTGGACACTGTACACACGTGGGGAACATCTTCTCTGGTAATATGTACTAGTCATGGGTCTATGTGTTTGAATCTGGGTATCATTATGGGTCATTGTGTCTGGACATGTGCAATTTTATTGGGAGCGTGAGTCTATTGAATGAATAGCTTTATAATGGCATCAGGATTTAACATTTCTGGCACAGATGGGCATTTTTTGCATTGATTAGCACGAACGCTGCACTTTGAATACATATATGCACCTTATTTAGGAGTACTTTCCATTTTAGGATTGCATGTGAGCGTTCAGTGCAAAAACCCAGTACATTTGTGGAACCATATAGGTGTGAATTGTGCATCATGTGGAGCATTCCAGCGTGATATATATATCTTTTTATGACTAGACCTTGTTTTCCTGAATTATTTTTGTATGTTCCTCAATTTGTCTAACTTCTTTTTGTTCTTTTTTTCTGGTTTGAGGCACCAACATTTATTCAATTTAATTTTGATTATTTCAATAAAAATTATTATTTTATTTCATTTCTTGAGTAGACACTTCTTGGTCACATTAGTAGCTTAGTGGCTATAGGATCAATATGTTTGATGATCCAGGGGTGAGGAGCCTGATATTTTACACCGGTGGTGTGGAGTCGGATGTTATATACTGGGGGCTGAGGAGCCGGATATTATACACTGGGGTGATGAGCTGGATGTTATAAACCGGGGGCAGAGGAGCCAGATGTTATACACTGGGGGTGAGGAGCCGCCAGATATTAGGCACTTGGGTAAGGAGCCGGATGTTATACACCGGGTTGAGGAGCCTGATATTATACACCAGGGGCTGAGGAGCCGGATGTTATACACTTGGGGTGAGGAGCCTGATATTATACCTCAGGGGTGAGGAGTGGGACGTTATACTCAGGGGGCTGAGGAGTCGGATATTATACCCTGGGGGGTGATGAGCCGGATGTTAAACACCGGGGGTGAGGAGCCTGATATTATACACTGGGGGCGAGGAGCCAAATGTTATACACCAGTGGTGAGGAGCCTGATATTTTACATTGGGGGTGGGGAGCCAGATGTTACACCCTGGGGGTGAGGAACCTGATATTATACACTGGGGGTGAGGAGCTGGATGTTATACACCAGGAGTGAGTAGCCTGATATTTTACACCGGGGGGTGAGGAGCCGGATGTTATACACCAGTGTTGAGGACTCGGAGCCTGATATTATACACTGGGGGTGAGGAGCCTGATATTATACACCGGGGGGCGAGGAGCCAGATGTTATATCCTGGAGGTGAGGAGCCAGATGTTATACAGAGGGGGTGAGGAGCCAGATGTTACGATTCTTCTCTCCGTAATGTTTGTATTTGATACATATTTCCTCTGTGTTTGCTCTTCCAGTCCAGCAGATATCTCTCTGATCTCCGTTCTTGGGATATTTTGTGATCGGCCTATAAACTTGTTGCACCGCAAACCACAATACAAGGTCAGAAGAGATTACTGAAGTTGTGACGATCTGGTCCACGCCCGGCCCGGTGAGTAACGAGAGGCCGGATGGTGACTTCACTCTGTCACTTTGGGTTTATAAGCAAATCCTAATACTAATGAGGAAGAGAAGATTAACCACTTCACATCCACAACTAACAGCTGATAAGATATTGCAGGAGAGGCGGCCGTGGCGTTGTCACCCATGATGTAACGAAGAAGATATTTCCTCTTTTAACCAACAAAAGATGAGAATTTATAAAAACAAATTAGTCATCGCCTCCTCATATTCGAGTATTGAGCTGGGGCTGGAAGGTTTGTATTAGTCTCTTTTACTCTCCTACCCGGCCATTGGCCCGTGTCAACATGGCAGCCGTCGTCAGAGGATCTAATACTTGTATATTGGCCAATCATATCTTTTAAAAAAATCTGAGTTTTGTCCCCAGAAAGTGAGCGCTGCAGCCCATCACCAGCTATTGACAGCCTGCAGTGGTCACAGGGGCTTCGCTAGAAAGGTGCAGAAGTAGGAGGCATCTGTTATTTCTATTTTACATGAGGGACTAGAGAATTTACAAAGGGGTTGTCCAAGAATTGGACAGCCCCTTTAAGGCCATGCCCCCATGTAAGATAAATGATAAAAGAAAAAAACAAACACCCACATTGAAACACAGAGTATCAAATCTGCACCAAAACACATGAAAAAAGGGAAAGTGCATAAAACCCCCATAAATAATATTTTGGTGTGCATGAAACCGTGCATCCCCCTTATTGTGTCCCCCGACGGTCTCTTGGTGCTGGAGAACGCTGATTGGTTGCAGCAGTCATTCCATTTGCGCACTAGGAGACCAGCGGGGGACACATTTCATAGGATAAGATGTGGACAACCCCTTTAAGAAAAATTAGCACAAGACAGCCATCACTGACATAATTTTTTAGGATGGGCAGAAATGTTCTTTTGGTGCTCAGCCTCTACATTAGCAATAGAAATGAAGGTAGAAAACATCTGAGTGGTGATAAATGTGTTTTCTGAGGGCTCCACATTATTCTTGCAGCTGTCATTTTGTGACCGTGATTGTTGTTCTGCAGCTTTGGGTGAGGTTGTGAATCAGCTGTCGCAAAGGTTTATGCACCTGGTTCAGGCCACACTTCTTAATAACATGGAGACTCCTGCAAATAACAGGAATGTTAAAGGTATCTCAGCTACGCTCACTGAATGCAATCTACTGGCCTCTGGCCACTGCAAAAAGATTCCCAAATTACCCCCTCTGTGTTAGAATATGTGTAGGAAGAGAGCAGATGTCTGCCTCTGGTCAGTAGCTAAGCCAGCCCCCTTCTTTTTTTTTTGCATTAGGTGAGATGGAGAGGGAGGCTGGCTTAGTTAGCACATTGAGCCAGGAATTCAACCTCCTTCTCTGTTTTCTTTTGCATTAGGTGTGATTGAGAAGGAGGCTGGCTTAGCTTATAAACATAGCCAGGTAGTCAGCCCAGCTCTTTGCCTTTGCATTAGGTAAGATGAAGAAAGAGGCTGGCTTAACTAATAAATTGATCCAGGCAGTCAGCCTCCTTCTCTGTTTTGCATTAGGTGAGATGGAGAGGGAGGCTGGCTTAGCTAATAAATTGATCCAGGCAGTCAGCCTCCTTCTCTGTATTGCATTAGGTAAGATGAAGAAGGAGGCTGGCTTAGCTAATAAATTGATCCAGGCAGTCAGCCTCCTTCTTTGTTTTCTTTTGCATTAGGTGTAATAGAGAAGGAGGCTGCCTTAGCTAATAAATTGATCCAGGCAGTCAGCCTCCTTCTCTGTTTTGCATTAGGTGAGATGGAGAGGGAGGCTGGCTTAGCTAATAAATTGATCCAGGCAGTCAGCCTCCTCTGTTTTCTTTTGCATTAGGTGTGATAGAGAAGGAGGCTGGCTTAGCTAATAAATTGATCTAGGCAGTCAGCCTCCTTCTCTGTTTTCTTTTGCATTAGAGGTGATTGAGAAGGAGGCTGGCTTAGCTTATAAACAGAGCCAGGTAGTCAGCCCAGTTCTCTTCCTTTGCATTAGGTGAGATGGAGAAGGAGGCTGGCTTAGCTAGTAAATTGAGCCAGGCAGTCAGCTCAGTTCTCTGTTTTTGCATTAGGTGTGATAGAGAAGAAGGCTGGCTTGGCTAATAAATAGAGCCAGGCAGTCAGTCCACTTCTCTGTCTTTGCATCACCTGAACCAGAAGGGTGTTGGCTTAGCTAATAAACTAAGCTAAATAAACAGACAGCCCCTTCTCTGTCTCTGAATTAGGAGTGAAAATAAATAAGGCTGCTATCTTAGCTGATAAAAGTAAGCGAGGCAACCAGGCTCATATATCAGTTGATAAAAAGAAGGGGACTGGCTTAGCTATTAAACAATCCAGACAATCCACTTGTCTCTCTCTTGCTGCATCGGCTGTGACTAAAACAGGTAATAGCTTAGCTAATAAAAGCCAGCCCCCTTCAGAAATATCTCTGAAAAGGAAAGGTAGAAGAAACTCTTCACTGGTGTTATAGATGGGGACCTGCTACAGCCACAAGAGAGGCGCTGAAATCAGGACATCAGGGTAGAGGCTATGATTAAAGTACTGTATAATAGTAGATTTTATCATGCAAAAAACTTTGTATGTCCCCAGACAATCTCTGTAATAAAGAAGCCCTCAGATCCTTCATCTTGTGGAGAATTTCCATAGAGTTTTGTTCTGATGGATCTGCCAAGTCCCAGTGTTGCGCTCCGGCAGAAGTCTGCGCTCTGCTATGTACTGTGATGCATAGAGGATGTAGAAGACAAACATTGCTTTCCTGACCGTAGTTTACATTTTATTTAATAACCATTTATTAATGATTCACAGTTTCTTATATCATCATGGATTTCTCCTGAAGTGTAAACTCTTTTCCGCTGAGCTTTTCCTTTTAATACTTCTTACATTCATTTATTAATAATATTCCCCTGGTGGATTATACTCCTGGACACTACGCTGATGGATTACACATAATATGTTCACAGAGGACTTCCTACAAGAAATTCTTCTGATGATTTCTTTTCTTAGTCAGATCGCTGCAATTTTTGCATGACTAATATAAAAAGCCTCCTTACCTGCTAACACACTGTGCCCAGTCCAGGCAATTGGTTTATTTCCATAGTGTCCCGGCTTTATGTAGTTATTATGTATCCAGAAAGGGTTATAGAACTGGCTGTAAGGAGATTAGCATCCACCATCCATGGTCAGAGTCACCTAGAGCAGCACTTAGAGCCATAGTAATATGCAGACATTTTGGTCTATGTGGTATTAAAGGGGATGTCCAGGTAAAAAAACCAAAAAAACAATGTGGTTATATTAGAACAGAGGGATTGTGCAGTGCCGCTCACTTCTGCGTCAGACAGGAGCCACGCTTTACAACCTCACTTATCAGCCACGACACGTCCACTGGTCATTAGAATACTCCATGTCCATGATATCTGCCGATCGTCCATGTGCCTTGGGAGGTCCAAGTATGTCAGATCGTAACTTCATAGGCACTGGTCACCTCCAGTTTCAGCAGTGATGGACAACCCCTATAAGTGAATACGTTTCGCGACTTCACTTCTGAAGATGCCTTAATCTGTGGCCACATTCTCCAGGTCGGCGCAGCTTTACGTTTAAGATTGTAAAAGTAAAAAAACTAAGCTGGACTATAAGCTGGTATATGTGCAAAGTGTAAGAGCACGTTCACACTGTGGACATTTCATAGATAAAACCCAAGAAAAAAAGCAAAGTGAGCACATACCCTGTAGCCAGTAAATTGTAATATTACATGTAACTAACATAGGGTACTTAATTAAGACTATTTTGATTAAAAAAAAGCATGAAAACCATCCCACCACCACAACGTGTACCCATCGGGATGGTCCTAAACTAGAGACAGGTTAGAACTCTCCCGATGGGTACACCTTGTGGTGGTGGGATGGCTTTTATTTATTTTTTTTAAAATCAAAATAGTGTTAACTAAGTCCCCTATGTCATTTACACATACTATTCCCATATACTGATTTACTTAATGTATTGTACAGCATATGCTAATTTTTTCTTTTTTTTCATTCTTTTTTTCAACTAACTTCTAGTGGAAAAGAGGCCACTGCTCGATTCCGACGGAGCATTTTCGAGCCCCATTTTCTAGATCAGTGGGGGTCCCTGTTGTAGGTTGATGGGCTGTTAGGTCTAGAACTTGTGTAGTAGTCCCCTGTAATCATAGCCCACAAAGCCATACTTGGCTAGACTTCCTTGTATACTGCTGTACATAATATATGAACTATTCACGATTCCAAGGAGGTGTTGACCGTTTTGGCTCCCATTTACCAGTGCTACCATGTAGCATTATGAAAGTGATACATTGCACTTTCCTCTTGAATTGTGCCACTATGCTGGATGCCACTCACAGCTTACTTGTGAAGAAGTAGAAGCAGTGGAGCGATGACAGGACTTGGATGATGCCAGAGGCCGGTGTGACAGGTTGGGTGAGTTTGGGAGGGGATGAGGACAGGATTGAAATTACCTGGGAGGGAGGAGAGCTGGGATGATTCTTGGGACAGGAAAAAAGGCAAAGCAATACAAGAGAAGAGGACTCCTTGTGCCAGGGACAGAGAAAGGGGGAGGAAGAAGAGGGTTGGTACCAACCGAAACACAAAGGAGACGCACTTTACCTCTGACCAAACAGAGGACATAAGTTAAAGTGTTACCTGGAGAAAAACAAATATCAGTGGCGTAACCTATTCCACGATCACTTACAATACAAGGATCACCATCCTATAGCAAAGAAACGGAGATAAAACTGACTTCCTACTAGGCAACCTGAACCAGAGGTGGGCCAAGAAAGGAAACTAAAGTGCGAAACCTTTTACTTGAGTTTTCATTAACTCAGGTTTAATCCAAAACAAGAAAAGACTGTCATGAACCATTATCTTCTCATCTGATCTTCTCACCTTCATTAATGGACAACACACCAGTAAGTACTTGACTCACAAATCGCTTTTCAGCCGGACTTGATTCCTCGGCCGTAGGACAAAACCCATTTCACATGTTATTAGAAGTTTATATAATACTGTCGTTGTGTTTCTTGTTATTGCATCTGATTGTTTATTTGGTCACGATAGAAATAGTAGAGATAGGCCAATGTAGATATTTTGTATTCCATCCTTGTGTCCAACCTTTGGGCAGATTACTAATGTAGCCCGTGAAGAAGTCCTCCTCCAGTTTCTTCTTGGAGTAGCTGGCACTAATATTCCAATAAGAACCATATTTGTCCTGATCGTTATCTGGGAGTTTCCAGAAAGTGTTTTGTTTCTACCTTGGTGTACTATAAATAATACTTGCTGGCAGGAATGCGTCAGCTCAAAATGGGCATCTATGGGCAGACTTCGCATTGGCCACTGTGCTATACGAGGATCTCTATGGGTTTCCTGAAGAAGACGTTTGATTACTTTGAGAAGCGTGGAGAATAAACCGTACTGTTACTTCTCTGATTGAATTGACTCCTTGATTGGATATATACCAGCAGCACAGGAAACCCAATAATTTTCGATAATCCATAGCCAGTCTCCATGAACATCATGGTTTTCATTCTTACACCCAGGGATTTGTGCTTTGCCTTAGTTCCCCCCCTTCCTGAGTTGAACTAAGTGTGTTTAGGAAAAATAATGTCAACATGTTGGATCAGATCCGGAGAAACTGGAACATAGACAAAATCAGACCCAAAGTATAGTCAAGGGAACTTGGCAATAATAAAACTGAAGATAGAGCGAGAGAGGCTGGGCAGTCAAGTGGTCAATCTTGTAGGGTATCTAGATGTTAGATAGGTGAGAATCACTGGGAGGATTTAAACGGACCCATTGGCCCCTAAACCACCAACTGATTGGTCCCGTAGAGATCGTTCGGTCAGCTGCACCATTAGTGGCACTGACAGTCCAGTCAATCCTACTGGCTGGGTGTGATTAGGTTGGTTCTCACTGTTCTAGACAGTAAAGTGATTATTGAAGTTTTAAATGTATCTCATTAAAACCAGATCTCCCAATCTATACTGAATCTGGGGCGCCCAGGGTTCAAATTGCCACCAAGGACAACATCTGCAAGTTGCATGTTCTCTTTACACAAGAGGTCAATTGACTTCCGATAAAATTGACTGCAAAATTGTCCTAAATAGGGAAGAAGACTGTGATCTGCATGATGACTCATATGAGTAAGTAACATTATGGCGGTGCTATACAAGGAATTGGTCATGAATAATACAGTATCTGCGGAGCCTAGTTCTAGCACCTCATTCTGAGCGGGTCTCATGGACTTTGGATAGTTCTCCTACGCAGCTCTACCATTGCATCTAATTTCAGAATATAAAGCTGATCATAGACTGTCATGGCAGTTTAAGTACTCACAGGGGAAAATTGGTAACACAAAAAAAACCTGCAACCCTACCAATTCCTGTACAGACTAGAGGTCCTGACCCCACAGCCACTACTGGTACCTGCATGAGCTGGGATAACCCTAACCACAGACTAGAAGATGGCAACTTGAACTTATGCTGCCTGAAAGGCCGTTGAGAGCTTCACGTTCTTCCTAAAGAACCGGAGAGCAGAGCAAAGAGTTAGCTACCTACAGAAGGGAAAATAACATAAACAGCAATGAGTTAAACCCTAGCTGGTCTTTCACTGTCTGAATACAGCAGTATGGCTGAACATCAAAATGTGACTATCACCAGTAGGAAATACCAGCAGTGTGAAAGTATATAATGCCGCACCCGAAAGGTGATAGGCTAGACAAATAAGTAAATTAAAACACCTGTTATCCTAAAAAGACTGAAGCAAGGATTACAGAAACTAAGCACCCAGAGAAAAGGAGCATCTCCTTTGGCTCCATGAACAGAGAAGCTGACCACAAAGCACGGAGTCAAGGGTTCAAACCCAGACGCATGACCTAGACTTTGTAATTGTCATTAATGACCAGACTCGGACTGACCTATGGGAGGACAGGTGTATCTCCTGGTGGGCCCCAATGCAGTAGTAAGCCACCCATACACCTACCAGAGCACTCATTGGTACAGTACATTTAATGCAATATGTACATACAAAAGCAGCATATCTTCAATCATTTCCCAAACTGACCAACCAAGTCAAATTTGTTAATAATAGTCAAAAAATATTTCACGTGACTGACCTCCGGAATCAGTGTCACTGGTGGGCCATTGGGAGCCCAGTTCGGTGAAAAGGGGCTAAGCATTCTGCCTGCGGAGCTGCACGCTACTAAACTGCGTTTTGGGCCATCAATCTGACCCAAGAACCTTTCTGATCTGCAGGATAAAATACAAAATGAAGTTTGAGCTCCAAAGTGTTGTCTTGCAATGTTTTTTAACTGTGCTTTATTTGCAGGTGGTTTATTTATGCAGCCATATGTCACTTTGAAGTCTTTATTGCTACATACAAACTAATTTTTTGTTGTGTTTGGGAGTTTTTGTTCTCGGATTGCAGCATGTTCAGGGAATGCAGATATTTTTTGGTCTTTTTTTACCTATAGGACTTAAATAATGTCAGAAAAAAATGCAGCACAAAACTCTTGATGTTTTTTTAAGCGGTAAGTAACGCTAGGGATGGGATCTGAAATTGAATCTGACCAATGATAATGTGTACATAGAGTTTGCATGTTCTTCTTAAGGATAAAGGGGACATATCACCTGGTCAAAAGTACCAAGTTCTTCCTCGTACTTTATTTCCACTGTTTCCCAGAGTGTGCAGTGGTTTTTTATTATTTTTAAAGTGCCTTATGATTCCATTCATGTGAATCTTTTTATTTATATCTCATTTTTATGCCCTGCAAGGGAGGTGCTTGAAGAGTAATCATGCAGAGCTGCATAAAGACCTGCCCCAGAGGATCCAGTGAGCACCATCTCCTTATGAAAGACCATCAAAGATGGCAGTAAATAAAAAGGTTCATGTCTCTGGAACCGTATGGCGCATTTAAAAAAAATAAAAATAGAGTAATTAGGGGAACATCAAAGGGAAATAAATTAATAATTAAATAAATAATGCTTCAAAAATTAATAATTATGCCATCTCATACAAAACAATGAAAGTATCATATTTTTAGAATGACTTTATTAATGGTAACTATCATGGCAATTAGACCTTCCCAACAAGTGCCCTCATATTGTGAGGGAAGTGGAGACTGAGAGAGTCTCAATTTTCTAGGCAGCTGTCCCTCACTATAGAGCCTTGGGCTGATATATTTGTATAGTGAATGTGGTTACTTTGTGCAGGGGCATTGTATATGTTTCCATGCTGGTTGACAATAATCCCCCAACCTGTAACACAATATTACCCACTATACGCCCCGTTCCTTTGTTCTGTAAATCTAATGTTTGCTTTTTATAAAGAATCATCTTCCTGTGTCCTTGATATTACAGGGTGCAGGTTACACATCGGTAAGATGACAGAGACACCTAACCAGAAAGATTTATTCCATCAGTGCAGACACAAGAACGATGAGAAATACAATCAAGATTTTATGCTAATTGTATTTTTAAAAATATTTGATAACATGTTTGTAATTTTCATATCACTACTATGTATATATTGCAAAAAAGTCTGTATATGGAGCTTTTATTAGTCATTGTACAGGAGGAGGAGGTGAGCTGTGACATCACCTATTGTGAATGTTGGATCCTGATATTTACTGTATATAGAGGTGTTATCAGTCATTGTACAGGAGGAGGTGAGCTGTGACATCACCTATTGTGAATTTTGGATCCTGTTATCTACTGTATATAGGAGGTGTTATCAGTCATTGTACAGGAGGAGGTGAGCTGTGACATCACCTATTGTGCATTTTGGATCCTGTTATCTACTCTATATAGAGGTGTTATCAGTCATTGTACAGGAGGAGGTGAGCTGTGACATCACCTATTGTGAATGGTGGATCCTGTGTTATCTACTATATATAGAGATGAAAACAAAATGAAGCATCATGTGAAAATATGTAAGAAAAAACTACTGTGAAAAATAATGGACAAAAGATGGTTTTACACCACATATTAGAAATCATATACCAGAAAGAGGTGTGAATAAACCAAAGTACAAACCAAAATATCTTAAAAAAATATATTTTTATTGAAAATCAATTAAAAGTAGTACCATAAACACAAATAGTAAAAACATATCAAAGTTAGCCACAATATGGCGCTAACAGTAATACCCAAAAAGGTTACTTACAATAAAGTAAATATATAATGCAACCCACACATAGAATGTGACACAACCAGTAATAAGAGGTAATAGTGCAAAATGAGGAAACAAATAAGTCAGGTAGGTAAGTCTCAAAATGAAAGTGGGAAAGTGCAAGAGGTATGTATGGAGTAAATTAAACTATTTACCAGTGAAATGCTGTGGTGCCAGAGGTCCCTATGTACATTTCGGCATAAGAGCCTTCTTCCGAAAAGTAGGAGAGAAAACAAGAGGATCTGCTACCCTAGATCTAATCCTTATAAACAGGGAGGAAATGGTTGAGGAGGTAAGAATGGCTGGGACCCTAGGAGGTAGCGGCCATGCTATTTAAGAATTTTGGATAACTAGAGGAGGAAGACCTGTGAAGACTCAGACGTCAAGGTTAGATTTCAGAAATGCAGATTTTAAGGGATTCAGAAAGAGAATTCGAGGGATCCAATGGCTGGATATCCTTAAGGACAAAAATGTCCAGGAAGGATGGGAAATCTTGAGAAATGAGATTCTCAAAGCACAATCATTAACAATTCAAAAAAGAGGATGGATGAACACAGAACATAAACATGTGCTACAAAGGAAGAAAGAAACGTTTATCAAAAGGAAAGAGGGAGGCATATCTAAAGAAGAATATAATGCTGTCTGCAGAACCTGCAGGGCACGAATCAGATTACTAAAGCTGACAATGAATTAAGGCTTGCAAGAGACGTCAATAAAAAAAAGGATTTTGGTGATATGTCAAAAGTAAAAGAAAAGTCAAAGTTGTTGAGAAGGCTGAACATTTAAATTCCTTTTCTGCATCTGTTTTCTCTCAGAAAGGAAATGTAACATCAACTGTTCTTCACTGTCCTATTAAAGGAATAGAAGAATCCAGGATATATATAAACAGAAAGATAGTGAGGAAACACTTAGCTAACATAAATGAATTCAAGTCTCCAGGTCCAGATTAAATAATCTTTGAAAATTCTTGGAGAACAGGAGAAGACCCAGAAGACTGGAGAAGAGCAAATGTTGTCCCTATCTTCAAAAAGGGGAAGAAGGTAGACCCAGGGAACTATAGGCTGGTGAGTCTGACTTCTATACCCGGGAAGATCTTTGAACAAATTATTAAACAACATGTATGTAAGTACCTGGATAAGAATGAAGTGATTATACAGAGTCAGCATGGGTTTGTAACTAATAAGTCATGTCTGACTAAATTAATTTATTTCTATGACAGAATCACTGATTGGGTGGATCAGGGTATGCTGTAGATATAGCATATCTTGACTTCAGCAAAGCATTTGACAAAGTAACTCACACCATCCTTATTGAAAAAATGACTAAGTATGGAATGGACAAGGCAACTGTTAGGTGGATTCATAACTGGCTTAGTGATCGGATTCAAAGAGTGGTCGTAAATGGCTGCACATCCAGTTGGAAGAATGTTTCAAGTGGGCTACCACAAGGCTCTGTCTTGGACCCTGTATTTTTCAACATCTTTATCAATGATTTAGATGAAGGAATTGTGAGTAGACTGACTAAATTTGCTGATGACAAAAAGCTAGGAGGGATAGCTAATACTAGAGAAGACAGAGAGGATTCAAAAATATATAAATAAACTGGGGCAGTGGGCAGCAACTAACATAATGGTTTTTAACAGGGAAAATGCAAAGTACAACATCTGGGCAATGAAAATTAAAAAGCATATACAGAATGGGAGGAATAGGGCTAAGCAACAGCGCATGTGAAAAAGACTTGGGTATACTAATAGATCATAAACAGAACATGAGTCAACAATGTGATGCAGCAGCAAAAAAGGCAAATGCAATTCTGGGATGTATTAACTGCATACAGCCTAGATCACGTGAAGTCATTATTTCCCTCTACTCCTCTTTGGTCAGAGCTCATCTGGAATGCTGTGTCCAGTTTTGGGCACCACATTTTAAAAAGACATCAACAAATAAACTGGAACAAGTTCAGGGAAGAGCGACCAGAATGGTGTTCAGTCTGCAAACCCTGTCTTATGAGGAACGGTTACAGGATTTGGGAATGTTTAGCTTGCAAACAAGAAGACTGAGTGGAGACTTAATAGGGCTGTCACATTGTAGAAGGATCATCTTTATTCTCATTTGCACAAGGAAAGACTAGAAGCAATGGGATGAAACGGAATGGGAGGAGACACAGATTAGATATTAGAAAAAACTTTTTGACAGTGAGGGTGATCAATGAGTGGAACAGGATGCCACGAGAAGTGGTGAGTTCTCCTTAAATGGAAGTCTTCAAACAGAGGCTGACAGACATCTGTCCGGGATGATTTAGTGAATCCCGCTTTCAGCAAGGGGTTGGACCAGATGACCCAGGAGGTCCCTTCCAACTCTACCATTCCATGGTTCTAAGAACTGTATTTACTTATATTTTCTGTGTAGGAACTAACTAATTAAATAATTGTATGAATAAAGATGTATTATTTTAAAAATATTGCTGGGTGATTCACCTCTTTTTTTGGTTCTAGTTCAAATTTGTTATATTGAATATCATATGCTGCCCTTTGTTGGGTTATGTATGTAGAGGCGCTATCAGTCATTGTAAAGGAGGGGGAGGAGGTGAGCTGTGACATCACCTACTGTGAAAGGTGGATCCTGTGTTATCTACTGTATAGAGAGTGTTATCGGTCATTGTACAGGAGGAGGAGGTGAGCTGTGACATCATCTATTGTCTTGTGTACAGAGCATCTAGTGTGAAAATGACAAAAATTGTCATTGTTTTACATAGTTTGTGTTATGGAAATTTGAATAAAAACATTCTGATTTAAACAACAGATCATTTTCTGATGAGATATTCCCTTTATTTCCATGGGAGATACGGATAAGTTACTGCCAGACTTCATTACCCAGCATTGGGTTATACTGTATCCCAGAACCACGGCGATCTGCCAAATCCAGGATAACCGGATCCTTTACTCTTCCAAGGTCGACTGGACTTGACCTCATTCATATTGGGTCATTATCCGAACCTGCAGATTTCACTTTTGTTTTGGATTTTACACTGTTACCAGTCACAGGTGACGGCCTGCGGTGCTTCTGGAGAACATCCAAAGTGACAAATCTGTGGCTCAATAACAATGGAGACTTTGTTGCATTCACCTGGAGTTTGCGGAAATAAAACCTCAATTCATTTATAGAAGAATAGACGGTGTTACTGTTACTGCTATCTGTGTAGAGGTTATTATCGCAAGTTTATTTGCTGTTTAATGCAAGGAACAGGAGGAAGGGCGACAAATTCTCTGGGACAAGCAGCAAAACTAATTGTTTTTTTTACTTAAAGGGTTTGTCCCCTTTAGGAAAGTACTAAACCAAAGTACCAAACCAAAAGGCACAACCTCGTTCGGTCAAGCGACCCTGTGTTCTCTATAAGGAAGTCGCCACCTGGTACATCGGCCTGTGGCTGGGGCAATGCGATCAGCAGTTCGAAATCAGACATGTTCCATCGAAATCTCTTGCAACAATCAGTTGGCCGGTGCCCCCATACTCATTACAAAGTCAGCCAAACCGAGGTAGGTTCAGCCGAGTTTAGTCTAATGTGTATGGGGCCTTTACTCACCTTCCCCAGGACCAACGCTGAGTTTCCGCTGCTGCTCCTGGCATCTCATATCGGCTCCAGCCATGACATTGCGTCAACAGAGTGAATGACAGCCAATCGCTGAGCTCAGCGGCTCTGCCGATGTAGACAAAATGCCTGTATCAGACCAGCTGATTGGCTGCCACACTGTCGACATAACTTGTAGCCAATATCAAATACCAGGAGCAGTGGTGGAGACTCAGGGTTGGACCTAGGGAAGGGGAGTAACAAATTGAGCCTGGGCATTGGGTGGTTTTAACAGAATTACCTGCAATAAGGACAGAGATATTGCATAAATAGGTCTTTTGCGCCAATCCTGCTGCACCATCGCTGGTCTGAAATGTGCCAGGACTTTTCCCAGAGATCTGACTGTTGCTTTTAAGTTTAGTTTGAAGGGAAACTGTCATCTAATTTATGCTGCATAAAGCTGCAAGGTCTATTTTCTATTAAATGCTCAGAGGACAAGTTAGAAGATCTGGAGACAAGACTAGCCACTGGACAACTCTTCCCAGCACTGTTCTAGGTGACTGACGGTTCTCTCAATATGTACCTACAAGGGAAAAACCAAACCGGTCAATCACCATGAGCAGCGCTGGGAAGAGCAGGCTGGTGACGGTGCCCAGCAAGTCTTGTCTCCGATCTTCTGGAGCACCCCGCAGGGCCTTAGGTTACTCGGTACCGGGCCCGTTGACTTCAATGGGGGATGTCACGGTGGCAGTGACCCGGTCCGTGGCCCTGGGCGTCCAGTAATAAAATAGAGGAAAGTTGTGTGATGTTTAAGTGTGACGCCACCCGTTGTGTTTGGCAATGAGTGGCCGACGCTGCAGTTTTTGGTCCTCTGGGGCTGATGGTGACGCAGCAAAGAATGGTTCACCTCCCCACGGGTGGAGCGGGGGCCCCAGGGCAAAGATATTTGATTAATTGTTCAGATGGCGGTGAACGTTGGGGTGCAGAGACATAATAGAAGGACACAAAGAGGTGCAGTTTTCTATACCTTTTACTTGCAAGTGGTTGCAATCCGGGGTACCACATACTGGTGATGGATTGAGTCCGGCTCGCCTGGAGGCATTCAGGGGATCCATCCTGCCAGGTGGGGTTTGGGACCTTCTGTCATGATCCATGCTGGATCATGACAGATAAAAGCAATAGAAACCTTTTTTTTTCCCTTAAGCTGTGTGCTTAAAGTTAGTTTTTGCCCCCGGTGGCCATTAGGGTCATTGCACTGTGTGGTTTCAGTTCTAATTTGCCCCTGGTGGCCATTAGGGTCATTGCACTCTGGTTACTTTAGTGCACGTGATTATGAAGCAGGTGTGATTGCTGGCTCTTACCTATAAAAGAGTGTCAGGTGGTTGCAATCACTGTTGGTGATATTGCTCATTTCCAACCAAGCCTGGTGAAGGAAGGAACTACAGAGAGGAGTTCCTTGCAGCTCATAGGAGCTTTGGTGTCATAGCTTCAGGTGGAAGCTGAATTCAGGTGTCGAGCTTCAGGGGTGAAGCTGAACTTTGGTGTCTTACTCTGTTGCTGGGAGCAATAGCAAAAGAGCAAAGCTAAGTGGTGTTTTCCTGTTTATCTTTTTCCCTGGTGTGTATTAGTACAGCGGTGGGGCCAGTGCCTGCACCACCCAGCTCCCTAGCAAGGGATAGGTGTAGGGTGTGCTAGGGTGACAGGTTCTGGCTCGGCGACAGGTGAGGAGCCCGTATAGGGAACGTTAGGAGTGTGAGGGACACTGACTCAGGGGAGTGCAGAAGGTCTCCACATCCCCGTTCCCTATCGCAGGGCCCACCGTTGTAACTGTTTCCCCTTCCCTTGTGTCTTGTTGTTTTAGTTACCGGCCTGCGGGTCATGTCACACAGGACAGTTACACGTGCCGTGTCTTGTTGTTTTAGTTACCGACCTGCGGGTCGTGTCACACAGGATGGGTCCACGTGACATTATCACCAATCATACATTTTTGTTCTGCTGAGCCATGGACCCAATGCTGACCTTTGCCCAAATGTTGCAAATCTTTACAGATGAGATTAGGGGGCTGCGTGGTGAGTTGGTGCAGCAAATGCAGCTGTTGGTGGGCTTTGGGGGCTTGGTTCAGAGACAGGCTCAGCCAGAACCCAAGATATCCCTCCCTGACAGGTTTTCTGGAGGGAGAAATCAATTATTGGTATTTCAGCAAGCCTGTAAACTATACTTCAGGCTGTGCTCTCGTTCATCAGGGAGTGAAGAGCAACGGGTGGGAATCATTATGTCCCTTCTTAAGGGTGATCCCCAATCCTGGGCCTTCTCCCTACCGGACGACTCACCATCGTTAGAGTCCGTGGACGAGTTTTTTGCGGCTTTGGCGCTAGTGTATGGGGATCCTGATGGCGTCACACTGGCGGAATCCCGACTCCGTAGGTGTAAACAGGGAGCCCGGGTTGCTGAGGAGTACTGCTCAGAGTTTAGGAGATGGGCCACTGACACTCAGTGGAATGACCCGGAACTTAGGAGTCAATTTGTGCAGGGTCTGTCTCCAAAGTTGCAGGATACTCTGGTGCAGTACGCCGCCCCCAGGTCGCTGGAGGCCGCCATGTCCCTTGCCATCTGGGTGGATAGATGCCTTAGGGAGAGACATACACAAAATGTGCCCCCTGTAGTCCTCGCTAGGGAGGAGGATCCACCAGTGCGGATGGAGGAACCCAAGCAGCCCGGTGTTGTTGGTACAAAAAAGGGGTTGTCTGCGGTTCGCCGTGGTGGGGGGTATGCTTTTCCTTTGGGAAGCCGGGCCATTTCATGAGAGCCTGCCCAGTGCGTGCCAAGTCTCCAGATGAACCTATGCAAGTAGGAGTACCTAGTTTGTGTTCAGGCCTGCCTACGGTTCAGGGAGTGGTGGAGGCATGTTTTTACTGTGGGCAGACTGGTCATGTCCTTACGGCTTGCCCAATGCGCGCCAAATTATCTGTGTCATCTCAGAAGCCGCATTCCCCTGGTCGTTTGGAGGGAGACGACCAGGGAATGTATATTTCCTTCATTTTGCCCTCCCAAGGTACTATGTCAGCAGAAGTGTTGGCTGGCGGAGTACCGGAGGCGATTGATTGGCGGGTGAGGGAAGTAGTCAGCTAGGGGCAGTCGTGTGAGAGCTGCTGCCTAGGGACTACTGTCTCTGCCGTCTGTCTTCAACCGACCCCTTTCTCTCCAGTGAGAGCAGCAGATCCGCTGCAGGAGAGTAGTGGCAAGTCTCAACCCTCGACATTAGCCAACCCTGGGAGGCGCAGACCTCGTGGTGGAAGGGGTTGGAGGGTGGTGTACCCCGTGGTGAATTGCGGGGGTGTGAGTGTGGTGACACAGGGGGACGCCTCTGTTGTCAATGCCAGAAAGAGTTCACCGAATTGTGACAAACGAATGTGTGGCAATAAACGTTCAGGTCCGGACCTGTGTGTGAATGAGCATGTATGGGTGGCCACCAAAAAACATCCAGTGGAAGTGTGTTGCGGAGTCTTACCAGCTCGAGTTACCCCCAAACATACACATACACAACTCGTTCCCCAGGTCGGCGCTTCGGAGATGTGTGGTGCCTCCAGAACACACATTGCCAATACTAGCGGTGCTCGTTTGTCATCAACCTGACATGCAGGTAGTTGCAGGGGTGAACTCTGGATCTGGGTGTCCCCTCTGTAGGTGGTTCCCTGATGAGGAGCGGTCTTGAGGGCCCAGAGGCCCCTCATTAAGGGAGGGTACTGTCATGATCCATGCTGGATCATGACAGATAAAAGCACTAGTAACCTTTTCTTTTCCCTTAAGCTGTGTGCTGAAGTTAGTTTTTGCCCCCTGTGGCCATTAGGTTCATTGCACTGTGTGGTTTCAGTTCTAGTTTTGCCCCCGGTGGCCGTTAGGGTCACTGCACTCTAGTTACTTTAGTTTAGTGCACATGATTATGAAGCAGGTGCGATTGCTGGCTCTTACCTATAAAAGAGTGTCAGGTGGTTGCAATCACTGTTGGTGATATTGCTCATTTCCAACCAAGCCTGGTGAAGGAAGGAACTACAGAGAGGAGTTCCTTGCAGCTCATGGGAGCTTTGGTGTCATAGCTTCAGGTGGAAGCTGAATTCAGCTGTCGAGCTTCAGGGGTGGAGCTGAACTTTGGTGTCTTACTCTGTTTCTGGGAGCAATAGCAGCAGAGCAAAGCTAAGTGATGTTTTCCTGTTTGTCTTTTTCCCTGGTGTGTATTAGTACAGCGGTGGGGCCAGTGCCTGCACCACCCAGCTCCCTAGCAAGGGATAGGTGTAGGGTGTGCTAGGGTGACAGGTTCCGGCTCAGCAACAGGTGAGGAGCCTGTATAGGGAACGTTAGGAGTGTGAGGGACACTGAGTCAGGGGAGTGCAGAAGGTCTCCACGTCCCCGTTCCCTATCGCAGGGCCCACCGTTGTAACTGTTTCTCCTTCCCTTGTGTCTTGTTGTTTTAGTTACCGGCCTGCGGGTCATGTCACACAGGACGGGTCCACGTGACACCTTCCTTCTGTGCTTTGTTTTCGGGTCCCTGCTGCTTGTAACTAAGCTGCGACCCTCTCCTTCGTGATGGTTTCTAACCTGTATGGCTGACAGCGTGAGCCTATATCTCAGGTTCTGTCCTTTTCACTGTCAGCCCCGGGCTCTTGATCTGCTGCCGTGCCTTCAGGTGTTCAATGTCGCCAAGGAACCTGCAGTCCCCTGTACTCCAGATTCGGCTGTCAGGGTGTACAGCTCCTGCCTCAGCCAAGGACTTTGGCATCCTTTTCTTAATTCAGCGCTTCGCTCTGGGGTCAGCTATATGCAATTTTAGTTCCCCCAGAGCCTCTTGTCTCTGCTCCTGTCCTTTTCCCTCTTCACAGATCGACTCTCCCTCACCAACTGACTGGATCTTCCAGAAAGATCCTTTACCTCAAGCTTAACTGTCTTGTCATCTGCTCAACTGCTCTCGTTTCCATGACAACTCCCCTGTTTTCTCTCACAGCTGACTGCTTGCTGACTCACTAACCCCCTCTGCTGGCCAGAATTTATAAGGCAACTCCCCTTTCTGACCTGCAGCAGGAATTGTCATTTAATCTATGTTCACAAGAAAAGGAAGAAAGGTCCAGCTCCAGAAATTTAAAATCCAGGATTTTTATTGTATCATGTTTAAAATACATTCATGGCTGCTTGTGATCAAGTAACGGTAACAAAGTTCACCGCATGGGGATACTCTCCAGGTCTCTGTACGCGTTTCGAGCACAAATGCTCTTAGTATTTAATCTATGTTACCTGGCATGGGGCTCCCCTCCTGCCTCCAGGCATGACTTTACCCCTTAGAGGGAGGCAATGTCACTGTGACAACCGAACTCTGGGGTGTCACATTCCCCCCCAGTGAAGTTCAGTACTCCCGTACTGAGGAAACATAACAAGAATTGTTAACAACAACAATTAATGACAATCTACAAAGTCTTAAAAAATGTAAAAATTATCAAAACCAGAAAAGAAAAAAGAAACAATAACACAGTTACTGCAGCGACCAGTCCTTACGCTGCCGTCCAGGAATTGTCTTTGTCCTTGTACCTGGAGTTTGGTTGGTGGGAACCGCCATAGCACACTTTGTGTGTCATCCCTGGGCGTGGCTACAGGGCACTCTGTAGATGGGCCTGTTTTTTCGGCCACGCCAGCGGCTTAGTTTCACGGCCAAATTGGGGTAACTATTTACAAATTAAGTTCTGACCACACATAGTCCTGTGGCCCAATTGTCCTTAACTGGTTATTACGAATACTTAAAAAGTTCATTTAGTAAGTCTCTGTATGCTCTCATGCTTAACGGTTACAACTATACATTCTTATTAATTTATTTACATTATGCATTCTCTATAACGGACAGGGATCTGACCTCTGGTACAACGAGTGGATCTACGCAGTATAGGTATCTCTGATGCCTTGACCTGTTCTCTGATGTCTACTGTTGGTGCACTAGTCACTACGCTATAAGTAGACTTGTGTAATATAGGTATTATGGACTGCCTTCTCTTGACTCCTAGACTCACCATGAGATTGACAGATTCGCTGCTAGCAGGGGACAGATTTCCGCATTCCACTGCAGATGTGGCATCTGTTACTGGAGCCATTTCATTAAGAGTCTCTGCTTCACCCGGTGCAGTAGGATGGTGAAAGGTTAGGACTGGTACTACGATAGCCTGATTCATTTGTGTCCATATCCGAGGAAATTCTCCAAGGATAGTATGGATCTTCTCTTCCACCTCTACTGTGGGCCGTGGAGTGTCTTGGACTTCCTCTTTGTCTTTCAATTGATCAGGGCACTCCTTTAGATGATCTCTTGAGACTGCCTCTGAGGTTTCTCCTCCATCCTTGCTGATGAGGCATACCTTGGTGTTATTAAAGTCTGAAGGTATAACGGTGTATGGCTCTGCCTCCCACTGGTCATCTAGTTTGTGAACTCGTCTCTTTCTTTTGAGTACTTGTTCTCCTGGTGTCAAGGGAACTGCAGGGGTGTGTTGATTGTAATTCCTTTCCTGCCTCTGTCTTGCCTGGGACAAACTTTTCTCCACACATTCTTGCACTTTGCGGTATTGTTGCTGCCGCTCTGTATCCCAGTCTGCATCTGGTGATGTTGTCTCAGGTGTTAAGACTCCCATATCTAAATCAATGAGTAACTTGCCAGGTCTTGCCCTCATCAGGTAGGCCGGAGTCCAATTGGTGGCGTTTACCAGTATATGATTATATAGATCCACCAGATCTGGCAACTTCTCTGGCCACTGGTTTCGTTCTTCCAGAGGTAAGGTCTTCAATAAGTCAATTATAACCTGGTTCATCTTCTCACACATGCCATTTGTCTGTGGATGGTATGGCGTAATCCTGATTTTCTTTCAACCGTACATGTTACAGAACTCCTGGAACACTTCTGCCTCAAAGGCTGGACCTTGGTCGGTGAGCACTTGTTCAGGGTATCCGTGCGGTCGACAAAAGTGCTGCTGAAATGCCTTGGCTGCTGTCTTCGCTGTTTGGTCTTTAACAGGCACGACTACCAAGAACCTTGAGTAATGGTCCACGATGGTAAAAGCATAGGTGTAGCCATTCCTACTTGGAGTTAACTTCACGTAATCCAAGGCTACCAGTTCAAGCGGATGTTTTGTGATGATCGGCTGTAATGGGGCTTGCTGGCTGTTACGGTGTTTTCTGCGCAGGTTGCATGGGCTACATTCTCAACACCACTTCTCAATGGCCCTCCTCATGCCAACCCAGTAGAATCTTTCACAAAGTAGGACCTCCAACTTCTTCCACCCGAAGTGTCCTGCTCCATTGTGGTATGCCTCCAAGACCATTGGCGCATCCCTCTTCGGGACTACTACCTGCCAGACCAGTTCGTGCGTGCGCAAGTTGATGGTCCTCCGACACAGTTTACCCTCGTAGATGAACAGCTTGCCTCTCTCCTTCCATAGCTGCTGGGCTTCCTGTGGGTCATCTGGACCAGGATGTGAATCAGCTTGTGCCAGCCACTCCTTTACTAGGCGAACAGCTGGGTCACTATCTTGTATCTCTGCCCACTCATGATGGGGTAATGGATTCAACATTACCTCTCGTATGATAAAGTGCTTATTCCTCACCCCTTGGGAGCGCTGGGCTGCAACTGGACAGTGGAAGGCTGGTAACTCGATTTCTTCGAGTTCTTCTGGATCTTCTCCCCCGTCAGGTGAATTGGGCATCCTGGACAGCGCATCCGCATTAGCGTTCTTATGTCGTGCTCGGTACTTGATGGTAAACTTGTAGTTGGACAGCTGGGCCATCCATCGCTGCTCAAGTGCCCCTAGCTTTGCCATTTCAAGGTGGGTTAGCGGATTATTGTCCGTGTAGATTGTGAACTTTGCTGAAGCCAAGTAGTGCTTGAAGTGCTCTGTTACCGCCCAGACTATGGCGAGGAACTCCAGTTTAAAGGAACTGTAGGAACTGTAGTTGTCGGGGTTCCTCTCAGTTGGACGAATCTTTCTGCTGATGTAGGCAATCACTCTCTCTCTGCCTTTCTGCACTTGTGACAGCACTGCTCCCAATCCCACATTGCTGGCGTCAGTGTAAAGTACAAATTGTTGGTCATAGTCAGGGTAGGCCAGGACCTCATCCCCCGTGAGGGCCAATTTCAACCTGGTGAAGGACTCTTCTATCCTTTTGTTCCACTCAAACGGAAGACTCTTGTTCTTGGCTTTCTTGGATTGGCCCACTAGAAGATCTTGCAGGGGTGCAGCTATTTTGAAGAAACTGCCTTACTTCATGAATAGTGCTGGGTCTTTGCCAGTCCCGTATAGCGGTCAGGGTCGGGTGCCACACCTTCCGCGTTCACCATATGGCCTAGATGCTGCACCTTGGGTTTCAAAAGCTGACATTTGGATGGCTTTACTTTCAAGCCAAAGTTGGACAGGGCTTCGATTACCTCGGCTAGGTGCTTCAAATGGTCTTCGTAGGTTTTGGAGAAGACGATGATGTCATCCAGGTACAGCAGAACGGTTTCAAAGTTTTTATGTCCAAGGCAGCATTCCATTAACCGCTGAAATGTTCCTGGCGCATTGCTGAGCCAGAACGGCATGTAGTTAAACTCGCAGAGGCCCATTGGTGTTGTAAACGCTGTCTTCTCTTTGTCTGCCTCTGCCACAGAAACCTGCCAATACCCACTGGTGAGATCTAAGGTAGAGAAATAGTTAGCGGTTCTCACTGCAGCTAGTGATTCCTCAATTCTAGGTAATGGGTAAGCATCCTTATGTGTAGTGCTGTTAATCCGCCTGTAGTCTACACACATTCTCATAGTACCATCTTTCTTTTAACGAGGACAAATGGAGTTGCCCAGGGGCTACAACTATCTCTGATTACCCCAGCCTCCTTCATCTCCCATAACATACTCTTGGCACATTGATAGTGTGCTGGGGGTACAGGTCGGTACCTCTCTTTAATGGGTGGATGATCTCCGGTGGGGATATGGTGGTGGACCCCTTTTGCCTGCCCAAAGTCTAGAGGATGTTTGCTGAAGACCCATTCAAATTCTCGAGCCACCCGGTAAGCCCCATGCTTTTTGTGCGAAGGGGTGGAGTCAGTGCATACGTGTAGCTGCTGACACCAATCCTCCTGCTGCCCTTCAGAGCCATTCTCTTCCACCTTGTCAGATGGAAGCAAGGGTTCTGTAACAACCCTGCTGGCATCACTACATGGCCTCCCATCCCCCGCACACCAACTTACTTTCTGCTTCAAGCCATGCTGTGAATTCTGTCTGTTGCCAGCTCTGTGCCTCTGCTCTCCATGTTTCCAGACTGTGTGTATAGGGGGGCGGCGCCTGAACTCTCTGGTTCTTATGCAGTCAGGGTGCACCTGTGTAATCTGTCCCTGACCAATCACCTGGAGCCCTTGACTATTTAGTTTCACCACTCCCACTGAAACATTGCCTGTGCAATGCCTAAACTCAGTTAGCTCCTTGCTGCTGAGCCAGACAGGCCCTGTTCTGTATCTTGCCTTCTCTGAAGGCTCTTAGGGTACGTGCACACGCTGCGGATTCCGCTGCGGATTAATCCGCACGGATTTTGCAAAAACCGCAGATAATCCGCAGGTCCAAAGACCTGCGGATTATCTGCGGTTTTGCCTGCGGTTTGGTCCTGCGGATTCACTATCTCCACAATGGTGGAGATAGGAACCCGCAGCGGTTTCCGCAGAAAGAATTGACATGCAATTCTTTCTGCGGATTCAAAACCGCAGCAAATCCGCGTGGATTTTTCCGCAGCGTCGGCACAGCGGTTTTTATTTCCCATTCATTAGAATGGTACTGTACACCGCAGCTAAAGCTGCTGCGGGTCCGCAGCGGCCAAAACCGCTGCGGAAACGCAGCGGAATCCGCAGCGTGTGCACGTACCCATACTGTGTACTCTTGTATCTTGGTACCTTGCCTAGCATTTCTCTGTCCGCCTGCCAGGAGGCAGAATACCCTGGCCCTTGAGTCTTGGTCCTTGTGTCTTTGTCTGTGTCTCTGTCTGAACTCAGTCTTACCTTTGTCTATCAGTCTCCCTTTCTCCTTGTCCGTGGCTCCCTTCCTTGCTGTGTTTTTCCTTGTGTCCTCCCTGTCTGTGCATCTGCACCTTCGCAGGTTTATCTGTGCATCTGCACCTTCGCAGCTTTATCTGTGCATCTGCACCCTCACAGCTCTGTCTGCACGGCTCCTTAGCCGCTTTGCCTGCTCCGCACTCCTGCGGCTCTGCCTGCTCCGCACCTCCCGTGTGAACAGGTCTAACCTGTTCCTTCATATTCCACTCCTTCCTGCCTATACCCATACCTGCAACTCTTGTGCGAACAGGTCCAAACCTGTCCTCTCATACACCACTCCCTCCTGCCTACACCTGCTGTGTGAACAGGTCCAAACCTTTTTTCTCATACACTACTCCCTCCTGCCTACACCTGCTGTGTGAACAGGTCCAAACCTGCTCTCTCATACACCACTCCCTCCTGCCTACACCTGCTGTGTGAACAGGTCCAAACCTGCTCTCTCATACACCACTCCCTCCTGCCTACACCTGCTGTGTGAACAGGTCCAAACCTGCTCTCTCATACACCACTCCCTCCTGCCTACACCTGCTGTGTGAACAGGTCCAAACCTGCTCTCTCATACACCACTCCCTCCTGCCTACACCTGCTGTGTGAACAGGTCCAAACCTGCTCTCTCATACACCACTCCCTCCTGCCTACACCTGCTGTGTGAACAGGTCCAAACCTGCTCTCTCATACATCACTCCCTCCTGCCTACACCTACTGTGTGAACAGGTCCAAACCTGCTCTCTCATACACCACTCCCTCCTGCCTACACCTGCTGTGTGAACAGGTCCCTACCTGCTCCTTCTCATACCACGCCAATCTGTCCTGTGTCTCCAAGCCGTGCCCGCCTGTCCTGTGTCTCCAAGCCGTGCCCGCCTGTCCTGTGTCTCCAAGCCGTGCCCACCTGTCCTGTGTCTCCAAGCCATGCCCGCCTGTCCTGTGTCTCCAAGCCGTGCCTGCCTGTCCTGTGTGCAACTCTTGTGTGAACAGGTCCAAACCTGTCCTCTCATACACCACTCCCTCCTGCCTACACCTGCTGTGTGACCAGGTCCAAACCTGTTTTCTCATACACTACTCCCTCCTGCCTACACCTGCTGTGTGAACAGGTCCAAACCTGCTCTCTCATACACCACTCCCTCCTGCCTACACCTGCTGTGTGAACAGGTCCAAACCTGCTCTCTCATACACCACTCCCTCCTGCCTACACCTGCTGTGTGAACAGGTCCAAACCTGCTCTCTCATACACCACTCCCTCCTGCCTACACCTGCTGTGTGAACAGGCCCAAACCTGCTCTCTCATACATCACTCCCTCCTGCCTACACCTGCTGTGTGAACAGGTCCCTACCTGCTCCTTCTCATACCACGCCAATCTGTCCTGTGTCTCCAAGCCGTGCCCGCCTGTCCTGTGTCTCCAGTGCCCGCCTGTCCTGTGTCTCCAAGCCGTGCCCGCCTGTCCTGTGTCTCCAAGCCGTGCCCGCCTGTCCTGTGTCTCCAAGCCGTGCCCGCCTGTCCTGTGTCTCCAAGCCGTGCCCGCCTGTCCTGTGTCTCCAAGCCGTTCCCGCCTGTCCTGTGTCTCAGCCACGCCTGTCGTGTCTACCTGCCTGCCTGTCTATAGCCTCTGTCAAAGTGACTTGTCCCCGAGTGGGACCAGCAGCCACAGCCAGACACCAACCTGGAGTGGCACCCGACAGCTATCTGCCGCACAAGCCTCACCTCACCATCAGAGGCTCCAGTGAAGACCGAGGTAGCTGTCGTAGTCACGCCCCTTCCAGGGTAGTCTGGTTTGTGGTACAGTGGGGCCACAACCCCCCGGCTCGCGCCATTTAGCCAAGGCGCGAGCGTGACAGGTTCTAGTGCCTCTATTGCATTGTTACTGACAGTGAACAGCTTAGCAAGGGTGGCATACGAGGTAAATGGACCTCTCTCTCCCCACAAATTAAGATGCGTATTGGTACTCTCCCCTTGCGGACATCAACTACCCCTCTGGCTGTCAGGATAGTGGGCCTACTATCAGAGTACATTGGTTCTACCAGAGCTTGGTAATCTTGACCCCTTAGGCCTATTGCTGCCCGTCACCAAATAAACATTTCACTTTTTGAGGTACTGCAATGGGAAAAGGGTCACTTACTCTGACACTGTCGACTACTCCACCAGACAGCTTTACCTGTTGTCTCTGCATCAGGGCTCTGATATCCTTTTGCAGGACCCACTGCTCACTGGAGCTGGCGGTCTCGGCTACCTGTTGTAACAAAACAATAATTTCTCCAAGACAGTTTTCAATTACATTAGTGCCTATAAGTGATCATAGGATGGCATTCATTTTGTCAATATCAACTATAATCAAACCTTGCGATTGCAATTCTACTCGGCCAGTCTTGATGGTCACCTCTTTATATTCCATCTGAGGCAAGGGCTAACCATTGCTGGCAAATATGGCAAGGTCTTTATCTGGGCTGTGAGTAATGTCTGAATCAGCCCAGTACTGCTTAAAAAGAACATATGGCATCGTTGTCACCTGGGAGCCAGTGTCCAGTAAAGCGTTCATCGGAAAGCCGTCAATCACGACGGGCAGGACCGGCCATTCTCCTACGTACTTGTCTCGCCAATTTGGTGGGCCTGGTCACCTTACTCCTGGGGGTTGGCCCTTTGCCCCAGGGGTTGCTTGTTTAAATGACAGAATCTTGCTAGGTGTCCCACCTTGTTGCAGCGGCAACAGATGGGCTGTCCGTCCTCGTCGTAACGATCGCTATCTCTCCCTCTGGTCGGTGGGATTCTCCTCTGCTGTCACCACGGACATAATCTGGACTGGAGGCCAGGTGGATCTTTTTCTTTGGAGCCACTTGTAGGGACTGCACAGTTTTTGTGAGTGCAGCCACACTTTTGGTTAGTTCCTTGACTTGGAGACGTAAGTCTGCAGCAGAGTCATCATCTTTGGCCAGCGTGTCAGTCTCAATAGGGGTCTTTGGAAAGGATGCTGCCTCCTGCTGGTATGTAACTGCTGGATGCTTAGAGGGCTCTGGGGTCAGCTATATGCAATTTTAGTTCCCCCAGAGCCTCTTGTCTCCGCTCCTGTCCTTTTCCCTCTTCACAGATCGACTCTCCCTCACCAACTGACTGGATCTTCCAGAAAGATCCTTTACCTCAGGCTTAACTGTCTTGGATTTCTGCTCAGCTGCTCTCGTTTCCGTGACAGCTCCCCTGTTTTCTCTCACAGCTGACTGCTTGCTGACTCACTAACCCCCTCTGCTGGCCAGAATTTATAAGGCAACTCCCCTTTCTGACCTGCAGCAGGAATTGTCATTTAATCTATGTTACCTGGCATGGGGCCCCCCTCCTGCCTCCAGGCATGACTTTACCCCTTAGAGGGAGGAAATGTCACTGTGACAACCGGACTCTGGGGTGTCACACTTCCAGCTATACTTTCTGGTCTGGTCTTCAGCTATCGTCCCCGACCGACTCTTTAAAGTATTTCCTACCTGAACTGCTGTAATGTTTCAGAGATTAATATGCCTGGTTGCAAAGGATTTTTTCCCTTTTGTTGCGATAGCTGAGGAAGAACCGCAACAGATCACACTACAGACCGAATACTTTTGAGTATTTATTTTAATTGACAATCATTATATTACAGGAGTGCTCCTTTAATTATATGATGTGACATAAGGACCTTTAATGGGTGAAGCCCATTTTTATACAGGAACTGAATGTACAGGTGCGGCATTGTGACCTTAAAAAACCCGGACACCAATGTACTGTATCTGTTGTAAGTGTAAATTGATAAAAGCATTTCAAAGAGATACATTCAAGGATTATTAACTGCATAAATATTTTGCTTCCTTTATTATGATACAATCTGCATTGTTGCACCAAAAACCCAAATGGAAAAGTTCCAAAAATTATGGAGATTAACTGCGTGCAGGTGAGTGGATGCTATAAATGCCCAGTATCGAAAGGGTCCATTAGTTAAAGTAGTTTTCTCAAAATTGCAAGTTTTCCCCAGTCTGTAGGATGGTTGATCACATGCTGAATAGTGGGCTTCCAACCTCCAGATAACAGATCTCTGAAAAGAATGGTCTTGAATGGAGCTGGGTTGCACATGCTCAGCCTTAGCTCCAGTCATTGTCTATGAGACTGCTGGAGAAAGTCAAGTATCGCCCTCCGGTACTTCCTGTAGGCAATGAATGGAGTGGAGGTCCAGTAAATGCTCCTTTTAAGACGGAAGAGATTGTAGTCACGTTCTTGGGATCACTAGGAGTCTTAACCGTTGGACACCCAGTGATCAGGTAAGGGATAACTTACCATTTTGGGAAAACTTTTTAATGAGTTTGACAAAGACAAAGCGGTTGAGCTCTGTGCCTCAACTCTCAAGTGCAACCACCAAGCTGTGTACCATCATTCTGTGCGTAACTACCAAGCTCTGTACCATCATTCTGTGGGTAACTACCAAGCTCTGTACCATCATTCTGTGTATAACTACCAAGCTCTGTGCCATCATTCTGTGTATAACTACCAAGCTCTGTGCCATCATTCTGTGCTTAACCACCAAGCTCTGTACATCATTCTGTGGGTAACTACCAAGCTCTGTGCCATCATTCTGTGTGTAACCACCAAGCTCCATACCATCATTCTGTGCGTGACCACCAAGCTCTGTACCATCATTCTGTGCTTAACCACCAAGCTCTGTACATCATTCTGTGGGTAACTACCAAGCTCTGTACCATCATTCTGTGAATAACTACCAAGCTCTGTGCCATCATTCTGTGCTTAACCACCAAGCTCTGTACATCATTCTGTGCGTAACAACCAAGCACTGTATCATCATTCTGTGCGTAACCACCAAGCTCTGTACCATCATTCTGTGTGTAACCACCAAGCTCCGTACCATCATTCTGTGCGTAACTACCAAGCTCTGTACCATCATTCTGTGCTTAACCACCGAGCTCTGTACCGTCATTCTGTGCGTAACCACCAAGCTCTGTACCAGCATTCTGTGTGTAACCACTGAGCTCTGTACCGTCATTCTGTGCGTTACCACCAAGCTCTGTACCAGCATTCTGTGCGTAACCACCAAGCTCTGTACCATCATTCTGTGCATAATCACCAGTAATAGATTCTCAGTTAACTCATTCTACATACAGTTTAATACAAAGGTTATAGAAGGCAAATGGTGCAAAATGTTTAATGAAACCCAATTACAAAAAATGATTTTTAGCCCCAAATGCTTCCATTTAAGTAAAAAAAAAAAAAAAAAGTTGACTCAAAAGGTGGAAAAGCCTATTATAACACGCATTTACTTATTTTATTTCTATTTCACCCTGATTTCTGTGTTTTACAGCGTTACAATAATGCCCCGTACCCACCCTATTCAGGATTTAATCCGCCAGGAAACTATGGAACCAACTACCAGCCATATACCATTCAGCCAGGTCCCCCTCCTCCGTCCTACGTGATTGAGAGGCCATGTGAGTATCTTACTAATTAATATGTAGCAGAAAAGTATTGTCTACTTTCCTGGATACAATGGATTTATATCACTTATTTCACTTATCTATAGAGTTTCAAAAAGTTTGTTGTATTATAAAGAATATGATAAAGAACAGTGTGTGATGATGAAAGGTTTATTTTGAGTAAGCTCTGGGGAACTAGAGGTTTCCTAAACATAGATATTAATTATTGGTTTATATAACAAGTAATTATGATCTTCATCATAATAGCAGAAACCACAACAAAGTCTATGATAACTAGTAGAAACTTTTTCTTACTCGCAGCAGACACCAATATTTAGCCAAAATGCAACACTGGAAGAAGGAAAACTCTGTTCAATGAAGTTTTCTTGATCTCATGGTTGCATTTTGGTAAAATATTGCTGGTGATCAATATCAGATGGGTGGGGAGTCCAACACCAGGCAACCAGACGATCATCTGTCATCTTCTCCTGCAGCTACCGGATGTAAATCGTGTCCATAGCACAAAAAGAGGACTTGAAAATCCTCAAAAAATTCAAATGATGCAGGATGCAGTGGTCCCATATAGTTAAGATGGCGGCAACACACGTGCAAGAATACTGATGAGACAACTGCTAACATCCTACCAATCCATGGAGGGGGCGGCTGCTTGATATATAAATGCACAATGAAGACTTGTATGTGGTGTTGTTCACACTATGGCAATGCACAACATCCAGGTTAACAGCCTATTAGTTACTTCCTTCTATTAGATCAGGCGGGCTGCCCGGCGCTATTATTTTAGCCAAAATGTCAACTAATACCTCACACTTTTTAATGTGTTTTTTGCACTTTTTTATTCGGAGTGTAGTTGGGCCCATTTGGTCTTGTAAACTGTGGTGTCTGTTCACATGGGATTAGTGTTGAGCGATACCTTCCGATATCGGGAAATATCAGATCGGAAAATATACCCAAAAATATCGGATATCGCCGATTCCGATACCGGAAACCAATGCAAGTCAATGGGACACCAATACCGGAATGAAAATAAACCCTTTCTTTCCTTGTAGGTTAATTCTACATGAAGGAAAACAACTAAGAATAATGTAGAATGTATTGGGGGAGGTGGAGGAGACATTAAAGGCATAGAGGTTTAACCCAATCAAATGGAATAGCAGGAATTAATTTTTTTTTAAGACGTTCGGAGTTACAAAGATAATGACTATGTTAAAGGGGTTGTGTAGCAATAGAGGGAGACGTTCAGAAAAGACACATGTTGGCGGAGTGTGGGAACGGAGTGCTTCATCTAGCTTGGAGGCTGACTGAGCCCCTGACCCGGAGGACACGGCACGGATGCGGGCACCTGTATGCACAACAGACTGTGAGTAAAGCTTTGGAACTACATGCTCTGGTGTCCTCCATTTATTCCTGTGCCAACACACTCAGCACTGCTACATCTCTGTGCCTGGCACTGCACCATATACGTCTCTTCACTACCTCTCCATCTACACCGCCCTGGGACTACAGCCCTACCTGTGGAGGGCCACAACATCAAAGCTGCTCCACACCATCTCTCCCAGTGGATCTGTCTGCAGCGTCGGCTTAACATCTTCATTGCCGAACACCACAGGTGGCGTCACGAATCATTCACTCATAAACTTTAATCATCATCCACACGTTCAACATTTCCCTTTTACAATGGACGCCCAGGGCCACAGACCGGGTCACAGCTACCTTGACATCTCCCATTGAAACCAACAGGCCCGGTACCGAGTACCCCACCAGCCCTGGCGGGCGATCCAACTTGGTGGAAATACATAACAGAACAGGTTATCTGGGCTTTTCACATAATCTCAGTGCATATCTAGGCTGCAGAATGCTGACAATAAGTAATTTACCTTCTGTGGCTAGTCTGCACGGTTTCCAAGATATCATCTCTTGCTTCAAAGATAAACATCCAGGGGGGGGTGTTCTGGCATTGAAATGAGAACTGGTCGTTTCCTCCTCCCTCACTAGTTTCACTTTCACTGTTCAGTGTGTGTCTGGAGGAGGAGCAGCTGGGTGGTCGCTCGCAGCCAATCACAGCCATGCCATTAGTTAACATGCCTAACATGCATAACAGGATGTGCCCACACTTCTTAAGATTCCTCATTGGCTGAATAAAATCTGGCTCACAGCATTATGGGAACTTCCGATTCCGGTATTCGATATGCAAAAAGTATCGGAATTCTGATACCGCGAATATCGGCCGATACCCGATATTTGCAGTATTGGAATGCTCAACACTACATGGGATGCATCTTGATAGCGGTGGGCAGACAACCTGTCAAAAACTAGTATTCTGCAAGCTAATTACACTTGCAAAATGCTGGTTTTTCGCGGGAATTATGCATGTGGATTTCTCGCAGATTTCCCGCGGCAGGGAGTTGCGGAATTGCCGCGGAAATTTCCGCACATGTACACATAGCCTGAGGAGAGTTGTGCAGGAGACACCCTTGTAGGCATCTACAGTACATGGACTAGGGGCAGTGGACGGTACCGGAGACCGACCACTGCACCAGAAGAAGGGTATTGTTTGCTTGCTGGGCCCCATTACTAAGGACACCACATCGGCCATTGCCGGCGCCATTGAGTTCGCAGCAGGAGCTGCAGTTTAGAGACTTCCTGACATCTGTGCTATTGTACCGCCGTTATTTTGAACCGTTGTTCTTCACCTTAAGAATATCCTTTGATTTAACGTACTGTTTGTCTCTCCTGTATAACTCTTTGTCTCCCTATATCCTTTTCCATTCATGCTGTTTAACCCTTTACCTCCCTGTGTGGAGTATTCCCCTGTAAATAAACCCTTGGTCTGCTGCCTGCGTACCATCACTGCATCCCGCGTTCCTGCTTGTCACCTTACATCGCCATCACAGTTTACACTTTATGAATACTCTTTACTACTCTCATCTTTTTGGAACCATATTATTTCACTCCACGTAAAAACTCTACAGTTATAATTACCGCAGACTTTGGCTTCATTAATTTCTTATGCAACTTCCGAACTTGTCATTAATTATACAAATTATATAAGAAGAAGCTGGACACATTGATACTTTGACACGTGAAGGAATCCAGGCTATAAACTAAAGGATGGCTAAGTATATAGAACATTTATTAGGGTGATATAAGCTCCGGAATTAATGCTAATTATGTTACCTATGTGAAAAAAAGATCAACTGGCCAGAAATCAAATATTCTGAAAGCAGATCTGTTACCAGATGTTATCATTATTATTATTCATTATTTTTTATATATTTAATTTATTAATAATTGTTTAATTTCCTAGACCTGATGAGGCGGATGTACTTGCATTTTACCAACCCTGTCCAAAGTAGTGTATAATCCTTGGCAACGTTCTAAAAAGGTTGTATAGTCATTCTGACATGGATTTTCATGGTGAGTACACCAGCCTCATCAGATCTAAGTGCAGTTTAAATAGTAAAATATTGCAATAGATCCTCTTTCAATAAATCTTTGGAGCCTTTCTACTGAAATACAAAAAATCCCCAAAATTTAAGCCCTAGAATTATCCATTGCGCTTTTAAGTAATTTCTTAGTTGAAAGGCCAAAAATTGCTCTGTGCGAATACTACATCACAGCATAAAGCAGGTGAATGGAGTCGCCTTGTGACCTGCATTTTACCGCGACCATGAAAAAGAAGTCATTAAAAGCTAGGATAGATTGGAGTATTCACAATTTGCTTGTCGTAGTCGCGGTACCTTGCGGGTCACAAGGCAACACCATTCATCTGCATTGCGCTGCGGTGTAGCATCCATACAGAGCGATCTTTAGATGCGCCAACTGGTTCTCAGCCAAAAAACACCCATTTGACATATACAAAGCAATGGACAAAAGTGTAAGAACTAACTCATCCACTGCATTAGATGAGCCCAGCTATGTTCTAAGGGAAGTGTCCAAAAATTATTTTGTCCAAAAACAAACACCAGAATTGTGAATGCAGCTCTGGGTAAAAATACAGCCTGTACTTATGGATCACTTCAAGATATGTGAGATATAGGAAGTGATTTGACAATTTCAGGTACAGTGTAATTATCTGATCTCTTCTGCTTTCAGCTTCAAACAAGTTTCCGTTTTCCTTCTTTTCGCACCGGGGCTCCGGCATCTTTGTCATCCTCGTCATTGTCATCGCACTCATTGGAATTGGCCTCATCACGGCATGTGAGTATAGCGGCTCGTGTTACCTGCTGACCTGGGCAGAGTATTCCCAGTTGATAGATAGTGACACAGGTTATATACATCTTGTAATCACGTTTATTAGAATTATAACACTCACATCTGGATATAAGGCTGGGATCTGTTCCTGATATGTGGGGAGAGCATCGCAGTCTTATGTGCAGGGTATGTGTATATGTGTCTGCTGCTGGCAGCGGACAGGCGCTCACATTAGTTCTAGGTGACCGGATTTTTTTCAGAGAGTATGTCAGTGTGCGCTCATTGATTATACTAATGCATTAATGTAGAACTCCTCCAGGTTCTGTGCTGCCTGCAAATAATCTACCCCACCATACAGACCCCCAGAGAACAACAACACCAATCCCAGATTGTGATATTGCCACATTACAGCTCTGGAAACACTGGAGCCAAGAATTCCATTTTTATTTGATACTAGCTGAAGAGCCCGGCGCTGCCCGGGCATAGTAACTAACTGTGGTTAGTTATAACAAATTATAATTATCCTCCATCCCATAGTCCCGTGCCCATATACCCATCATACATATCCTCCATCCCATAGTCCCGTGCCCATATACCCATCATACATATCCACCATCCCATAGGCCCGTGCCCATATACCCATCATACATATCCTCCATCCCATAGGCCTGTGCCCATATACCCATCACACATCCTCCATCCCATAGTCCTGTGACCATATACCCATCATACATATCCACCATCCCATAGGCCCGTGCCCATATACCCATCATACATATCCTCTATCTCATAGGCCTGTGCCCATATACCCATCACACATCCTCCATCCCATAGTCCCATGCCCATATACCCATCATACATATTCGCCATCCCATAGTCGAGTGCCCATATACCCATCACACATCCTCCATCCCATAGTCCCATGCCCATATACCCATCACACATCCTCCATCCCATAGTCCCGTGCCCATATACCCATCACACATCCTCCATCCTATAGTCCCATGCCCATATACCCATCATACATATTCGCCATCCCATAGTCAAGTGCCCATATACCCATCACACATCCTCCATCCCAAAGTCCCGTGCCCATATACCCGTCATACATATCCTCCATCCCATAGTCCAGTGCCCATATACCAATCACACATCCTCCATCCCATAGTCAACCATTATGACATCATAATGAGCGGCGGGGCTTGCAACCTATGATGACATCAGCGTCGCCATGGCAACCATTATGACATCATAATGAGGGGTGGGGCTTGACACGCACACACTTTTTCCCCCATTATGTAGATAGGGGCAAAATTGTTTGGTGAATTGGAATGCGCAGGGTAAAAATTTCGCCTCACAACATAGCTTAGGACGCTCTCGGGGTCCAGACGTGTGACTGTGCCAAATTTTGTGGCTGTAGCTGCGACGGTGCGGATACTTATCCCGGACATAAACACACACACACACACATACATACACACATACATACATACACACACACATACATACATACATACACACATACATACATACATACACTCACTGGCCACTTTATTAGGTACACCTGTCCAACTGTGTGTTAAGACTTAATTTCTAATCAGCCAATCACATGGCGGCAACTCAGTGCATTTAGGCATGTAGACATGGTCAAGACAATCTCCTGCAGTTCAAACCGAGCATCAGTATGGGGAAGAAAGGTGATTTGAGTGCCTTTGAACGTGGCATGATTGTTGGTGCCAGAAGGGCTGGTCTGAGTATTTCAGAAACTGCTGATCTACTGGGATTTTCACGCACAACCATCTCTAGGGTTTACAGAGAATGGTCCGGAAAAGAAAAAAAATCCAGTGAGCGGCAGTTCAGTGGCCGGAAATGCCTTGTTGATGCCAGAGGTCAGAGGAGAATGGGCAGACTGGTTCGAGCTGATAGAAAGGCAACAGTGACTCAAATTGCCACCCGTTACAACCAAGGTAGGCAGAAGAGCATCTCTGAACGCACAGTGCGTCGAACTTTGAGGCAGATGGGCTACAGCAGCAGAAGACCACACCGGGTACCACTCCTCTCAGCTAAGAACAGGAAACTGAGGCTACAATTTGCACAAGCTCATCGAAATTGGACAGTAGAAGATTGGAAAAACGTTGCCTGGTCTGATGAGTCTCGATTTCTGCTGCGACATTCGGATGGTAGGGTCAGAATTTGGCGTAAACAACATGAAAGCATGGATCCATCCTGCCTTGTATCAACGGTTCAGGCTGGTGGTGGTGGTGTCATGGTGTGGGGAATTTTTTCTTGGCACTCTTTGGGCCCCTTGGTACCAATTGAGCATCGTTGCAATGCCACAGCCTACCTGAGTATTGTTGCTGACCATGTCCATCCCTTTATGACCACAATGTACCCAACATCTGATGGCTACTTTCAGCAGGATAATGCGCCATGTCATAAAGCTCGAATCATCTCAGATTGGTTTCTTGAACATGACAATGAGTTCACTGTACTCAAATGGCCTCCTCAGTCACCAGATCTCAATCCAATAGAGCATCTTTGGGATGTGGTGGAACGGGAGATTCGCATCAGGGATGTGCAGCCGACAAATCTGCACCAACTGTGTGATGCCATCATGTCAATATGGTCCAAAATCTCTGAGGAATGCTTCCAGCACCTTGTTGAATCTCTGCCACGAAGAATTGAGGCAGTTCTGAAGGCAAAAGGGGGTCCAACCCATTACTAGCACGGTGTACCTAATAAAGTGGCCAGTGAGTGTACACACTTTGAGCTTTATATATTAGATAAGACATTACAATCCCTCATAATCCATTGTGATCTGTTACAACCTGCCATGAGACATTATGATTGTCTGCAATCCGCTATTAAAACCTATTAAAATCCCTCATGACCTATTATGTTTTATTACAATTGCTTATAATCCATTGTGATCTGTTACATCCTTTGTAAACTATTATTTTAAAACCTGTGATGACTAATGACCCATTATGATCTGTTTCAATCCCCTGATCTATTATTAACTGTTACAATCCTTCATGATCCATTATGATCTATTACTATGATCTGCTTTCCCCATGATCCACATTAATCTATTACCATCCTTTATAATCAAATACAATCTGTTTCAATCCACCATGATGTGGTACAATCCATTATGATCTGGTGCAATCCCTCATGATCCATTATGATCTGTTACAATCCACCATGATCCATTATGATCTGTTGCAATCCCTCACAATCCATTATGATCTGCCATGATCTAATATGATCTGTTACAAGCCAACATGATCCATTATCTGTTACAATCCTTTATGATCTGTCACAATCGCTCATGATCCATTATGATCTGTTACAATTTACCATGATCCATTATCTGTTGCAATACCTTGTGATCCATTATGATCTGTTACAAGCCACCATTATCCATTATGACATATTACAATTCACCATGATGCAATATGAATGATCTATTACAATTCACCATGATCAATTATGATCTGTTACAATCCTTCATAATCGCTTATGATCGGTTACAATCCACCAAGACCCCTTATCATCTGTTACAATCCCTCATGATCCCTTATGATCTGTTACAATCCACCCTGATCCAAATTATGGCCAAATGACATCTAATGTGTATTATTCTATTTCTGGAATAGTCGTCCCGTATGAATGCCACACAGACAGTAATGCAGACGTACCTGCCTTCATCTTTGGAAACCAGAGATTGACTGAAGAATGACCCATGTTAGATAGCTGTCAACCTAATGCTCAGACAACTATTTTTCCGTTTTCTATGGGGAGATAGGAATTAGCTGCTGCCAGACATTTGCGGCAGTGGCTTATGTCACATGTGAAAAAAGTTTCTGGCACATTGAAATTCAACATGTTCAATCCTCCTTTCCTCTCCCCTATTTTTATCGGAGAGTCATGTTACTCAAATGCACATTACATGGCTTTCCGATCCTTGCAAAAAGGACAGGTACGGCTGACATTCATCTAATATAAATAGGCACCCAAGGGTCTGGTTTTGGGATGGAGAATATGTAATATGGAAATCTATCAGTGTTTTTATTTTTCAAAGCCATGCAGAAAAAGTTAAAGGAGATGGACATCTTTGGGGGTATTTTTTAATTTTTTTTTACTTAAAAGGGTTGTCTCAAGAACAAAAGTACATTTTAATCAATAGATCATGGAATATTAAGAAGTTCCACAATTGGATGTGTTTAAGAAAAATGTTCCTGTGCAGAGAAAATCGTATAAAGGCGTCTCTTCTGTGTACTGTGTAATCACTGTGTCTGACCATGTAGAGACGCTGTAGGTGATGGTCGTGTAAACACAGCTTCTGGCAAGGGGAGGAAGCATAAGTGAATATTCTGATATGAATGGCAGAGACTCTTTCAGCTGCTTCTTCTGAGGTAAGACATTTGGTGGGACAAATAGTAACTACTTTCCGGGATCTATTGAGTAAAATGTACGTTCATGGGATAACCCCTTTGAATGCATATAGTTTGGCTTGCAATAAAAATGTTGGACTGTCTCGTTCCTACAGCCTCTGTGTGTCATAGTGCATAACAGACATGCAGAATGAGTTAAGAGTGAGTCTGCCTGTGAGTTTGTTCTGAGAGCAGGGTAAATCAGTTTAGAAGACGGTTGAGGAGGAGAGAGATAAGAGTTACAGATCAGGATGAGCTCACTGATGGATTCACCAGTAACTCATTCTGAAGTCTGCCATGTACTGTGATACATAGAGGCTGTAGAAGCCAAACTGTATACTTATAATGAAACCGAACTGAAAAAAAATCAGCCAAGAATACAAGCATTTAAGTAAAAAAAATACTCCTGGTGATGTGAATATCCCATCATTCCTGAGCAGACTTTGCATCCTGTGTGACTTTGCTGTTTGTACTGACTCACTGATCTTCTGCAGAGCCTCCATAGGAGTAATGTAATGAGAAGTGGCAGCACCCTTTCCATATCTTCATTATATTTGATAACAATGGAAGGTGATAGGTTCTCCTTTAGTATTACATTAAAGATCATCAAACCTCTGATAGTGATTTTATTGGAACTATTCCTTGTATACAGGAAAAAAGCAGATTACCTGAAGGACCGTGAAACCTTTAGCGTAGCTGCAGACTTAGCGGAAATTTCCATCACATTTCCAAAATGCAGAGCAACTGTGTCAAATTCTGTTTGCCATGATTTTGCTGAAGAATTGCAGCCAAATTCCTTGACCAATTTGCCACTTTTGACCCTGGGTGTAAACTTTGGTATTTTACAGCAGCTTGGTCATTAGAATCCATGTTTGCAGAACATTCAAAAGATCCAAAGACGGTAGGTGTTATTATACACTGAGCTATCTCATTAGTAGAAACAATTGTCAAATAGTTGCCATGCTGTGACGGACTTCAGTAAGGAAGGGAGGCCTGAAACTGTCCCTGGAGATGGGACGCTAACTATCCCTGTCCCGGGGGTACTCTTGAAGGTAGAGAGGCCCGAGTCTCTGACTCCTCCTGTTAAATCCTGATCTGTCCCCTCCCCATAAGGTATGGGACAGAAATGTAATGTAAACATACAATCATACAAAAGCACTAACCAACAATAGGAGGAGGATAGGTACATGGAGGAATAAAATAAATGGGATCAGGGACCAGGAGATAAACACACACGTACTACAGCAACCTACAGAAAACTACTACAACAACTACACTCCCACCACTTAGCTTTAGCACACAGCACAGGAAGACAAATCTTTCACCAGCAGGGACAAGAAGGTCTGACCAGTTTATATAGGAAGAGGTAATGACTAGATCAGAAGCAGCTGAAATGGAGTTGTATGTTTCTGACCAGCATAGAAAGGGTTGTTAACCTCTTCAGCACCAGAGGAAACTAAATCTATTTAATATGGGACACAAATCACACCATCTCTAAAGAAGACCTGCAATTCATTACCCGACATGACTGTCTAACTCCAGATCTTCCAGAGGAACGTGACACCCTTGGCATAGAAGAAAGGCTATGTACACCTTCACAAATTTTGTTTTTAATGTTCAGTTGCTTCCTAAATGTAAAGTTATGCAACTTTCTAAATAGTCTTCATTATAAATTTACTACTATTTTGTTGATTTAGAGTGTCTAAATGCTTTATCTAGCTGAATGCTCTGCAAAAAAAGTTACAAATCTGTCAGAGCTCCTGCTCCAGGCTCTGATGGCTCTCTCTGTTTTCTCCCTTCCTTCTCTCAGTGTTAGAGGTAGCAGGAAGGATGGAGAAGGGTTGTATACAGATGTTCACAGTTTGGAAAGAAAATAAATACAGTTTCTTAAATGGCAGAGAAAATAGGCTACAAATAAGGAGGAAATGAGTGCAGGATAGAAGGTGATTTCAATGCTGAGAAATCCAGGCAAATACTTATACGCCATGTAATACAATCAAGGAGGCGTCAGATTGGCTCCAATTTCATTCTGCAGCAGAACAACAACCCCAAATATCCAACAATGTCAATAAGAATGAGAAGTCCTGGAAATGAAGATCCTGCCCCACAGAGCCCTGATCTTTCCATTTTTGAGTCTGTCCGGAATTACAAGAAGAAACAGAAGGATCTGCACAAGACTCATACACAGAAGGTCTGTGGTTAGTTCTCCAAGATGTTTGAAACAAAGTCCCTGCTGAGTTACTTCAAACACACAGAAGTATTGTATCTCTATATAGTGATATATCAAATATAGGGATAACAGTGTAGACAAGCAGTGACAGTCCATTAATGTGTCTCAGAAACATAAGCTCAGGAGTAGGATGAAGATACTGAACCAGAACTGTCACTCAAAGACAAGTGCTCACCCCGTGCAGCAACAAGGAAGTGAGGAGACTGGAGAGCTGTGTGCTGCTCAAGACACAACTTGAGAAAAACCCTCTAAAAACATGTTCCTGTACTGACTGTGAAGCAGCGCATAGGTTTTACTGATACCTTAAAGTTGAAATCAATCTGATGAACTCCATCCTACAGATATTTAGAGCTGCCACATGTTAGATGGAGTTGGAGGTACACATGCTTGGTATTGATGTTGAAGTGACACCAGATAAACCAGTTTGTATAAATCAACCATGTCCTGCTTGACACCATTATTGCTTTCTTCTTTTTTCCAGATAAACTTAACGCATTTGGGAGCTCGAGTTCATCTGGCCAACCCAAAGAGAAATGCTTTCCCAACAAGACTTTGTGCAATGGGATCGCTGAGTGTTCAGAAGGAGGAGACGAGGCTGGATGCGGTAATATTACTCTGCTTCACTTGTCATATGAAGAATGTATCATAGAATGTTAGCGTTGGATGGGACCTCCAGGGTCATCGTGTCCAAACCCCTGGTGGTTAGGTGGTTAGAAACAAAGGTTTGGGTAAAAATTGAGACATGTTCACACAGATAACAAGGAAATCTGATGCCCCCGGGTGCCCAATATATGACTACCATGAGACATAATGGAGAACATCTCAGGTTCTACTAATCTGTAGTCAGCTTTATGGTTACAACAACAATATAGAGAGTTCTACAAACAGCATAAACATCATGGAGTATAGTATAACGTAGTATAGGGTAAAGTCTAGAATGCAGGTCTTATTACCTATGTGTTGAAGGTTGTTAGAGGTTAATAGAACTTCCCTGGTAATCTAGATTTGTAACTTCTTCCCTAGCTGTTTAGGGTAGTTGAAAGATTAATGGCATCTACAGTTGTGGCCAAAAGTATTGACACCCCTGCAATTCTGTCAGTTTCTTCCTGAAAATGATTGAAAACACAAATTCTTTGGTATTATTATCTTCATTTAATTTGTCTTAAATGAAAAAACACAAAACAGAATGAAGCAAAAAGCAAAACATTGATCATTTCACACAAAACTCCAAAAATGGGCCATACAAAAGTATTGGCACCCTCAGCCTAGTACTTGGTTGCACAACCTTTAGCCAAAATAACTGCGACCAACCGCTTCCGGTAGCCATCAATGAGTTTCTTACAATGCTCTGCTGGAATTTTAGACCATTCTTCTTTGGCAAACTGCTTCAGGTCCCTGATATTTGAAGGGCGCCTTCTCCAAACTGCCATTTTTAGATCTCTCCACAGGTGTTCTATGGGATTCAGGTCTGGACTCATTGCTGGCCACCTTAGAAGTCTCCAGTGCTTTCTCTCAAACCATTTTCTAGTGCTTTTTGAAGCGTGTTTTGGGTCATTGTCCTGCTGGAAGACCCATGACCTCTGAGAGAGACCAAGCTTTCTCACACTGAGCCCTACATTATGCTGCAAAATTTGTTGGTAGTCTTCTGACTTCATAATGCCATGCACACGGTCAAGCAGTCCAGTGCCAGAGGCAGCAAAGCAACCCCAAAACATCAGGGAACCTCCGCCATGTTTGACTGTAGGGACCGTGTTCTTTTCTTTGAATGCCTCTTTTTTCTCCTGTAAACTCTATGTTGATGCCTTTGCCCAAAAAGCTCTACTTGTGTCTCATCTGACCAGAGAACATTCTTCCAAAACGTTTTAGGCTTTTTCAGGTAAGTTTTGGCAAACTCCAGCCTGGCTTTTTTATGTCTCGGGGTAAGAAGTGGGGTCTTCCTGGGTCTCCTACCATACAGTCCCTTTTCATTCAGACGCCGACGGATAGTACGGGTTGACACTGTTGTACCCTCGGACTGCAGGCCAGCTTGAACTTGTTTGGATCTTAGTCGAGGTTCTTTATCCAACATCCGCACAATCTTGCGTTGAAATCTCTTGTCAATTTTTCTTTTCCGTCCACATCTAGGGAGGTTAGCCACAGTGCCATGGGCTTTAAACTTCTTGATGACACTGCGCACGGTAGACACAGGAACATTCAGGTCTTTGGAGATGGACTTGTAGCCTTGAGATTGCTCATGCTTCCTCACAATTTGGTTTCTCAAGTCCTAAGACAGTTCTTTGGTCTTCTTTCTTTTCTCCATGCTCAATGTGGTACACACAAGGACACAGGACAGAGGTTGAGTCAACTTTAATGCATGTCAACTGGCTGCAAGTGTGATTTAGTTATTGCCAACACCTGTTAGGTGCCACAGGTAAAGGGCATGTCACACTAAGAGATATCGCTAGCAATATCGCTATAACTAGTGACGTTATAGCGATATTGCTAGCGATATCGCTGCATGTGATACTTACCTACGACCGGCTCCCCCGCTGGTTATCGCTGATCGCGTGAGAACGTCCAGGACCGTTTCTCGTCGTCATCTTCCTGTGTCGCTTCCTGCTGTGACGACGAGCGACGCGTGGAGCCGGGCGGGAGGACGCAGGATCGCCGCGTCTGACAGGTAAGTAGCGACCCCCGTCCCCAGCGATGTCGCTAGTGAGATCTGCCTATGTGGCAGCTCACTAGCGACCACTTAGCGATGTACCAGCGATCCTGATCGCTGGTTGGGATCGCTGGTACATCGCTAAGTGTGACAGTACCCTAAGTTACAGGTGCTGTTAATTACACAAATTAGAGAAGCATCACATAATTTTTCGAACAGTGCCAATACTTTTGTCCACCCTCTTTTTTATGTTTGGTGTGGAATTATATCCAATTTGGCTTTAGGACAATTCTTTTTCTGTTTTTTCATTTAAGACAAATTAAATGAAGATAATAATACCAAAGAATTTGTGTTTGCAATCATTTTCAGGAAGAAACTGAGTATTATCTGACAGAATTGCAGGGGTGTCAATACTTTTGGCCACATCTGTACCCTGGTGGTCTAGGGCATTGTCTACAGGCTATGATGTCTTTCCTAGCTGTTTAAGATTGTTAAAAGTTAATGGCACTTTTTCTGGTGGTCTAGTGTAATAGATTTGTAAATTCTTCCCTAGTTGTTTAGGGTAGTTGAAAGGTTAATGTCTGCTATCCTGGTGGTCTAGGGTAATGTCTAGAATCTGTGACTTCTTCCCTAGCTGTTTAACATTGTTAGAGGTTAACGACATTTTCCCTGCTGGTCTTGAGCACTAGATTTGTAACTTCTTTCCTAGCTGTTTAGGGATGTTGAAAGGTTAATGGCTGCTTCCCTGGTGGTCTAGGGCAATGTCTAGTGTCTATGACATCTTCCCTAGCTTTTTAAGGTTGTTAGAGGTTAATGACACTTCCCAAGTGGTCTAGTGTAATAGAGTGGCACATGCCTTCATCTCTAGCTGTCTGTGATAATAAAAATGTTAATTAATTGTTGCTTCCCTGGAAGGCTTTGATAACAAAACAATGAATAGCTTCTTCCCAGGAGGGATTAATGGATGCTCCTGTTAGTTTAGAGCTTTTTTTGCATTTAGTCCTGATTGGTCTAGTGTAGTGAAAGTGCTAATACTTGTGTACAGTCCAATTTTGGCAGAGTCCTGCCTGTGTAAACTGAAGCTGGACATTATGTGCTCTCACTTTGCGCTGATTACAAAGATGAGTGCAGGCTCGGACTGGTCAGTAGGAGAAAAGGGGAATCCTCCGGTAGGCCTCCCCTGTGAAGTAGTGCTGATTCTATTACACTTGATTCACAATTTACAGAAAAAGGTATAATGTAATCATTCATTGAACAAGCTAGCCAGGTTAACATTACATAGAAGCAAAAGTAAATTTGTGTTGTAGGGTCAGGTTATTTTTGCATGTAACTGAACAGTGGGCCCCAATAATCAATGTTATTAGTGGGCCTTTGGTGGCCTTTCCACAGACTGACACAATGGAGACGATGAAGAATTTTTTTTTTCCATCTTCTCTTCATCTGAGAAAATTGGATCATGCTAAGATCACACTCTTATCAGATTGTGATTAGCATAATCGCACCGATCTTCTCGGATGACCCCAGCCTTAAAGTGAACACAGCAGACAATAGTTTTATTCAGCCGCGTTGATAACATTATCTACCGACTGCATATAATTGCATTTTCATTGACCTGACCCTGACATTCAATGCTCTTACTCCTAACAGTTCGCTTTATGTGGGAGAATTCACTACTCGAAGTCATGTCTCGAAGCCAGGAGAACCTGTGGTTACCAGTCTGCTCTACAGGGGTGGATAATAACTTTGCCTCGTACGTGTGCCAGCGCTTCGGCTTCCAGGAGTGAGTATTACCGTAACTTTGACATTTTCTTCATCACTTCACATCAGTCCGGTGCGGGGCGCCTATATGCACCTGTCCAAGACTTTTTGCCTACTTTTTCCCTGTTTATAGATCATTTAGCCCCCTTTTTTGCCCCTCTTTTGCTCATGTTGCATGTGATCACTGCAGCCAATCAGTGTCTTCCATGGTCATATGCTCCCATTACTGGGCAATTATGCCAGTAGTGCTGTGTGTGACCAAAGAATCACAGAATCATAGAATGGTAGAGTTGGAAGGGACCTCCTGGGCCATCTGGTCCAACCCCCTGCTCAAAGCAGGATTAGCTAAATCATCCCAGTCAGATGTCTGTCCAGCCTGTTTGAAGACTTCCATTGAAGGAGAACTCACCACTGCTCGTGGCAGCTTGTTCCACTCATTGATCACTCTAACTGTCAAAAAGGCACTGATTGGCTGCAGCGGTTATGTGCTGGCATCTTGATCTCTCCTCATGGTGTCTGCAGGCATTTTATCATGTAAAGGGGTTGTCCATTTTCAGTAAAGTTTTGGGAGTGACAGGTAATGTTGGAAAATAACAAACTTAGCAGTGCTTACCTTTTGAAGCCGCTGCTGCTGCAGCGCCTCTTCTCTGTTGTTCCCACCATCATCCTGACAAATCCCCTTTAAAGATATGGTTCATTCTTCCCTCTTTATCTCTTTATGACATTACAGCATGTGTTGTTTTTATTACTCACTCTCATCCTACAGCGTATTACTATATTATAGGACATCATATTTTTTGTCCCTCCCTAGAATCCCAACTGTAGCCCAGGTGGCCATGAGTGACAACCCTAACAATGTAGGGCTTTTTGCCTCTAGACCATCCGACACCATACAAGGAGGTCTGGACAGGTATGAATATTTATTCCTCTTTATTTAGCTCCTAATTGAATTTTTACTTGTAATTCTTTGCACAACTACTTATTTTTGCCCTTTCTATTATCTCAGTCGAGCTTGTTCGGGCGGCCAGTACCTGTCTGTTAGATGCTCAGGTAAGCGGCACAGTTCGTAGTAGCTACATCTGCTTCTTAAGCTAGCCCTGTAAATATTTTCTAAACATGAGAAAATCGAATTAATGATAATTAAATTAATGGCAAATTTTAGTTAATTCAATGAAAAAATGTCCACTGCAATTTTACAAAGATACAGAAAATTGCATTAGCCAAAGAAGGCTTACATGACCTCAGGCATGGGGGTGCCCCCACAGACAGTGGCTCTCCTCTCTGGCCACTTTGCCTGTTTTCCTACTCGCCACCTGCCTCCTCTCAGTGACTGACACGTCACTTTTGCCATTACCCTGTTGGGCAACGCATGCGCAGAACGATAGTCCAGTTCTCAAAGCATTATGAGGACTACTGATGAGCGAACATGCTCGGATAACATCTTATCCGAGCATGCTTGGGTGTTATCCGAGTTTCTCATGCGGGCTTGTATATTATGTTCGAGTCCGCATAGTTGGACAGCCTCAACACTCACAGGGATTCCCTACCAAACAGCTAATCCCTGTTGTACAGTGGGTACGGAAAGTATTCAGACCCCATTAAATTTTTCACTCTTTGTTTCATTGCAGCCATTTGGTAAATTCAAAAAAGTTCATTTTTTTTCTCATTAATGTACACTCTGTACCCCATCTTGACTGAAAAAAAAAAGTGGAAATTTTTGTAATTTTATTAAAAAAGAAAAACTGAAATCTCACATGGTTATAAGTATTCAGACCCTTTGCTCAGACACTCATATTTAAGTCACATGCTGTCCATTTCCTTGTGATCATCCTTGCGATGGTTCTACTCCTTCATTGGAGTCCAGCTGTGTTTAATTAATCTGATAGGGCTTGATTTGTAAAGGCACACACCTGTCTATATAAGACCTCACAGTGCATGTCAGACCAAATGAGAATCATGAGGTCAAAGGAACTAGTCAAGGAGCTGAGAGACAGAAGTGTGGCAAGGCACACATCTGGAAAAGGTTGCAAAAGAATTTCTATAGTACTCAAGGTTCCTAAGAGCACAGTGGCCTCCATGATACTTAAATGGAAGAAGTTTGGGACAACCAGAAGTCTTCCTAGACCTGGCCGTCCAGCCAAACTGAGCAATCATGGGAGAATAGCCTTGGTGAGAGAGGTAAAGAAGAACCCCAAGATCACTGTGACTGAGCTCCACAGATGCAGTAGGGACATGGGAAAAAGTTCCACAAAGTCAACTGTCACTACAGCCCTCCACCAGTCGGGCATTTATGGCAGAGTGGCCCGACGGAAGCCTTCACTCAGTACCAGACATATGAAAGTCCACATAGCCCGCAAACACATGAAGGAGTCCCAGACTATGATAAATAAGTTTCTCTGGTCTGATGAGATGAAGATAGAACTTTTTGGTGATAATTCTAAGTAGTATGTGTGGAGAAAACCAGACACTGCTCATCACCTCCCCAATACAATCCCAACAGTGAAACATGGTGGTGGCAGCATCATGCTATCGGAGTGTTTTTCTGTTTTTCAGCTGCAGGGACAGGACGACTGGTTGCAATTGAAGGAAACATGAACGCGGCCAAGTACAGAGATATCATGAATGAAAACCTCTTTCAGAGAGCTCTGGACCTCAGACTTAAGGGGGTTTTACACATAGCGATATCGCTAACGATATCGCTATAACGTCACCGATTTTGTGACGTTATAGCAATATCGCTGGCGATATCGCTATGTGTGATACTTACCTTCGACCGGCTCCCCCGCTGTCCATCGCTGATCGCGCGAGGATGTCCGGCTCCATTTCTCGTCGTTAGCTTCCTGCTGTGACGACGAGCGACGCGTGGAGGCGGGTGGGAGGACGCCAGGATCGCTGTGTGTGAAAGGTGAGTATCGTGCGCTGCGTTGCTGCGGCATCACTGTGAGGTCTGCCTGTGTGACAGCTCACTAGCGATCATTTAGCGATGCACCAGCGATCCTAACCGGGTCGGATTGCTGGTCGGATGGCTGGTGCATCGCTAAATGTAAACGGCCCTTTAGCTGAAGGTTCACCTTCCATCAAGACAATGACCCTAAACACACAGGTAAAATAACAAAGGAGTGGCAACTCTGTGACCATTCTTGACTGGCCCAGGCAGAGCCCTGACCTAAAGCCAATTGAGCATCTCTGGAGAGACCTGAAAATGGCTTTCCACCAACGTTCACCATCCAACCTGGCGGAACTGGAGAGGATCTGCAAGGAAGAATGGCAGAGGATCCCCAAATCCAGGCGTGAAAAACTAGTTGCATCATTGCCAAGAAGACTCATGGCTGTACTAGCTCAAAAGGGTGCTTCTACTTAATACTGAGCAAAGAGTCTGAATACTTATGACCATGTGATATTTCAGTTTTTCTTTTTTAATACATTTGCAAAAATTTCTACATTTCTTTTCTTTTCAGTCAAGATGGGGTGCAGAGTGTACTTTAATGAGAAAAAAATAACTTTTTTGAGTTTACCAAATGGATGCAATGAAACAAAGAGTGAAAAATTTAAGGGGGTCTGAATTCTTTCCGTACCCACTGTATTCAGGCTGCCTAACAGCCGCAAATCATGCAGTCGACTCGACCATAATATAGGAGCACGCCCGAGATATTCTGATAGCACCAGAGCATGCTCGGATAAGACGTTATCCAAGCACGTTCGCCCATCACTAATCAGAACCTTAGTGCGCATGTAAGGCTGCAGGGAAAGATGTGCCAGATATCGGGCAGGGGACACATGTGTGACCTGTTAGTCACTCATAGGAGGCAGGCAGTGGGCAGGAAAAGAAGGAAAGAGGTTGGAGAGCTGTAAGTGCAGTGCCAACCCCGATGGCTGATTTGCATAAAAATTCACCAGTGAAACTCTGAAAAACTAAAGTATGGATTTAATCAACACTACAGTGACTTTTCATAGATGACAGTTTGGCTCTTTAAAAACCTGATGACAGGTTCCCATTTAAAAAGCAGAAGACGCACAGGTCGACAGGTTATTGATCCATCATTCTTGGAGGGTTTATCTCATTTCTTCATTTAACGATGAATTATTTACTCTACAGACTGTGGGCAGCAGAAGAAGAGCAGCAGGATCATTGGTGGCACCGAGGCCAACCCTGGTGAATGGCCTTGGCAAGCGAGCTTGCAGATCCGCACAGAGAGATATTATGAGCATGTATGTGGAGGGACAATCATTAACAACCAATATGTGCTATCTGCAGCTCACTGCTTCACCGGGTAAATAGAGGATGGACTATTTCAATTCAATACTATGAATATGCACTACAGGAAGGGTTTGTGATGTACATACAATGCCATTGATTCATTTTGATTTTTCAAGTGCAATCAGCCGACTTCATTGCGTTTAAGACTTCATTCAGACTGTTATAATGTATCGCTGTATTACACACTTGCAAAAGTCTCAGAACCAATCACCTTTTGTGGTCTACATCCTATCAATTTTTGGAGCACTGTGCTATTAGGCACAGGACATTTTTTGGATGTGCTTTCCTTTAGGTTTTCAAGGGTTTAGGTGGAGACTGAGAGCCTCTTTTAGGTTGTGATCAAGAGAATTTTTAGGTGGTAACTGAGAGCCTCCTTTAGGTGGTGATGGAGAGCCTCCTTTAGGTGGTGATGGAGATCCTCCTTTAGGTAATGATCGAGAGCTTCCTTTAGGTGGTGATTAAGAGCTTCCTTTAAGGTGGTGATGGAGAGCCGCCTTTAGGTGGTGATCGAGAGCCTCTTTTATGTGGTGATCGAGAGCCTCCTATAGGTAATGATCGAAAGCCTCCTTTAGGTAATGATCGAGAGCCTCCTTTAGGTGGTGATGGAGAGCCTCCTTTAGGTGATGATCGAGAGCTTCCTTTAGGTGGTGATTAAGAGTCTCCTTTAGGTGGTGATCGAGAGCTTCCTTTAGGTGGTGATGGGCCTTTAGGTGGTGATCGAGAGCCTCTTTTAGGTGGTGATCGAGAGCCTCCTTTAGGTGGTGATTGAGAGCCTCCTTTAGGTGGTGATCGGGAGCCTCCTTTAGATGGTGATGGAGAGCCTCCTTTGGTCACAAGTCTTGGTGTGATCGTGGGTCCAATGACCCAAACTAATGGCCTCTTAGGGATCTATGTCCAAAACATTAAATGTAAGGAAGATCAACCTCATGTGTTCCCTTTTGTCTCTTTTAGAAAAAGTTTATCGTGTTATACCTGGATGAAAAAGAGGAGCAGGATAGAGTATCAAGTATTGTCAGCAATGCTAGAAGTCGATATTGACCCTATAAAGATCCTTGACACATAGCTTAGGACAAAAGCCAAACCAGAATCTTCTCCAAAAGGAAAAGACCCCAAATTGCAGACAACTGTTTTGGGATTCTTAACTCTCATCAGTGCAAAGTGGCATCTTGTTGTGTCCTTTAGGTCTTTCTATGCTGACCTGGTGCTCTTAACAAGGAGAACAGTTATCGCTCACAACTTTGTCAAAGACCTTCACCCAGCCAGTCATTTACATCTCACCGATGAGAAGCAGGAATGCCGAAACAGCTGTCTGCAAATGGAGATCTTATCATTTTGAAGTAAAGTTTGGTTTGGCTTTATATCTAAAGTCATGTGGCAAAGCTTTTTATAGGGTGAATATTGACGTCTAGGATTCTTATCTTCATTAGGTTAGGTGGCACTAAAGATCTTACCTTCTTCTTCTTTGAAGTTTTCCTTACAGCTGTAGTGCTCATTTAGACGTCCGTGCAAATCGCTCTGAGGTCCGACCTCAATACATGGACTGGTGGTGGGTCTCCCGACTGCGGTGTGACATCTTCATATAATTATATAAGGCTGTCATGCTCGGGTTGGAGAGCCGTGGCCAATCCATTCATTGTGGTCCGTCCAATTGGCAAGGATCTTTAAAGGGACGATATTATTTTCTTCTTTTAAAAGGCTGTGTGCACACTTTATTTTAATCCTTTTCTTTTAAAACGTTTGCAAAAATTCATTGATTTCTCCCAACAGTAAAGAGCCCCTTCATTACTGGAGGATAGTGACCGGCACGGTCAATCTGGCCGAGTCCGGCACCGTGTCATTTATCGTGGCTGTGATTAGACACGAGAACTATAACCAACGCACGGATGACTTTGATGTGGTCTTGCTGAAATTAAGTAACCCACTTACTTTCACAGGTAAAAAAAAAAAATAGATATTTGTGTTTCGGTCTTTATTTCCAGGTCAAACATGGAAGCAAGCAGATCCAATGATCGATACTGCTGGATATTCTCAATGTCAATAATGCCCAATATAATTGATTTATTTGCACGTGGTGCTCCATACTGTAGCGTTCATAGCAAATATCATTCAGCATTTTACTAAGTGGCAAAATATGATTCCTAGGTGTCTTTTTTATTCTTTACATTTACATGCCTAGTATGTGCCGCAGTGTCACATACAAGGGTGGGACTACCGCGGTTGCAGCGGTCCCGGAGCCATCAGGGGCCCAATCGCTGAGCTGCGGACGCTCATTGGCTGTGCAGCTCCGTTCTTTGATTGGCTGCAACTGGCTGCTCGGTGCGCACAGGACCTGTGATGAGGTCACAGGAGGGGAGGAGTCAGGGGCTCACATGATCATGGGCCTCTGTCTGAGGCCCCTGATCATGGGACACCCTGACTCCTCCCCTCCTGTGACCTCATCACAGGTGCTGTGTGCACAGCCCTCAGTGTATGCTGGACTCTGCTGTGCTGGTTGTCATGGTGCGCTGCTGGATGAGGGTAAGTTTATGTGTGGGGTCAGGAGGGGTTTACAGGGTGGATGTAGAAGAGCCGTGTGTGTATGAGGTGTGGCGAGCCGTGTGTCATGTGTACGAAGTGTATGGAGTGCAGCCGTGTGTGTACAAGGTGCACGGAGCAGAGCCGTGTGTGTACGAGGTGTAGGGAGCAGAGCCATGTGTGTACGAGGTGTACGGAACGGAGCCGTGTGTGTACAGAGTGCAGCCGTGTGTGTACGCGGTGTACGGTGCGGAGCCGTGTGTGTACGGAGCACAGCCATGTGTGTACGAGGTGTACGGAGCGGAGCCGTGTGTGTACGGAGCGCAGCCATGTGTGTACGAGGTGTACGGAGCGCAGCCGTTTGTGTACGATGTGTACGGAGCGGAGCCGTGTGTGTATGAGGTGTGCGCAGCGCAGCCGTGTGTGTACGAGGTGTACAAAGCGGAGCCGTGTGTGTACGATGTGAACTGAGCCGTGTGTACCGAGCGCAGCCTTGTGTGCGCGAGGTGTGCGGAGCGCAGCCGTGTGTGTACAAGGTGTACGGAGCGGAACCGTGTGTGTATGAGGTGTGCGCAGCGCAGTTGTGTATGTACGTGGTGTACAAAGCGGAGCCATGTGTGTACGAGGTGAACTGAGCCGTGTGTACCGAGCGCAGCCTTGTGTGTACGAGGTGTGCGGAGCGCAGCCGTGTGTGTACGGAGAGCAGCCGTGTGTGTGCGAGGTGTACAAAGCGGAGCCGTGTGTGTGCGAGGTGAACTGAGCCATGTGTACCGAGCGCAGCCTTGTGTGTACGAGGTGTGCGGAGCGCAGCCGTGTGTGTACGGAACGCAGCCGTGTGTGTGCGAGGTGTGCGGAGTGGAGCCGTGTGTGTACAGAGCGCAACCGTGTGTGTACGAGGTGTGCGGAGCGCAGCCGTGTGTGTACGGAGCAGAGGTGTACAAAGCGGAGCCGTGTGTGTACGAGGTAAACTGAGCCATGTGTACCGAGCGCAGCCTTGTGTGTACGAGGTGTGCGGAGCGCAGCCGTGTGTGTACGGAGAGCAGCCGTGTGTGTGCGAGGTGTACAAAGCGGAGCCGTGTGTGTGCGAGGTGAACTGAGCCATGTGTACCGAGCGCAGCCTTGTGTGTACGAGGTGTGCGGAGCGCAGCCGTGTGTGTACGGAACGCAGCCATGTGTGTGCGAGGTGTGCGGAGTGGAGCCGTGTGTGTACAGAGCGCAGCCGTGTGTGTACGAGGTGTGCGGAGCGCAGCCGTGTGTGTACGGAGCAGAGGTGTACAAAGCGGAGCCGTGTGTGTACGAGGTGAACTGAGCCATGTGTACCGAGCGCAGCCTTGTGTGTACGAGGTGTGCGGAGCGCAGCCGTGTGTGTACGGAATGCAGCCGTGTGTGTGCGAGGTGTGCGGAGTGGAGCCGTGTGTGTACGGAGCGCAGCCGTGTGTGTGCGAGGTGTACAAAACAGAGCCATGTGTGTACGAGATGAGCTGAGCCGTGTGTGTCCAGAGCGCAGCCTTGTGTGTACGAGGTGTGCGGAGCGGAGCCGTGTGTGTACGGAGCGGAGCCGTGTGTGTACGAGGTGTACGGAGCGGAGCCGTGTGTGTACTGAGCGCAGCCGTGTGTGTACGAGGTGTACGGAGCGGAGCCGTGTGTGTATGGAGCGCCGCCATAATACTATGTGGAGGGCTATTTGTGGATCCATCATACTATGTGGAGGCTATTTGTAGGGTCATCATGCTATTTGTAGGTGCTGTGCCCCCGCCGAATATTTTTTCCTTGGGGGCCAATTAGGACTTTTGCTATGGTGCCCCATAATTTCTATGTATGCCCCTGTTTCTGCTGCTTCTTTCATAATAAGTTTCTTGTGCAAATTCTGAGCCTAAACTTTTAAAAGCTTGCAGAATCATTTATGAAAAATAATTTGATTTAATCTTAATCTATCGTTTAGCTGTGATTCAGCCCGCCTGCCTTCCAATGAGCCAGCAGACGTTTATCCCCAACACCCGATGCTGGATTAGTGGCTTTGGAAAAACTGTCGCCTCTTCAAGTAAGTAACATAAGATAATAGTGGTACAAGTGGTCAGACATCTTTCATAAACCAAGGATGCTTGTGCATGTGGGAAGGAGTAGATAGGCAATCACACTATTCTTATGCTCATTCTAGCCGCATGTCTCCACCTGTATCATATGTATGCGGAGGCATTATACTGTTTGGAGTGCTATGAGGGCCATTATAGTGTGTGGAGGGTTGTGCGGGGGTCATTTCCTTACCCTCCACAAGTCGAGAGTGCATGTGTATAGGGTCTCCCGACCCTCCCCGAATTGAGGGAGCATGGGTAAGTGAGCTTCCCAATCTTCTTCAAATTAAAAATTAATGTGTATGGAGCCTTCCAACCCTCCTCGAGTGGAAAGAGCATGTGTATGGGATCTCCTGACCCTCCCTGAATCGAAAGTGCATATTTACAGGGGCTTCCTGACCCTCCTCGAATTGAGAATGCATGTGTATGAGGGATTCCAGATCCTCCCCAAGTCAATAGTGTACGTGTATGGAGGCTTCCTGACTCTCCATGTCTTGAGAGTACATGTGAATGGGGACCTTCCGAACCTGCCTGACTCAATAGTGTACAGTTGTGGGTGAAGCCATGACAACCCAAAACATCCAAATGACCCTGATCAAAACTTCTCATACCCCATTTCTTAATACTGTGTATTGCCCCCTCTAACATCAATAAGAGCTTGAAGTCTTTTGTGGTAGTTGTGGTTGAGTTTCTTTACTTTCTCAGATGGTAAAGCTGCCCACTCTTCTTTGCAAAAAGCCTCCAGTTCCTGTAAATTCCTGGGCTGTCTAGCATGAACTGCCCGCTTGAGGTCTCCCCAGAATGACTCAATGACATTGAGGTCTGGAGACTGAGATGGCCACTCCAGAACCTTCACTTTGTTCTGCTGTAGCCAATTACAGGTCGACTTGGCCTTGTGTTTTGGATCATTGTTATGTTGGAATGTCCAAGTACGTCCCATGCGCAGCTTCCAGGCTGATGATTGCAAATTTGCCTCCAGTATTTTCTGATACAGTCATATGTAAAAGTTTGGGCACCCCTAATAATGTTAACCTTTTTTCTTTATAACAATTTTGGTTTTTGCAACAGCTATTTCAGTTTCATATATCTAATAACTGATGGACTCAGTTATATTTCTGGATTCAAATGAGATTTATTGTACTAACAGAAAATGTGCAATCTGCATTTAAACAAAATTTGACCGGTGCAAAAGTATGGGCACCCTTATCATTTTCTTGATTTGAACACTCCTAACTACTTTTTACTGACTTCCTGAAGCACTAAATTGGTTTTGTAACCTCATTGAGCTTTGAACTTCATAGCCAGGTGTATCAAATCATGAGAAAAGGTATTTAAAGTGGCCACTTGCAAGTAGTTCTCCTATTTGATTCTCCTATGAAGAGTGGCATCATGGGCTCCTCAAAACAACTCTCAAATGATCTGAAAACAAAGATTATTCGACATAGCTTTTCAGGGGAAGGATACAAAAAGTTGTCTCAGAGATTTAACCTGTCAGTTTCCACTGTGAGGAACATAGTAAGGAAATGGAAGAACACAGGTACAGTTCTTGTTAAGCCCAGAAGTGGCAGGCCAAGAAAAATATCAGAAAGGCAGAGAAGAAGAATGGTGAGAACAGTCAAGGACAATCCACAGACCACCTCCAAAGACCTGCAGCATCATCTTGCTGCAGATGGTGTCACTGTGCAGCGGTCAACAATACAGCGCATGCATAACGCCTTTTTGTATGACCAAACAACTCAATCTTTGTTTCATCAGTCCACAGGACCTTCTTCCAAAATGTATCTGGCTTGTCCAAATGTGCTTTTGCATACCTCAGGCGACTCTGTTTGTGGCGTGCTTGCAGAAACGGCTTCTTTCGCATCACTCTCCCATACAGCTTCTCCTTGTGCAAAGTGCGCTGTATTGTTGACCGATGCACAGTGACACCATCTGCAGCAAGATGGTGCTGCAGGTCTTTGGAGGTGGTCTGTGGATTGTCCTTGACTGTTCTCACCATTCTTCTTCTCTGCCTTTCTGATATTTTTCTTGGCCTGCCACTTCTGGGCTTAACAAGAACTGTACCTGTGTTCTTCCATTTCCTTACTATGTTCCTCACAGTGGAAACTGACAGGTTAAATCTCTGAGACAACTTTTTGTATCCTTCCCCTGAAAAGCTATGTCGAATAATCTTTGTTTTCAGATCATTTGAGAGTTGTTTTGAGGAGCCCATGATGCCACTCTTCATAGGAGAATCAAATAGGAGAACTACTTGCAAGTGGCCACTTTAAATACCTTTTCTCATGATTTGATACACCTGGCTATGAAGTTCAAAGCTCAATGAGGTTACAAAACCAATTTAGTGCTTCAGGAAGTCAGTAAAAAGTAGTTAGGAGTGTTCAAATCAAGAAAATGATAAGGGTGCCCATACTTTTGCACCGGTCAAATTTTGTTTAAATGCAGATTGCACATTTTCTGTTAGTACAATAAATCTCATTTGAATCCAGAAATATAACTGAGTCCATCAGTTATTAGATATATGAAACTGAAATAGCTGTTGCAAAAACCAAAATTGTTATAAAGAAAAAAGGTTAACATTAATAGGGGTGCCCAAACTTTTACATATGACTGTATCTTGCTGCATTCATCTTTCCTTCAACTTTGACCAAGTTTCCTGTGCCTTTGTAGTTCACACATCCTCAAAATATCAGAAATCCATCTCCTTGCTTTACAGTAGGAATGGTGCTTCTTTCATCATAGGCCTTGTTCACCTCTCTCCAATTGTAACGTTTATGGTTGTGGCCAAAAAGTTCAATTTTGGTCTCATCACTCCAAATTACCTTGTTCCAGAAGTTTTGAGGCTTATCTCTGTGATACTTTGCATACTGTAGGAGAGATACTTTGTGGCATTTGCGCAGTAATGGCTTTCTTCTGACGACTCAACAATGCAACCCATTTTTCTTCAAGTGCCTCCTTATTGTGCATCTTGTGCACACCGCTAGTTTTCAGAGAGTGCAGTATTTCAGCTGATGTTGTTTGTGGGCTTTTCTTTGCATCCTGAACAATTTTCCTGGCAGTTGTGAACAAAATTTTTGCTGGTCTACCGTGGTTTTGTTTTTACAGAGCCCCTGATTTTCCATTTGTTAATCACAGTGTGAAAACTACTGACTGACATTATCAATTCCTTGGATATCTTTTTGTATCCCTTTCCTGTTTTATACAGTTCAACTATCTTTTCCAATAGATCCGTTGACAATTCTTTTGCTTTCCTCATGACTCACAATCCAAAAACGTCAGTGGCTGGATGAAAAATGCAAGAGTCTGTCTGGAGCCCAGAAACTCAATCAGCTTTTATGCAAACACACTAACTGCAAGTAAACAGGTCACAGGTGTTACCTTTAGTAGTCAATCAAACCCATATGTGTCAACTTCTGTGCGTGTTATCAGGCTAAAATCAACAGGGTATGTAAACTTTTGATCAGGGTCATTTGGGTTGTCATTATGATTTAAAAAGAGGAAACACAGTAGTTTGACAATAAATGGCTTCACCCAACCACTAGCCATGAGTGGATGAAAAGTTTAGGTGTTATCATTCATATTCTCTGCAAGAAAGGCAAAGAAAGCAAAAATTCTGCCGGAATATGTAAACTTGTTAGCACATCTGTATGTGTATGGGGGCTTCCTGACCCTCTTCGAGTTGGGGTTAAATGTGTATGGGTCATCCCGACCCTCCTCAAGTTAGGAGTGCATTTGTATAGGGGCCTCCCGATCCTCTTAGAGTTGATAGTGCATGTGTATGGGGTCTACTGACCCTCCCTGAATTGACAGTGCATGTGTATGGGGTCTACTGACCCTCCCTGAGTCGATAGTGTATGTGTATGGGGGCCTCCCTACCATCCCCCACCTGGGAGTGCGTATGTATGGAGGCCTCCTGACCGTCCCCGAGTTGGGAGTGCATGTGTATGGAGGTCTCCCAACCCTCCCTATGTTGGGAGTGCATGTGTATGGGTCATCCCGACCCTCCCTTTGCCAAGTATGTATGTAGTATTGGTTGAGATAACTATTTGGTCAGCCACAATATGAGGTGTATTGTCATGTTAAGATCAGGCCGATAATGAAAAGTAATCTCCATGTTTTGTGTGTTGCAGAGGATACGTCCCCGATGCTGATGAACACAGAGGTGTTTATTATCAGCACTCCTGTATGTAACAGTACGGGTGTTTACAGCGGTGACATTACTAACAGGATGATGTGTGCCGGCGACCTTCGGGGGGGAAGAGATTCCTGCCAGGTACATACTGCAAGCGGACGACCTCGGATGTGCAACTACAAAAAGAGTGAATAGTGACTGCACTAGGCCAGCCTATTCTACCGTCTCCTCTAATATTCCCCTGTTTTTTGGGACAAAGGCAAGAACAGGAACCGAACACCAAAAGTCTCCATCCAAACTGCACTGATGGTCTTTCACTATCCACATAACTTCATAACTTCTTCTCCCATCATGGCATGTCAAGTTGCTGATTCTTTTTGTTTTTCTCTTTTTTACTATTGTTTTTGCATACGTCTAAAATGAAGAGCCGATTCAACATTGCATTTGCACCATTTTTTTATCCATTTTTTTGTGTTTTTCGCTTGTTTTTCCTTTTAATTTGCATCTTTTTTAAAGTCAGTTTTATGTGTTCGATTTTTTTATCCAAAAAAAAAAGAAAATTGGGCACAAAACCCAGAGTGAATGGAAAATATACTTTTATTTAGTATCCATTAAAATTCAAACGGTATCGTGGCGATGCATAGTGTTTGAGGCGATTTCGACCTTAAGATCTTATTCGTAACACTGTATCACCACAATGCCCTTTGAATTTTAATGGATACTAAATAAAAGAATACCAAAGTTTTCAATTAAATTGGATTTTGGGGCCAATTTTCTTTTTTTTGGATACTGTGCTTCGATAAGCCGATGGGACTACTGCCATCCTAGTACTATTATTATTATTATTTATTTATATAGGACCATTGATTCCATGGTGCTGTACATGAGAAGGGGCTACATACAAATTACAGTTATCACTTGTAATAATAATCTTTATTTTTATATAGCGCTAACATATTCCGCAGCGCTTTACAATTTGCACACATTATCATCACTGTCCCCGATGGAGCTCACAATCTAAATAGCTTACAGTAAACTAACAATAACAGACTGATACAGAGGGGAGAGGACCCTGCCCTTGCGGGCTTACATTCTACAGGATGGTGGGGAAGGAGATAGCAGGTTGGGGGGTGTAGTATGTGGTTGTGAAAATAACTGAAGTGTTGAGTTTATATCCCCTTTTTTTGTTTGTCACTGTGGGTGTGCGCATGGTTTGGGATTTCCATATGTTTTCGACTAATTCATCAATTAAAACTTTTTAAAAAGTTGCAAAATTTTGTGCAAATGTACCCCAGCCCCTGCCTCAGAGTGATTTTTTTGCATGTCACCTATTTGGGTGCAAATTTTGGATTATTTTGCAAAACGGTTGACTTTGGCGCAAACACTTTGAAGAATTTGACACAATAAATATCAATGAAAACCAAAAGCCACAAAAAGTAAAGTGACAAACTAAAGTATTAAGCTTAAAGGGGTTATTTTTGGGGTCCGTATGACAATTTTCGGGCCCCTACTCATGAACAAATATGCTTTAGGATGGCATGGACTAAAATAATGGCCAGATAATGAGTAGAGAAAGTAATGTTATATACTCTAAATATACAGTCATTTTGTGCAGTGTACATAAGTCTATACTTTCTGTCCATTTTTTTCAGGGGGACAGTGGAGGACCCCTGGTTTGTATGCAGGAGGATCGCTGGTACTTGGCTGGGGTGACAAGTTGGGGCACTGGATGTGGACAGCCTAATAAACCTGGAGTGTATACTCGTGTTACTGAGATCCTGTCATGGATATACATCCAAATGGAGGTAAGAAACAACACTTTTAAGAAGAAAGTGTCCTGCTCCTGGGTTCGAACCCTTGAGCCTGGCTTCTCTGTATGTTAAGCCACAGCAAACACACCTTTTCTCCAGGTGTTTAGGTTTTGTTATTCTGACTGCAGCCTGTTTAGCACAGGTTTTCATTTGTCTGGTTTATCACATTTCAGGTACGGCTTTATGTTCTTTCTCCCTTATGACATTTCCTGCTGGTGATAGTTTCATATAGATGTTCAGCCATTCTGCGGTAGATTAAAACCAGTCAGTGAAATACCAGCCAGGGTTTATCTCTTAGCTGTTTCTGTTCTTTACTCTGCACCTATCTTCTGCTTCTTTTTAGTAAGTAGGAAGCATATTGTCTAACAGTACATATTTAGTACTTTCTTTTGTATGTTGTGGTTCAGTTTACTCACTCTGGGATCTTTCCTCTTTTTCAGCACACTTTCCCTTTTATTGGTAATTCACACTGTGCTCTGCTCTCTGATTTTTAGGAGGAACATGAAGCGCTCCACGGCCTTTCAGGCAGCATAGGTCCGAGCTGCCATCTTGTAGTCTGTAGTTAGGGCTATCTCAGCTCACGTAGGTGCCACTTGAGACTGCGGGGTCAGATTCTCTAGTCTCTACGGGAACCAGAAGGGTTGGTGACAAGTTTTAGCTTTTCTAGAGAGTTGCTTCATTAGCACAACAGAAAGTTTAAAAAATATGAATTTTATTAGGCAAAAATCTAGAGCCCCTATAATCCAGTAGCCAGATGTTTTTGGAGGCAACTCATTTCCATATGGAACTAAAGATCAGGCATGCTGATGTAGGAACCAGCAGGTTCACTGGATGCAGCGACGAGACACGAGACTGAGTGTTGTTTTGGAAAGTATCGTTTATGAACTGGAGCCGCTGGGGCTATACTGAACAACCAAAAAGGAGTAACACTAATTATCCTCGCAGGGACTCAACAACAATAACAACACTTTTCTTTTAACGAGAATGCAACTGACCCTGCAAGGTCGGATATTATGGGGCCACTAAACGGCCAACCACAGGTCCTTATTTCCTAAAGTCAACTTATCCTTCCTGACGTCCTTCGGTGTCGCTGGAGCGGCTGCTTTGGTGTCGCTGATGTGGCTGCTTTGGTGTCGCTGATGTGGCTGCTTTGGTGTCGCAGCCGCTGGGCCCAGCTGTCGTAAAACTGCAGTAGTCTTCAGGCGTCTCAGCACCCATGAGAAGTTGGGGCTCAACAGGCCTTAAGGAAGGCTTTCATTGCGGTAACAGCCTGTAGCCACAGCAGGGTCCCGTTCATTAGCAAGTCCATGGGGACTCCAGTCCCCCCAAGCGGGGTAGTGACGCAGTCTAGAAGAGTGGCGGTTGGTAGGCCACGTGCACAGACTGGGCCTGTGCCAAGAGTCTCTTCGTAGGCGAGGAGCAGGCCCCAACTGCCAATTGTAGTGGGGTAATGGAAGCTGTGGGTGGTGATGAACAGGCCGCAACCAAGGACGGAGGCAGGGCGGCAGTGGGCAGGCCACAACCACAGGCTCAAGTGGCGTGTCAGCAGCCGCGGGAGACACCGGGCAGGCCGCAACGGGCTGGAGTGCAGCGGCAGTGGCTGAGGACAACCGTGGGCAGGTCGCGGGCCCAATTTGGAGAGCGGCGACAGTCTCTTGCCGGTAATCTCGATACCTCCTCTCTGAAGGCCGCCATACATCTCCTCCCTGCTGCTGATCTCTTCTCTGGTCGCCGTCAGTCACTCTGGCTCTGTCACACCCCCACAGTCTCTTTCTCTGTGTCTGCGTACTACCAACTGACTTCCCCACGCGCTCCCTGCCCCCTTTATATTTGCCCCGCCCCTTGCTGACCTGTCACTTTTGGTAGCTCGCTCTCCTCCGCTGTCCCCTGGGTACGGTTTCTCTAGGAATCCAGATGACGGTCCCCTTGGTTCCGGCCCAGACACTCTACGGGAGTCCTCCTCCCTACACTCCCCCATCCTGTAAGCTCGCCAGTCCTCGGGCGAGGGCCTCAGTATATTGGGATTGGTCTGTAGGGGTATCAATTTTTGTTGCCATATGAACTGGTCTTGCTCGTATCGTTCGGGGGGTGAGGTCTTCTGGGGTGGTAGACGGGGGTGGGGTAACTGTGTCAGTTGGCTCGTCATTGAGTGGAGGGCCTCTGGAAGTTGGAGGAAAGTCTTCGTCGTCGTCCGGGTCCCAAAACACGGGTAGCGGTTCAGAGGCCGGAGAGACAGGTTCCGGTTGCTTCGGGTCAGTGGAAATACATGGGCGTAACATATTACGATGCACAATCCGGGTAGGCAGCGTTTCATCTTTCTCAGGTCGTATTTCGTACACAGGACCTTCAGGATTAATACGGTGTAGGACCCGATAGGGAATCTCTTCCCAGCGCGGTTCCAGTTTGTTCAGGGGGCGTTGATCTAGTACAAGTACACGGTCCCCGCTTTGGAGGTGGGGAGGTGGAGTTGTATTCTTTCCCGGGTGTTCCAAATCTCAGAGTTTAGTATGTACAATTCGATGAAGAGTTTGCAGCCGGTGACCATGATTTCAGACCCAGGATGATACTCCAGTCCGCTGAGGCTCTTCGGGGTCCAACTCCACGTCCGTGATTCCTTTGCCCTCTCGTCCGAACAACAGAGAGTAGGGGGTGTAGCTGGTAACTCGATGTACTCAGTTGTTATAGACCCATACTAATTCAGGAACATATTCGGGCCAACGGGCCTTCTTGTCACTCTCCAGAGTACGCAACATTTGGATTAATGTCCGATTAAATCGTTCACAGGCCATTTCCTTGCGGGTGGTATGGTGTGGTCCGGGATTTGTCAATCCCATAGAGATGGTGTAGTTCTTCCATAACTTCCCAAAAAACATGCTCCCTGATCAGAATGTATTCATTGGGGGGCAGCCGTATACTTGTATGAAGTTTCTGCAAATTGCGGAGGCAGCCGACGCCGCGGTCTGGTCTCGAGTGGGGGTAACCACAGCGAACTTAGTGAAATGATCCACCATGACGAGGCAGTGTTCATACCCCTGGAATGCGGGACCAATGGTCAGGTAATCTACCGTCAGGAGCTCGAGGGGCGCTGAGGTCACGATTGTCTGTACTGAGGCTCGCTGAGCGGGCGGTTTGGCTAATTCACATATGCGACAGGTCCGGCAAATTTCGTCCACAACAGTCGGCAAGCGTGGGTGGTAAACTCTCTGTTGCAACCATTGCAAGTTCTTTTTAGCTCCGAAGTGAGCCCCTTTTTTGTGGGCCTCTCGAGCCAGTTCGTAGTGTTGGGCTCCGGGCGTAACCACCTGCCAAAACGTCATGAAGGTTGTTTGTGATGTTATTTTACAGTAATAATAATAATAATAATAATAATAATAATCTTTATTTATATAGCGCCAACATATTCCGCAGCGCTTTACAGTTTAACAGTTTCAAAACACAAGTCATAAGTAACAACGCTAACAATACAATAATTAAAGCAAAATAAGACGAAATAAGACGACCCTGCTCGTGAGAGCGTACAATCTACAATGAGGTGAGGGAGATACAGAGTACAGGTGTGTATTTACAATGGTGTATTTACAATGAAGGTCCAGCCATCTTGCGGGAGTGAAGGATGGATGGAGATAGTGAATGGGCTACACACGCACACTTACACAGAGAATGACTTTGATTAGTGAATGTGATAAGCCGCTCTGAACAGGTGTGTTTTGAGGGAGCGCCTAAAACTATGCAAATTGTGGATAGTCCTGATTTCTTGGGGTAGAGCATTCCAGAGGATAGGAGCAGCACGGGAGAAGTCTTGGAGTCGGGAGTGGGAGGTACGGATTAGTGCAGAGGTTAGTCGAAAGTCGTTTGCAGAGCGCAGCGATCGGCTAGGCCGATAGACAGAAATGAGAGAAGAGATGTAAGGGGGTGCCGCACTGTGGAGAGCTTTGTGGGTGAGAACAAGTACTTTGAATTGGATCCTATAATGAATGGGCAGCCAATGTAAGGACTGGCGAAGAGCAGACGCGTCCGAGTACCGATTACCCAGATGGACGATCCTGGCTGCTGCATTGAGTATGGACTGGAGAGGGGATAGTCGAGTGACGGGGAGGCCAATTAATAGAGCGTTGCAGTAATCCAGGCGAGAGTGGATCAATGCAACAGTGAGGGTTTTTGTTGTTTCCATAGTGAGAAAAGGGCGGATTCTAGAGATGTTCTTTAGGTGTAAGCGACAAGAGCGGGCAAGGGATTGTATATGGGATGTAAAGGAGAGATTGGTGTCAAACATAACACCCAGACAGCGCACCTGCTGCCGGGGTGTTATTGTGGTACCACCCACGGAGAGGGAAATGTCAGATTTAGGGAGGTTAGTAGACGGCGGGAGCAGAAGAAGTTCAGTTTTGGAGAGGTTGAGTTTCAGATAGAGAGCGGACATGATATTGGAGACTGCGGACAGACAGTCACTGGCGTTCTGTAGTACAGCGGGGGTAAGGTCGGGGGAAGACGTGTATAGTTGTGTGTCATCAGCATAAAGATGGTACTGAAAGCCAAATCTGCTGATGGTCTGTCCAATTGGGGCCGTGTAGAGAGAGAAAAGAAGGGGGCCAAGGACTGAGCCCTGAGGTACCCCGACAGCAAGAGGAAGAGGAGATGACGTGGAGCCAGAGAACAAAACACTGAAGGAGCGGTCAGAGAGATAGGAAGAGAACCAGGAGAGTGCAGTGTCCTTAATGCCTAGTGACTGGAGCCTAGAGAGTAGGAGATGGTGGTCAACAGTATCGAAAGCTGCAGATAGGTCAAGAAGAATGAGCAGAGAGTGGTCACCGTTACGTTTTGCTGTCAGAAGGTCATTGGTCACTTTGATGAGTGCAGTTTCAGTCGAATGTAGGGGGCGGAAGCCGGACTGTGAAGGGTCTAGAAGGGAGTGAATGGAGAGGTAACGGGTAAGGCGGGAGTAAACTAGGCGTTCCAAAAGTTTAGAGATGAAGGGGAGATTGGAGACTGGTCTGTAGTTGTTTGTGCAGGATGGGTCGAGAGCAGGTTTCTTTAGTAGTGGAGTAACGATGGCGTGTTTGAAGGAGGATGGGAAAATGCCCGAGGAGAGGGAGAGATTAAAGATTGTAGTTAGGTGGGTTGTGACGACTGGAGAGAGAGACTGGAGGAGATGTGAGGGAATGGGGTCGGTAGTGCAAGTAGTCGGACGAGAAGAAGAGAGGAGTCTGGAGACTTCTTCTTCTGTTATGGGATCAAATGTGGAGAGTGAGCCAGGGGAGATGTAGGAAGGGATGGGAGTCACAGCACTTGGTGGTTGGGAGCAGATTTCTTGACGGATATTATCTATTTTTTCTGTAAAGTGGGAGGCCAGGTCATCAGCACAAATGTCTGTGATAGGGGCTTGTGCTTTTGGCCTGAGGAGGGAGTGAAAAGTGTCAAAAAGTTTCTTGGGGTTGTTGGCTAGTGAGGAGATCAGGGTGGTGAAGTAGGTCTGTTTGGCAAGGTGAAGGGCAGCGTTATAGGTTCTTAACATAAATTTGAAGTGGATGAAGTCTTCTGGTGTGCAGGTTTTTCTCCATAGGCGTTCAGCACTCCTGGAGCATCGCTGGAGAAGTTGAGTTTGCGATGTGAGCCAGGGCACTTTTACTCTGTGTTTGGAGGTTCTGAGGGTGAGGGGAGCTACTTGGTCAAGGGTGCTTCTAAGAGTGTCATTGTAGTGATGAACAGCCAGATTAGGACAGGAAAGAGAGGAGATTGGGGACAGAGATGAGTGTAGGGAATCTGAAAGTGTCTGAGGGTTAATAGCTTGTAGATTTCTGACTGTGTGGTAGGTAGGAATGAGCTGGGGTGGGCGAGGATTTGTGAGCGTGAAGGAGAGAATGTTGTGGTCAGAGAGTGGAAGCGGTGAGTTGTTTAGGTGGGAGATTGAACAGAGCCGGCAGAAGACCAGATCAAGGGTGTTACCGTCCTTATGTGTCTCAGAGGTTGAAAGCTGTGAGAGGCCTAGAGAGGTGGTTAGTGATAGAAGCTGGGATGCAGATGTGGAATTAGGGCTGTTAATGGGGATGTTGAAGTCTCCCAGGATGAGGGTTGGTAGTTCTGAGGACATGAAGTGTGGCAGCCAGGCTGAAAAGTGGTCAAGGAAGAGGGTGGGTGAGCCTGGGGGCCGGTATATGACCGCTACCCTGGGGGCCGGTATATGACCGCTACCCTGAGGGAGAGGGGACGGAAGAGCCTGATGGTGTGGACCTCAAAAGAAGGGAATAAGAGTGATGAGACTGGGGGGATGACCTGGAAAGTCCATTGTGGGGACCGGAGTATGCCAACTCCACCACCAGGTCTGTTTGTGGGTCTCGGGGAGTGAGAGAATTGTAAGCCACCGTAGGAAATGGCAGCAGGAGAGACAGTGTCAGAATCCTGAATCCAGGTTTCAGTGAGGGCCAACAGATTAAGAGAGTTGTTCAGAAAGTAGTTGTGTAGGAAAGGAAGCTTGTTACAAGCAGACCGTGGATTCCAGAGGGCACAATTAAAAGATTGAGATGAGGGAGTGCAAGTAATGTTAATCAGATTATTGTGGTTTCGATATGAGGTAGGGTAGGGGTCGAGGTTGGGGGATGGTGGACCAGGGTTGGGGGAGATGTCCCCTGAAATCAGTAGGAGAAGGAAGATAAAGAGCCAATAGTTGTTGGAGTTGTAAGTAGTTTTTTTTACAATAGTCCCTTTCGGATAACCAACTTCTCCCATTGTTGCAACATCAGTGACATGTCTTGAGTCAAAGTTTGTCGTTGGGAATCAGTGGGTAGTTGACCAGCGGTGACCCACGTCCAGAGAAGTCCAACTTCTTCGTCTTCTTGTTGCTGTTGTATCCACTTATCCCGAGATTGTTCCAGTATGCCCCTTGGGGTCTCTGGGGAAGATACTTTTTGAGTGGCAGCTGTGAGCACGGCAGCGGTGAGGGCGAACGGTATCTCTTCCCCTTCTAATTCGTCGTCTCGATTCTTTCCTGGGGTTGTATGTCGATTCCTGGAGAGGGCGTCAGCATGGACATTCTCGGCCCCTCTTTTGTAGATGATTTTATAGTTGAACTTCGCCATCTGGGCCACCCATCGTTGTTCCAGAGCCCCCAATTTGGTGTTTTCCAAATGGGCCAGCGGGTTGTTGTCGGTCCGCACCACTACCTCGGAGCCCGCTAGGTACTCTGCAAACCGCTCCGTCATGGCCCACACCACTGCAAGGAGCTCGAGCTTAAAGGAGCTGTAATTGTCAGGGTTGCGCTCGGAGTCATGGAGTGAGCGGCTTCCATAGGCGATCACTCTCTCCCGGCCGTCTTGAATTTGTGACAACACAGCCCCCAGCCCGTGAAGACTCCCATCAGTGTGTAGTATAAACGGTTGCGAGAAATCCGCATAGGCCAACACCGGAGCATCCGAAAGCGCAGCCTTGAGGTCTCGGAAGGCCTCTTCCTGAGGTTGTTGCCACTGGATTTTCCGTCCATTTGCCCCAGCGGGAGCCCTCTTTAGCAGGTCGTGCAGGGCTCGAGCTCGACATGCAAAATTCTTTACGAAACGATGGTAGTATCTGGTCAACCTCAGGAATGCCCGCACGTCTTTTATCGTCTCGGGGGTAGGCCATCCCTGAACAACAGCAACCTTTTCCCGAGATGGCCTCACACCCTCTGCCGAGACGACATGGCCCAGATACTCAATCTGGGGGCAAAATAGGTGGCATTTCTGGGGTTTTACCTTCAACCCGTACTTTTGCAACCGGCCGAGCACCTGTCCCAACCGCTTTAAGTGGGCCTCAAATGTGGCAGCGTAGACGATGATATCATCCAGGTATATCAACATGGCATCAAAATTGAGATCTCCCAGACACCGCTCCATCAACTGCTGAAAGGTTCCCGGGGCGTTGGCCTGTCCAAATGGCATTCGATTGAACTCAAATAGTCCCATAGGCAGTATGAATGCCGTCTTGGCCCTATCTTCTTCTGATATGGGCACCTGCCAGTACCCACTGGCCAGGTCCAGAGTCCAAAAATATGTCGCCTTTCCCAAGGCAGACAAGGATTCTTCTATGCGGGGCAGTGGGTATGAGTCTTTAATAGTGCAAGCATTCAGCTTTCGATAATCCACACAGAATCGTAATGTACCATCTTTTTTACGGACCAACACAATGGGGGCCGCCCAGGGGCTTTGGCTTTCCCGTATCACCCCCTTTCGCAACATTTGAGCCAACAAAGTTTTCACCTCTTGATAGAGTTGTGGAGATATCTGTCGATATCGCTCTCGGATGGGGGCCGCCCCTGCCGTGGGGATTTCATGAGTGATGGCAGTGGTACACCCAAAATCTTCCTCATGACTAGCGAATACCTCATGGTACTGTCCGAGCAATGTTATTATCTGTGAGAGCTGGGCTGGAGTTACCCTGGAGAGCTCGGCCTGCATCTGTTCCAGGATGTTTCAACCCTTCTCCTGAGTCGAGACTTCGGTGGCCTGTAGAGTTCGAATCGTTACTTCCCAAGGATTCTCGGATTGTACTACCAATTGAACCGCAGGAGCCGGCAGCACTTCTTCTAAAGGCCTTACTAGCTTGGCCAGTTCGGTCTGCGCTTTCAGGACGATGTCTCGGTCTTCGAGGTTGACGCAGCGCACCAGGATGGTCCCTTTTTGCACTGTAGTCAGGGAACGGGTCACCAGTATGCCAGGAGGTAAGCGCTCCGAGTAGCATGGCTCCACCTGCATCTCCATGCCCTCCATGGGTATCGAGGCTCGAATTGGCAGGGCCATCACAGTCTGCCCGGGAGGCAGCACAAGCAGGGGAGCTGCTGGTGCGATGACTTTGCCCAGAGCCTCGCCTTCCTGGCAGTCCTGATGTACCTGCGCTTCCCGCACCAACTGCTGGAATACCTGTCCCTGGGCCGTGCGAGAACCCCACTGCTTCAGGATCTTATGCGTAGGATCATTGAGGAGCAGGTTGCCGAACTCCTGTAGTATGTTCATGCCTAGGATGACTGGATGCTGCTTATCAGTTTCTCCTTGAGTCAGTACCACCCCTCTGCGACCAAGGGATTTACCGCACAACGTCACCTGTACCCATACCACCCCGGCAACCGGAACTGGTAGTTGATAGGCGGCTACTAGTCTGATCATGGGCCCCCACTGGGTTCTCGCTGCCTCAGGGAAATTTTGTCGAAAATAAGTTGCGGGCATCATGGTTACTTGTGACCCCGTGTCCACCAGGCACCGGACGGCCCGGCCCTCCATTTCTGCCCAAACCACCGGACATTTTGCGACCAAATCTTCGGGACTTCAACCACCCCTAGTTGTGGTTTTTGGCTCCGAGCGGTGTCCCCCAGCCCGAGCCCTCTAGTTTAATGGCCGCCGGGGTGGGTATTTCCCACTCTCGGGCAAAGTGGCCTGGTTCTCCGCACTCATAACACCGGGCCTGCACAGACCGACTGCCCTGCGGGGAGTGGGACCCCCAGGGGCCAGGATTAAAGCTAGGTCGTCCAGTCCCGGACTCGGTCCTTCTCTTCACTTCGGCCAACTTGCCCTTGATGTTCCTCAACTCTTGTTTCATCTCTTCCACCCATTGAGGCTCCTCGACTGCGTTCACGGAAGCCTCCACACTCCAGATCTTCCCCACTGGGACTGCCATCCCCTGCTCTTGCTCACGAGCCCGTGCTTGACTTCCCACCTCTGAAAAGTCTATATGGGGATTCATTCTGATCTGCTCCCGTAATGCCTGTTTTATTAACGGGTCTTGCAGTCCAGTCACCAGTAGGTCATGTAGGGTAATGTCAATAGGTCCTACCCCTACTCCATCCTTTCTTTCAATAGCCGTATGCAATTCTTGGAGGACATTCATATATTGGGTGATAGTCTCCCCCTCTCCCTGCATTCGACAGAACAACCGGGTCCTTAATTCTCCCACATTAGTTGGGTCCCCATGGGTCTGTTCTACTATCTGCAAAACTTTATCAAAGGTGTTGCGGTGTCCCGGGGGCCTCAGCATCACTGACCTCCGAACCTCCCCGTCTAATGCCATGAGAGCTACTTCTGCTTCCAGGTCAGGAGTCATTGGGTGCATCCGAAAGAGTCCCCGCATCCGCTCTGTCCAGCTCCATAACATAGTATTGGAGCCGGAAAACCTAGGCAGGTTGTTCAGCATAGCCCCCAACGAAATGCTGGAACGGGGGCCCTCATTATCTGTAGAGTTCACAGCCCTGCCCTGGTCTGGGGCACCATTGTCCGCGCTCGGAGACTGCATCCTGCCGACTATGCCAAATGTAGGGACCAGCAGGTTCACAGGATGCAGTGACGAGACACGAGACTGAGTGTTGTTTTGGAAAGTATCGTTTATGAACTGGAGCCGCTGGGGCTATACTAAACATCCAAAAAGGCGTAACACTAATTGTCCTCGCAGGGACTCAACAACAATAACAACACTTTTCTTTTAACGAGAATGCAACTGACCCAGCAAGGTTGGATATGATGGGGCCACTAAACGGCCAACCACAGGTCCTTATTTCCTAAAGTCAACTTATCCTTCCTGACGTCCCTCGGTGTCGCTGGAGTGGCTGCTTTGGTGTCGCTGATGTGGCTGCTTTGGTGTCGCTGATGTGGCTGCTTTGGTGTCGCAGCCGCTGGGCCCAGCTGTCGTAAAACTGCAGTAGTCTTCAGGCGTCTCAGCACCCATGAGAAGTTGGGGCACAACAGGCCCTAAGGAAGTCTTTTGTTGCGGTAACCCCCTGTAGCCACAGCAGGGTCCCGTTCACCAGCGAGTGATAAGTTGGGGCACAACAGACCCTAAGGAAGTCTTTCGTTGCAGTAACCCCCTGTAGCCACAGCAGGGTCCCGTTCGTTAGCAAGTCCACGGGGCTCCAATCCCCCCAAGCGGGGTAGTGACGCAGTCTAGAAGAGTGGCGGTTGGTAGGCCACGCGCATGGACTGGGCCTGTGCAAAGAGTCTCTCCGTAGGTGAGGAGCAGGCCCCAACTGCCAACTGTAGCAGGGTAATGGAAGCTGTGGACGGTGATGAACAGGCCGCAACCAAGGATGGAGGCGGGGCGGCAGCAGGCAGGCCGCAACCACAGGCTCAAGTGGCGTGTCAGCGGCCGCGGGAGACATCGGGCAGGCCGCAACGGGCTGGAGTGTAGCGGCAGTGGCTGAGGACAACCATGGGCAGGTCGCGGGCCCAATTTGGAGAGGGGCGACAGTCTCTTGTCACTAAGCTTGGTACCTCCTCACTGAAGGCCGCCGTAGATCTCTTCCCTGCTGCTGATCTCTCCTCTGGTCGCCGTCAGTCACTCTGGCTCTGTCACACCCCCATAGTCTCTTTCTCTGTGTCTGGCGTACTACCAACTGACTTCCTGGCGCGCTCCCTGCCCTTCTTTATACTGTCACGTTCTTTATACCTGTCACTTTCAGTAGCTCGCTCTTCTCCGCTGTCCCCTGGGTACCGTTTCTCTAGGAAGCCAGATGGCGGTCCCCTTCGTTCCGGCCCAGACATTCTACAGGGGTCCTCCTCCCTACACTGATACTCATCATGTCTGACTTATTTTCCCCAATATAGACCGCAATCTATAGGTGTGTTTGACCATAATCAAATGTGCACGGCCACCCTAAGTATGACTTTACATGTATTGTCACAAAACAAATCCATTCAGTACTCTGTATAAAGTGTTCATTACTAATTACTAATACCAAAAGCATAAAATAGCATCAATTAAAATCTATATCTGGCTTAAAATTAGGTTTTTAATTTTTTTTAATATGTGATAGGGCTAATAATGTATAGAAGATTTTAGACCGAGTGCTGGATGCACCTGCTGGACCACTGGTCCGAACACCGGCACAGTGTTGACCCGGAGTAGTGATACAGCAGATTTTTTTACATTTATTGATCGTGATTTATAATGTAGAAATTTGAATCCGCCTGGATCAATAAGGCCTCTTTCACACTTCCGTTTTTTTTTCAGTCAAGATCCGCCAATTTTGAAAAAAAACGGATCCGCCATTTTTCTTTGCGGATCCGTTTTTTTCCCCATTGACTTTCATTATTGGCGGATCCTGACTGATTGCCGTCCGTTTCATCCGTTTTTTTGAGGATCCGCCACAATGTTAGTGTCCGTCACCATCCTCAAAGATTTCCAAACGGAGCTTGCAACGTTTTTTTCGCCAGCGGATCCTCCAGACACTGAATTAACCCCAAAATCCGTTCACATCAGTTCAGAACGGATCCGCTTGTCTGCCTTTTTGGCGGATTGTAACTGATGCAAATAACTGAAGTGTGAAAGAGGCCTAACTAGTAATAGGAATCAAGTTTTGGAGGATTTTTTGATAATCAATAACCATCTTTTTACAGAAGGAGAGGAATCGGTGACCATAGAAGTACAGTGGAGGAAGAGGACGCACTTCACTGTGACACAGAAGAACTACAGTAGAGGGGAATAATGTGAGGAGGGGGATTTATAAGACGTGAACACATAGTGGCATTCATTATACTCTGAATCACAATGCCATATGAAGAAATAACCAAAAGTCGGAGGCGAGGAAGTGTGCAAGATTATATACTGTAGGCAGAATGGAGACGCCAAAAGATTTGCAATCGTGTAATAGTCTTTATTTAGGATTCTAGTTTTCATCTTGGATGAAAAAATAAGGTTTAGATCCAAACTTTAAAATTCTGAGAATGAACATCCCTCGCTCTGGAGGACCCACCGAGATTGTGCATTACACACAAACTTGTTGATTTCACCTGGGACTGTGCAATTTTTAATTTCCACGGAAGTAGCACTGCAAAGAAATTTGACCCTTGTTTTCTCGCTGATCGTCAGCAGAACGATCCGCGATCGGGCTAACAAAATAAAAAGGACTGAAATGCAGACAACCTCTATGTATTGTCGTAGGGAGTTGGAAACAATTGCAGAACAAGACATTGATGCAATGAAAAGCTGGAAAGAGTTAGGGAAAATTGCAATATGGCAGTATGAAGTTGGGGAAGGAGTGATCTGGAATATCTGAAAGTTAGTTCAGGGGGACTGGTGCAAAGAAGAACAGGTTTGTCATATATTGGATAGGACTGTATATGTGGATAGTAGTATATCACCAGTCTTGGAGGAAAGCTATTGCCGTTGTCATAGTGATAAGACTCTTAGATTCCAAGTAATCCATCTGCGACTAAACAGACTGAAAAGTGGTCAGTGTCTCGCCATATCGTGTGCAGGTTACTTGAACTTCTGCATCCTGTATATTAATAGTAAATACGATTAAATTAATTATGTTTTGTGAAATCTGTAATAAATGTATTTTCATAAATGCCTTGGCGGTGCAATTCTTCATTGGTCGTCTTTTTGCTCATAGTTCTATCATGAAATTGCTGTTATGTACAATCATTAATGTGCATAAAACCCTTAAAAATCGTATTTTATTAAGGTTAGCTAAAACTGCACCCAAAACCCCAGTGCATTATGAGGATCTAAGATCATAATAGCTTGCTACAGTTCTCATATATACCGTATATGTACCTTACTTACATAGCAAGTTATCAAGCTGTTGATCTCATCACTTATTTGTATCTACAACACTTTTTAGGAAAATAGATGTTCTGGAAAAGAAATTCGTACAATCAGTAGATGCAGAGATGCAATCAGAGACTCGCAGACTGGATACAGATATAATGATGTATCTAAGTGTGGATTCAGATCATTCCCTTAGATTCTTGCAGTCAACGAATATAAATACATAAATATAATTGCATTGTAAATAATGTGTGGTAGGGGCCGGGATTGGGGTGTGGACCGCTGCTTACCCGGTCCGGATGACACAGACACCAGGCGATGCAAGGATGAGGCGGAGACAAATTTCAGTTGTAACAGTTCCGGATTTATTCGTCGTCCTCCTGACGAACACAGCCACGCACCGCAGCCACTTTACAGTTCTCTGTCTCCAGGCCCGGGTACCTGCACCTTTGCTTTAGTCGAAGTAACGTCCCTCGCGGATCTTTCGCTGGGGCTGTCCTAGACCAATCTACCGCCAGCGCTTCACCTGCCCGAGGTCGTCGTCCAAACGGTACCCCCGGGGGCCTCGCCTGTCCTGCAGTCCGTCGGGTCAGGGCCACCCCCATGATGTCTCTTTCCTGTCAGTCCCCTAGTCGAGCTCTTCGCTGTCCTCCGTCTTCTACCGAGCTCCTCCCTGGACTAACCTCCCTGGAACCGTACCCTGTTCTATTTATCCCCTCTCTCACCGGGAATTCCCCTCCTGGGTTTCTGTCTCCCCGCCCCCCATGACTATGCAGTTTCTATAGCCGTAAGCTGATGTAAAGTCCTGTTCTACACTCCTCCCTGCCATCTTGTGGTCAAATCTCGATACTGCACTCCCGTTTCTGCCTTTCCCTGCTGTTACCTTTCTGTCACTGCCAATCCCTGTCTACCGTGCACACATCGTCCCGTCCTACTACCAGTCATGTCTGTCCATCAAGTCACCTTCCCCACACTCCTCCTCCCTTTGTCCATTGTCGTCCCGACAATAGAACTCCCTACCTACATCATTCTGAAACTTGTCCACAGTCTGTTGTCGGATCCGTCGTTGGGCCAAAATCCGCTGCCTATGGGGCCAAACTAAACCGGATGCATCATGCTCTGAGCAGCCTACTGCTACTCGCCAGCGCGCACGCCACATGACAACTTCTTTCAGGTTGGAGAGGTCCACCCGGACTACTCTATGGCGTGAACCTCCCACTACTCTCCCCTGCTACTACCTTCAGCTACCGTCCTTTTGGGGTGTCCGTGGTGTTGGGGACTTGACTGACGGACCACTGTCTGGTTCAACATCCTTCGTCTCTTTGTCCTTCACTTAAAAGTGTCATGGTCGGTGTCTTAGTTACATCTACCTCGTACCCGGAACCTGTTACATACACATTTTTTATTATACACACTACTCACTAAATCAACTTTAACATACTGTTATCTCTACCTTAATAACCATATGAGTTACCCAAAAGGGGTAAGCCCTTTCCCCATGTTTGTTCGTTTTTTTTTTCTTTTCCTTCAGCATGACATTTTAAAACAGAACATAAATACTCCCCCTCCCTCTAACATGAGTACTTCCTCTCCTAAGTCCCCGCTATGCCAGGAGCAAACAATCAACAATAAAACATGTCCCTTATCTTGGACGTCGAACTGTCCTCTTGGGGCCTGCACAACGGTGCAGCAAAATCCCAACAGTCCGGGCCATCTCCTGATGGCTGATGTTGCACCAGTCCAGCAGGGGAACCCCACAGCCGTAAGGTTCCCGAGATGTCTCGACTGTTCCAGAGCCCCGAGTGTTCTTTTTACTCAGGGCTCAGGGGTCATCTCCCTCCTGAGAGATTAGTCAAAAGGGGTAGAAGGGGCCGAAAGTGGTTCCACGGCATTTGTTCCGAGCCATTTCTCTACTTGGGGACCAGCAGTCCAACACCGGTGGTGGCGTGGACGCACTCATCTCTGTCGACGTGGTGGCTTCGCTCCATCCGAACCCCACTCCTGCAGCTCCAACCGCAGGTGAGGGACCGGGGTCGTTGACCGATGAGAAGCGGAGCGGCAAAGCTGGGGCCTGCTAGTGTGGAGGCAGATGGCTCCGCAGAGGCGGCGGAGCCCGATGACCCAGCCGAAGCCGCCATCCGGAGGGGGGCCGGAGCAGCCGCGGACCTTGATGGGCAGGCCACAGCCGCAGTATGGAGTGCGGCAGAGGCGGCCCCGGTTTTCAGTGAGCAGGCCACAGCTGGAACCATGAGCGAGGCCGAGATGGCCGCGGGTGCCGCCGGGTAGGCCGTGGCCGGCGCTGCAATCGAACCAGAGGCGGCCGAGGAGCAGGCCGCAATCGGAGTCGCAGACTGGGCCGGAGTGGCGGCCGGCACTGGTGAGGAGGCCGCAGGGGAGGCCGGAGTGGCGGCAGGCTTCGGGAGGTAAACCGCTGCTGCCAGGTGTAACGCAGCAGCGTCGGCCACGGGCTGGTTCCGCACAGGCGACGCGGGCCGATGCGCCGCCGGGCGGGGTGGCTCAGGGTGGCGAGTTAGAGCGATGGTCGGCCCAGCGGAGGCCGCAAAGCCCTCTGCGACCAGGCCCACAAGAACGCAGGAGGCCTTGCGGGAAGGCCGGGTGGAGGGGGCGCCGTGGCCTCCGGCAGGTCACTCCGCAGCTCCTCCGATCTTCGCCCCGCCGTCCAGCAGGGCTAGCCTCCAGGCTCATGGGTCCCGCGGGGAGGCTCCCAGGCGATGTCTTCGGCGGCTGCTCTAGCAGAGCCCGAAGTCGCTCCTCCTCTCCACCCGATGTCTGGGGGCCGTTAGTGGCTCCCGAAAGCAGGCCTCCTGGTGAGATTCGACCTCTTGACGCCACCGCCCCGGATCCGGAACCAAGTCTCCATAGGTGAGAAGTCTTGTAATCCACAGGTATTTGTAATCCACAGGTGAACAGTCCAAGTCCTGTTGGGTTCTTCAGATGCAGGCCTGCCACGGAAGATGTTGTATTAGCGGCGGCGATCCTGCCGACTACGCCAAATGTGGTAGGGGCCGGGATTGGGGGGTGGACCGCTGCTTACCTGGTCCGGATGACACAGATACATAATAAATAAATAATAAATAAAATTGTACAAAGATCCAATGTGTCATATCATATTCATTCAGGATTAGTTATCCCAGGTATTATCACAATTATCACAGGAGTATATCACAATGGGCGTACCATCATTCTGAATCTAATATCCGGCATTTCTTTTTGTACCTGATGATCCTGCACATGGAGAAACACGTTGAGGCATGAGATGTAGAGACTGACATCATAAAAGAACAACTAAATGATAAGTCTTTAATCCTTTATTGGGTGTGCTTGCATTACTATAGAATAGGATACTTTGCCTAGAATAGAATGTTATTTACCCTAGCATCAAGGGAATAATAGGGCAAGTAAGGGCAAGCCACCATAGAGCGGGGTGCCAAACCTCGCACAATAGAGTGCTGACCTCCACTGCTAGGCAGAGACAGCCTCGTGGACAGTATAGTCCCAATATAATGTAGTCCCAATAGTTGCGATAATACCTGGGATAACTAATACCGAATGTATATGACACAGCCATGATTCAAATGCATACAAATATGTCATTGTATCTTTGTATAATGTATTTATATTTATGTATCTACATTCGTTGACTGCAAGAATCTATGGGAATGATCTGAATCCACACTAAGATCCATCATTATATCTGTATCCAATCTGCGAGACCATGCTTGCATCTCTGCATCTACTGTAAGTGATGAGATCAACAGCCTTGCTATATAATTAAAGTTTATATATATTTACTGTATATGTTTGTGCGTAAGGCTAGGTTCACATTTGCGGTTGAGTCCGCAGCGTATCGTCCGCAACTGCATGCAAAAACGCATGCATGCAGTTGCGGACAATAGACAAGTGCTATTTTCCTGGCGAATTTTTGAATTTACACAAGCCACGCGCAATTGACGCCGCAAAAAATGCTACAAGATGCGTTCGGCGCGCACCGCCGCATACCGCGAAAAGACGCAACCGTATGCAAATGCACCCAAACACATACAAACGCATGTCCCTGCATACCCCATGTTAAAGATAGGTATGCAGGACGCATGCGGATATATTCGCATCAAACGTAGCGGACTAAACCGCAAATGTGAAACCGGCCTAAGAACTGCAGCAAGATGTTATGATCTTAGATCCTCACAATGCACTAGGGTTTTGGGAGCAGTTTTAGCTAAACTTAATAAAATATGAATTTTAAGGGATTTATGTGCACTACTAATTTCACCATTGAAAAAAAGAATTCTCTCCTATGCTTTACTGTTATGCACAATGAAGTCAAACACGGCTTCCATGGCCAGACTTAGAGTGTGTGCACATGCTGCGGATTCTGCTGCTGCGCAGTTTCTGCTGTGGTGTACAGTACCATTATAATCAATGAAAAATGAAACCCGCAGGCAGACAGTGCGGATTTGCTGCGGTTTCAAAACCGCAGCATGTCAATTGTTTGTGCGGATTCCGCTGCGGTTTGGCACCTGCTCCATGGCAGGTGTCAAACCGCAGGGGAAAACCGCAGGCTAAACCGAAGAAAAACTGCAGATAAACCGCAGGTCTTTTGACCTGCGGATTTACCTGCGGTTTTTGAGAAATCCGCGCTGAAAAATCCGCTGGACAATCCGCAGCGCGTGCACACACCCTTAATGTAAGCAGGTCGGCTCAGCTGTTCCCAGGGGCACAATGGTGTTCGCTCTTTTATATCCCTTCTCAAGAGAACTGGACTTTACTGCAAAGTAACCTGGATTGCAACCACAGAATTTAGAGGCCAACCTGCAGGTCTCCTCCTCCTCCTCCTCCTGTACAATGACTGATAGCACCTCTATATACATACAAACACATGGGCCATGCACACAGTGAACAAGTCTGTAGGACAGTGTTCACACCACCAAAAGACTGAAACATAGAAAAGCACAGTAAAACAAACGTATAAAAATACTCTGTTGTAAAGAAGTAACAGTAAACAGCAAGTGGTAGTAAAAAGATGATAAAAAACAGGGTATTTGGGTGATACGTTTTTTGCAAAAAATGTATACTAAGCCGCTCTACCAAATGTCAAGATAACCCACATCTTTTTACTAGCATTTGCTGTTTACTGTTACTTCTTTACAACAGAGTATTTTTATATCTTTGTTTTACTGTGCTTTTCTATGCTTCACCTCTATATACAGTAGATAACAGGATCCACCATTCACAATAGGTGATGTCACAGCTCACCTCTTCTCCCTCCTGTACAATGACTGAGAACACCTCTATAAACAGTAGATAACACAGGATGCACCCTTCACAATAGATGATGTTACAGCTCACCTCCTCATCCTGAACAATGATGACACCTCTATATACAGTAGATAACACAGGATCCACCGTTCACAATATGTGATGTCACAGCTCACCTCTTCCCCCTCCTGTGCAATGACTGAGAACACCTCTATAAACAGTAGATAACACAGGATACATCATTCACAATAGGTGATTTACAGCTCACCTCCTCCTCCTGTACAATGACTGATAACACCTTTATATACAGTAAATAACACAGGATCCACCATTCACAATATGTGATGTCACCGCTCACCTCCTCCCCCTCCTGTACAATGTCTGATAACACCTCTATATATAGTAGATAAAACAGGATTCACCAATCACAATAGGTTATGTCACAACTCACTTCCTCCTGTACAATTATTGATAACACCTCTATATAAAGTAGATAACACAGGATCCACCATTCACAATAGGTGATTAACAGCTCATCTCCTCCTCATGTACAATTATTATTATTATTATTTATTATTATAGCGCCATTTATTCCATGGTGCTTTACATGTGAGGAGGGGTATACATAATACATACAAGTACAGTAATCTTAAACAATACAAGTCACAACTGGTACAGGATAAGAGAGGACCCTGCCCGCGAGGGCTCACAATCTACAGGGGATGGCTGAGGATACAGTAGGCGAGGGTAGAGCTGGTAGTGCAGCGGTTTGGTGGATCGGTGGTTACTGCAGGTTGTAGGCTTGTCGGAAGAGGTACGTCTTCAGGTTCTTTTTGAAGGTTTCCATGGTAGGCGAGAGTCTGATATGTTGTGGTAGAGAGTTCCAGAGTAGGGGGGATGCGCAGGAGAAATCTTGTATGCGATTGTGGGAAGAGGAGAAAAGAGGGGAGTACAGGAGGAGATCTCGTGAGGATCGGAGGTTTCGTGCAGGTAAGTAACGGGACACGAGGTCACAGATGTATGGAGGACTCAGGTTGTGGATGGCTTTGTATGTCATGGTTAGGGTTTTGAACTGGAGTCTTTGGGTAATGGAGAGCCAGAGCAGGATTGACAGAGGGGAGAGGCCGGGGAATAGCGGGGGGACAGGTGGATTAGTCAGGCAGCAAAGTTTAGAATAGATTGGAGGGCTGCGAGAGTGTTAGAGGGGAGGCCACAGAGCAGGAGGTTGCAGTAGTCAAGGCAGGAGATGATGAGGGCATGGACTAGGGTTTTTGCAGATTCTTGGTTGAGGAATGTACGGATCCGTGAAATATTTTTGAGTTGAAGTCGGCAGGAAGTGGAAAGGGCTTGGATATGTGGTTTGAAAGAGAGATCAGTGTCAAGGATAACCCCGAGGCAGCGAGCTTGTGGGACTGGAGAGAGTGAGCAGACATTTACTTTAATGGATAGGTCCGTTGGGGGGGGTCACGTGAGATGGGGGAAAGATGATTAATTCTGTTTTGTCCATATTAAGTTTTAGAAATCTAGCGGAGAAGAAGGATGAAATAGCAGACAGACATTGAGGGATTCTGTTTAGTAGGGAGGCGATATCTGGTCCAGAGATGTAGATTTGTGTGTCATCAGCATAGAGGTGATACTGAAAGCCATGAGATTCTATGAGCTGTCCGAGGCCGAAGGTGTAAATGGAGAATAGCAGGGGCCATAGAACTGAACCTTGCGGGACTCCGACGGATAGGGTGCGCGGTGAGGAGGTGGTGAGCGAGTGGGAGAAGCTGAATGTCCAGTCTGTTAGGTATGATGCAATCCAAGATAGGGCCAAGTCTGTGATACCAAGAGATGAGAGGGTCTGTAGTAATAGGGAATGGTCCACTGTGTCAAAGGCAGAGGACAGGTCCAGGAGGAGGACGACAGAGTAGTGTCGCTTGGCCTTGGCGGCTAGTAGGTCATTGGTGACCTTAGTTAGGGCAGTTTCAGTGGAGTGGTGTGGCCGGAAGCCTTATTGTAATCGGTCAAGGAAGGAGCAAGAAGAGAGGTGGGAGGACAGTTCAAGATGGATGTGTTGTTCCATTAGTTTTGAGGCATAGGGGAGAAGTGATATAGGGTGATAGCTAGATACAGAGGATGGGTCAAGAGAGGGCTTTTTGAGGATAGGTGTGATTGAGACATGTTTAAAGCTTGAGGAGAAAACACCAGTTGTTAGTGATAGGTGGAAGAGGTGGGTTAGGGTTGGGATGAAGACTGTGGTGAGGTTTGGGATGAAGTGGGATGGGATCGGGTCAAGTGCACAGGTAGTGAGATGTGATCTTGAGAGTAGAGTGGAGAGTCAATCTTCTGTAATGGTGGAGAAGTTGGTTTTGGAGGAGGAGGGCAGGGCAGTTAGGAGGAAGGGCTCTGGGGATTGTTGACCAAAACTGTCTCTGATGTCATCAAACTTCTCCTTGAAAAATGAGGCAAAGTCTTCAGCTGAGATGAGTGGGGAGGGAGGAGTTGCTGGGGGGAGGAGGAGAAAATTGAAGGTGTTGAATAAAGGTACTGTCACACTTAGCGATGTACCAGCGATCCCGACCAGCGATATGACGCGGTCAGGATCGCTGGTGCATCGCTAAGTGGTCGCTAGTGAGCTGCCACACAGGCAGATCTCACTAGCGACATCGCTGGGGACGGGGGTCGCTACTTACCTGTCAGACCAGGCGATCCTGCGTCCTCCCGCCCGCGTCCACGCGTCGCTCGTCTTCACAGCAGGAAGCACCGCAGGAAGCTGACGACGAGAAACAGTCCTGAACGTTCTCGCGCGATCAGCGATAACCAGCGGGGGAGCCGGTCGTAGGTAAGTATCACACACAGAGATATCGCTAGCAATATCGCTATAACGTCACTAGTTATAGCGATATTGCTAGCGATATCTCATAGTGTGACTGGCCCTTAACTGTTTAGGGTTGTGAGACAGGGAGGATATGAGAGGTGAGAAGTAGGTTTGTTTTGCTGCAGCGAGTGTGTCCTTGAAAGTAGTGAGGGACTGTTTGAATGCAATGAAGTCCTCAATTACTGATAACCTCTATAAACAGTAGATAGCACAGGATCCACCATTCACAATAGGTGATGTCACAGCTCACCTCCTTCTCCTGTACAATGACTGAAATCACCTCTATATACAGCAGATAACTCAGGAGCCACCATTCACAACAGGTGATATCACAGCTCACCTCATCCTTTTTTGTACAATGACTGATAACTATTCTCTACTGTGTATTACTGTACAGTATATATAGGTTTTAGTTAGTTCTGTTTTCATTGTAAGATACATGTAATAAAAGCAAAATATTTTGAAATGTAAGTGATGGAGAGTAATAAAGGAAATGAAGAATCTCTTACGTCCCACTTCAGAGAAAGACACAATCAGAACAACCAAATTTCTTTGGTCATGGGTGCAGTAAAGTGATTCATAGATATCAGCTATAAGCTGCCATATGTGTGTGCATTAGGAATAATTATCTCTGCTCATTATATGACTTGTATTCTGAATTCATTTTAACAATTTTTTCATCTGTCGGTTTTATATCTAATTTTCAGTTGTCTCTAAGCTAGTAACATAGTAACATAGTTAGCAAGGCCGAAAAAAGACATTTGTCCATCCAGTTCAGCCTATATTCCATCAGAATAAATCCCCAGATCTACGTCCTTCTAAAGAACCTAATAACTGTAAGATACAATATTGTTACGCTCCAGGAAGACATCCAGGCCTCTCTTGAACCCCTCGACTGAGTTCGCCATCACCACCTCCTCAGGCAAGGAATTCCAGATTCTAACTGCCCTAACAGTAACGAATCCTCTTCTATGTTGGTGGAAAAACCTTCTCTCCTCCAGATGCAGAGAATGCCCCCTTGTGACCGTCACCTTCCTTGGTATAAACAGATCCTCGGAGAGATATTTGTATTGTCCCCTTATATACTTATACTGTACATGGTTATTAGATCGCCCCTCAGTCGTCTTTTTTCTAGTCTTAATAATCCTAATTTTGCTAATCTCTCTGGTTAATGTAGTTCCCCCATCCCCTTTATTAATTTTGTTGCCCTCCTTTGTACTCGCTCTAGTTCCATTATATCCTTCCTGAGCACCGGTGCCCAAAACTGTACACAGTACTCCATGTACGGTCTAACCAGGGATTTGTACAGAGGCAGTATAATGCTCTCATCATGTGTATCCAGACCTCTTTTAATGCACCCCATGATCCTATTTGCCTTGGCAGCCGCTGCCTGGCACTGGCTGCTCCAAGTAAGTTTATCATTAACTAGAATCCCCAAGTCCTTCTCCATGTCAGATTTACCCAGTGGTTTCCAGTTCAGTGTGTAATGGTGATATTGATTCCTTGTCTCCATGTGTATAACCTTACATTTATCATTGTTAAACCGCATCTGCCACTTTTCGAACCAAGTTTCCAACTTATCCAGATCCAGCTGTAGCAGAATACTATCTTCTCTTGTATTGACTGTGTAAAGGGAAGAGGTTCGCTGGATGCAGTGAAGAGCCGGAGGCAGAGAAACAACAGAGTTAACAGGATTTGCTGAACAGGTAGATATACAAGAAGTACTCCACGCAGGGAGACAAGATCTGTAATGGCAACAATGGGAATTGCACACAAACCCAATGCTTGAGAAAAAGGTATACAAAAAAGGTAAAGGAATATCTCCCGAATGGAATATTAGGGAAAGGTTGGAATATCTCCTGAATGCATCGCAGATCGTGAACAATCTCTCTGGCTCTGTTATGTAGGAATGAAAAGCACCGTCTCCCGATAGTGCCGATGTATCCGGTCCCGCTTGGCTTGAGTGCTCTGGAACCTAGAAAGAGTCCTTTATGTAGATTCCTCGGAAATGGCGCTGAACACGAACCGTGGTCATGCTCGCAGACCGCGGTAGCGTGCGGTCCTCTGGAGTAGTCTCTAAAAACGGAGCAAGTCAGCTTATCTGTAAATGTGGGCGGGAAAGAACTGTCCAACAAGGAAGGGTCCGAAGAAAGCTCGGTAGTGACACAGTCCAGTTTAAAGTCTGGCCGCTGGGGGTTAGATGACGTGGAGTCAGCAGTTGGAGAAGTGGGGAGGGAGTCAATCTTCTCCTTGTTCTCCTCTCGCTTTCCCGCCAAGTTTCCTACGTTCCCGCGATCAGTCCCTTTTATCTCCCCCCGCTGTCCAGTGCAAAGGTCCTCTCCCAGAAGAACCTTCCCCCGACAACAGTGGTGACAGTCCCAATATTTCCGACCCCAAAGTGCACCGGAAATCGCCAACTCTGTCTCAGCTCATCTTCTTACACCTGCCTTATACAGTATAGTTTTGTATCATCTGCAAATATCGATATTTTACTGTGTAAACCTACCAGATCATTAATAAATATGTTGAAGAGAATAGGTCCCAATGTAGGGTACAGCAGGTTCTCAGGATGCAGTGACGAGACACGAGACTGAGCGTGGTATGTAAAATTAACTTTTATAAATTGTAGCCGCCGGGCTATATTGAGCAAACAAAAGGGGTCAAAAACAACCGGTCCACGCAGGGACCCAACAATATTAACAACACTTTCCTATTGTAAATGCAACTAACCCGGTTTTGTCCGGGTGATATAGGCCACGTATGGCCAGCCTATGGGTCCTTATTTCCTATAGTAAACTTATCCTTCCAGGGGTCTTTCAGGAACACAAACGTGGCCGCGTAGAGGTCGCTGATGCGGCTACCTTGGCGCCTCGATATTCAGGGATGATTGGGCTCGACAGGCCCTGAAGGATCGTTGCCGTTGGGGCACAACTGACCCTGAAGAATCTGTGCTGTTGGCGCGCAACAAGCCCTGAATGATCTGTGCTGTTGGGGCGCAACAGGCCCTGAAGAATCTGTGCTGTTGGGGCACAACAGGCCCTGAAGGATCTGTGCTGTTGGGGCACAACAGGCCCTGAAGAATCTGTGCTGTTGGGGCGCAACAGGCCCTGAAGAATCTGTGCTGTTGGGGCGCAGCAGGCCCTGAAGGAATCTGAGTCGGCTCTTATCCCCAGTGCGCAGGAATGTCGCAGTGACCGTTGGCCAGCCTTTGCTCAGGGTCCCTTTGTGGACGGGGCGTGGGCCTCTGCTGTCGCCGAATGGTGAGAAGGTGTCCACTGAGGCCGGTGATGGAAGGGCCGCAGACATGGGCGGAGACAGGGAGGTAGTGTCCAGGCCACCGACGCCTGTCGGTGCGCAGTTACAGCAGCGGCTCGGGGTCGCGGACCAGCCGCAACGTGGTGAGGGAGAGAGAGCCCGGCTGTTTCTAAACGTGAATGGTGGGCGGCTCCCGGTGGGGGTCGGGCACACGCAACTTGACGGTCAGTCAGTCGCTTACCCTTCACAGACCCCTGCTGGCCTCTCAACACCACTACGCCTGTTACACTGTTTTCCTCTGTCAAGCACGGAGTCTTGTCTCTTGTCAGCCTCTCTGCCAACTGCCTCCTGAGCGCGCCCCCTGCTCCTTTTATCCCTACCCCGCCCTCAGTCGCCCGGCAACCTCAGTCTTCTCTCTCCCTTTGTGGCCCCCCCGGTGTCGTTTCTTCAGGAACCCTGATGGCGGTCCCCTTAGTTCCAGCCCAGTCACCCTATGGGAGTCCCCCTCCCCACACTAACACCAACCCCTGAAGCACCCCACTGGTCACAGCGACCCAGTTAGAGAATATACCATTTATAACCACTGTTAGGGGCTAGCGGAATGCACCAAATAATGAAGATGGTATAAGGTGCCCGGGGTCCACTGTGCAGTGATGGAAAACTGCTGCTCAGTAATGGCAGAGGCTATACGGCAAATAATAAGTGAACACATGCGGTTTAGCGTCACCCGGTGTGTACAGGAGCGAGTTCTGTTCCTTCACAGAACCGCGGTGCCTCACAAAGTAAATACCGAAGCCTGTTAAGCTCACAGGGCTCGGCTGAATGAGAGCGAGGATATGGACACAGGCCTCTGCTCCAAGGACACGGGGTGGGAGTCCCTCTAGTCCACTAGCACTCGGCGTCACAGCAGCAGTGCCAGCAAGAGATGAACAGAATATATTTAACACACTAAGTGTGTGTGGGGAATGTGACTTGACGGACAGACGTGACTGGTAGTAGGAGAGGACGGTTTGTGCACCAAGAGACGGAGATTGACAGGATAGAAGGGTGACAGCTGGGAAAGGTAGATAGGAGGGTGTAGTACCGAGAAATGTCCACAAGATGGCAGGAGAGAGTAGTTGAGGACTGAACATCAGCTTATGGCTCAAGAAACGCTTAGTCATGGGGGGCGGGGAGATAGGAACCCAGGATGGGAATTCCCCAGTGAGAGAGGGCATAAATGGAACTGGTTGGGGTTCCAGACTGGTCTAGTCCTGGGAGGAGCTCAGGAAAGGAAGACTCAGGACAGAAGACCGGAAACAGTGGAAGAGCTCAACCAGGGGACTAACAGAGAAGAGACAGTCGGGGGTGGCCCTGACCCGACGGACCGCAGGACATACGAGGCCCCGGGGGTACTGATTGGACGATCATCTCGGGCAGGTGAAGCTCTGGCAGTAGATTGGTCTAGGACAGCCCCAGCGAAAGAACCGCGAGGGACATTACTTCGACTGAAGCAAAGGTGCAGGTACCCGGGCCTGGAGATAGAGTGCTGTAAAGAAGCTGTGGTGCGTGGTTGTGGTCGTCCGAAGGACGACGAATAAAATCCGGATCTGTTATAAGTGGAATCTGTCTCCGTCTTTGCCTCATCTGGTAAGCAGCGGTCCACCCCCCAAGCCCGGCCCCTACCACATGTGCACTGCACCACTTTGGCGGATGCCACTAACCACCCTAACTGGGTAAGGACAGCGCTACCTGCGCACGGCGCGGCGCTGGCGGATGCCGTTACTTAGGTGCCTTGTGCTGGATGGCATAATATGGCGCTAAGAGAAGTGCTGTGGATAGGAAGCACTGTGGCGCTAGACTTAGCCACTGCAAGGCGCTGACTCAGACTAAGATACCCTACAACATACACTCACTGGCCACTTTATTAGGTACACCATGCTAGTAACGGGTTGGACCCCCTTTTGCCTTCAGAACTGCCTCAATTCTTCGTGGCAGAGATTCAACAAGGTGCTGGAAGCATTCCTCAGAGATTTTGGACCATATTGACATGATGGCATCACACAGTTGGCGCAGATTTGTCGGCTGCACATCCCTGATGCGAATCTCCCGTTCCACCACATCCCAAAGATGCTCTATTGGATTGAGATCTGGTGACTGAGGAGGCCATTTGAGTACAGTGAACTCATTGTCATGTTCAAGAAACCAATCTGAGATGATTCGAGCTTTATGACATGGCGCATTATCCTGCTGAAAGTAGCCATCAGATGCCTGTTCTTAGCTGAGAGGAGTGGTACCCAGTGTGGTCTTCTGCTGCTGTAGCCCATCTGCCTCAAAGTTCGACGCACTGTGCGTTCAGAGATGCTCTTCTGCCTACCTTGGTTGTAACGGGTGGCAATTTGAGTCACTGTTGCCTTTCTATCAGCTCGAACCAGTATGCCCATTCTCCTCTGACCTCTGGCATCAACAAGGCATTTTCGGCCACAGAACTGCCGCTCACTGGATTTTTTTTCTTTTTCGGACCATTCTCTGTAAACCCTAGAGATGGTTGTGCGTGAAAATCCCAGTAGATCAGCAGTTTCTGAAATACTCAGACCAGCCCTTCTGGCACCAACAATCATGCCACGTTCAAAGGCACTCAAATCACCTTTCTTCCCCATACTGATGCTCGGTTTGAACTGCAGGAGATTGTCTTGACCATGTCTACATGCCTAAATGCACTGAGTTGCCGCCATGTGATTGGCTGATTAGAAATTAAGTCTTAACACACAGTTGGACAGGTGTACCTAATAAAGTGGCCAGTGAGTGTATGTATCAAAGGAAGGGGTTTCATGAAGAGTAAATAACCAGTTCCATACATCCATCATCACACATACAAGTTACAATAACTGTCTATACTAGCGCATGGCCGAGCGGCCACGCAAACCTTTTATAGCAGCGTCCTACCGGGACCTTCCTGATGGTCCAATCCGAGCTGGAGAAGGACCTGAGCATGTGACCTCCGATCTCCAATGAGAGATTGTCCCACGGGCATGCTCAGTGGATCGAAAGGAGGACTTAGTCCCTGGAGTAGCTCGCTGCTGACCAGCATGCGTTGCTATAGCTGGACCAGAGGTGGCAGCAGCAACCAAACCCACAGTGCTAGTCTGAGCAGAGCGCTGGGATCGACGAGTCTGCTGAGCAGACTCCTCTGCAGCTGGAGAGGAATGGGAGACTGCCGAAGGCAAGGCTTGAGATTCCTGTTGTGCAGAGACAGGAACCCGACACCTAACAACCACCCTCTGCTTTTAATCACTAAGCCAGTTACTTACCTATTTACATACATTTTCCCCCAGACCTAGCATGCTCATTTTGTGTACCAACCTCTTGTTTGGCACGGTATCAAATGCTTTGGAAAAATCAAGATATACCACATCCAATGACTCGCCTTGGTCCAGTCTATAGCTTACCTCTTCATAAAAGCTAATTATATTGGTTTGACAGGAGTGATTCCTCACAGAACCAATGGTGATATGGAGTTAAACAGTTATTCTCATTGAGATAATCCAGAATAATATCCCTCAGAAACCCTTCAAATATTTTACCAACAATAGAGGTTAGACTTACTGGCCTATAATTTCCAGGTTTACTTTTAGAGCCCTTTTTGAATATTCGTACCACATTTGTTATGCGCCTGTGGAACATACCCCGTCGCTATAGAGTCCCTAAATATAAGAAATAGTGGCTTGTCTGTTACATTACTTACTGTAGTCCTCTTAGTACTCATGGGTGTATGCCATCCGGACCCAGAGATTTATCTATTTTAATCTTATTTAGCTGATTTCGCGCCTCTTCTCGGGGTAGATTGGTGACCCTTAATATAGTGTTTTTTGTGTCTCTCGGCATTTCACCAATCATTTTATTTTTCACCGTGAATACCGTGTAGAAGGTGTTTAATATATTAGCTTTTTCCTCGTCATCTACAACCATTCTTTCCTCACAATTTTTTAAGGGGCCTACACTTTCACTTGTAAGACAGCGCTTACTGAGTGTGTTGGGGGACACTCGCTTAGCAGCGGGATGAAGGCACACAGTAACAGTTTTCTCACATAAACAAGTCCATGCGTTTTATTATGCAATCATAAACCATACCACGAACAGTCCATTACATAAATCACCGGAACATACACTACCATTCAAAAGATTAGGGTAACTTAGAAATGTCCTTATTTTTGAAAGAAAAGCACAGTTTTTTCCAATGAAGCTAACATTAAATGATTCAGAAATACACTCTATACATTCTTAATGTGGTAAATGACTATTTTAGCTGCAAACGTCTGGTTTGTAATGCAATAACTTCATAGGTGTATAGAGGCCCATTTTCAACAACCATCACTTCAGTGTTCTTAAGGTACTTTGTGTTACTAACTGTGTAAGAAGGCTAATGAATGGTTAGAATACCCTTGAAAACCCTTGTGCAAGTATGTTAGCACAGCTGAAAACAGTATGGCTGATTAGAGAAGCTATAAACCTGACCTTCCTTTGAGCTAGTTGAGAATCTGGAGCATTTCATTTGTTGGTTCCATTCCACTCTCAAAATGGCCAGAAAAAAAGAGCTTTCATGTGAAACTCGACAGTCTATTCTTGTTCTTAGAAATGAAGACTATTCCATGTGAGAAATTGCCAAGAAACTGAAGATTTCCTACAACGGTGTGTACTACTCCCTTCAGAGAAGAGCACAAACAGGCTCTAACCAGAGTAGAAAGAGAAGTGGGAGGCCCCGCTGCATAACTGAGCAACAAGACAAGTACATTAGTGTCTGTAGTTTGAGAAATCGACGCCTCACACGTCCTCAACTGGCAGCTTCATTAAATAGTACACGCAAAACGCAGTGTCAACGTCTACAGTGAAGAGGCGACTCCGGGATGCTGGCCTTCAGGGCAGAGTGGCAAAGAAAAAGCCATATCTGAGACTGGCTAATAAAAGGAAAAGATTAATATTGGGCAAAAGAACAGAGACATTGGACAGAAGAAGATTGGAAAAAAGTGTTATGGACAGACAAATCCAAGTTTGAGGTGTTTTGATCACACAGAAGAACATTTGTGAGATTCAGAACAACTGAAAAGATGCTGAAAGAGTGCCTAACGCATGGTAGAGATTATGTGATGGTCTGGGGTTGCTTTGGTGCTGGTAAAATGGGAGATTTGTACAAGGAAAAAGGGATTTTGAATAAGGAAGGCTCTTACTCCATTTTGCGACGCCATGCCATACCCTGTGGACCGCGCTTGATTGGAGCCAATTTCATCCTAAAACAGGACAATGACCCAAACCACACCTCCAAATTATGCAAGAACTATTTAGGGAAGAAGCAGGCAGCTGGTATTCTATCTGTAATGGCGTGGCCAGCGCAGCCACCAGATCTCATCCTCATTAAGCTGTTGTTGGAGCAGCTTGTGGGAGGGGCTTCTGGAAGCATGGGGTGAAAATTCTCCAGATTACCTCAGCAAATTAACTGCTAGAATGCCAAAGGTCTGCAATGCTGTAATTTCTGCAAAGGGAGCATTCTTTGACAAAAGCAAAGATTGAAGGAGAAAATTATTATTTCAAATAAAAATCTTTTTTTCGAACCTTGTCAATGTCTGGACTGATTTTTCATTCATTTGGCAACTCATTTGATTAATAAAAGTATGAGTTTTCATAGAAAACATAAAATTGTCTGGGTGAACTCAAAATTTTGAACGGTAGTGTAACATTAAGTTTGCGGTCTCTAAACATACTGGAAACATGCTGGACCATACTCTGTCCAGTTCCCATGGGTGATTGCACAGTTCATTAACTGATCTTTGTCAGTGCACACAGTTCCCCCATACTCTGGGTTACCTTCCAGGAGCTCCTGCTCCACATCCTGAAGCCTCATCAGTCCTAGGTCCCCGAGGAAGCTGCCTAACTGGGATCACCATCCCGGACAGTGCCTTGCTCACCAGGCCACCCAACAGTCCAGATCCTCAGCAGGTTGGTAACTTCCTCAACGTAGTAGCCGTCACAGGCTCTGCACATACACGGTCTTCAGGTCCAAGGTCTCTCCATGTGCTATTCAGGAAGTTAGGATCTTCCAACACACAGGCCTTCCGGGTCCTTACACACTGACCATTCAGGTCCATACACTCTGACCATGTGATCTGACCTCAGTCACATTATATAGCTGAAACCACCCCCATAGGTGGGCGGTGTATGTGTGGCTAGTCAATCCCGCTCAGCTCTCTGACTAACCCTATAAGCCCTCCTATTATAAACTAAGCAAAACTCATGGAACTACAAGTCCCAGCACAACATTATTTCAGGTTTACAGTGCAGAGGACCTTTGCAACACATACCAGCCATTTACAATCATGCTGGTCATTGTCTCACCCAGTGGCGGATCTTAATAGGGGCGGATGGGGTGGTCGCCCCGGGCCCAAGGTTTTTTGGGGGCCCAGGGGCCAATCCAGCCGGCATCTCATGTGTGAGCCGCCGCCAAAGCGCAATTTTGGCTTCCCCCAATAGTCGCATGTCGCGGCAATTGTCGGCGGCTGCGCTGTGCTGAATGGCTGGCTCACTCACCTGATCCTCCTCCCCTCTCTCCGCAGCGTCCGCGCTCATTCTGGCCAGCAACTGGCATCACGTGGCTGCATCAGAGTGACGTTGGCCACTCACACTCTTGCAGCGGCTCCTCTGTTCCCTCCCCTTCATTGGTGTCCATAGATACAGCGGGGCCCGGCAACTGACAGCCCAGCCGACGCCGTGTATCACAGGAGGAAGAAGAAGAACTCTCTGGTGCCTGGTGGACAGTGTTGCAGCAGCAGCAGCACTGCCTGTTCTTCACCTCTCCGAACTTGGGGGTAAGTCACAGCAGGGTGGGGCGGAGGTATGTCATGACTGACTCATGTGGATGTGGGGAAAAACACTCTTTGTTATACATGTATTTTAGCCCTATGTTTATTGCTCATTAAATATTATAAACTGAATGTACATTTCCTGCCTATTGATGATTACCCTCTCTAAGAGTACACCGCATAACATCTGGGCCTCCGTCCTTGATCGCCGTCACACGTGTTTTAGCCCTTAGTTGCCTTGTCTACCACATCTTTCTCTCACCTACTTTATGTGGATGTGGGGGGCATGGGGGGGTGGGCAGGGGGGGCTTTGGTCAAGAGGGGTGCCGGGTGGGGTGCCCAGACTTTAGGAACAGCCTCGGACCAGTGAGCAGTGCACTGCACGCATTATGTAACGTAACCCATTCAGGGCCTCACATCACGTCCCCTATGGCCGGGTTCACGTTGGGCGATTTTGTGCGTATTGGCCGTAGGCCTACAGCTTATGTGCAACGTCTTTTTAGGCCATGTCCACACGTGGCGGAATGGTGGCGGGTTTTCCATACGGACCTGCAGCAAACCAAGTGCTGTGGTCCGTACGGCTGTCAATTCCCGCACGGGGACCGCAGTGCTCAGCTAGCTGTGGTCCCCGCCCAGGAATTGACAGCCGTACAGACCGCAGCACTTGGTTTGCTGCGGGTCCGTACGGAAAACGCGCCACCATTCCGCCACGTGTGGACATGGTTTAACCCATAGGGACCAATGTTAAATGTGCACACCTGCTTGCGTACCGACCGGATTTGTACGCAATTGCGGTTTTTCCGGCTGCAGCATGTCATTGCTGTCATCGGATCTGCTGCGGAAAGTCTATAATGGACTCCTATGGGGCCACATACATTCCGCACAAAAACCGCATGAAAACCGCACCAAAAACACCACGTGATTGCGGATTTTCAAGGAAGGCGGGGATATTTAAATTTTTCCGCAAATTCAAGCCGCACAAAATCTGCAATTCTTGTTCGCATTCAGTACCGGATGTTCAGTACCGAATGTTCGGTATCAGTACCGAACATTTTTCCAATTAACCGGTCGCTGTTGTGAATATTCGCAACAGCGAATGTGTTGATGCGCTGTATCGATAGCAGTTGCAGTTAAATTGCATTGCTGGAGTCTCTCTCTCTTTTCTCCCTCTCTTCTCTCTCTCTCTTCTCCCTCTTCTTCGCTCTCTTCTTCTCTCCTCTCTCTCTTTCTCCTCTCTCTCTTCTCTCTCTTCTCTTCTCTCTCTTCTCTCTCTTCTCTTCTCTTCTCTCTCTTCTCTCCCTCTCTTCTCTCTCTCTTCTTCTCTCTTCTTCTCTCTCTTCTCTCTCTCCTCTCCTCTCTTCTCTCTCTTTCTCCTCTCTCTGTCTTCTCTTCTCTCTCTCTTCTCTCTCTTCTCTCCCTCTCTTCTCTCCCTCTTTTCTCTCCCTCTCTTCTCTCCCTCTCTTCTCTCTCCTCTCTCTCTCCTCTCTCTTCTCCCTTTGTCATCTCTCTTGCTCGTCTCTCCTTCTCTCTCTTCTCTATCCTCTCTCTTTCTCGTCTCTCTCTTCTCTCTCTCTCATTTGTTTGGAAATACCGAACAAATTTTGTTTGGTATTGCAATACCGAACAAAATTCATGTGTGGTAAATCGATCCGAACCGAACATCCGAATGAAAAAATACCGAACATGCTCGGTAAGCCCATCACTATTCACAGGCAACTTTTAGACCTTAAAAATCCTACCCTGTTGAAAATCTCTCTCTCTCCCCCTCTGTCTCTCTCTCCCCCTCTGTCTCTCTCCTCTCCCCCTCTGTCTCTCTCCTCTCTCTCTCCCTCACTTTATTCATTTTCGGGACTTGGGTGCCACAATTATTAGTAAGATGAATAGTATGGATTATCAGTTATAAAAATTGGTCTGATTTGCAACACCAGAATTAGACTGATCCCGAAAAACAAATTTGCAGAATATCCTACTGTGGTGTGACATCTTGGATGCCAGTCACCTATCCAAGTCAATGGTTGCACGAAAGAAATCTGATTGCACGTGGATGAGATTAGTTTGTGCGCCGTTATTCACGGATCATTGCTAAGCAATAGTCTTGAGCGATATTTTCCGATACCATGAAATATCGGATAAGATTGAATTGGTCCAATATCCAAAAAATGTCGGATATCGGCCGATATTCGCGGTATCGGAAAGCTCAACATCACTAAGCAATGCTGGGAAAAAATGGCCCGTTGTTGTGAGTTCATTTTCCCCTTCACTACTGAGGCCCGAGGAACTCCCTCTTCTGGTAAAGAAAGGTAGTGAGCCTGATTATCAAACACCTGAGTCTGATGATGATGACTGGCTGAGTGGAGTTACTGACTGGATATAAGGCTGCCGACGCCCTTCTGCCCTGCGGGTGATTTCTCTGTGGGATCCTTGGAGACCAGTCTGAATTCCTGCTCTTCTAAAGCTAAGTTTTCTGCTCGGCTTTTTGCATTTGTGCTTGACTTTGTTTTGCTTTGTTTTTCTGGATTTCTGCCATTCCCTGCCTGGGTGTGCTGAATTCCTTTAGCTCTGTCTTCTGAAAATACCTGAGTGCTGATTTAGTTTTTGAAGCCTAGCTGCTTCAGGGTCTTTTTCCATATCAGCTTGTTGGCTTATGTCTTTGATAGGGTTTTGGCAGATTGCAGACAACAACCTTCCTTTCCTTTTCTGTTTAGTTAGCTTGGGCCCCATCGTTTGCTCAGCCTATCTTTCTATCTGTGTGAGTGTTTTTTCATCTTGCTTCACCGTCATTATATGTTGGGGGCTGCCTTTTACTTTGGGGTCTGCTCTGGGGCAGTTTAGATTTCCTTTTCTGTCTTTAGGCTATTCAGCGCTCCGGCTGTGATCGAGGGGTCTAGGGCATCATAAGAACCCCCCACGGCTACTGCTAGTTGTGTTGATAGGTTCAGGGGTCTGCAATCTGATAGTTGCCAACTTCTCTGGTTTTCTGGACGTAGCTTCTATTTTTGTGTCTGCCTCCTACGGTGACTCAATCATAACAGAATCACCCGCCATACCGCAGATCCTAGGGTACTCAATAGCAGGAAATAATTGTAAAAAAAAAAAAAAAAAAAAGTGTGTATATTTTTTCCTCTATATCTCTGAGGCCGTAGGGGGAATTTTTTTTTCTCTCAATGGAGATAAAGCAATTGTCTGATCGTGTGGAGCAGCTCGCTGCGGAAGTGCGGGGAATTTCCGCCTACCTTGCTCATTCACATGCTGCTGAACCAAAGATTCCTACAGCTGATGTATTTTTGGGGGATCGGTCTAAATTTTTGAATTTCAAAAATAATTGTAAATTATTTTTTGCCTTGAAGCCTAAGTCGTCAGGGAGCTCCGCGCAACAGGTTAAAATTGTCATCTCTTTGCTGCGTGGCGATCCCCAGGATTGGGCGTTTTCTTTGAAACCAGATGATCCTATTGTGACTAATGTGAACGCATTTTTTCAGGCCTTGGGGTTGTTGTATGACGAACCTAATGCTATTGATCAGGCTGAAAAGACCCTGCTGGCATTGAACCAGGGTCGTGATTCTGCAGAATTGTACTGTCAAAAATTCCGAAATTGGGCAGTACTTACTACCTGGAATGATAATGCCTTGGCTGCTCTCTTTCGGAAGGGGTTGTCAGAAGCCATAAAAGATACTATGGTGGGTGGGATTTCCTGTTCCCTCTGGTCTTGACGATTCTATGTCATTAGCCATTCAGGTTGATCGGCGTTTGCGCGAACGCAAAGCTGCACGAGAGGTGTTGCCACCTGTTGAACAAATGTCTGAACCTATGCAATGTGATAGAGTTTTTTCCAGAGAGCAGCGTCAGGAGTTCAGAAGGCGTAATAAGTTGTGTTTTTTCTGTGGAGATGCCTCGCATATTATTTCTGTCTGTCCTAAACGAGAGAAACGCTTTGCACACACGTTTTCTGTTGGTGGTGTTCAACCTAAGTTTCTTCTGGCTATTACTCTGATCTGCTCCCTGTCCACATTTTCCGCCAAGGCTTTTGTGGATTCGGGAGCAGCCCTAAACCTAATGGACTTGGATTTTGCTAAACGTTGTGGATTTCCGATGACACCTCTGCAGACGCCTATCCCTTTGAGGGGGATTGATGCTACTCCTTTGGCTAAAAATAAACCTCAGTTTTGGACCCAGGTGGTAATGCGGGTCGCCCCAGACCATCAAGAAAATTGCAGATTTTTGGTGTTGCATAATCTGCATGATACTATTGTTCTGGGGTTTCCCTGGTTACAAATCCATAATCCAGTTTTGGATTGGAAATCTGTGTCTGTGGTGAGTTGGGGTTGTCGGTGTGCCTTTAGTGAGGCTCCGGTGTTTTCCACCTCTCCTCAGTCGCATGATGTTCCTGATTATTTGGCGGACTTTTATGATGTATTTAGTGAGAATGAGTCTGCGTCTCTGCCTCCTCATAGGAGTCATGACTGTGCAATTGAACTGAGCCCGGGGTGTAAATTTCCCAAGGGTCGGCTCTTCAATTTATCTGTACCCGAGCATGAGGCTATGCGATCCTATATTAAGGAGGCGTTGGAGAAGGGTCATATTAGACCATCCTCGTCACCCTTAGGTGCTGGTTTTTTTTTTGTAGCCAAAAAGGATGGATCATTAAGACCTTGTATTGATTATCGTGCCCTCAACAAAATTACTGTTAAATATCAGTATCCGTTACCCCTGATTTCTGATCTATTCTCCAGAGTTAAAGGTGCTTGCTGGTTTACCAAGCTTGACCTCAGGGGGGCGTATAATCTTATTCGCATTAAGCATGGGGATGAATGGAAGACGGCGTTTAATACTCCGGAGGGACATTTTGAGTACCTGGTGATGCCTTTTGGGCTCACTAATGCCCCTTCTGTCTTCCAGTGCTTCATGAACGATATTTTCCGAGATTTTGTCGATAAATTTTTGATTATCTATCTGGATGATATTTTGATCTTCTCCAAGGATTGGAATTCTCATGTGGAACATATTCGGACTGTGTTCCGGATCTTGAGGGAGAATTCCCTGTATGTCAAAGGATCTAAATGCCTTTTTGGAGTACAGAGGATTTCTTTTTTGGGATTTATTTTGTCCCCGTCAACTATTGAAATGGACCCGGCCAAGGTACAGGCCATTTACGATTGGGTTCAGCCCACTTCTTTGAAGGCCCTCCAGAAGTTTTTGGGTTTTGCTAATTTTGATCAGAAATTTATAGCAAAATTTTCTAGTATTGCCAAGCCATTGACTGATTTGACTAAGAAGGGTGCTGATGTGTTAAATTGGTCTCCGGAGGCTGTTTCTTCCTTTCAGGAGCTGAAGCGAAGATTCACCTCCGCCCCGGTTTTGCGGCAACCTGATGTCTCACTTCCGTTCCAGGTAGAGGTGGATGCTTCTGAGATTGGGGCAGGAGCTGTTTTGTCCCAAAAGGATCCTGTAACATCTAAAATGAATCCCTGTGCTTTCTTTTCCCGAAAGTTCTCTCCATCTGAACGTAACTATGATGTGGGGATTCGGGAACTGTTGGCCATGAAATGGGCATTTGAGGAGTGGAGACATTGGTTGGAGGGAGCTAAGCATCAAGTCGTGGTCCTCACTGACCACAAGAATTTGATTTACCTAGAGTCGGCTAAGCGCTTGAACCCTAGACAGGCTAGGTGGGCCTTGTTTTTTACACGTTTTGATTTTGTGGTTTCTTTTCTTCCTGGAACTAAGAATGTCAAGGCAGACGCCCTCTCTAGGAGCTTCTTTGCTGATTCTCCTGTGGTGACCAAGCCTGCTACCATCTTAGGCGAAGGGGTAGTTCTTTCTGCCATCTCGCCCAATTTGAGACGTGCTCTGGAAGAGTTCCAGGAGGACAAACCTGAGCATTGTCCCAGTGGAAAATTGTATGTTCCTGACCAGTGGAAGAAGAGAGTGATGTCTGAAGTTCATTGCTCTGCATTGGCTGGTCATCCAGGTATTTTTGGTACTAGAGATCTGGTGAGTCGGTCTTTTTGGTGGCCCTCCTTGTCTCGTGATGTCAGGAATTTTGTGCAGTCCTGTGGGACGTGCTCCCGGTCTAAATCGTGTTCTCGCTCTAGTGGGTTGTTGATGCCTTTGCCTGTCCCCAAGAGGCCATGGACCCATGTTTCAATGGATTTCATCTCTGATATGCCTGTCTCTCAAAGGATGACTGTTATTTGGGTGGTTTGTGATAGGTTCTCTAAGATGGTTCATCTTGTACCACTCCCTAAGTTGCCATCTTCCTCTGAGTTGGTGCCCCTGTTTTTACAACAGGTGGTTCGCTTGCACGGGATTCCTGAGAACATTGTATCTGACAGAGGAGTCCAGTTTGTGTCTAGATTTTGGAGAACTTTCTGTTCCAAGCTGGGAGTTGTCCTTCTCCTCTGCTTTTCACCCTCAGACCAATGGGCAGACAGAGAGAACAAACCAGACCTTGGAGTCATATTTGAGATGTTTTATTTCTGCTGATCAGGATGATTGGGTTTCATTTTTGCCCTTGGCCGAATTTGCTTTAAATAATAGAGCTAGTTCTGCCACTTTGATGTCACCTTTTTTTGTAACTTTGGGTTTCATCCTCGATTTTCTTCAGGGCAGGTGGAGCCCTCTGCCTGCCCAGGTGTTGACACTGTGGTGGAGAGAATACACCAGATCTGGGACCAAGTGGTGGATAAGTTATCTCTCTCCCAGGAAAAGGCCCAGCGGTTTTCCAACCGACATAGGACCATTGGTCCCCAGTTTAAGGTTGGTGATATGGTGTGGTTATCATCAAAAAATATTGCTATGAAGGTGGCTTCTCCTAAGTTTAAGCCTAGATTTATTGGACCTTACAAGATTTGGAGATTATTAATCCGGTCTCTTTTCGTTTGGCTCTTCCTGTCACATTTAAAATCCATAATGTGTTCCATAAATCTTTGTTGAAGAGGTTTGTTGAACCTGTTGTTCCGGGGGTGGCACCTCCAGACCCTGTATTGGTTGAAGGTAACATGGAATATGAGGTAGAGAAAGTACTGGATTCCCGTCTGGCTAGACGGAGACTCCAGTATTTGGTTAAGTGGAAGGGTTATGGTCAGGAGGATAATTCCTGGGTCTCTGCCTCTGATATTCATGCCAAAAGATTGGTGCGTGCCTTTCATCGGGCTCACCCTGATCGCCCTGGTGGCGTGGTTGAGGGTTCGGTGACCCCTCCTCAAGGGGGAGGTACTGTTGTGAGTTCATTTTCCCCTTCACTACTGAGGCCCGAGGAACTCCCTCTTCTGGTAAAGAAAGGTAGTGAGCCTGATTATCAAACACCTGAGTCTGATGATGATGACTGGCTGAGTGGAGTTACTGAACTGGATATAAGGCTGCTGACGCCCTTCTGCCCTGCGGGTGATTTCTCTGTGGGTCCTTGGAGACCAGTCTGAATTCCTGCTCTTCTAAAGCTAAGTTTTCTGCTCGGCTTTTTGCATTTGTGCTTGACTTTGTTTTGCTTTGTTTTTCTGGATTTCTGCCATTCCCTGCCTGGGTGTGCTGAATTCCTTTAGCTCTGTCTTCTGAAAATACCTGAGTGCTGATTTAGTTTTTGAAGCCTAGCTGCTTCAGGGTCTTTTTCCATATCAGCGTGTTGGCTTATGTCTTTGATAGGGTTTTGGCAGATTGCAGACAGCAACCTTCCTTTCCTTTTCTGTTTAGTTAGCTTGGGCCCCATCGTTTGCTCAGCCTATCTTTCTATCTGTGTGAGTGTTTTTTCATCTTGCTTCACCGTCATTATATGTTGGGGGCTGCCTTTTACTTTGGGGTCTGCTCTGGGGCAGTTTAGATTTCCTTTTCTGTCTTTAGGCTATTAAGCGCTCCGGCTGTGATCGAGGGGTCTAGGGCATCGTAGGAACCCCCCAGGGCTACTGCTAGTTGTGTTGATAGGTTCAGGGGTCTGCAATCTGATAGTTGCCAACTTCTCTGGTTTTCTGGACGTAGCTTCTATTTTTGTGTCTGCCTCCTAAGGTGACTCAATCATAACAGCCCGCTCTGACACTTGGAAGATGCTCTGATATTTGAGTTGGGGGATAACAACGTGTCGACACTGGTCACAGGTCACATAGCCGGAAGAAGAGGACGTGTGTGTGATGACATGGCCAGCAGACACTTCGCACACAGAAGATAGAAGAGATTTATTTATTTTTCTAAAGTGATGAGCGAACATCACCTGTTCGATGTAGTCGACCCCAAATGGGCGATGTTCGGTACGGACCCCGAATCATCACTTATTACACTCTATGAGGAAATAAGGGTGAGGGTCCTGCTCATAAAAACCCTTTAGTGAATTCAACCCTTTTCCCCCTCTCTTGGACACAGACTGGCAATCTTAGGAGCATTCAGTGCATTAAGTTGAAGACTCGAATTCCAAAATATCAGGATTGGGACCTCCATTTTAGGTAGGTACTTTTCTCTCTATTACACATTAGACAATGCACTATTCTCACGCTTATTTTCACAACCATCACCATTTTTAACTACAGAATTTTACTATCTTTTAATAGATGCACTCAACACACAAGTCTGGTGCTCAGAAAAGAAAATACCAACATTTAAGAGAACAACAACAAAGATATAAGGTTTCTAAAATGACTAAGTTAGACACATTTTTTAAAAAGAAAACTCAAACGGAACAACACCAAGAGCCGAGCAGCAGTGAAGCTTCTACATCTGCATCTGTCCCAACTAATATATCTATTGACTCAGAGTTAGCTGATGCTGTGTTAGACATTCAAAGAGATCCAGTGGAAATTGTTGAAGAGCTAGGTGCACATGTGGAAATGTTGCAATTTCCTTGTGATATTGGATTGTGGGGAGAAAATATCTCCAAAGAATTGTTGGAGTATTGGGTTATAAAGGGAAGCAAACTTTGCAAAATTGCTGATGCTGACTTTAAAGACTCTGGTGTTTTGACAATTGAAGGATATTATCGCTACTGCAAAAAATCATTCTTCACCCATGTTAACCCCAAAACAAAAGAAACATCCGAAAGAAATTGGTTATGTTATTCACCATCTGATGGAAAATTATATTGTTTTCCATGCAAACTGATTGCCAGTAAACGTGGCCTTTTTACTCTTTGATTTAATGACTGGAAACATGCAGAGGATCGGCTTTTTCGGCATGAAAGTAGTGATACTCACAAACAATCTGTCTTATCAATAGTGGCAAGAGGTCAAAGCTCTGGACGAGTTGATAGTCAGATAATTTTGCAATTGGAGGGTGAAACGCTGTACTGGCATAAGGTACTTAAGAGATGTCTCATTGTTATCCAGCACCTGGCTGAACGAGGCCTTCCACTGAGAGGCAAAGATGAAATTATTGGTTCTCCCCACAATAGCAATTACTTAGGGATCTTAGAAGTTATGGCAAATGTAGATGAATTTCTAGATGAACACATCAAACAATATGCCAACAAAGGTAAAGGCCACACATCTTATCTTTCCTCTACTGTCTGTGAAGAACTCATACAAATTTTGGGAACAAAAGTTCTGTGTATAATTGTACAGGAGATAATGAAAGCCAAATTTTATTCCATATCTGTAGATTCTACACCTGACATCACTCACCGTGATCAACTAACCTTCATTGTACGATATGTTTTACCAAGTGGACCTGTGGAGCGGTTTTTGCAGTTTCTACCAGTTCTTGGTCACAGTGGCCAAAACATTGCGAAACTAATTTTAGATTTCTTGAGCAAACATAAAATTGACATTAAAGATTGTCGAGGACCATCTTATGATAATGCAGCTAACATGAGTGGCAAGTACATTGGTGTCCAAACAATTATAAGAGAGCAGTGCCCTTATGCAACATATATTCCATGTGCTGCACACTCTCTCAACTTAGTGGGTAAAAACAGTGCTGAGTGCAACCCAGTTGTTTACAGATTTTTTAACAATTTTGAGCTGCTTTATGTTTTCTTTTCAACTTCATCTCATAGATGGAGACTGCTGGTGGAGAAACAGAAAGCTTTAGGACTACCAGTTGTCAAGCATCTGTCTGCTACAAGATGGTCTGCCAGATATGATGCTGTATCAGCACTTTGCAAAAGTTATGAGTCTATCTGCAGTCTGCTAGAATGCATGTCCTCTGACCCAGACTACAGTTCATGCAAAAATGAAGCTAGCTCTTTGCTGGATAAATTGTCAGAATTGGATTCTACTATTCTTGTTGTTTCTTGGAACACCATTTTGGAAAGATTTCATAAAACAAATTTGTCACTGCAAGAAGCCGGTTTGAATTTAAACACTGTTGTTGCTCTACTGAAGTCTCTTTCAACCATCGTACAGAGTCAACGAGAAGAATTTGAACACTACGAAAAAGCAGCAATTAAGTTGTGTGGCCATATTGAATACAGTGCTGCTCAGAAACGGTTTCGGCCACATAATCGACGTTATGATCATGGAGAAGGAGAAAACACTGTACTCACACCAAGGGAAAAGTTTAAAATTGAAGTTTTTAACACTGTAATTGATCACTTATATAGTGGTTTACAGCAACGTCTGGAGGCTTATAATGATGTGTGCTCCAAGTTTGGATTCTTATCTAATCTGTGTACGCTGTCCACTCACAAAATTCGTATGGCTGCTGAAAATTTGGTTCAGTCATATCCAGAAGACTTAATGCCAGGTGTGACAGAAACTGAGCTGGTTCAGTTTGCAAGTTTTCTTTCGTCCAAGTCACAATCAATAACATGCTGTGGTGATAAAGGAGCCGAACTCCAGATGTTCTTTTTTCTTCATCAACATGGCCTCACTCAAACATTTTTCAATACAGAGATAATTCTGAGACTATATTTATGCATGATGGTTTCAAACTGCACAGGTGAGAGATCCTTTTCAAAACTTAAACGAATTAAAAATGAGTTGAGGAGTCAAATGGGACAAGACAGACTCAATCATCTCTCTGTAATGAGCATTGAACAAGAGCTTTTGAAGAGTCTAGACCTCTCAGAAATCATCAACGACTTTTAGACAAAAGTCTGTGAGCAGTTTATGACCTTCAGTGTCAAAAAAAATCCGAGTTTCTGTCATGTCGGACGCTATTCACACCACAGCGTCCGGCAGGCAGAGGTAGTTCCACCTCCGTCCACTATAGCCTCAGTGGCGCCGGCTTGATTTTCTCAGGCTATTGGGGGTTAATCTAGCTGGAGTTCAGGTTGGATGTTTGGTCACGCCCATGGTCTTTAAATAGTCGTGCTGGCCTATGGGCGTCGCCGATTATAGCTTGTGTTTCATACCAAGTGGTTCCGGTCTGGAGTGGAGGTGTTGGAGAGAGAGAGATTCGTATCTGGTGGCGTATGATCCGTTGTTACCTTTTCACCTTCCCATATTTGTGTTTTGTTGTGCCCTGTTCACATTACTGTATAGTCCTGTGTGTATGCGGCGCGGTGCAGTTTAAGTTTTCCCTGTCTGTCATTATTGTGTGGGGCTTTGGTGGTTTGTCTCCTCACTGGGTGGAGGGTGGAGGGTTAAGCTTAGGGTTGAGCAGGAGATAAGGAAAGGTTGGAGGCTCAGGCATTTGCACCATCAGCAAAAACCCGGGGTTGAGGGTCAGACAGGGTTTCCCCTAGTTAAAGGGACACCACAGGGGCCCCGGGTATTTCAGCCTTAGTTGACCTAAGCCCCGCGTGACATTATAATCGGCCTACATTTTTCAGGAGTCCATGGATCCCATGGATTCCATAACCCGTCAGTTGGTGGCGCTGTCCTTACAGGTCTCCGAGTTGAAAGGGGCAGTTCAGCAGCAGGGCCTGGTAGTAGCGAAGGTGCAAACAGCATCTGCAGGTATCGGTGCAGAGCCGAAGATCCCGCTGCCAGAACGATTCTCAGGGGAACGTAGCAAATTTGTCATATTTCGGGAGGCCTGCAAGTTATACTTCCGCATGCGCCCTATCTCCTCAGGTAATGAGGCTCAGCGGGTGGGTCTGGTGTTATCATTACTGAGTGGTGACCGCCAAGCATGGGCATTTTCCTTATCAGCTGACTCTGCTACATTTCATTCTGTTGATAATGTTTTTTCTGCACTCGGGCTCATTTATGATGATCCTGACAGATTGGCTCTAGCGGAATCTAAAATCCGCGCCCTCCGCCAGGGGGAGCGCTTGGAGGAGGACTATTGTTCGGAATTTCGCCGTTGGGCAGTAGACACACAGTGGAACGACCCAGCGCTGCCGAGCCAGTTTATTCATGGGGTATCAGGGAACGTTAAACAGGCCCTCCTGATGTATGAGACTCCTGCATCGTTGGAGTCTGCCATGAGTTTGGTTATACGTATTGATCGCCGTTTGCGTCAGGGGGCACAGGAGACGCTACCCCTGGGGGAAAGCAGAGGTGCAAGTGTGGTTGCTGCAGGTGAGCCCACTGAACCTATGCAAATTGCGGGGGTGTCACAGGTTAAGCATCGCGTTCCTGGGTTCAGGAAGCCCGGAGCATGTTTTTACTGTGGTAAAAGAAATCATTATGCTAACGTTTGTCCTGTGCTACCGAAGAAGGTCACACCGGCGGAAAACTGTTAAGCTCAGAGGATATGGAGGAGGCCCAACTGAGCGTATGCATATCCTCCATGATGGTATCTCAATGTATGCTCCCTGCCAAGGTTATTATCGCGGGCAGAGAGCTACCAATATCAGTGTTTGTGGATAGCGGTTCCGCCACCAATCTCATAGATGAGGAGTTTGCACGCACTGCCGGGTTTAAGATCGAAAAACTCCCTCATCCCATTCAGGTGGTTACCATTAATGCCGCTCCCCTCCCACAAGGGAAGATTACGGAGTTTGTGGCTGAGGTGAAACTCCACATTGGGGTCCTACATTCTGAGTGGGTTACATGTAGGGTCCTCCGTAATCTCCCAGCACAAATGGTCCTGGGTTTTCCATGGTTGTCCAGGCACAACCCGGTGATTGATTGGAAAACTCAGGACATAGTCCAATGGAGTGGTTTCTGCCAGGACGATTGCTTGGCCACATGTGTGTCCGCCGTGACGCCCAGCCTTCCGGAGGCTTTGCAGGATTTCGTGGATGTATTCTCTGAGAGGGGTTGCTCAGAACTGCCTCCACATCGAGCCTATGACTGTGTGATTAGGTTAAAACCCGGGGCCAAATTACCTAAGGCCAGGATGTTTAATATTTCTGGTCCAGAGAGACAAGCTCTGAAAGACTACATCGCGGAGAGTCTGAGCAAAGGACACATCCGGCCTCCGTCCTCGCCTGTAGCAGCGGGGTTTTTCTTCATTAAGAAGAAAGATGGGGGGTTACGCCCGTGTCTGGATTTCCGGGAGTTAAACCAGATTACGATCCGTGATCCCTACCCGATGCCTTTGATCCCTGATTTGTTCAACCAGGTGGCGGGGGTGAAGTGGTTTTCCAAGCTTGACCTCAGGGGGGCGTATAACCTCATAAGGGTCCGTCAGGGGGATGAGTGGAAGACGGCGTTTAACACTCCTGAGGGTCATTTTGAGAGCCTGGTTATGCCATTTGGGTTGACAACCGCGCCTGCTGTTTTCCAGCATTTTATTAATGATGTATTTGCTCATGTCCTGGGGAAATTTGTGATTGTATACCTGGATGATATCCTCATTTATTCGAGCAACCGGGACACTCATTTAGAGCATGTCAGGCAGGTGTTACAGTTGCTCCGGGAGAATAAGCTCTATGCTAAGCTGGAAAAATGCTTATTTTTTGTTCAGGAGTTACCTTTTTTGGGATATATTGTGTCCGCTGCAGGGTTTAAAATGGACACCGCGAAGGTGCAAGCGGTGCTGCAATGGGAAAAGCCTGATAATCTGAAAGCGCTCCAGCGGTTCCTTGGATTTGCTAATTATTATAGGAAATTTATAAAACACTTTTCTACTATAGCCAAACCGCTCACGGACATGACAAAAAAAGGTACCGATCTGGCTAGCTGGTCTGAGGTGGCGATACGTGCATTTGAGCGTCTGAAGAACAGTTTTGCTTCAGCCCCCATTCTGGTGCAACCGGACGTGTCTAAACCTTTTGTGGTGGAGGTTGATGCGTCTGAGGTGGGAGTGGGGGCAGTACTGTCACAAGGCTCGTCCTTGAGCGATATGCATCCATGCGCCTACTTCTCCAAGAAGCTGTCGCCGGCCGAACGGAATTATGGTATCGGCAACAGGGAGTTGTTGGCCATCAAATTGGCTTTTGAGGAATGGCGACACTTCTTGGAGGGGGTGGCTCACCAGGTCACAGTCATCACCGACCATAAGAACCTGCTCTATCTGGAGTCGGCCAAGTGTCTGTCTCCTAGGCAGGCTCGCTGGGCATTGTTTTTTACACATTTCAATTTTCTGGTGACTTACCGTCCCGGGGCTAAAAACACCAAGGCGGATGCCTTATCTAGGTGTTTTCCGGGGGGAGAACCTCGGGAAGAGCCGGTACCCATCCTCCAGGAAGGTGTAGTGGTCTCGGCTCTCACGACTGAGGTAGAGGCGGAGATTGCCGAGGCCCAAGAGGAGGTACCGCCAGGACTTCCCACCAACAAATCATTTGTACCCCTTCATCTTCGTCTTAAGGTGTTGAGGGAACACCACAACTCAGTACTGGCTGGTGATCCAGGGGTTAAGGGCACCTTAGAGCTGGTATCGCGTCGTTTCTGGTGGCCCAAAATCTGGCAGGACGTGGTCTCGTACGTGGCAGCTCGCATCACGTGCGCTAGGGTCAAGTCGCCCCGAGCCCTTCCTGCTGGCATGCTACAGCCTCTGGGGGTACCTAATAGGCCATGGACAGAAATCTCCATGGATTTTATCACTGACTTGCCAGCCTCGGCGGGGAACACGGTCATCCTGGTGGTGGTTGACCGATTTTCAAAGATGGCGCATTTTGTGTCGTTGCCTTCCTTGCCCAATGCAAAGACGTTGGCTCAGGTGTTTGTGCAGGAGGTGGTCAGACTCCACGGAGTTCCGTCGGACATAGTATCTGATAGGGGAACTCAATTTGTGGCGAGGTTTTGGAAAGCTTTTTGCTCACGTTTGGGGATCAAGTTGTCACATTCATCGGCGTTTCATCCACAGTCAAATGGTCAAACTGAGCGCATGAACCAAAATCTGGAGCAGTATTTACGATGCTTTGTGTCCGACAACCAAGAGGAGTGGTCTACTTTCCTTCCTCTGGCCGAGTTCGCATTAAATAATCACCGCCAAGAGTCATCGGGAGAGTCTCCGTTCTTTTGTGTTTACGGTCAACATCCTCAATTTTGTACCTTACGTCAGGGTGACTCGGGGGGCGTCCCGGAGGAGGACCAGCTAGGAGCTCAATTATCATCGGTCTGGAGGAGGGTGAAACAGCGATTGTTGAGCATGAGTGCGAGGTACAAACGGGTGGCTGACAGTAGACGCGTGCCAGGTCCGGACCTGTGTGTGGGTGAATGGGTGTGGTTAGCGACTAAAAACATAAAACTCAAAATTCCATCTTTAAAATTGGGTCCAAGGTTTATTGGGCCTTTTAAGATTGCTGCCATCATTAACCCAGTTGCTTATCAGTTGGAACTTCCTGCGGTATACAAGATACACAACGTGTTTCACAGGGCTTTATTGAAAAAGGTGGTAGGCTCTGTGGACACGACGCCGATGCCACCTCCGGTCATGGTGGATGGCGATTTAGAGTTTGAGGTCTCCAAGGTAGCGGACTCTCGAGTAGTGCGCCGTACTCTTCAGTATTTGGTACACTGACGGGGGTATGGTCCGGAGGAGAGGTCTTGGGTACCAGCCTCGGACATACATGCGGATCGGCTGGTCAGTTCTTTTCACCGTCGTCATCTGGACAAGCCGGGTCCTATGAGTCTTGAGGGCCCTGGGGTCCCTCGTAGAAGACGGGGTACTGTCATGTCGGACGCTATTCACACCACAGCGTCCGGCAGGCAGAGGTAGTTCCACCTCCGTCCACTATAGCCTCAGTGGCGCCGGCTTGATTTTCTCAGGCTATCGGGGGTTAATCTAGCTGGAGTTCAGGTTGGATGTTTGGTCACGCCCACGGTCTTTAAATAGTCGTGCTGGCCTATGGGCGTGGCCGATTATAGCTTGTGTTTCATACCAAGTGGTTCCGGTCTGGAGTGGAGGTGTTGGAGAGAGAGAGATTCGTATCTGGTGGCGTATGATCCGTTGTTACCTTTTCACCTTCCCATATTTGTGTTTTGTTGTGCCCTGTTCACATTACTGTATAGTCCTGTGTGTATGCGGCGCGGTGCAGTTTAAGTTCTCCCTGTCTGTCATTATTGTGTGGGACTTTGGTGGTTTGTCTCCTTTGGAGGGTTAAGCTTAGGGCTGAGCAGGAGATAAGGAAAGGTTGGAGGCTCAGGCATTTGCACCATCAGCAAAAACCGGGGGTTGAGGGTCAGACAGGGTTTCCCGTAGTTAAAGGGACACCACAGGGGCCCCGGGTATTTCAGCCTTAGTTGACCTAAGCACCGCGTGACAGTTTCTAGTCCATTAAGAAATTGTTGCCTGTGCTCATTGCACTTTTCCTGTTAGGCTACCACCCACATAGATATACATCTGTATACCGTATATACTCGAATATAAGCCGAGTTTTTCAGCCCCCTTTTTGGGCTGAAAAAGACCCCCCTCGGTTTATATTCGAGTCACGGTTGTGACTTACATTTTACCGATGCAGGGAGGAGGTCCCCGTGGTCCCCGGTATATGTCCGCGGTCCCCTGCAGCCTGTCAGTGTCCCGGCGGGTGATGATAGGGCCGGCGGCTGGCGTTGTCAGCGGGACAAGTGCTGGTGTCCTGAGCTGGCGGGGACACTGGCGCGTTATGGGGGGTCACATACCGGTGTCACCGCTGGCTCAGGCCCCCGGCACTTGCAATAGTCACCTGTCCGCGTTCCAAGTCGCTGCGCGCCGGTCTCCTGTCTTCCGTCTTCTGGCAGTGACGTACAGGTCAGGGGGCGCGATGACGTAGATAGTACGCGCCCGCTGCCTGAGTCACTGAAGTGCCGGCAACGCTGAGAAGCAGCTGAGGTGAGTATATAGTGTTTTGTTTTTTTTTTTATTCCAGCAGCAGCAACATGATAGGATTACCGGTAATCCTATCACTTGGGCAATAAATTACCGTATCATGCATTGGGGCCACCATTATTCACTGTGCAGCATTATATGGGGCAAACCATATGTTATCCAGCGTTATATGAGCCACCATTATACACTCTGCAGCATTATATGGGGCAAACCATATGTTATGCAGCGTTATATGAGCCACCATTATACACTCTGCAGCATTATATGGGGCATACCGTATGTTATGCAGCGTTATATGAGCCACCATTATTCACTGTGCAGCATTATATGGGGCATACCGTATGTTATGCAGCGTTATATGAGCCACCATTATACACTCTGCAGCATTATATGGGGCATACCGTATGTTATGCAGCGTTATATGAGCCACCATTATACACTCTGCAGCATTATATGGGGCATACCGTATTTTATGCAGCGTTATATGAGCCACCATTATACACTCTGCAGCATTATATGGGGCATACCGTATGTTATGCAGCGTTATATGAGCCACCATTATACACTCTGCAGCATTATATGGGGCATACCGTATGTTATGCAGCGTTATATGAGCCACCATTATACACTCTGCAGCATTATATGGGGCATACCGTATTTTATGCAGCGTTATATGAGCCACCATTATACACTCTGCAGCATTATATGGGGCATACCGTATGTTATGCAGCGTTATATGAGCCACCATTATACACTCTGCAGCATTATATGGGGCATACCGTATGTTATGCAGCGTTATATGAGCCACCATTATACACTCTGCAGCATTATGTGGGGCATACCGTATGTTATGCAGCGTTATATGAGCCACCATTATTCACTGTGCAGCATTATTTGTACGGAGCATCTTTTTTTATCCCGTTAGAAATGGATCCCAGTACTTCAAATCCTGGACCAAAACAAAAACGCAGGTCGTACGAAGCTGGTTTCAAACTTAAGGTTGTGTCAAGAGCAGAAGAAAGCAATAACAGTATTGCAAGTAGGGAATTTTGTGTTAACGAAAAACAAGTGAGGGAGTGGCGGAAAATGAAAGCGGACTTGGAAAAGACTCCAAAGGCAAAAAAAGCTCAACGTGGTTTGAAGGTGTCGTATGGGGCTCTAGAGACTGAATTGCATAAATGGGTTATGGAGTGTCGTCAAAATGGCTACTGCGTAACACGCATGGGAATTCGCTTACGTGCCCTTCAAATGGCTAAAGAAGATCAATTGAAAGCACCAGGAATTGAAAAATTTGTTGCCTCAGCAAGATGGTGTACCCGTTTCATGAATAGATTTGGCCTATGTTTGCGGCAAAGAACAAAGATTTCACAGAAGTTGCCAAAAGACCTTGATGAAAAAGTGATGTCATTCCATTCATTCATCATAAAACAAAGAAGGATCCATAACTATGACCTGGGAGATATTGGAAATATGGATGAAACACCTATGACTTTTGATCTTCCCAGCAACAGAACTGTGGCAAATATGGGAGAAAAAACTATTCTACTCAGAACCACAGGAAACGAAAAAAATCATTTCACAGTCGTTCTTTCTTGTTTGGCTAATGGAACTAAGCTGCGGCCTGTCATTATTTTTAAAAGAAAGACCCTGCCTAAAAAGGTCCAATTCCCAGCACGAATTACAGTGCGCGCTCATATTAAAGGCTGGATGGATGAAGATGGAACAAAAAAATGGCTGGAAGAAATTTGGAATGGACGACCAGGAACAGCCTTAAAGAAAAAACCATCATTGCTAGTTTGGGATATGTTCAGAGCCCACACATGTGATGACATCAAAAAATTGGCAAAGTCTTCTCAAGTTACTTTGGCGGTTATTCCAGGTGGACTTAAATCTGTATTGCAGCCCCTAGATGTGTGGATGTCATCTGGTCAAGCCCGACTAACAAAACTTGGAAATCTGATGAAGCCGGACATAGAATTAATTGCAAAGTGGGTTCGTGATGCATGGGAAGAGATTCCAGAGGACATGGTGCAACGCGCCTTCAAGAAATGTGGCATTAGTAATGCTATGGATGGCAGTGAAGACAGCGCTTTGTATGAAGACGACAGCAGTGGCGGTGATGACCAACTCAGTGATGATGACGACAATGTCTATGCTGATAACCTCTTACCAGCTGAAGCTGAAGCTCTGTTTGGACATACAGATGATGAGGAATCCAGTGACTTTGAAGGATTTTAACTCTTGTATTTTAGATTGAGCTGAGGTTTTTGTACTTTTAAAGTGATTGCTGTTGCCATATTGGTTTTGTTGACCCTCTTTTGGACTTACAGGGCTTGTTTAATGTTTTTCTTTTAAATAAATATTCAAAAACATTTAACCTACTGATGTCTCAATTAATTTTACTTTTATTCTTATCTATTTTTATTTTTGAAATTTACCAGTATCTTTGGCAATTTCGAGTCAATAAGTTTCCCAGGTTTTTGTGGCAAAATTAGGGGGGTCGGCTTATACTCGGATCGGCTTATACTCGAGTATATACGGTAGATAAATAATTATGTTGAATTATTGTTTAATATTATGTTTACATGTTCTTATTTGCACTTACATGTGGTATGGTGAATGTAGCCTTTTGTTTACCTTGTATGAAGAAATACAGGCCAGTATATACCACATTATATATTTTGACTGTTGATTTTGAGGAATATTTAATATTATTTATATTGTTTGACCATACAATACAATTTCTTGTGAGAAAAAAGAAATTTTTCTTTGTTTTTATGGTCTAATAAATGTTACAATTTGTATACCTAAAAATCAGCATATGCAGTGTTTTTGTGAGAAGAGCCACAAAATTTTGACAGAAAATGTTTTCCTGGGAAGGGGGGTACTGGGGCCCAGGTTTTATGAACAGCCCCGGGCCCATGGTCCACTTAATCCGCCACTGGTCTCACCATCATAATCACAGATACGCCAGTGACTGCCATGCTGTCCTATGGCCTCAATACGCTTCCGTGTGTATTCTGAGGAGCACATACAGCACCCGCTAGCTGTAACGGGATTCACTACCTCACACACTTTTGATTCTTTTACTATTGATATAGTTGAAAAACATTTTGGGATTAGTCTCACTCTCCTTAGCAATGTGCTTCTCTGTTTCCTTTTTGGCAGCTTTAATTAGTTTTTTAGATAAGGAATTTTTCTCCCTATTGCTTTTTAGAGCTTCAACGGTGCCATCCTGCTTTTAGCAGTTTAAATGCTTTCTTTTTACTGTTAATTGCCCCTCTTACTACTTTGTTTAGCCACATTGGGTTTTTCCTATTTCTTTTCCTTTTATTCACACAAGGTATAAACCACTTACAGTGCCTATTAAGGATGTTCTTAAACATTTCCCATTTATTATCTGTATTCTTATTTCTGAGGACATTGTCCCAGTCAACCAGATTAAGGGCATCTCTAAGCTGGTCAAACTTTGCCTTCCTAAAGTTCAGTGTTTTTGTGACTCCCTGACATGTCCCCCTAGCGAAAGACAAGTGAAACTGTACAATATTGTGGTCGCTATTTCCTTGATGCCCAACGACCTGTAGATTTGTTATTCTGTCAGGTCTATTAGATAGTATTAGGTCTAAAAGTGCTGCTCCTCTGGTTGGCTTCTGCACCAATTGTGAAAGATAATTTATTTTGGTTATTAGCAGAAGCCTGTTGCCTTTATGGGTTTCGCAGGTCTCTGTTTCCCAGTTAATATCCGGGTAGTTAAACTCCCCCATAACAAGGACCTCATAATGGGTTGCAGCTTCATCTGCCTTAGTAGTAGACTTTCCATGATTTCTGTTATATTTCGAGGTTTGTAACAGACCCCAGTGAGAATTTTGCTACTATTTTTCCCTCCATGTATTTCGACCCATATGGACTCGACATCCTCATTCCCTTCGCTAATGTCTTCCCTTAAAGTGGAGTTTAGACAAGACTTTACCTACAGACAAACCTCTCCTCCTCTCCGATTTTTACGATCCTTTCTAAACAAATTGTAACCCTGTAAGTTAGCTGCCCAGTCATAGCTTTCATCTAACCATGCCTCGGTTATCCCCACTATGTCATAGTTATTACCTGTAGATATTTCTGCTTCTAGCTCTTCCATCTTGTTTGTCAGGCTTCCGGCGTTTGCGAGCATGCAGTTTAGATGATTTTGTTTTGTTCCAATCTCCTCCCTGTGGATTGTTTTCGAAATTTTCTTACCTCCCTTCAGACTATGTTGTCGTGGGTCTTTTTTGCCGCACCTCATATCTTTCATCAGTAGATATAGTAGTAGATAGAGTCTAATTGTTATGATGTTTAGAATGCACACGCAGACAAGAGGAATTCCTCCTCTCCCATCTCTACGTAGGACATGTTCCGATACAGCAGCATGGAGGAAATTATACAGCAGTACTGAGCAGTGTAGCTGTGAATCCAACTCTGGCCTGAGCTAAAATGTTTACCAGAAAGCAGGATCTGCTCTGTTCCTCCACCAATCTCAATAAACTTTATTAGGTGTCTTCTGTCAGTCCTTCCTACCTTGTATTTCAGGGTGTATGAGTTCAGGAGGCAGGTGGATTAGACAAAATGGCTCATAAGTGGAGAAAGAAGCATATTTTTTTGGTAAGATATATTACAAAGTTTCTTATATTCACTTGTACTATGGATGTTTTATAACTTTGTTAAAACAATAGTCACCATTTACATATCAGCCCTGGAACTTGCTCGATGCCTGGTACAGGCGCTGCTTCCGTCGCCCCAGTGTAAATACTACAACTGCCTTTTTATTACAGCGGAATCTGACCTTGATGTCTGTTCCCAGCGTCCGCTGTGTGTACTGTAATTATCAGGTATTCAGAATTACAGATAAACATGTTATAAGGCAGCCAAATACTGAGTGCAACAAATGTCACTGGGGATGGAGTCTGAGACACGATGGTTGGCTGCTGCGACAATATTTGAGTCAATGTTTGCTCATCTTAGTACATACAGCATCCTGCTGCACAACAGCTTACACCTGTTCACACTTGCTTTATTCTGCTAGTCAGTTGTGTTTCTTTGTAGCACATCCACACACGCATGATGGCTCCCACAGTGCCCATTACATATTAATGTAATGATGGCTCCCCACAGTGCCTTCTAAATATGGTGACCCAAAGGGCTCCCCATACAGCATGATGCCTCCACAGTGACCATTAAATATTATGATGGCTCCACAGTACCCACTCACATGATCCCCCCACAGTGCCTCCTAAATATGATGACCCAAAGTGCTCCCCATACAGTATGATGCCACCACAGTGACCATTACATATTATGATGGCCCCCACAGTGCTCATTACATATTGTGATGGCTCCACAGTACACCCACTCACATGATTCCCCCACAGTGCCTTCTTAGGCTAAGTGCACACGTACCGGAACTCTCACGGAAATTACCGCAAGAATTCCGGAATTCCAGGCAGCGGGAAAATCGCATTTTAAAATCCCGCGATTTTCCCACGGAAAAACTAGCATTTTGCAAGCGTAATTAGCTTGCAAAATGCTAGCGTTCTCCAAGCGATCTGTAGCATCGCTGGGAGAACTGATTGACAGATTGGTCACACTTGTCAAATATAGTGTTTGACGAGTGTGACCAACTTTTTACTACTGAGGCCGCCTATGCAGCATCAGTAGTAAAAGATAAAATGTAAAAAAAAAAAAATAGTGTTATTCTTACCCTCCGACGTCCCGCGCATCCGTTTCCAGTAATCCTTTGCGAAAATGCCCGCGATGACGTCAGTTCTCGCGGGATCGCGACGTCTCGCGGTAATTCGCGATGACATCGCGCGAATGACCGCGAGACTTCGCGATCCCGCGAGAACGGACGCCATCGCGGGCATTTTCGCAAAGGACTACTGGGAACGGGAGCGGGAAGAGAAGCGGAAAGACTGCGCGGGACGTCGGAGGGTGAGAATAACAATATTTTTTATTTTTAAATTCTATTTTTTACAGGGGTATGGTACCCAAAGCCCGGAGGACAGTCTCCTCTCATCCGGACCGTGGGTACCATCCGCAATTGTTCTGCTTACTTTCCGCATGTTGTGCACAGCCACATGCGGGAAGTAAGTGGAACAATGCATTCCTATGGGTGCGGGATCGCCGCGATTCCGCAAATTAATGAGCATGCTGCGGTTTTTACCGCGAAGCGATTCCGCCGCGGTAAAAACTGCAGCATTAGCACAGCATTGCTGAATCCCATAGGAATGCATGGGATGCTTATTTTTCGCGTTTTCACGGCAAAATCGCGCGGTTAAAACAGCCGCGGAAACGCGAAAAAAACGCCACGTGTGAACTCAGCCTAAATATGGTGACCCAAAGTGCTCCCGATACAGTATGATGCCACCACAGTGATCATTAAGTATTATGATGGCCCCCACAGTGCTCATTACATATTGTGATGGCTCCACAGTACACACACTTACATGATTCCCCCACAGTGCCTTCTAAGTATGGTGACCCAAAGTGCTCCCCATACAGTATGATGCCCCCACAGTGACCATTACATATTATGATGGCCCCCACAGTGCTCATTACATATTGTGATGGCTCCACAGTACACCCACTCACATGATGCCCCCACAGTGCCTTCTAAATATGGTGACCCAAAGTGCTCCCCATACAGTATGATGCCCCCACAGTGACCAGCACAGTATAGTGCTCCCCCATATACTATAATGCCATAACACTTTCCTGCACAGTATGATGCACCAAAATGGCTCCATAAAAGTATAGTGCCCCCATAGACCTCCAGGCTCCACCACATAGTATTTAGGCTCACTCGATGAGGTGGATCACATCCCTGGTCCTGGTGGAAACAAAGGCTCCAGGTGTCGGAGCAGCAGGCAGGACAGTTACGGGGGAAACAACGACTCAGCATACGCACGAGACTCATGACCAGCAGTATAGATGCCGTGGAATGAAGCAAGGATGAATACAGAGAGGACAAATTAAGGATTAACCAGCTGAGCTGTAGGTGCAGGATCAGGGTTGGAGCACAAATGAAGGAGCACAGCAAACACTGTAAACTAGGATTTTAACCCCTTTACCCCTTGGGTTTTTCCATTTTTGCACTTTTGTTTTTCGCTCCCTTTCTTCCCAGAGCCATAACTTTTTTATTTTTCCGTCAATATGGCCATGTGAGGGCTTGTTTTTTGTGGGACGAGTTATCCTTTTGAACGTCATCATTGGTTTTACTGTATATGTGGTGCCCCTGAGGCTCAGTCGCCACAGAGGTACTGCACCTCCTCCTGAGGTGTGGTACCCACCATCCAGGTAAGTTGGAGGCTCCTGACCACGCTCCAACACCTGCATCCCACACAACAAGGTAGTTCAGCAAAGCCACATTGCGGCTCCCTGCTTTGAACAAGAAACGTGATGGGAGGCGGCTGGAGTTAGAATACTTAAAAGAGTGGGAAGGTTTAGAATTTCAGTGAGTTCGAGGTCAGTCAGTCGGAGAGTCACTCAGAGAGGATTGAGGAAAGGAGATCCCTGGAAGAGGGATGGAGGAAGGAGGTGCTGCAGCAGATCTCAGTGACCAGGGTCTGCTGGCTCGGGAAAGGAAAGAAGGAGAAAGACATTGAACCGAAACCTGATCTTCCATAAGAAGGAAAGACTAGTATGGAACGTAGGAGTAAAAGGGAACAGAGGACGTGGGTTAGAGGAAGAACCCTGCCTAGAAGTTCTAAGCGCAAGGCCGAGGCCCGGTCCCCGAGGTTGTATGGACACTAATCGTTCTACAGCAGACACTGGTGGAGTAGTGGGCTGTAAATGCACTATTCCCATCTAAGACTTGGGGGCACAACAGCAACATTGATAGTGAGCCGGGATTCAGGAGCAAGGAGTCTCCGAAGCAGGTTACAGCTGTGTGCCGTACAAGTAGAGTTCTTGGGAACATCTGTCAGGAGGCACTCCAGTGTAACTCAGTACTGGGAGTACTTCACACTTAAAGGCGCTATAGAGGAGACGTTCAGAAAGGCACATGTTGGCGGAGGGTTGGAATGGAGCATTCCATCTTGCCTGGAGGTTGACTGAGTCCCTGACCCGGAGGACACGGCACGGAGGCAGGCACCTGTGTGTACTACAGACTGTGAGTAAAGCTTTGGAACTGCAAGCCCTGGTGTCCTCCATTCATTCTTGAGCCAGCGCATCCAGCACCGCTACATCTGGCTACCAGCTTCTACACCGCTTGTGCCTCTCCTCTTCCCCTACATCTACACTGCCCTGGGGTACAGCTCCACCTGTGGGGAGCTTCACCATCTTGGCTGCAACACACCACCAGCCCCAGAGGATCTGCATGCAGCGTCAGCTCAACATCTCACTTGCCGAACACCACAGGTGGCGTCACAAACTATTCATTCAAACCATTACATTTCCCCCATTACTTGGGCGCCCAGGGCCACGGACCGGGTCCCCGCTGCTGTGACACATCCCGCTGATACCGGCCCGGTACCGAGTACCTCACAGCCCTGGGAGGGCGACCCATATAGTGTACTGGAAAACGGGAAAAAAATTAAAAGTGCAGTGACATTACCGAAAAATGAATAAATGAATGAAACAAAAAAGACAAACAGCGCGTTCATTTTTTTCATTTGGCTTTTTTTCCAGTGTCTAGAAAAATGTTGCTTGTCTGATTTTTGGAGTTGTTCAAACAATAAATAAACAAAAATAAGACAAAATCTGCATTATTAGTATCTAAACTGCAATGTATCTCTTTTATGTTTGTATGTATGTAATAGACAATGTGGAGCTGATCTTTTACTATTATAACAACTTAGTGGAACTTCCCACCAGCTTCCTAGGATCACCCAGAGACTGACACTTGTATCTGTTATTTTGGTACGGCGAGTTAAATATATCCCATAGTTTTCGGCTCGGACTGATTCTACTTCCCATAGTGCAGATTCCAGAATGTGGGAAAGTGCAGCTATTTGTTTAGTATGTGCAGCTGTCGTGCAATGTGTGTCATAGGGACAGAAGAGAGGAGTGTCCGCCTAAGAAAGTAACCTGCAAGGCTTGTTCTACCACCGGACTGTGGATTTAGACGTAAACTCCGGTAGATAAAAATAAGGCAGAAACTGGAAACAAACTTCAAGAGGTAAGTGAGGTGACCTAGAAGAGACTATGCTGGAGAGAGACACAGACTACTCTACTCTACTCACTCTGTCTATGGCTGGACGAAGCCGGCTATGAAGCATGGTTGGTGGCTATACTTGAGGTCTGGTGGATAAAGTTGGTATCTATAGACGTAATTAAGAGTGAGAATTCTTTGAGTTGGGGGAAAGTTGACCAGACGTGTGAAGGGTCTCCAAATAACTCTGTATTTGTAGAATCTTCATATCTTGATGGAACCAGAACCTGCCAACCTGGAGGTTATACTATGTGCAACAGTGTCTTTGCAATTTGCAGTTACAATTTAATACTATCTGTTACCAGTCATTTTAGATAGAGGGTACAGCCATGGGGTCAATATCTGCCCCTATGATCGTTGCTTTATCTTATATATGGCCACATGTGATTGATGGAAGCAGATATCCATACTTACTGTATCACGTATGTTGCAATACGCAATGAAGCACAGAAATATTGCAAACGGATGTAAACATAAATAAAGATGATCGGCTACAAGTGCATCATTTTACAGAAATGTTTTTCATTATTGAGCAGCAGTAAATGTGGATGTCAGTAAGGAACCTGTCTGTTCGGTAGACTGGGAGATTCTCGTGTTACAATGCTTTATGGTTTTGAAGCTTTGACTATTCAGCAGAGAGCAGCACAGAGGTCCCATGACACATTGTATCCCCACTGTTGAGTGACTGTACAGCAGCAAGCGTGTACTTGTAATGTACCTTCCAACCCCAGCTCTAAAAGAGAAAAAGCCATCAGAAAATGGTAGTGTTTAAAGAGAATATGTCATCAGGTTTTATAATACAAACAGATTTTGTACAAAAGAGAAAAAAAAAAAAGTGATGGCACTCACCATTCTGTCGTGAAAATTCTTTATTAATTAAAAGGCATTGGCATGGGAGGAACAGTGAGTGCCATCACTTTTTTTTTCTCTTTTGTACAAAATCAGATTACATGTTTTCTTTTCAGGATTGAGCACTCTATTATGAATGAGTCACCGTAGGAGGCAAAAACAGAAATACTAGCTAAGTACAGAAAACCAGAGAAGTTGGCAGCTATCGGATTGCAGACCCCTGAACCTAACAACAACAACTAGCAGGCAGTAGCCGTGGGGGGTTCCTACGGTGCCCTAGACCCTTCGATCACAGCCGGAGAACTACATAGCCTAAAGACAGAAAGGGAAATCTAAACTGCCCCAGAGCAGACCCCAAAGCAATAGGCAGCCCCCAACATATAATGACGGTGAAGCAAGATGAAAAAACACTCACACAGATAGAAAGATAGGCTGAGCAAATGATGGGGGCCCAAGCTAACTAAATAGGACAGAATAGAAAAGCTGCTGTCTGCAATCCGCCAAAACCCTCTCAAAAACAAGAGCCAACTGACTGAAAAGGAAAAGACCCTGAAGACGCTAGGCTTCAAAAAGACTATATCAGTACTCAGGTATTATCTGAAGACAGAGCAAAAAGGAATTCAGCTCACCCAGCAGGGAAAGGCAGAAATCCAGAAAAACAAGGCAAAACAAAACCAAAACACAAATGCAAAAAGTAGAGCAGAAAACTTAGCTTTTGAGGAGCAGGAATCAGACTGGTCTCCAAGAATCCCTCAGAGTAATCACCCGCAAGGCAGAAGGGCGTCGGCTGCCTTATATCCAGTCAGCAATCCCAGTCACCCAGTCATCATCATTCTGATCAGGTGCTTTGTAATCAGCCTCACTACCTTCCTTCACCAGAAGAGGGAGTTCATCAGACCTCCATGGTGAAGGGGAAAATGAACTCACAACAGCACCCGTTCTGAGGGTATTTTGGCGGTCGGTCCAGGTGTGTGATTTTCAACTTGAATAGCAGTCATAGAACTGCTTTGGGGTTAAGGAGCAGTGCGGAATCTTCTGTCTCTCTTATGTATTTATAATACACTATTAAATAGGTATCTTAGGCTAGGTTCACATTTGCAGTTGAGTACGCAGCGTATTGTCTGCGACCACAAACGCATGCAAAAATGCATGCATGCGTTTGCGGTTGTGGATTGGCAAGTGCTATTTTCCCAGCAAATTTTTGAATGTACACAAGCCACGTCCAATGGGCGTGCCTATGTAAATTCTTGCATATGCAAACGCAAAGCGTACGCATGTGCTTGCGTATGCATGCGTTCCCATAGACTGTAATGCGTTGTTTAGATGCATTCCATCCTCAAGCGTCCGCATGCGTTTGGAGGTGGCAATTTGCCGCCTCCAAAATTGCAACATGTTGCGTTAGCCGCACCACGCCACACAACCCGAAACGACGCATGCATAGTCAAACGTGGTCGATCGCATGCAAACGCATGTACCTGCATCCACAACGTTAAAGAGAGCAAAACATGACACATGCAGAAACGCTGCGGACACAACCGCAAATGTGAATCCAGCCTTAGACCTAATGTAACTCGTGTATTTGCTGTGAAAATTCATGACAGAATGGCTGGGTATTCCGGTAATTCTTATATTGTAATAAACACCTTATTTAAAAAATGTTCAGATGGTAAAACATTCATAAGGGATTGTACAATCTCATCTGGTGTAGATTTTCAAAGAAAGTACACCAGCCTCATCAAGTCTGCAATATATATTTAATAATCTATTCAGTTTATAATGTGCAGTCTGGTGACAGATAAGATTTGAATTAATCCTCTATGTTAAACATTTAAAGCTATAAATTCATTTTTAATTCTTCATGTCAATATCTATATAAAAATACTGAAATGTTGCAGTTTTCTCCCTGAACACCTATTCATAGTAGATGATGTCACTCCTCACCTCCTCCTCTACAATGACTGACAACACCTCTACATATAGTAGATGACACGGGATCCACCATTCACTATAGGTGATATCACAGCTCACCTCTTCCTCCTCCTCCTGTACAATGACTGATCACACCTCTATATACAGTAGATAACACAGGATCCACCATTTACAATAGGTGATATCACAGCTCACCTCTTCCTCCTGTACAATGATTGATCACACTTCTGTATACAGCAGATAACACAGGATCCACCATTCACAATAGGTGATGTCACAGCTCCTGTCCTCCTCCTGTACAATGACAGATAACACCTCTATATACAGTAGATAACACAAGATCTACCATTCACAATATGTGATGTCACAGCTCAAATACTCCTCCTCCTGTATAATGACTGATAACACATCAACATACAGCAGATAACACAGGATCCACCATTCACAATAGGGGATGTCACAGGTCCCCTCCTCCTCCTGTACAATGACTGATAACACTTCTACATACAGCAGATAACAAAAAAAAACAAAAATTGAGCTTGGTTTGAGTTGGTATTAGTGATGAGCGAGTATACTCCTTGCTCGGGTGTCCTCCGAGGATTTTGGCGTGCTCGGAGATTTAGATTTCCTCATTGTATCTGCATGATTTGCAACTTGTAGACAGGCTGAATACATGTGGGAATTCACTAACAAACAGGCATTCCACACATGTATTCAAGCTGTCTAGCAGTCGCAAATCATGAAGATAAGACGAAAACTAAATCTCCGAGCACGCCAAAATACTCGAAGATCACCCGAGCATGCTCGGGAAAACCCGTGCAACGAGTATACTCGCTCATCACTAGTTGGTATGTAGAGGTCCGGGTGGCAGGCTGGGGCAGAGGCTAGCGTGCTGTGGTATTTAGGTGGTGTGGCTGGTAGGCGGCGGAGGTGTGTTGTACTCACAAGAATGGGGGGTGACCCACTTCTTGACGTCGACAGGCATGAGAGAGGCAGGAATTGTATTCAACAGGTTTGCTTTTATTGGCCGCCCTCACGACGACCAGAACAAAACACGACAGATGTTTCACACTGTTATCCTCCTGCAGACAGGCCTGGGTACCTTTACTTGTACACTTTCTCCTTCAGGAGTACTTCGTGGTTCTATCCGCCGTGGCTGCCCTAGGCCAATCCACCATGGCGTTTCACCTTACAAAGTCCACCAATAATCCAGGTCCTCACAGGCTGTCTCTGCCTGTGACCAATGTCCTATAGGGTCACCCCCCGTGACCGTTTCCACTGTCCAAATTCTCTGAGGGGTCTCCTTTGTGTGACAGACTCTCCTAACCTGTGAGCTCTTCTGGCTGACTGAAGCTTCTGGAAGCTTACCTCAGTATTTATTCAGACAGACCAGGTAGCCCCACCCTCTGTCACCTGACAGTCACCTCTGCCCAATCAGAGTCACCTTGACCTCTGGCAGTTATGTAGCACTCAAATGACAGTAACATAATCACTGCCATCGGCACTCTCCAGTGATCTCTGATGGGCAGACTGCCACATGACACCTGCTGTCAAACTCTCTGTCTCCTATCACAGACAGAACCGTACCCAGCTCAACCTCCCCACATTCTCCCTTCCTTTGCGCATTGTCGTCCTCGACAATTTGCATCCCGAGGATGAACGTGGTGTCAATACCTGACATGGTCGTCACCTGAGTCACACATACTTTCCGTCACACAGACCCTCAGTCACACAAACTTCTGTGTCACACAACTCTTGGTCACACAGACCTCTCTGCGTCACACAAACTCCTGTGTTACACAACTCTTGGTCGCACAGACCTCTCTGCGTCACACAAACTTCTGTGTCACATAACTCTTGGTCACACAGAACCTCTTGTCACACAGTCTTCCCTGCGTCACACAGTCTCCCGGTCGCACAGACCTCTCTGCGTCACACAAACTCCTGTGTCACACAGACTTCTCTTACTCAGGCACCCGGTCCATTTTGCCTTCTGTCTGTCCCGTCGTCCTTTCAGCTTAACATCGTCAGGGTCGGCATATTCCACATACCCGGGACCTGCTGAATACACATTTTCATTTTTCAAATAACATTTCTAACTCACTATACATATTACACATAGCTTCGACATACAATACTTTTTGATGGGTACAACATTTACCCTCTTCTTCGCAACATTCTACTTTAAGTGCCATACTATGCTTAAATTACTCACTAGTTTTGTTACCTATATCTACCAGTATCATTATGCAAAGCATTTTTTTTTTAAATAAAGCATAACATCTTTAAATTTTTAACAAACAAGGACACTAGTGATCCTCCTTCCTTTGAGCAGAGCACTCCCCCCATATGCATCCCCGCTACTCCAAGAGTGGGCACTTATTACCCAATTGAGGACTTTGAACTGTTCCCAGGTAGTGCAACGGCGTACGACAGTCCCCGGCAGTCCATTTAGCAGGATACTCCGGCCCACCTCCTGGTGGCCGATGTTTCGCCAATTAGCAGGGAACTCCACAGCCGTGAAGTCCCTGGGATGCTAAAAATACCTCTGGGCCTCGAGTGTCCTTGATGCCCGAGACACAGGAGTCCTTGTCTCTTTCTATGGAGGCTCATACCCCTCAGGGTAGGTGATGACCGCTACCGTATAGTAGCCACAAAGGCAGTATTCTTTGTAATAGGAGACCGGGTCTCCCTCCCGCAGAGCCCGTCCATGTCCGATGGGGGTCACATTGAGGTAGTCTTTGTGGCTAGTGGCGAGGTCCCAGATGAACCCGTAGTCTTTAGCGGTGTTAGCATGTACAAGCCGCCCATATGATTGAGGGGTAGTCATGGCTGCCTCTCCTTTCTCGTGTAGCAGTGCCCACACCTCCCACTCTTTGGCCCCCTTCTGTTCATTAATCTCCGCAACCCAGGTGGAGGGTCCGGCGTAGGCCACAGAGTCCAGTGGGCGGGCCGCAGTCGGGGCCAAGAATGGGGCAGAGGCGGCCGCGGACATTGGGGAGCAGGCCGCACCCAGAGTCACGGAAGGGACAGAGGCGGCCACAGGCATCAGCGGGTAGGCCGCGGAGCAGGCCGCAGCAGGGATCAAGGCAGCCGCGAGCTCCGGCAAGAAGGCCGCAGCAGGGGCCACGGATGGAGCAGCAGCAGCCGCGGATGCCGGTGAGTAGGCCGCGGTGGTCTGGGGCGGGGCCGGGGTCGCTGAAGAACGAGAGGTCAGGCGAGGCGGCCGGGGGCCGGTATCTCGTACACGGGGCATGGGGGCGGGATCTGCCTGCAGTGCCGCCAGCTGAGCCGGAGTAACGCTCACCTTCCCCGGCACCCGACAGTCGATCCCACAGCTCCTTCAGCAGCAGATGTTCTTCACCCCGCCGTCCGGCAGGGCCAGCCTCCAGGCCCGATGACTCTGCATGGATGGTAGGCAACAGCTCCTCTAGCAGCTGTTCCTGGTAGTCCAAGGTGGCTGCAAACTCCTGTGCTTCTTTTTGGTGCCAAATTGCCACAGCCATTTTTAACAAGGCCTTTTTCGCTCCAGATCCACCTGCAGAAATCCAGCAATTCACAGTCCAATTTTTGTAATCCACAGGGAAAAATAAAATCTTCAACCCACACAGCTTAGGGTCCTTTGATTCTTCTGGCGCAGGCTTACTGCTGAAGATGTTGTATTTGCGGTGATGGCTCCTGCCGACTACGCCAAATGTAGAGGTCCGGGTGGCAGGCTGGGGCGGAGGGTAGCGTGCTGTGGTATTTAGGTGGTGTGGCTGGTAGGCAGCGGAGGTGTGCTGTACTCACAGGAATGGGGGGTGACCCACTTCTTGACATCGACAGGCACGAGACAGAGGCAGGAATTTTATTCAACAGGCTTGCTTTTATTGGCCGCCCTCACGACGACCAGAACAAAACACAACAGATGTTTCACACTGTTATCCTCCTGCAGACAGGCCCGAGTACCTTCACTTGTACACTTTCTCCGTCAGGCGTACTTCGTGGCTCTATCTGCCGTGGCTGCCCTAGGCCAATCCAACACGGCGTTTCACCTTACAAAGTCCACCAATAATACAGGTCCTCACAGGCCGTCTCTGCCTGTGACCAATGTCCTATAGGGTCACCCCCTCGTGACCGTTTCCACTGTCCAAAGTCTCTGAGGGGTCTCCTTTGTGTGACAAACTCTCCTAACCTGTGAGCTCCCCTGGCTGACTGAAGCTTCTGGAAGCTTACCTCAGTATTTATTCAGACAGACCAGGTAGCCCCACCCTCTGTCACCTGACAGTCACCTCTGCCCAATCAGAGTCACCTTGACCTCTGGCAGTTATGTAACACTCAAATGACAGTTACATAATCACTGCCATCGGCGCTCTCCAGTGACCTCTGATGGGCAGACTGCCACATGACACCTGCTGTCAAACTCTGTCTCCTATCACAGACAGAACCGTACCCAGCTCAACCTCCCCACAGGCAGGGCCAGACTGGGACTAAAATTCAGCCCTGGCATTTGAAGTTACACAGGCCCACTAGTCACATGGTGACTATATAATATCTTTGTACACTTGTAGTTTACAAGAAGTGAGGAGATTAACACGACTATATAACATGTAGTCATAGCTGTGCTCAGTATTTCAGCTCAGTCCTATTTATTGCTTTTAGGTACAGTACTCCTCCCAAAGCTCTGTCCCCTTTTGTATGCATGATTCCAGAATTCCTGGCAGAACTGCTCTCTATTGGGCAACCAGACCCCCTGGTCATAGCTGCCCCTATCATACCTCCCAACTTTTGAAGAAGGGAAAGACGGACAAAGACTGCGCCGCTACAAATTTTTGAGCCACACCCATTTCACAACTAGTCACACCCATGTCCACACCTAATCGCACCCATTTAGCACTGCTGATCACACTGACTGGTACTGAGAGCACAGTGGCTGGCATTATGGGCACACTGACTGGCACTAAGGAAGAGAGAAAACAGAGAGAGAGAGAAAAAAGAAAACAGAGAGAGCGAGAAGGAAAGGGGAAAGAATGAAAGAACAGAGAGAGAAAGAAAGAACAGTGAGAGAAAGAAAGAAAGATTAGAGAGAGAAAGAAAGAACAGAGAGAGAAAGAAAAAGAGAGAAAGAAATAAAGAAAGATTCTATAAAGATACTATAGCAGCCCGGCTCCCATTGTAGTGCCCACCTGAGCATCCCGGTGCAGGACCTATCATGATCCGCTCACATGGCCGACATCCCCGATTCCAAGGCGATCCTGCTGTCTGTGCTGTCGGAGGAGGACACGGTGATGGATGTGAAGCATTCCTGGTTCCGTCACAATCTCCTCAAGAAATTATCTCATTTCCGGTCAGCTTCCAGCACATCACTTCAGGTGGAACGTCATGTGTGTGTTTTAAAATGCTCCTCGGGACTCCGCCGTGTACTCCTGTGTCCGTGGGAAAAGCCCGCTTTGTATGCTTTGTACACACTTGGCTCCTCTCCGTACATCCCGTACACATATGGCTCCACTCCATACACACACGGCTCCACTCTGTCCACCTCGTACACGCGCGGCTCCTCTCCGTACACCTCGTACACGCGCGGCTCCTCTCCGTACACCTCATACACACACGGCTCCTCTCCGTACACCTCGTATACGTGCGGCTCCTCTCCGTACACCTCGTACACGCGCGGCTCCTCTCCGTACACCTCTAAGGGTGGTTTCACATTAGCGCTTTTTAAGCGCACGCTCGGTCGGGGGTAGCTCCGCCCCCGAGCCGGCTCTCTGCCCGGCGTGCCCGCCCCTTGCTTGTATCGCCGCCTCCTAGCGCACAGCGGCGCCTGCGATCGGCGCACCCTATCTTTAGCATAGGGTGCGCAGATCGTGTGCAGGCTGTGCGCTAGTTGCGCTTTGACCTGCGCTGTGCACTTTTGACGGTGCGCCGTGCGCGCCAAAATCCGAAAAGTTTGATTTTGGCGCGCACGGCGCACCGTCAAAAGTGCGCAGCGCAGGTCAAAGCGCAACTAGCGCACGACCTGCGCACGATCTGCGCACCCTATGCTAAAGATAGGGTGCGCCGATCGCAGGCGCCGCTGTGCGCTAGGAGGCGGCGATACAAGCAAGGGGCGGGCGCGCCGGGCAGAGAGCCGGCTTGGGGGCGGAGCTACCCCCGGCCGTGCGTGCGCTTAAAAAGCGCTAATGTGAAACCACCCTTACACACACGGCTCCGCTCCGTACACCTCGTACACGCGGCTCCGCTCCGTACACCTCGTACACACACGGCTCCGCTCCGTACACCTCGTACACACGGCTCCGCTCCGTACACCTCGTACACATGGCTCCGCTCCGTACACCTCGTACACACGGCTCCGCTCCGTACACCTCATACACACACAGCTCTGCTACATCCACACTGTAAATCCTGACCCCACACATACTTACCTCAACCAGCACCATGACAACAGCAAAGCAGAGTCTTGCAGACGGTAGAGGCAAGGCTGAGCGCACAGGACCTGTGATGAGGTCACAGGAGGGGCGGAGTCAGGGGTGACATGATCGGGGGTCTGGACAAAGGCTCCTGATCATGTGACCCCCTGACTCCTCCCCTCCTGTGACCTCATCACAGGTCCTGTGAACAGAGCGAGCAGGCAAGCGAGTGCGACACTTTGAGTGGCTGCAGGGGGGAGGGGGTCTCATCTCATGCTAAGGCGAGGATGGGGTGCGAGGGGGGGCGTGGCGGCTTATCTCCCTGCAGTGCGGGAGGAACTTGAAACTATCACCGCCATGCCCGCAGAGGGCCAGCGGCAGGAGCAACAGTGGCCGCAGCAGCTGGCAAGCGGCCCACGTGACAGCGGCCCAGCGGGAAAATGCCCGGTTGGTTATATTGCCAATCCGGGCCTGCCCACAGGTATACATGCAGCATGTAAACGCATGTTCACATTGGCCATGAAGCATACAAAACCTACAAAAGGCAAAATGAGAAAAACCCTGCTGTAATTAAATAAATAAAAAGCAAAAGTGCATCTAAATAATTCAGAGTTCTTAGTAATACTGTATTCTATCAATTATAGCATAAAAGTCGTCCCACCACGACAAGGTGACTCTGTGATCGGAGTGGTCCTACACTGTCTAATATTAAAAACCTTATCATGTGTCAAAGTTGACGTCAGTGTGTGAATAAGGGCAGACAAAAGGACCGGGTCCCAACCACTAGGACACAAGTCAGGGGAAGCCTTTAAATACAATTTCCAGCTCAAGAGAGGGAGGCCACACCGCAGCTTGCACAGAATGCAAAAATACAAAGAAAAAGACAAAAAAATTGAGCTTGGTTTGAGTTGGTACACATGCAGCATAAAAAACGCAAGTTCACATTGGCCATGAAACATACAAAACCGCATACAAGCATACAGCAGATAGCACAGAATCCACCATTCACAATAGGTTATGTCACAAGTCCCCTCCTCCTCCAGTACAATGACTGGTAACACCACGACATACAGCAAATAACACAGAATCCACCATTAACAATAGGTGATGTCACAGCTCACCTCCTTCTCCTGTATAATGACTGATAACACCTCTATATACAGTAGGTATTACAGGATCCATCATTCACAATAGGTGATGTCACAGCTCACCTCCTCCTGTACAATGACTGATAACACCTCTATGTACAGTAGATAACACAGGTTCCATCATTCACAATAGGTGATGTCACAGCTCACCTCCTCCTGTACAATGACTGATAACACCTCTATGTACAGTAGATAACACAGGATCCATCATTCACAATAGTTGATGTCACAGATCACCTCCTCCTCCTGTAAAATGACTGATAACACCTCCACATACAGCAGATAACACAAGATCCACTCTTCAGAATAGGTGATGTCACAGCTCACCTCCTCCTCCTGTATAATGACCGATAACACCTCTATATACAGTAGGTATTACAGGATCCATCCAGAGGCGTATCTAGGCTTTCTGGCACCCGGGGCAAGAATTCGGTTCGGCGCCCCCCCCCCCAAGTACATATGCGACTTGCACACTTAGCCATGTACCCACGAGCTGCTCCTCCTAATGCTCTCAATGTTCAGTAAAAAACTGAGAGAAGCAGGAAGAGAAGCTCGTTGTCACAGGACCATAACTGAGAAAATCGCATATGAGTGAAGTGTCCATGTGATGACTACTGGAACCTGCAGAGCTGAATCCTGACATTGCTGCTTCTGAATTCTCACAACGAATGCACTGCACACTTTTAGGATTCTCCCTTGCTGATGTACCGTCATGTCAGCACAAGTATGTGATTTATATACTTCTGGCCACATTCCGACTAGACGTGCCCGGCCTCGCTCCGTTCATTTTCGTTGAGTGAGGCCACACATGTCTAGTCAGCATGTGACCTCATGTATGTAAATTTCCGGCACGAGAGAATCCTGACAGCGTTCAGTGAGCACTGTGAGAATTCAGACGTCTGCAGTCACATAGAATGACTGCAGACTCCGACAACCCCTTTAATGTTCCTAACAAATAAAAACATGAGAATTAGTCAGTATCACAAATAACATTTACATCCAGGTACCTTATAGATGACGTCGTCTCTAGAGTCAGTCACCTTTTCTTCCAGACCCCATGATGAGTTTTCTCATCCACATCTCATCTCTGCAGACTTCCATCTTCTCCGGTCTTCTGCAACAAATCTCCACACGACGCCCTTAAAGATAGAAGTGTCATTATAATGCCCCTAAATAAAAATATCTGCAATATACTGTCTCCTCACACTATTCCCCTCCCTCCTCATACGGTCTCCTCTATCATCCCACCTGTTCACCATACTGTCTCCTCATATATTTACCCCCTCACTCTCTATACTGTCTGCTCACACATACCCCCGACTCCCCATACAGTGTCTGCACACATACATTAACCCATTCGCTCCCCATACTGTCTGCACCAATCCCCCATACTGTTTCCTCATACATACTCTTTATTTTGTGTCCTCAAATCTCCCCACACATTAAATCCCCCCATCCCCATTCCAAATCCCCCCCACACATAAAATAACCCCCCATCCCCACTCCAAATCCCCCCACACATTAACCCAATCCCCATTCATTAACCCCCATCAGCACTCCAAATACCACCACACATTAACCCCAACCCCACTCATTAACGCCCCCATACATTAACCCCATCCCCATTCATTAACCCCCGCACACATTAACCCAATCCCCATTCATTAACCCCATCACCACTCCAAATCCCCCCACACATTAAATAACCATCTGCACTCCAAATACCCCCACACATTGACCCCATCCCCATTCATTAACCCCCACACACATTAACCCCCATCCCCACTCATTAACGCCCCCACACATTAATCCCCATCCCCACTCATTAACCCCTGCACACATTAACCCAATCCCCACTCATTAACCCCCATCACATTAAATAACCCCCATCTCCACTCCAAATCCCCCCACACATTAACACCATGGCATCCCCACTCATTAACCCCCACACACATTAACCCCCATCCCCACTCATTAACCCCCATCCCCACTCCAAATACCCCCACACATTAACCCCCATCCCCATTCATTAACCCCCACACACATTAACCCCCATCCCCACTCATTAACGCCCCCACACATTAATCCCCATCCCCATTCATTAACCCCCACACACATTAACCCAATCCCCACTCATTAACCCCCATCACATTAAATAACCCCCATCTCCACTCCAAATCCCCCCACACATTAACACCATGGCATCCCCACTCATTAACCCCCACACACATTAACCCCCATCCCCACTCATTAACCCCCATCCCCACACTAAATACCCCCACACATTAACCGCCATCCCCTCTACAAATCCCCCCCATCTCCACTCATTAACTCCCCATCTCCCATCTTCGGTGGTTCTTCAGCTCCACAGAGGAGCACACTTACCACCAGCGTTTGCTTTGGGCGCCGGGGAGTGACGTCAGCAGCGTGATCACATGACCTGATCACGCTGCTGACGTCGCTCTGGCTCGGCGGTCAGAGCTTCAACAGAGCTTCAATTGTACAGGCGTCTGTATAGACGCCAGTACAATTGCTCCCTGGGAGCCGGCACGGCCTCCTTCTCTTCACCGGCTGTCAGCTTGACAGCCGTCACAGAGAACCGCCGACTCTCAGGCGGGGGGCGGCAGAACGCAGCCGCCAGGGAGGACACTGCGGACCGCTGCATTAGGCGGCCCGACTGCGCCCCCCTGCTGGCTGCGCCCGGGGCAACTGCCCCGGCTGCCCCCCCTAGATACGCCACTGGATCCATCATTCACAATAGGTGATGTCACAGCTCACCTCATCCTCCTGGTCTATGTGGCTGCTGTATACCTCTATGTACTATTAGTATAAGCTCAGGAAAGATGATGACTCCCATTAACATGTAAAGAAAATAATATAAAAAAATCTCCAAGCAGAAGATCCATCTATTGATATGGCATAAAGCCAACAATGATGGCCATCCGTTCCAGGATTATCTTCTGCTCCTGTACGGCCCTGTAATGATTACATTGATGATATTTGGGTTTCTCATGGTTTCGCCTCTCAGTAGGTGACAGTCCATAATGCAACAGATAATAACACTCCTCAACCTACTGTATATTACGTATTTGCAGTTGTACTTTTTTCCACAAGTCCCTTAACACCGCATGTTACACAATTGTTCGGCTTGCGATGCTGTACAATCGTCTGGTCCATTTTGAGATCATAATTGACATATAGATGTTTCTCATTTCATTCCGCGGCTGCAAATAATATCTGCATGTGGTGTGCGCGGCAAAGCACATGTTCTCTGTTAGCAGCCACATCAGTGAACTAATGTCTCTCTATGCATTTGTAGATGTGAGACAGGATGCAATACCCAGTGTATGAAAGGAACACTCAACCTAGAAATAAATGATTAAAGAAGAAATATGATCGTCCTCACTGTCTTAGGGAAGAGTCAGACGCTCGTATAACTCAGATGAGGATCGCAACGCAATGCTCGGACTGGCCGGCAGCGCTCTCTACTTAAGCACTTAAGCAAGACGGCATGTATTTCTATGCAGCTATCCTGCTCGGGAGAGCCACCAGCCAGTCCAAGCATTGTGTTGCGATCCCCATATCAGTTATTCGACCATCTGACTCTTAGTCTGCAGCATTTTCTGCATGATTATGCAATGGTTAGTTGTGTAGAAATCCTGCAGAGGACAAAAGGATTCATCTGCTCATCAGTTTCATTTGCTGCTGCTGATTTAATAAAAGGGGTGATCTCTTGCCCTATTACAGACAGGGCTGAGGGGAGAGGCTCCTGCTGCAGTCAGTTGTCTTACAGCCACACACACAAGGCAGGGAGGCTGGACATAGCTGAGCTCTTTAGTCTCAGAGATTTCTTTATACATTTCTCAGTTTTACTGTCAAAGGAGGGGATTAAAGGAAGAAATATCAGGGTTTTTTGTTGTTACTTTTTAATGCATTTTCTGTGTTTAACGCTGCTTTATTTGTTATAGTTGTTAAGTAAAATAAATAATTTATTACAAACAGGGCAGAGGGGGGAGGCTCCTGCTGCAGCCAGTTGTCTTACAGCCTCACACAGAGCAGGGAGGAAGTACATAGATGAGCTCCTGAATATCACAGAGGAAACTTCTTTATATGTTTCTCAAATTAAATGTAAAAGGAGGGGATTAAAGAAAGAATTTTCAGGGATTTATTTTTTTTTACTTTTTAAAGCAGTTTCTGTGTTTCGTGCTGCTATATTTCTTATAATTGTTAAGGGAAATAAATCAGTGAAAACAGATGAATGATTAATCACAAGAAAATTTCTAAGCCTTCGGCTGACAGAATGAAAGTGGAGCAGCATTAAGTGATCCGATTCTTAATGATTGATGAAGTAATTGGCAGCGGTTGTCACATACACTGTAGCAAACGCTTCATCCATTCTCCGGTGGTTTTTCCAGTATTTATAGAGTTAAGCCATCAAGGGTCTGCTGTCCTTCAGCCACACACTAATCCTCAAGTTTCTCATTTTATTCCTACCACTGTCTTGGCCGCATTATCCATCCCTCCCTCTCCAAGTGTTCCAGAACTGCTCCAGGCTCGAGTCCTCATTGTAGCCGCCGGCCCAAATTTGCGTTTCTAGTCTGCGAGTCCTCACGACAATCTACTATTTATAGGAGACATGGCAGGAAATCTGAGCTCTGTGGTAGCAAGAACTCATAGAAAAAGCCAGAGAGTCTCCAATAGTGTTGAGCATTCCGATACCGCAAGTATCGGGTATCGGCCGATACTTGCTGTATCGGAATTCCGATACCGACTTCCGATATTTTTTCAATATCGGAATTCGGCATCGGAATCGGAAGTTCAGTTGATTGACGGCCTGACGTCATCATGATGCGCGGTGTGTGCGCATCATGATGCGCCGTCATTTCGGGCCTTCCGGGGGTCTCTGCCGGCCTGCCGGGGGGCTGTGCCGGCCTGCCGGGGGGCTGTGTGGACTGCCCAGGGTCTGTACCGGCCTGCCGGGGGGCTGTGCCGGCCTGCCGGTGGTCTGTGCACCCTGTGGGGGTCTGTACCGGCCTGCCGGGGGGCTGTGCCGGCCTGCCGGGGGGCTGTGCTGATGTCCGGGGGTCTGTGCAAGCATCGTCCGATGGGACTACAAGTCCCATCGGGCGATGCCTGCTACCATGACAGTGATTGACACATTAGCCAATAATGGGACAGTAGTAGTCCCATCATCCGGCTAATGTGTTAAATGTTAAAAAAAAAAAAAATACTACATACATACTACATGCATACTACATGCATGCTACATACATACTACATGCTACATACATACTACATATATACTACATACATACTACATACATGCTACATACATGCTACATACATACTACATGCTACATACATACTACATATATACTACATACATACTACATACATGCTACATACATACTACATGCATGCTACATACATACTACATGCTACATACATACTACATGCATGCTACATACATACTACATATATACTACATACATACTACATACATGCTACATACATACTGCATGCTACATACATACTACATACATACTACATACATACTACATGCATGCTACATACATACTACATATATACTACATGCATGCTACATACATACTACATGCTACATACATACTACATATATACTACATACATACTGCATGCTACATACATACTACATACATACTACATACATACTACATGCATGCTACATACATACTACATGCATGCTACATACATACTACATGCATGCTACATACATACTACATGCATGCTACATACATACTACATGCTACATACATACCACATACATACTACATACTACATATATACTACATGCATGCTACATACATACTACATGCTACATACATACCACATATATACTACATACATACAATACATTCATACAATACATACATAGACATACAGTACATATAACATAGAGTAACATACTTACCAATACTTGTCACATTGTTCCCCGAAGCCATTGTCTTTTCCGGAATAAATATTAACATAACAAACCACAAAAATACTCACCCACGATCCGAAGCAGTCCACGAGTGTGTCCCATGACGATCTTGGGTAGAGAACTGCAGCATCAGATGATGCTGCCGTTCTCTACGGGCTGCAGGAATCCAATGACGGAAGGTAGGTATCCTTCCGCACTGTATTCCTCCGCCACTTAAAAAAAAAAAAGTCCCTAGTCTCACTTTATGCCATTGCTGCGTGGGAATTTCCCACACAGCAATGGCATAAAGTGAGACTAGGGACTTTTTTTTTTTAAGTGGCGGAGGAATACAGTGCGGAAGGATACCTACCTTCCGTCATTGGATTCCTGCAGCCCGTAGAGAACGGCAGCAACAGCTGATGCTGCCGTTCTCTACCCAAGATCGTCGTGGGACACACTCGTGGACTGCTTCGGATCGTGGGTGAGTATTTTTGTGGTTTGTTATGTTAATATTTATTCCGGAAAAGACAATGGCTTCGGGGAACAATGTGACAAGTATTGGTAAGTATGTTACTCTATGTTATATGTACTGTATGTCTATGTATGTATTGTATGAATGTATTGTATGTATGTAGTATATATGTGGTATGTATGTAGCATGTAGTATGTATGTAGTATGTATGTAGCATGCATGTAGCATGCAGTATGTATGTAGCATGCATGTAGTATATATGTAGTATGTATGTAGCATGTAGTATATATGTAGTATGTATGTGGTATGTATGTAGCATGTAGTATGTATGTAGCATGCATGTAGTATGTATGTAGCATGCATGTAGTATATATGTAGTATGTATGTAGCATGTAGTATGTAGCATGCATGTAGTATATATGTAGTATGTATGTAGCATGTAGTATGTATGTAGCATGCATGTAGTATATATGTAGTATGTATGTAGTATATATGTAGTATGTATGTAGCATGTAGTATGTATGTAGCATGCATGTAGTATGTATGTAGTATGTATGTAGTATATATGTAGTATGTATGTAGCATGTAGTATGTATGTAGTATGTATGTAGCATGCATGTAGTATATATGTAGTATGTATGTAGCATGTAGTATGTAGCATGCATGTAGTATATATGTAGTATGTAGCATGTAGTATGTATGTAGCATGCATGTAGTATATATGTGTTATGTATGTAGCATGTAGCATGCATGTAGCATGCATGTAGTATGTATGTAGTATATATGTGGTATGTATGTAGCATGCAGTATGTATGTAGCATGCATGTAGTATATATGTAGTATGTATGTTGCATGTAGTATTTATGTAGTATGAATGTAGCATGTATGTAGTATGTAGTATGAATGTAGCATGTATGTAGTATGCATGTTGTATGTATGTAGCATGTAATTTTTTTTTTTTTTTTTTTTTTTTTTACATTTAACACATTAGCCGGATGATGGGACTACTACTGTCCCATCATTGGCTAATGTGTCAATCACTGTCATGGTAGCAGGCATCGCCCGATGGGACTTGTAGTCCCATCGGACGATGCCTGCACAGACCCCCGGAGCCTGCACAGACCACCGGCAGGCCGGCACAGCCCCCCGGCAGGCCGGCACAGCCCCCCGGAGCCTGCACAGCCCCCCGGCAGGCCGGCACAGCCCCCCGGCAGGCCGGCACAGCCCCCCGGAGCCTGCACAGACCACCGGCAGGCCGGCACAGACCACCGGAGCCTGCACAGACCCCCTGGCAGGCCGGCACAGCCCCCCGAAAGGCCCGTACAGACCCCAGAGAGGCTGTACAAGGGCAGGAAAGGTTTTTTCTTATTCCGATACCGGAAGTCCCATAGACTTGAATGGGACTTCCGGTATCGGAATCGGCGATACCGATACTTTTTTAAAGATCGGCCGATACCATCCGATACGATACTTTGAAGTATCGGACGGTATCGCTCAACTCTAGTCTCCAATATAAGGATCCTAGGAAGAACGCAATGCATTTGTTACATGGACCAGTAAATCAACTATCAAAATATCGCAATAAACCCTGAGCTTGAGGCCACCATTACATATTATTGTGAGTAAAAAACACTGCAAACAACATGGTGAAATAGCATGTCAATAATTCAGGCCAAGTCTACCGGGATGTCCAGAGGTTGTCAGCAGGGCTGCCACTAGGGATTTAGGGGCCCCATACTGGCAACATTTTCGGGGCCCCCTTGAGACTGCCCAGGCTCCACCCCAGCCTCGCCTCCACCCCTTGAACTGTCCCCAGTCCCACCACTCTCTCTTGGAAAAACTCCACTTCTCACCAATCACACATTAAGGGTGTGCACACGCTGCGAATTCTGCTGCAGATCCGCAGCAGTTTTGGCCCTGCGGGTGTACAGTACCATAATATCCTATGGGAAATGGAAACCGCAGTGCAGACGGTGCAGATTTTTCTATGCGGATTTGCTGCGGTTTCTAATCCACAGAAAGAATTGAATGTCAATTCTTTCTGCGGATTCCATTGCGGTTTACCATCTCCTCCATTGTAGAGGTGATAAACTGCAGGGCAAAACCGCAGGCTAATCCGCAGATAAACCGCAGGTCTTTTGACCTGCGGATTTTTCAAAATCCGTGGGGATCAATCCGCAGCAGAATCCGCAGCGTGTGCACACACCCTAACAGTTTCCATCACCAGATCACACATATAGCCAGCAGCTTTTGCTTTGGCCAAAAGATTTTTTAAGTCGCTACCTCGACAAGGTAGACTCTTTTGGCAGAGCCGTACGCTACTCTAACCTATTAAACATTTGTTAAAATATCCAATACAATTCAGGTATATTTTTATGTATTTTTCAATTTTTAAAATGACCAATAATATCACATATAAGGGCAAATACCACTGCACCATGAAAAGACACCATATTGCCACAACATAGTGACTTAAAATACCACATACAAGGAACAAATACTACCACACCATGTCCAGACCATAAATTACCATCACAGTGACCAAATAATATCACATACAAGGGACAAATACCACCGCACAATGTCCAGACCAAATATTACCACCATATGGTGACCAATAATACCACATACAAGGAACAAATACCACCACACCATGACCAGACCACATATTACCACCACACATTGACCAAATAATAGCACATACAAGGAACAAATACCGCCACACCATGGCCGGACAACATATTACCACCATATAGTGACTGAATACTACAATACTGATCAGTAATAAAAAAGCACAATACTAATATCACTATAAGTGCCATTATACACAGAAGATCTGTACTTAGTATGCAGTGTCTGTGTACAGGTAATACAGTGATCACTGGTGACATTGTACACAGGACTGCTGTAAATAGTATACAGTGCATAGTTTCAGTGTATAGGTAACACACTGACTCACCAATGACGTCTCTAGATGAAGTCTTTCATCTTCACCAGCACAGACCGCCGTCACTTCTTCCAGCCAGGGCTTGTCTCTGCAGGAAATAACACAGTTATCTAGAGCACCTCTTGCAGAACACATTACTTATTTTTTTCCCAACTTCTACACTACACCACATTAAGAAAAAAAGATGACATGGTGTCACTCTGCACTGTAACAGGACCACCCCCCATTTAAAACAGTATCCTTAAAAAATAAAATAAATACATCACTGCAGCAATAATATCCCTTAATTAACCCCTACGGTAATAATATCATCCATCCTGGCCCCCGTGTGTCTCATTCCTGCCTCCAGTTATATGTTCTCCCATTCTGGCCCCATATGTTCTCGCATACTGCCCTCATGAGTATCCATTCTGCCCCATATGATCACCCCATCCTGCCCCATCTGTCCCATGATCCTGCCCCATCTGTCTCCATCGTATCCATCCTTCCCCATGATCCTGCACCATCTGTCTCCTTCCTGCCCCATCTGTCTCCACCCTGCCTCATGATCCTGCACCATCTGTCTCCATCCTGCCCCATGGTCCTGCACCATCTGTCTCCATCCTGCCTCATGATCCTGCCCCATCTGTCTCCATCCTGCCCCATGATCCTGCCCCATCTGTCTCCATCCTTCCCCATATTTCTACATCATCTGTCTCCATCCTGCCCCATATTCCTGCTCCATCTGTCTCCATCCGGTACCATGTCTCCATCCTGCCTCCTGTGTCTCCAATCCTGCCCTCTGTGTCTCAAATCCTGCCCCCATGTCTTTCATCCTGCCCCCATGTCTCCAATCCTGCCCCCGTGTCTCTGTAAGAGGGTATGATGTCTCCTATGCCTCCCTTCCCCCTGATTGTCTTCCAGTTCTTAATGTTTACAGACGTGTTTTTATGATTATTGCCTGCGGTACTGCTACATTTGTAATTATGTAGTTAGGTTCAGTTACTTGATCGGCAGAATCCTGACGCTGCTGATAGGGCCCCATACGTCAGTCAGGGCAGTAATGCCCTGATGGCAGCCCTGGTTGTCAGGACTCATGGAAGATTAGGCAAATGTCCTGGGCACATACTGAGTTCTCCAAAAACACTTTTTAAAGGTATATTCCAGGAAAACGGCATGGAAGAGACACAGAGGGGGCATGAAAGAGGTATGGAGGGCATGGAAGAGGCACAGAGGAGGCATGAGAGAGGTGTAGAGGGCACGGAAGAGGCACAGAGAGGACAAAATAAAAGTGTGGAGGGCACGGACTGGGGCTAAAATTCAGCCCTGGCATTTGAAATCACAAAGGCCCATGTTGTCCCCATCTCCAAGCACCAGATGGGATATATTACTATTATTACCCTTGATAAAAAAAAGCAATGATACCTGTGCATTGCTGGGGTAAGTGACAGAGTCAGCGACTTTGTGCTCCATCACAACTCTTAACAGTATGCGTGTCTTGAGACCACAGATTCTGCTAACAACATAGCAGACAAGGCAGCCCACAACCAGACAGGCCATTCTGGCATTTGCCAGAATAGCCAGATCGCCAGTCCGGCCCTGGTGTAGGGCATGGAAGAGGCAAATAGTGGGCATGAAAGAGGTGTGAAGGGCATGGAAGAGGCACAGAGGAGGCATGGAAGAGGCACAGAGGAGGCATGAAAGAGATATGGAGGGCTTTGAAGAGGCACAGGGAGGACAAGATAGAAGTGAGGAGGGCATAGAAGAGGCAAATAGTTGGCATGAAAGAGGTGTGGAGGGGATGGAAGAGGCACAGAGGAGGCATGAAAGAGATATGGAGGGCATGGAAGAGGCAAATAGTGGGCAAGAAAGAGGTGTGAAGGGCAAGGAAAAGGCACAGAGGAGGCATGGCAGAGGCACAGAGGAGGCATGAAAGAGGTGTGGAGGGCAAGGAAGAGGCACAGAGGAGGTATGGCAGAGGCACAGAGGAGGCATGAAAGAGGTGTGGAGGGGATGGAAGAGTCACAGAGGAGGCATGAAAAAAGTTTGTAGGGTATGGAGGAGGAAAAGAAGAGGCACGAACAAGGTCTGGAGGGATTAAGGAGTCACAGAGGAGGCATGAAATGTGAAGAGCATGGAGGAGGCACAGAGGGGGCAAGAGAAGTGTGGAGGGCATGGAAGAGGCAAATAGTGGACATGAAAGAGGTATGGATGGCATGGAAACAGCACAGAGATGGCATGAAAGAGGTGTGGAGCAGGGCATGGAAGAGGCACAGAGGAAACGTGAAAGGTGTGGAGGGCATGAAGAGGCACAGATTAGGTGTGAAAAAGTTATAGAGGGGATGGAAGTGGCACAGAGGAGGCATGAAGGAGCTGTGGGGCGCATTGAGAAATCTCAGAGGTGGCGTGAAAGACGTGTGAAGGACGTGGAAGAGGCACAGAGGAGGCATGAAGCAGGTGTGGGAGCATGGTCAGAGAAGGACATGGCTGTGGGGTTAAGTTTGCATTGGAGATGTAATTGCCAAGTTTAGTGTGAATATGAGATGTCCTAACGATGTCTTCTTGAGGATAATTAGCAATAACCGGAATTGTTCATTCCTTCCACTGGATCAATGCTCCATTATGGTAAATTGAAAAGTTTTGTTGGTATTTCTTTTTTACTTTTTCATTCTTATTGTGTAACTTTGTAAAAACCTTAATGATATCCTGCTCTCCTCGGCAATAAACATAAATGCTTGGTCAGTAGACTTCTAGATAGTAATAGACAGTGAGCTGAAGGGCCATGAAAGCTCCATTATGGATAGATCCAGCCTCTCCAATATACAGTACTTTAGTAATCATTACTGGTGACAACCTATTACTGTCAGATGTTCATGAAAAAAGTGATCATTTCCAGAAGGAGTCTGAGGGTCTTGGTGTGTGGTGGCAGTTATGTGGTGGAAGCTATTGCAGTTGCCCATTTTGCCCTCTATACAATCTGGTCTTGGCTTGCACTGTAAATATAATGTAGTCTTTGTTGGATTTTTCCATTCCAAGGCAAACAACTTTCAAACCCATGACAAGGGAACAAAGAAAGCTGGGAACAATTAATAATACATTCAGCGAGAACGTGACAGGTTCTATTTTTGCGAGGTGCAACCGGAGGTGAGCAGTGAATCCCGTAAGTGTAAAAGTGTCATAACACCTTCAGATTAACGGCTCTCTGTAATTTTAGATCTTATTTTATTTTTATCATCCTTATTTGTATTTATCGAGGTCTAATGTGAACACCAACCTATCCAGGACTAGTACAGGATCTTCAGCCATTGCACCGTCCAAACAGATTCGTAATAATGACCTTCTTGGCAATAGAAACATGTCCTTTATATCTGATAAAGGTTTCTATTAATGGTAGAGTGGATAAAATATATTGTGATATTATAGCTCCAGTGTACCTGCACGCTTCTCCAGTCCCCTGTAGGGTCACCAACTCACTCATTGTCCTGCCACCGTCCCGCACTTCCTCCTCTGGCTGCTGCCCGGGATCTGTGCACCGCTCGCCGATCCCCGGGAACTGTGCCATCCTAATGTGTCCCCAGCCAGTGGCTGGAAACCATTTATTATTTAAAAGGAATCTGTCACCCCTTTTATCAAATATGAGCTGCCAGCATCGCCATCAGGGGCTTATCTACAGCATTCTGTAATGCTGTAGATAAGTCCCCGATGTAACCTGAAAGAGAAGAAAAAAGAGTTAGATTATACTCACCAGGAGGGGCAGTCCGGTCTTGGTCCGATGGGTGTTGCGGTCCGTCACCTCCCATCTTCATACGATGCCGTCCTCTTCTTTCCTTCCTGTCGTGGCTCCGGCGCAGGCGCACTGCTCTGCCCTGTTGAGGGCAGAGCAGAATACTGAAGTGCACAGGCGCCGGATGGCGACACTCATCGGACCGGACCGGACACCGGGGTGAGTATAATCTAACTCTTTTTTCCTATCTTTCAGGTTACATCGGGGGCTTATCTACAGCATTACAGAATGCTGTAGATAAGTTTAAAAAAAATCTCTTGGCGCCTGCGCACTGCAGTATTCTGCTCTGCCCTCAACAGGGCAGAGCAGTGTGCCTGCGCAGGAGCTACGACAGGAAGGAAAGAAGAGGACGGCATCGTATGAAGATGGGAAGCGCCGGACCGGATGGCGACACCCATCGGACCGGACGCCAGGGTAAGTATAATCTAACTCTTTATTCTTCTCTTTCAGATTACATTGGGGGCTTAACAGCACTACGAAATACTGTAGATAAGCCCCTGATGTCGGTGCTGGCAGCTCATATTCGAAAAAAGGGGTTACAGATTCCCTTTAAGGCACTTCCAAATGAATGGAGGTGTCTGAGCAATATGTAAAGTCAGTTGTCTGCATGCTTGCTAGTTGTCAGGTCCCCTGTATACGCCAGTTACTTTACCTGTCCGGTACCTGTCTGCCCATACTTGCCTTGTGTCCCTGTATTCCAGCCGTGCCCACCTGCACCAACCTGCCTATATATCAGCCATGCCCACCTGCATCAATCTGCCTGTATATCAGCTGTGCCTGCATGCAACAGCCTGATATATCAGATGTACCCACCAGTACCAGTCTGTTTATCATCTGTGCCACCAGCACCTGCCTGCCTGTATATCAGCCATGCCCACCTGCCTGCCTGTATATCAGCCATGCCCACCATCTGCCTGCCTGTATGTCAGCCGTGCCCAGCTGCACCAACCTGCCTGTATATCAGCTGTGCCAGCCTGCACCAGCCTGATATATCAAATGTGCCCACCAGCACCAGTCTGAATATTAGCTGTGCCCACCAGCACCTGCCTGCCTGTATATCAGCCATGCCCTCCAGCACCAGCCTGTCTGTATATCAGACATGCCCACTTGCATCAGCTTGTCTGTATTTCAGTCACGCTCGCCAGCACCTGCCTGAAAGTACATCAGCTGTACCAGTCTGTATACCAGTCGTACTTGCCTGCACCTGCCATACCAGGCTGTATATCAGATGTACCTGTCTACACCTGCGTATCTCCCAGTATTACTGTCATGCCTGCCTGTACTTGTCAAGCCCATCTTATCTTGGTCGTTCCATCGACCTGCCCCTTTGGGGGTCAGCTGCCATGCGTCCAAGGTCTGTCCTGGAGTAATGGGTCGCCCTCCCAGGGCCGTGGGGTACTCGGTACCGGGCCGGTATCAGTGGGATGTGTCACAGCAGCAGTGACCCGGACCATGGCCCTGGGCGCCCAAGTACTGGGGAAATTGTGAATGGTGGAATGTAGTTAGATGGAATAGTTCGTGACGCCACCTGTGGTGTTTGGCAAGTGAGATGTTAGGCCGACGCTGCTTGTAGATCCTCTGGGGCTGGTGATGGGTTGCAGTCAAGATGGTGAAGCTCCCCACAGGTGGAGCTGTAGCCCCAGGGCAGTGTGGATGTAGGGGAAGAGGAGAGGCGCAGGCGGTGTAGAAGCTGATACCCAGATGTAGCGGTGCTGATTGTGTTGGCGCAAGAATCAATGGAGGACACCGGGGATTGTAGTTCCAAAGCTTTACTGGAAGTTGGAGCGTGGTCAGGAGTTCCCACCTTACCTGGATGGTGGGGCACCACATCTTAGGAGAAGGTGCAGTACCTCTGTGGCGACTGAGCTGGCTGGCATTGGTGAGCTGGCTGGCTGTGGTGACTGACTGGTTGGCATTGTGCCTGGCAAAAGAATTGGCATTATTGAGTTGTTTCCTTATGTCGTCCTCCTCCAACACCGGGCAGATTCACAGATGCTCTCTGTCTAATTCGGCAGCCAAGATGTTGTTCATCAAACCCCAGCTTAGACAACAAAATTAATTTAAGCCTCAAAGCAGACCCTTCAATGCTGTGTAAGGGGTGTAAGCGTTACCCCTTTAAATTCATGCTACTATTTATATTTATATGTATATAGTTGCTATGTATCTCACTGTGACGTAATTTCATATATTTATACTATATGTAAGATAGAGACAGTGCAGTTAGGGAAAAGGGCCACTAGATGGGGGCACTGAGTAGACTGCATAGTAAGGTTTAGCTGTAGGACACTTAGGAGTTAACAATAGGAGGGGTTAGCAGGGAATAAGATAGAGAGTTTTCTGGTACATAGTCAGTCAGGGGAAGACCCCTGTGTGTGCTCAGGTGGCCTATGGCCTGGGCTGCTCAGCTGCCACGTAACATTATAAGAAGCCCATCCATCCCTAGAAAGTAGTAGAAGAGTAAAAAAGGAAGAGAAGAGTAAAGAGCATAGTATGCACAGCAGTGGAGTGGAAAGTGAAGTGAGTAGCAGAAGAAGATAGAGTGGGCCACCGTGAAAGTGGGCGGGCTGGTTAACCGTTGACGTGGTGGACGTCCCTGTAGACAGAATTTCTGAGTCTGAGACGAAGCAGGATGAAGGGAGATATATTGCAGTAGCGTTTTCACCGGGCACCTCGTCCCGTTAAATCTTTGTGGCTTATTCCGTGATGTGGAGGGAGAAGCAGGGAAAGACAGAGAAATGTGCTGCTGGTATTGTGAAGAATGTGCTGGAAGTTTAATGGATGTGCTGTGTCCTGAAGATAATAAACCTGTGTTGTTTAAAGTTGCTTTGGACTCCGCCTCCTGTCCTTTGAATGCAGGGAAAAATGGGGAACACAGCAGTGAAGAAGTAGCTGACAACACTGTTAATACAGGTTGTGCTGATATGACGGAGAGACCCTGTCTATAGAAAAGAGAGAGAGCAGCATCCAATCCGGGTGAATAATTAATCTGAGGAGAAGATCTGGGGTAAGCGAAGCCCTGAGAATGAGGCCATGACTACAACCCTGTCGGTATCTTACAAGTGGCGTAGTCGGCAGGATCTCACTGCCCCATATAGTTGTGAAGCCGCAGCAGGGGTGAAGAAGGAAGACAAAGTGGAAGTGATTTAAAGTGACCCATAGTGAGCAGGTTGAAGATTGTGTCGATGAGAAAATTATACTGAATGTGACCAAAACACCGGATTTGTCAAAAGAAGAAATGGAGAATGACTTTGTGAACACCAAGATGGCGGCCACCAAGATGAAGAGCTGTGGTGCCAAAAAGGAATGTCTCTGTCTGCAAGGTGCACTTCGTGGGCGTGGCAGCATCTGGATGGCGCCAAACAAGAGTTGTCAGCAATGTCAGGTCCGCCCCTGGTGGGAGTGCTATGTAAAGATGGACATTCACCCCTTGCCACCCAAAGCACGTAAATGGGTGGGGAGGCAGAAGATAACCCCACCCTGGAACAGGTGTGGTTCTGCAGGAAGTGCTGAGTGCAGCTGTCTGGCATCAGAATGGAACGGGACATCGGCCACGATGTATCGGTGCGGCTGCAGAGGCATCCGGTGAACAGAATGGCGGTGGCGGCGGGACAAGGAATCTAGACACCCGCCCATGGTTGGGGAGATCTGCAGGAGCACAAGGCATTCAGCCAGAGAGAAGATCTCTGGAAGATGACGGTGCCTGTGACAGTGGGGTCTGCAGGGACGGAGCCAAACAACATGCCGGAAAGGCATCCGCCTGCAGCACAGACCGTCCCGGAGCAATCGAGGAACGAAGCACCGCTGACTTCTGCCGAGGAACCATTGTGCCCGGAAGCTGTTCCTGCCAGATGGCAGGAGGCGGAACATCCGTTCACCCTGGGAGCAAGTTCAGCGAGCTGACGGCGCTCACCCGACCGGAGGAAAAGGAGGAGAAGGGAGCCACTGAAATGTCTGAGAGCACCAACAATGTCTGTGGAGAAGAAGGAGCAGAGTCGGTGGAGTCTCCGGCCTCCGGCATGAGGCGGTACCTACAGGAGATGAGGACCAGTCTGAGTGGGACAGTGAGCGCATTAGAGGTGAGTGAGCCTCAACCCCAGCGAGTGACGGGTCATGCAGCCCCTGCACCATCACCTCCCCGGGGCACTGCCGACACTAGGCAAAAGACCAGCGCCACCTCACTCCCGCGCTCCCGTCAGGCTTCTGCGGAAAACACTGGGCCCACATCATTCGTATACCCGTCGGTGTGGATATCCGACATAATTGCGCAGAAGAAGGCTAGAGAGTGCGAGATATGAGCCCTCCTTCGTGAGAGAGGGGAGGCCGCAATGTCTGCGCACCACACGTATGGACAGCTCGTTTTCACAAACATGGAATGCGGCTATGGTTTCACTGAGGAGGCTGGCACTCATGATAAAGTCTACATCAATGCCGCCTTCACTAAACATGGGAGAGCCCTACATGTCGGGGATTGGATCTCTTTTTATAAGGAAGACTGCCCATGGGGCTTCTAAGCCGTGGCAGTCATCCTGTGCCCAGAGGAAAACAATCCCACCGGAGAAGACATGGATCCACGAACAGAGGTAACTGATGACGCCTCTGCCCCAGACCTTCCCCATCGTTCCGGAGACTCTGCTGCTGCAGAGACCTCTTCAGCCTGCACCAGGGCTCGGGCACCAAGTGAAAAAACGGCGCAGGATGCGCGGCGCTGAACTCTCCTTGGCCCCTTCCCTTTAAATGCTAGTTGCACATCTCAGGGGCTGTTCCGCGTCCCCTCAGGATAGGGACCCCTGCCACGCTCTATGAGAGAGCTGACGACGGTCCATGGGACCTGTTTTAAAAAAATGTTGCCACAAATTGCCGTTTATCTTGTTTCTTATTTTTGTTTATTTTGTTGCACCCCTTCTGCTGGATGGCAGAACTGTGCTTGAGTAAAAGGACTGTTTTCAACGCCAAAGTGGAGCATGTAAATAAGATGTGCTCCCCTCAAAGGAAGGGGGAGGAGCGCCTTGTCGTAAGAAGTCTTTTTTTTTATGGACATGTGCGTCGGCATATTAAAGGAAAGTGGACATCACTTTTATATGTTCCTACCTCATATAGAGAAAATGTTTTAGAATCGTTCTCCCTGTACGGAGTATCCTTTGTAAAAAGTTTGATATATTAATATATATGTTTTTTGTCAAAGAAATGCTAGGATTGTTGTCACATTGTCGGGAACGGCAATGATTTAAGGAAGGGAGTATGTAAGGGGTGTGAGCTTTACCCCTTTAAATTCTTATGCTGCTATTTGTGAGGTGAGTAGCAGAAGAAGATAGAGTGGGCCACTGTGAAAGTGCACGGGCTGGTTAACCGTTGACGTGGTGGACGAAGCAGGATGAAGGGAGATATATTGCAGTGGCGTTTTCACCAGGCACCTCGTCCCATTATATCTTTGTGGCTTATTCCGTGATGTGGAGGAAGAAGCAGGGAAAGACAGAGAAATATGCTGCTGGTATTGTGAAGAATGTGTTGGAAATGTAATGAATGTGCTGTGTCCTGAAGATAATAAACCTGTGTTGTTTAAAGTTGTTTTGGACTCTGCCTCCTGTCCTTTGAATGCAGGGAAGAATGGGGGACACAGCTGTGAAGAAGTAGCTGACAGCACAGTGACTACGGGGTGTGCTGATATGACGGAGAGACCCTGTCTATAGAAAAGAGAGAGAGCAGCATCCAATCCGGGTGAATAATTGTATCAATGATTTATTCTGCCAATGAAAAATACAACGTTTTGGCCATATTGTGGCCTTTTTCAAGTATGACATGCAGCACAAATGGCGACCTTTTATGGTGTGGCACAGCCAATCACCACTCCGGTAACACCCATCACATATAATTACATTTAATATATATAATTACATCCATCAGATACATGTACATTCCAAAAGACACTATATTGAAAAAATGTCATTTATAATAGCATCATTATAATAAATATCACAAAATTTATCTAAACATAAACAAAAAACTCCCCATGAACCCACCAATCATCACCAAGCATCCCAATACCCATGGCGACAGTGTACCAATCAGAAACAATAGTGCATTCAAGCATCTGCATAAACTTATCTACCAATCAATGCTCCCACTGATCCTGGCGCCTACCCCAGCAACCAATTATAGTTACCCTCTCATCACATGTGTACCCGGAGACTTCCCTTCTCCTTCCCATGAAACACCAGCATTAGAAAGACATCACACGTGCGCGCAGTGTTGCATACATAGCGTAATCACATGATGCGCCTGTCACAGACACCGCGCACGCGCCGTGCTGCAGACAGTACGCAGTCACAAGCCGGGTCTGTCACAAACAATGCGCACGCACAGCGCCGTACACAGAACGCGATCACATGACGCGCCTGTCACAATCACTGCGCAAGCGCAGTGCTGCACACAGGACGCAATCACATGATACGCCCGTCGCATTCACCGCGCCTGTGCAGACAGTCACCCAAGCCAGGAATATACCTAATACAATGCGCAAGCGCCCTAAATCCCTTAGTCAGAGTGCGAGCTTGAATAAGAGATCCTATGTTTACAATAAACCCATTAAGGGTTTCAGTTATAATACATATGACGGTAAGGAGGACTTCCAAAAAGATGGGAGTCACCATAGTAACATAGTAACATACGCGTAGTTTTGAAGGCTGAAGGAAGACCTTATGTCCATCTAGTTCAGCCTATTTTTTGGTGCAGCTGTTCTGCATTGTTGATCCTGGGGAAGGCAAAAAAACCACAGAGTAGAAGCCAATTTTCTCCATACGGAAAAAAAATCCTTCCCCTAAGCTGGGTCAACCATCTACCTATAATATTCTGTTATTCGTAACCTTCTATACTGTTACTCACAAGAAAAGCAGCCATTCCTTTCTTAAATTCATTCAGTGAGTTGGTCATCACCACTTCCTCAGGAAGAGAATTCCAGAGCCTCACTGCTCTTACCGTGAAGAACCCTCTTCTATGCTGGTGCAGAAATTGTCTTTCCTCCAAACGAAGAGAATGCCCCCTGTTCTTGGTACAAACAGTTCTTTGGAGAGATCTCTGTATTGCCCTCTGATATACTTGTACATATATATTAGGTCTCCCCTAAGTCTTCTCTTTTCTAGAGTAAATAGACCTAATTTTGACAACCTTTCTGGGTATTGTAGTGATCCAACTCCATTTATCATTTTAGTAGCCCGCCTTTGAACCCTTTCAAGTTCAGTAATGTTTTTCTTGAGCACCGGCGTCCAAAATTGCACACAATACTCCAAGTGTGGTCTGACGAGTGATTTGTACAGAGGGAGAATTATGTTTTCCTCTCGTGTCCCCAGACCTCTTCTAATGCATCCCATGACCCTATTTGCTTTGGTGGCAGCTGCCTGACACTGGGCACTCCAATTTAGCTTCTTATTGACTAAGATGCCTAAGTCTTTTTCCATGTCTGATTTCCCCAGCAGTTTCCCATTTAGTAAGTAATTATAGCATCTGTTTCTCCTTCCTATGTGCTTAACCTTACACTTATCTGTGTTAAACCTCATTTGCCATTTTTCAGCCCAATTCTCCAATTTACTCAAATCTGTCTGTAGTTGCAAACTGTCCTCCTTTGTGTTAACTACCTTACATAGTTTTGTATCATCTGCAAATACTGATATTTTACTGTGTAAGCCATCCACTAGATCATTAATAAATATATTAAATAGTAGGGGGCCCAATACAGAACCCTGTGATACCCCACTAGTAACCCTGGCCCAATCTGAGTATGCACCATTAATAACCACTCTGTTTTCTATCACTAAGCCAGCTACCTACCCATCTACACACATTTTCCCCTAGCCCAAGCTTTCTCATCTTACTTACCAATCTTTTATGTGGGACAGTGTCAAATGCTTTAGAGAAGTCGAGATAAATGACATCCAATGATTCTCCTTGGTCCATTTGAGAGCTTACATCCTCATAGAAGCTGATCAGGTTAGTTTGACAGGATCGATCCTTCATAAATCCATGTTGATATGGAGTTAAACATTTATTAATATTGAGATATTCCATAATGGTATCCCATAGAAACCCTTCAAAAATTTTACCCACAACAGATGTTAAGCTTACCGGCCTATAGTTTCCAGGTTCCCTTTTACACCCTTTTTTGAATATTGGTACCACATTTTTCTATAGAGTCTTTAAATATAAGGAATAGAGGCTTGTCTATCACATTACTTAACTCCCTTAATACCCGAGGGTGAATGCCATCAGGGCCTGGTGATTTGTCAATTTTAATCTTACTAAGGCGGTTCTGCACTTCTTCCTGGGTTAGGCAGGTAATAATTAATGGGGAGTTTAAATTATCACTCTGCATTTCCCCTGGCAAATCCTTTTCCTGTGTGAACACTGTTGAGAAAAAAGTATTTAAAACATTTGCTTTTCCCACATCGCTCTCTATGATTTCACCCTCATTGTTCTTTAAAGGGCCGACACAATCAATTTTAATCATTTTACTGTTTATATAATTAAAGAATAGTTTTGGGGTTTGTTTTACGTTCCTTAACAATGAGTCTCTCAGTTTCCACTTTTGCTAAATGTATTTGTTTTTTACACATTTTATTTTTTTCTCCGGGAAAAAAATAAAATGTGTAAAAAACAAATACATTTAGCAAAAGTGGAAACTGAGAGACTCATTGTTAAGGAAAGTAAAACAAACCCCAAAACTATTCTTTAATTATATAAACAGTAAAAAGATTAAAATTGATTGTGTCGGCCCTTTAAAGAACAATGAGGGTGAAATCATAGAGAGCAATGTTTCTTCATCGCCTTCTTGTTTTAGCTTCTTAAATGCCTTGTTCTTGTTATTTATTGCCCTTTTTACATCCTTATTTAGCCACATTGGTGTTCTCCTGTTCCTAGCCCTGTTATTTCTGTACGGTATGGCTAGCTCGCAGTGTGTGTGTAAAACTGATTTAAATATTTCCCATTTATTTTCTGTGCTCCTATTTTTGAGGACATTGTCCCAATCAATTCGGCGAAGGTCCTCTCTAAGGCCTCTTTCACACTTCCGTTTTTTACAATCAGTCACAATCCGCCAGGTTTTTAAAAAAACGGATCCGCAATTTTCTTTTGAGGATCCGTTTTTTTCCCCATTGACTTCCATTATTGGCGGATTGTGACGGATTGCCGTCCGTTGCATCCGTTTTTTTTGAGAATCCGCCAAAAGTTGCTGTCCGTCACCATCCTCAAAGATTTCAAAATGGAGCTTGCAACGTTTTTTTCTGTGGCGGATCCTCCAGACACTCATTTAACCCGAACTTCTTTCTGGGTGCCGGACAAAAAATCTCTCTCTCTCTCTCTCCCCCCTTTTCCAGGCTGCGATTCCTTTAAAATTCTTCATTTGTCGGATCCGTCAAAAAAAACAGACGGGTGCCATCCGTTGTCATCAGTACTAAAACGGATCCGCCATCCGTCCTTTTGGCGGATCTTGACTGATGCAAAAAACTGAAGTGTGAAAGAGGCCTAAGCTGATCAAACTTTGCTTTCCTGAAATTCAGCGTTTTCGTAACCCCCTTCCAGGGCACCTTACTTAAGGACAAGTGGAATTGTATTATATGGTTATTTGACACCACACATGTCAAATAACCAAATCCATGGCAACCATAATAGCTTCAGAGAAAACATAGATCACTATATTTTAATCCTTCCATATAGAGTAACATAAGGGAACATGTTCATAATAGGTGACCAACACAGAGCAAAAAATACACAAAAAAGCGGCAAAAAGAGGGCATGGGGAATAACAGACAACAAATACATAATGAATATCATCTTCATGATTCAGGACTGTTCAGTCCCCGTATCCTCCAGTCGATTCCAAACAACAGACCTATAAAAAAACGAAAAACAAAGAAACATATTAAAACAAAAAAAAAACACCATTAAAAGCCACATACATCCCATAAACAAAGGATGATGTCATAAGACAAGGGATTAGGTAATACATGTCTGTAAATTATAGTCTAAATTTAGACCCTTCGGTTGCAATGTGTCTAAAATAGATATCCATCTCAACTCTTTCTTTTTCAACATTTTAACCCTATCACCCCATCATCTTAATATAGGGACCCCATCTATCACCATAAACATTAACTGATTACCAGAGTGTCTGCAATCAACAAAATGCTTCGGTATTGGTAACTCCAAAAGTTTAGTCCTGATGGTACTTTTATGTTTAATAATGCGTGCCCTGATTTCCATAGTGGTCTCCCCTATGTACATCAGCCCACAAGGGCACACAATCAAATAAATATTATAATTCAAGGAGCATGTGTACCTCTCCTTAATCAAAAATTTCGTACGCGGGTGTTTGAAACTATCCCCTTTAAGCATGTTTCCACAACATGCACACCCAAGACATGGGAAATTACCCATCTTTGGTGGGCAAAAAGTTTTCTGTGTACAAATTTTAGTCGAACCAATATCAGACTTTACTAATCTGTCTTTTAAGTTACAGTCATATGTAAAAGTTTGGGCACCCCTATTAATGTTAACCTTTTTTCTTTATAACAATTTTGGTTTTTGCAACAGGTATTTCAGTTTCATATGTCTAATAACTGATGGACTCAGTTATATTTCTGGATTCAAATGAGGTTTATTGTACTAACAGAAAATGTGCAATCTGCATTTAAACAAAATTTGACCGGTGCAAAAGTATGGGCACCCTTATCATTTTCTTGATTTGAACACTCCTAACTACTTTTTACTGACTTCCTGAAGCACTAAATTGGTTTTGTAACCTCATTGAGCTTTGAACTTCATAGCCAGGTGTATCAAATCATGAGAAAAGGTATTTAAAGTGGCCACTTGCAAGTAGTTCTCCTATTTGATTCTCCTATGAAGAGTGGCATCATGGGCTCCTCAAAACAACTCTCAAATGATCTGAAAACAAAGATTATTCAACATAGCTTTTCAGGGGAAGGATACAAAAAGTTGTCTCAGAGATTTAACCAGTCAGTTTCCACTGTGAGGAACATAGTAAGGAAATGGAAGAACACAGGTACAGTTCTTGTTAAGCCCAGAAGTGGCAGGCCAAGAAAAATATCAGAAAGGCAGAGAAGAATGGTGAGAACAGTCAAGGACAATCCACAGACCACCTCCAAAGACCTGCAGCATCATCTTGCTGCAGATGGTGTCACTGTGCATCGGTCAACATATGACTGTATATCCACGTCTATAATACAGCAAAGGTGTATTTACAAAATCTGTTACATGTGGCAAACCCTTCTGTAAAAAACTCCAATGTTTGTTCAAAATTCCTCCAATCTTGCCACTGACTGGACAGAATGTTGAAACAAAAGGAATACGTCTCGTTGGCACCTTGTCACGTTTACGGCATAAATTCTCAGACGATAAATCCATGGCCCTGTTTTTGTAATATTTAACCTTATCAATTGGATAACCCCTGTTGATAAATTTTTCACACATTTAGTCCTACCTCATATCAAGTTTCTTAAACAATTCTTCGTACCCGCAACATCTGGCTCCATGGGAGCGACTCAATCATCCTTCTAGGGTGATTGCTATCATACACAAGAAGACTATTTCTATCTGTCTCTTTAATAAAGAGATCAGTACACAATGACTCCCCTTTCTTATAGACCAGTGTGTCCAAAAATTGGACCTGATCCAAAGAGTGGGTCAACGTAAATTTTAACTCAGGAAACACATTATTCAATTCATTTTGAAAGCTGAGGAGATCATCCACACTCCCTTCCCAGATACAGAAGATGTCGTTGATATAACGCCACCAGGCCAGGACATGGCTCCAGTAGATAGAATTGTACACATGCTGGTCCTCAAATACCGCCATGTAGATGTTCGCATAAGTGGGGGCCACATTGGACCCCATGGCGGTACCCTGCAACTGTAAGTAATAATCATCCATAAAGAGGAAAAATTTCCTCCTGAGGATGAAACCTAACAGTGCCAGGACCAGCTGTGCACATTCTGGAGCCATGTCTGAGCCTGATAGCACCACACCGACCGCCTCGAATCCCCTGTCATGTTCTATAGACATATATAGAGAAACCTCATCAAATGATGCCAACACCGTATGAGAAGTGACCTTAATATCCTCAATCTTAGCCAGGAAATCAGAGAGACCCTGTCTGTCTGAGGAGAAGAGCTGGGGTAAGCGAAGCCCTGAGAATGGGGCCATGACCACAACCCTGTTGGTATCTTACAGCTGTCTTTGTAGTACCAATGCTGTGAATGATAGAATTGTTAGAGGAGAAATCTGGAGAACAGAATTTGGCAAAGTTTTTATTGTAAGCCATGTGTTGATCTATGCCCAGTATAGTGTTACTATGCAGGGAAGATCAGTGGTGAGCAGGCTCAATGCTGCCAATATATGGGAACAGATCCAGTTGTAAAGATTGTAAAGATGTATTATAATTGGCATAGCCATTTTATTACATAGTAGTCAGGGTTAATTAAAGTTGCCCACTGATTGTCATGTTTAACATGCTGCAAAGCAAGTTTGAATTTGCTGAGGACCAGATCTTAATCCTGTAAGGCAGTCATTTATGTCAGTAAGCTGCCAGTAAAGCCCTGAAAAATTGTAATGCTTGAGGATATCTATTGATGTCAGTAAGCAGCCTGTAAAGCCATGAAAATTGTAATTCTTTAGGATATCTATTGCTGTCAATAGCATACTTGTGTAAGGGGGGTTTAGTGTGTATAATTGTATATATATTGTTGGCTCGTAATGTAAAGATCTGTACATAATTCTGCTATGTATATATTTCTAAGGTGTTGTATAGAGAAAACACAGTATTGTTATTAGGCCATGAGATAGAGACATAGTAGGGTATATAGTGTAGGATAAGAGTTCAATAGAAAGTAAATAGCTAACATAGGAGGGGTTAGCTGAGGTGTAAGGCAAGAAAAGTTCCTGGTGAGAGTCAGTCAGGGCTAGGTAGCCCGAAGTGCTCGGGTGGGCTAAATGCCCGAGCAACTTAGCCACCCGCAATGATTAAGGAGGAACCCAGCCATCCAGAGTCAGTGGGCCAACTTAGGCTACAGATACAGCAGTGGCAGCAGCTACAGTAACTTGGGCTACAGGAAAAGTCACCGCAGCAGAACAGGGCAGGTTGCTCACCATGTGGCACGTCACTGCTTGGGCTTATGCCCTCAGATCCAGGGCAAAACGGCTGAGGGAATACCCATATGCAGTGAGGCTGGCCAGTGAGGATGCTGAGGAGCCATTGGAAATGGTCCGACCCAGGCACGTGCAGTGTGACAAGGGGAGGAGTGCAGGGAAAGACGAAGTAACGTGTAACATACAAGTTGTCGATAATGTTGTAACGAATCTGGATGTGCTGCAAAGTCATGACAGTAAAGTTTTACGGTTTGAGTTGCACCTGGACTGTGTCTCTGTTTATTTGGAAGCGGCCAGAGGTGACCTTAAAGAATGGAGAACAGGCCCTAACGGCGCAGGGGATGGAGAGGCAAGTAAGCTGACAGTGAAACATGATTTTTATGTATTGAAAGACCAGGGCACACAAAGTCCGATGAACTCAGCCATGACTACGGCCCTGGCTGACCTCTACACTTGTAAAGCCCTGAAAAAAATGTATTGATTGAGGATATCTATTGATGTCAGTAAGATGTCTGTAAAACCTTGAAAAAATATAATGATTGAGAATCTATGGATGTCAGTAGGATGCGTATAAAGCCGTGAAAAAATGTAATTCTGTAGGATATCTATTGATGTCAGTATGATGCACGTAAAACCCTGATAAAATGTAATGCTGAGGGATATCTATTGATGTCAGTAAGCTGCCTGAAAAGCCCTGAAAAAAATGCAATGCTGGAGCATATCTATTGATGTCAGTAAGATTGATTTTTATGAATTTTTCACAATTAATATAGAGTGAAGCAGGAACAATAGCCAAATTTGATCAATAACGCTAAATGACAACTTTGATAAAGTTCCTGTAGGCCCATGAACATTGAATAGGTTGGTAGCGTGCATGTTTGAGCTGAGCTTGATCAAGCACCATTCCTGCTCCCTAGAGATCCCAGTGACTAGACATTTAGCATCTATTAGTCAGTGGATGTAACTTCTGTGCCTTCTGTACTATTGTAGATACGACATGGGGGGAGGCTCCTGCTTCATCCCGTTGTCTTATAGCCGCCCCAGGCAATGAGGAGAGGACATGGCTAAAATTCTTAGCAACACGCAGTGCATTTTGTTGAAATCCTGATGAGAACTAAGGTGTTAATCTCCTGCTGACCAGTTCTTCTGTAACCTCTTTGCTAAAGAATGAAGCTTAGTGATCTATGGGGAGAGGCTCCTGCTGCAGACAGTTGTCTCACAGCTACACAGAGGACAATGAGGATATGGAAGGACATGGTTTTACTCCTAAGACAGACAGACTATTTTTAAGTATTTCTCAGTTTTTATTATAATATTAGTCAAAATAGGATCCAAAAACAGTAGGAGGTAGTTCTGGGATATTTTTTGGTGCATTTTCTGTGTTTAGTGTTCATTTAAATGGCAGATTTTACTTGTTTACATATAAAGCGGCCATCTGTTTAATTTCAGTTGAATTCACTGACAAAAATTAGATCTGGCATCACTTTTAGTAATAAGGCAGAAAGCGAGCAGGCAGAATTTTTGTTTTATATTCCTTTGCTGTTAATTTTAATTCTGCAACATGTAAAAGTTGAATGCAGCCACAATATGGTAGCCGAGCCAGGTGGATTGCAAAGATGTATCATAATTAGTATAATCATGGTATTACATAGTAGTTGGGGGTTAATGTGAAATCACCCACAGATTGTCCTGTTTAATGTTTAACCCCTTCACCCCCAAGGGTGGTTTGCACGTTCATGACCGGGCCAATTTTTACAATTCTGACCACTGTACCTTTATGAGGTCATAACTCTGGAACGCTTCCATGGATCCCGGTGATTCTGACATTGTTTTCTCATGACATATTGTACTTCATGTTAGTGGTAAAATTTCATTCAAATAACTTGCGTTTATTTGTGAAAAAAATGGAAATTTGGCAAAAATTTTGAAAATTTCGCAATTTTCCAACTTTGAATTTTTATGCCCTTAAATCACAGAGATACGGCATACAAAAAACTTGATAAATAACATTTCCCACATGTTTACTTTACATCAGCACAATTTTGGAACCAAAATTTTTTTTTGTTAGGAAGTTATAAGGGTTAAAAGTAGACCAGCGATTTCTCATTTTTACAACACTATTTTATTTTTAGGACCACATCACATTTGAAGCCACTTTGAGGGGTCTATAGGATAGAAAATACCCAAAAGTGACACCATTCTAAAAACTGCACCCCTTAAGGTGCTCAAAACCACATTCAAGAAGTTTATTAACCCTTTAGGTGCGTCACAGGAATTTTTTTGAATATTTAAAAAAAAATGAACATCTAACTTTTTTTCACAAAAAAAATACTTCAGGTTCAATTTTTTTTATTTTACCAAGGGTAACAGGAGAAATTGGACTGCAAAAGTTATTGTGCAATTTGTCCTGAGTACGCTGATACCTGATTTGTGGGGGGGAACAACTGTTTCGGCGCATGGCAGAGCTCAGAATGGAAGGAGCGCCGTTTGACTTTTTCAATGCAAAATTGGCTGGAATTCAGATCGGACGCCATGTCACGTTTGGAGAGTCCCTGATGTACCTAAACAGTGGAAACCCCCTACAAGTGACCCCATTTTGGAAACTAGACCCCCCAAGGAACTTATCTAGATATGTGGTGAGAACTTTGAACCCACAAGGGCTTTACAGAAGTTTATAACGTACAGCGGTACAATTAAAAAATCATATTTTTTCCACAAAAATGATCTTTTCACCCCAATTTTTATTTTCCCAAGGGTAACAGGACCCTAAAAGTTATTGTGAAATTTGTCCTGAGTATGCTGATACTCCACATGTGGGGGTAAACCACTATTTGGGCGCATGGCAGAGCTCGGAAGGGAAGCAGCGCCATTTGACGTTTTTGGCTGGAATTGAGATCGGACATCATGTCGCGATTGGAAAACCCCTGATGTACCAAAACAGTGGAAACCCCCCACAAATGACACCATTTTGGAAACTAGACCCCCTAAGGAACTTATCTAGATGTGTGGTGAGAACTTTGAGCCCCCAAGGGCTTCACAGAAGTTTATAACATAAAGTCGTACAATTAAAAAATCATATTTTTTCCACAAAAATGATCTTTTCACCCTCAATTCTTATTTTTCCAAGGGTAACAGCACCCTAAAAGTTATTGTGCAATTTGTCCTGAGTACGCTGATACCCCACATGTGGGGGTAAACCACTATTTGGGCGCATGGCAGAGCTTGGAAGGGAAGCAGCGCCATTTGATGTTTTTGGCTGGAATTGAGATCGGACACCATGTTGCGATTGGAAAACCCCTGATGTACTAAAACAGTGGAAACCCCCCACAAATGACACCATTTTGTAAACTAGACCCCCCAAGGAACTTATCTAGATGTGTGGTGAGCACTTTGAACCCCCCAGTGCTTCACAGAAGTTTATAACGCCCGGGCGTGAAAATAAAAAATTCGTATTTTTTCCACAAACATGATCTTTTAGTCACCATTTTTTTTATTTTCCCAAGGGTAACAGGAGAAATTAGACCCCAAAAGTTGTTGTCCAATTTGTCCTGAGTACACTGATACCCCATGTGTGGGAGTAAACTACTGTATGGGCCCACGTCGGGGCTCGGAAGGGAAGTAGTGACGTTTTGGAATGCAGACATTGATGGAATGGTCTGCGGGTGTCATGTTGCCTTTGGAAAGCCCCTAATGTACCTAAACAGTGGAAACCCCCCACAAATGACCCCATTTTGAAAACTAGACCCCCTAAGGAACTTATTTAGATGTGAAGTGAGCACTTTGGACCCCCAAGGGCTTCACAGAAGTTTATAATGCCAGGGCATGAAAATAAAAAAATCATATTTTTTCCACAAACATGATCAATTAGTCCCCAATTTTTTTATTTTCCCAAGGGTAACAGGAGAAATTGAACCCCAAAAGTTGTTGTCCAATTTGTCCTGAGTACGCTGACACCCCATATGTGGGAGAAAACTACTGTATGGACACACGTCAGGGCTCGGAAGGGAAGTAGTGACGTTTTGGAATGCAGACTTTGATGGAATGGTCTGCGGGTGTCATGTTGCCTTTGGAGAGCCCCTAATGTACCTAAACAGTGGAAACACCCACAAATGACCCCATTTTGGAAACGAGAACCCCTAAGGAACTTATCTAGATGTGTGGTGAGCACTTTGAACCCCCAAGGGCTTCACAGAAGGTTATAATGCCCGGGCATGAAAATAAAGAAATCGTATTTTTTCCACAAACATGATCAATTATTCCCCAATTTTTTCATTTTCCCAAGGGTAACAGGAGAAATTGGACCCCAAAAGTTGTTGTCCAATTTGTCATGAGTACGCTGACACCCCATATGTGGGAGAAAACTACTGTATGGACACACGTCGGGGCTCGGAAGGGAAGCAGTGCCATTTTGGAATGCAGACTTTGATGGAATGGTCTGCGGGTGTCATGTGTGTTTGGAGAGCCCCTGATCTACCTAAACTATTGAAACTCCCCACAAGTGACCCCATTTTGGACACTAGACCCCCCCACGGAACTTATCTAGATGTGTGGTGAGCACTTTGAACCCCCAAGTGCTTCACAGAAGTTTATAACGCTCGGACATGAAAATAAAAAAATCATTTTTTTCCACAAAAATGATATTTTTGCCCCCAATTTTTTATTTTCCTAAGGGTAACAGGAGAAATTGGACCCCAAAAATTGTTTTGCAATTTGTCCTGAGTAGGCTGATACCCTACATGTGGGGGTAAAACACTGTTTGGGCGCATGGCAGAGCTTGGAAGGGAAGGAACACCATATGACTTTTTCAACTCAGAATTGGCTGGAATTGAGATCAGACGCAATGTTGCATTTGGAGAGCCCCTGATGAGCCCAAACAGTGGAAACCCCCAATTCTAACTCCAACCCGAACCCCAACACACCCCTAACCCTAATCTCAGCCCTAACCCTAGCCCTAACCCTAGCCCTAACCCTAACCCTAGCCCTAACCCTAACCCTAACCCTAGCCCTAACCCTAACCCTAACCCTAATGGAAAAATGGAAATAAATACATTTTTTTAATTTTATTATTTTTCCCTAACTAAGGGGGTGATAACGGGGGGTTTGATTTACTATTTATGGCGGTTTTTATTTTTGGCAGCTGTCGCACGCTGAAAGACGCTTTTTATTGTAAAAATAGTTTTTGCATCACCACATATTGAGAGCTATAATTTTTCCGTATTTTGACCCACCGAGTCATGTGAGGTCTTATTTTTTGCGGGACGAGTTGACGTTTTTATCGGTACCATCTTCGGGCACGTGACATTTTTTGATCGCTTTTTATTCCGATTTTTGGGACGCAGAATGAACAAAAACCAGCATTTCATGAATTTCTTTTGGGGGAGTGCATTTTCACCGTTCCGCGTGCGGTAAAATTGATAAAGCGGTTTTATTCTTCGGGTCAGTACGGTTACAGCGATACCTCATTTAGGTCATTTTTTTATGTTTTGTTGGTTTTATGCAATGAAAACTATTTTATATAAAAAATAATTATTTTTGCATCGCTTTATTCTGCGAGCTATAACTTTTTAATTTTTTTACTGATGGAGCTGTATGGTGGCTCGTTTTTTGCGGGACAAGATGACGTTTTCAGCGGTACCATGGATATTTATATGCGTCTTTTTGATCGCGCGTTATTACACTTTTTGTTTGGCGGTATGATAATAAATCATTATTTTTTGCTTCGTTTTTTATTTTTATTTTTTAAGGGGTTCGCTAAAGGGGTTAACTAATGGGACAGTTTTATAGGGCGGGTCGTTACGGACGCGGCGATACCTAATATGTGTACTTTTATTGTTTTGGGTTTTTTTTTATTTTCAAAAAATGAATTTATTGGGGAATATTTTTTTTTTTTTTTACTAATTTATTTGACGATTTTTTAAAAATTATTTTTACAGTTTTTTTAAATTTTTTTTTTACTTTATTACATAGTCCCAGGTGGGACATCACTGTCCTGTGACAGATCGCTGATCTGTCACATCACAGATCACTGTGACAGATCAGCAATCTGTCACAGGCATTGAAGAAGACTTCCTCTTGCCTGCGCTTTGCAGGCACTGAGGAAGCCAGCTTCCTGCAGGCCCCCGAAGGCCCCTGTCGCCATCTTGGATTCGGGGGCCTGGAGGAAAGGAGTCCCCCGCAGCAGCGCTGCACATTGCGCTGCCGTGGGGGGCTCAGGGAAGCACGGAGGGAGCCCCCTCCCTGCCGATGCTTCCCTTTAACTCCCGGTACACCGCGATCGTGTTTGATCGCGGTGTGCAAGGGGTTAACGTGTCGGGGGTGGTCCGTGACCGCCCCTGACACATTGTGCCGGGTGTCAGCTGTGATAATCAGCTGACACCCGGCCGCGATCAGCGGCGCTCACCACGTGGGCGCCGCTGATCGCGGTAGACGTACTATCCCGTCCATGGGCATAGGGGCCCGGGTCCCATGGACGGGATAGTACGTCTCATGTCAGGAAGGGGTTACATTTGTACAGGACCAGATCTAAATGCTGTAAGACAGCTACTTGATGTCAGTAAGTTGCCTATAAAGCCTGGAAAGTATAATGCTGGAGAATATCTACTATTGTCCATATGTAGCCTGTAAAGCTCTGAAAAAGTTAACACCGGACGATGTCTATTGATGTCAGTTAGGCCTCTTTCACACTTCCGTTTTTGACAATCAATAAAGATCCGCCAATTTTGAAAAAAACGGATCCGCCATTTTTCTTTGCGGATCCGTTTTTTTCCCCATTGACTTTCATTAGTGGCGGATCCTGACTGATTGCTGTCCGTTGCATCCGTTTTTTTGAGGATCCGCCACAATGTTAGTGTCCGTCAACATCCTCAAAGATTTCCAAACGGAGCTTGCAACGTTTTTTTGGCCGGCGGATCCTCCAGACACTGAATTAACCCCAAAATCTGTCTGGGTGCCGGACAAAAAAAAAAAAATCAATCTCTCTCTCTCTCTCTCCCCTCCCCCAGCCAGCGGTTCCTTTAAATTTCCTCATTTTCAGGATCCGTTCAAAAACGGATCCTGTGCCATCCGTTCACATCAGTTGCGAACGGATCCGCTTGTCTGCCTTTTTGGCGGATTTTAACTGATGCAAATAACTGAAGTGTGAAAGAGGCCTTAGCTGCTTGTAAAACCATGAATTAAAGTACCGTAATACCAAATATACATATTGATGTCAGTAAACTGCCTGAAAAGCCTGAAAAAAATGAAATAATATAGGATATCTATTGATGTCAGTAAGCTGCCTATAAAGCCCTGAAAAAAGTAATGCCAGAGAATATTTATTGATATCAGTAAACTGCCTGTAAAGTCCTGAAAAAAAAATGTAATTCTGGAGAATATCTATTGTTGTCAGCAAGCTGACTGTAAAGAACTGAAAAAAAGTAATGCTGGAAGATATTTATTGATGTCAATAAGCTGCCTCTAAAGTCCCCAAAATTGTAATACTGGAGAATATCTCTAGATGTCAGTGAGCTGCCTGTAAAGCCCTTAAAAAATGTAATGCTGTAGAATATCTATTGATGTCATCAGTAGAGATGAGCGACTTTGCCTTTTTTAGGGTCAAGTCGGGTTTCATGAAACCCGACTTTCTCAAAAGTCGGGTCGAACGAAATCGGTCGACTATAGGGAAAAGTCGGAGGCCGACTGAAACACGAAACCCAATGCAAGTCAATGGGGAAGCAAAGTCGGCAGGGAGTAGAGGACAGTAAACACACCTACAGTGCCCATTTCAATGCCAAAAACATCAATTCTTATTACTGAAGCTTGTCAACCTTAATTTACTTTATAATAATAGTTACGCATTGAAAACAGGGGGTTATTTGGCTAAAGTTGTGGGGGGGGGTAGGGCTGGCTCCAGGTTTTCGTGTGCCCTGGGCCAAAGAGTGTCAGTGCGCCTCTTTAACACATTCCACAACTCATGATGCTCCGATACGGCACAGAAATATAGGTATAGTACAATGACAAATACTTCACTGCTTACAAGACATGACTGATCTATTTTAAATTGTACAATAGCTCAAAAAAAGGACAGTATATTACTCCATACAGTATTATGGCCACCACATTGTGCGCCATACAGAATAATGAGCCTCATTTATTTCTCCATACAGAATAATTGGCCACATATAATGTTCCATACAGTATATGATGAGCTCCACATAATGCTACAGTATATGATGGTCCCCATGGATGATGCTCCAGTGTGTTATGGTCCCAAATAATGCTCCACATATAATGGGCTCCATTTCTAATGCTCCAGTGTATAATGGGCCCCGTAAATGCTGCTCCAGTGTCTGATGTCCCCAATCTGGAATGCTCCAGTATATGATGGGCCTCATGGATGATGCTCCAGTGTCTTATGGGCCCTAATAATGCTCCATATATAATGGGCCCCATTTCTAATGCTCCAGTGTATAAAGGACCCCGTAAATGCTGCTCCAGTGTCTGATGTCCCCCATTTGGAATGCTCCAGTATATGATGGGCCTCATGGATGATGCACCAGTGTCTTATGGGCCCTAATAATGCTCCATATATAATGGGCCCCATTTCTAATGCTCCAGTGTATCATGTGCCCATAGATGCTGCTCCAGTGTCTGATCTGCCCCATTTGGAATGCTTCAGTATATGATGGGCCTCATGGATGATGCTCCAGTGTCTTATGGGCCCTAATAATGCTCCATATATAATGGGCCCCATTTCTAATACTCCAGTGTATCATGTGCCCCATAGATGTTGCTCCAGTGTCAGATGTCCCCCATTTTGAATGTCCAGTATATGATGGGCCCCATTTTTAATCAACCCAGGCATGGTATGTGAAAAGAGATCCATGGAGTAATCTGAAGTGTGTGCTGCCGCATCCTTCACTTTTGGTGTGGGTGAAGGACACAAGGAAAGTGGTTGCTCCTGACCAGAAGCCCACACTTACGACTCAGTGCTTGCATTTTTTGAAACTTCAGAAGAGGAGGCGATAGAGCTGGAGGCTGTTTCAGCAATGTAATCCAAAAACAGTTTCTAATGCTCTGGCTTTAAAAGTAGTCTACCGACTCCCAGAAAACGGAGCCTTACAGGCCTTCCAGTGCTACACCATGACGCAGGCTCACCACCTCCTGCCTTAGCTGCTATTGTGTTTTTGGCACTACCAGCAGATGCACCACCACCACCATCAGTACCAGGTGGCCCCCCACGCCCACGTCCGCATCCTCTTCCACCATACTTCCTCATGTTTTAGAAAATTGACCCAAAACACCAGCAGATATATGGTACTGTATCAGAAGCATACAGCTCTATACAGTCTAGGGATAACAGTAAATCTCCGTATATATTTCATGAGTCATACACAGGCACTCACAGGCTCAGTATTGATTACCCATTAAAATAAAAAGGTGAAAAAGGGTACAGTATCACCAGAAACAAGGTATATATAGTATAGTGTAAACATTCTGAATCTCCGTATACATTTCAGGAGGCAGACACAAAACGCTCTCAGGCCCAGTATGGATTACACAAGAATATGAAAAGCTGTAAATGGGTAATGTAACACAAGCGTACAGCTGTATACAGTGTTGGCCAAATTTGAAATCTCGGTTTATATTTCCAGAGTCACCCTCAGAAGCTCACTCAGTCTGGGTTTGACCATAATAAAAAATGTTGTAAAAAAGGTACTGGATAACAAGATAGCAAGTATATATATTATAGGGTACAATTGAAATCTCTGTATATATAGTCCCGTAGTCAGTCTCAGACGCTTACTCAGTATGGATTTGACCGTAATACTAAATGTCAAACAAAGGTACTGTATAACAAGATACAAGCTGTATCGATTATAGGGTAAAAATTGGTATCTCCGATTCACCAAATATATAGAAGGCGTAAACCACACATGCTCACTCACAATGGATGATACCATAATACAAAATTTTGAACAAAGGTACTGTATCAGCACATACCAGGTGTATCCAGTCTAGGGGCAATTTTAAATTTCTGTCTATTTTTCCAGAGTCAGACACTCACAGGCTCAGTATGTATTACACCAGAATTTAACAAGTAGATAAAGGTAGTCGAAGCGTACAACAGTATACAGTGTTGTGGTACTTTTAAATCTTCGTATATATTTCAATCTCAGTAAGCCAGTCCAGACTCTCCGCTACTGGAAACTACATGGATACAAGTACAGACGGAAAGTCGAGTGTTAGCAGAAATTTGGGAATTACTCATCATGGGAAATCCTCCCGGTAGATGTTGCAGAGGCGATGCAGACCCTCAATTTCTGTGTCTGGAGACAGCGAAAACGGTTCTTTGTGAAGAAAGGATTGCTTTATCCCAGTAGCGTGGATCACATCACCGTTACTCATCTCCATCAAACTGTGATCACAGGGAGAGACGTAGACATGGTCCTCTGTTATGAATGGGTCACCGAGGAGAAAAAAACAAAACAAGCTAAGTCTCAGAAAACCAGAGAAGTTGGTAACTATGCAGATTGCAGATCCCTGATCCTAACCACACAACTAGCAGCAGTCGTGGAGTATACCTACGATGGTCCTAGACGCTTCATCACAGCCGGAGGACTAAATAAGCCTGAAGCAAGAAAAGGGGAAAACTAACTGCCCCAGAGCAGACCCCAAAGGAAAGACAGCCCCCACACATGTATTGATGGTGAAATAAGATGAAAGCACAAACACAGGCAGGAAAATAGGCTGAGCAAACGATGGGGCCCAAACTAACTAGAAAGGATAGGAAAGGAAAGACACTGTTTGCAATCTGCAAAAATCCCTACAAAAATAAAGTCCAACACTTCTGATAGCAAAATTAAGTCACTAGACTTCTTCCACTATATCAGCACTCTGAAATATTCTGAGACAGAGCAAAAAGAGACCAATCTAATAAGGGACAAAAAGCAAATTGGCAAATACAGATAAATAAGAGTGGAAATTTAGCGCAGCCCCAGCCGGGGCTGGCTGACCACACGAAAAACTGAATAGACCAACAAAATCAAGTGTGAACATTAGCAGAAAAACTTAGCTTTAGATGACTGGAACAGAGCTGAAAACCAAGACCTGACAAGCCAGAAGGAATCACCAGCACCAGACTAGGGCGTCGGCTGTCTTAAATCCAGTCTGAGATTTATGAGGTCCAATCGTCATCCTCATTATCAGGTGGCAGATTTCTACTGATTAAATCAGCCTCACTACCTCCAATTACCACCAGAGGGAGCCTGGAAGGAGAACTCACAACTGGTGGACCGAAAAATGAACTCACAACAGTCCTCACTGCCTATCATGATGTGTCTGGTCATTTTGGAGTGCAAAAGACAGAAGCCACAGACCGTAGGTGATTCTATTGGATTGGCATGAGAGGAGACATTGAAAAATGGTGGCAGGAATGTCACATGTCTGTGACTATCACAACTGTTGTGAGTTCATTTTCCCCTTCACCATTGAGGTCTGGTGAAGGAAGGTAGTGAAGCTGATTACCAAGCACCTGAGCTGGATGATGATGACTGGGTGACGGGAATTGCTGACTGGATATAAGGCAGCCGACGCCCTTCTGCCTTGCTGGTGATTTCTCTGAGGGATTCTAGGAGACCAGTCTGATTCCTGCTCCTCAAAAGTTAAGTTTTCTGCTCTCCTTTTTGCATTTGTGTTTTGGTTTTGTTTTGCCTTGTCTTTCTGGATTTCTGCCATTCCCTGCTGGGGTGAGCTGAATTCCTTTTGCTCTGTCTTCAGAAAATACCTGAGTACTGATATAGTCTTTTTGAAGCCTAGCGTCTTCAGGGCTTTTTTTTCCTATCAGTCTGTTGGCTCTTGTTTTGATAGGGTTTTGGGCGGATTGCAGACAGCAGCTTTTCTATCCTGTCCTATTTAGTTAGCTTGGGCCCCATCATTTGCTCAGCCTATCTTTCTATCTGTGTGAATGTTTTTTCATCTCGCTTCACCGTCATTATATGTTAGGGGCTGCCTATTGCTTTGGGGTCTGCTCTGGGGCAGTTTAGATTTCCCTTTCTGTCTTTAGGCTATTTAGTTCTCCGGCTGTGATCGAGGGGTCTAGGGCACCGTAGGAACCCCCCACGGCTACTGCTAGTTGTTGATAGGTTCAGGGGTCTGCAATCCGTTAGCTGCCAACTTCTCTGGTTTTCTGGACTTAGCTAGTATTTCTGTTTTTGCCTCCTATGGTGACTTATCATAACACACAACTGTGAAAGGTGATCATAAAGCACCACTCCATCCGCTTGTAAGTTGACGTCTGTTATGATGAGTCACCGAAGGAGGAAAAAACAAAATACCAGCTAAGTCCAGAAAAACCAGAGAGGTTGGCAGCTATCGGATTGCAGACCCCTGAACCTATCCACAACAACTAGCAGTAGCCGTGGGGGGTTCCTACGGTGCCCTAGACCCCTCGATCACAGCCGGAGAACTATATAGCCTAAAGACAGAAAGGGGAAAAACTAAACTGCCCCAGAGCAAACCCTAAAGCAATAGGCAGCCCCCAACATATAATGACGGTGAAGCAAGATGAAAACACTAACACAGATAGAAAGATAGGTTGAGCAAATGATGGGGCCCAAGCTAACTACATAGGACAGGATAGGAAAGCTGCTGTCTGCCATCCGCAAAAACCCTATCAAAATGAGCCAACCGATTGATAGGAAAAACAGGCCCTGAAGTCGCTAGGCTTCAAAAGACTATATCAGCACTCAGGTATATTCTGAGGACAGAGCAAAATATCAACAGATCAGAGACAAAAATGGAATACAGCTCACAACCGGCCGGGGATGGCAGAACTCCCAAAAAACAAGGCAAAACAAAAACAAAACTGAAGAGTACAAAGCAGAGCAGAAAAACTTAGCTTTGAGATGCAGGAATCAGACTGGTCTCCAAGAATCCAGCAGGAAAATCACCAGCCAGGAAGAATGGCATCGGCAGCCTTATATCCAGTCCTCAATTCCAGCCACTCAGTCATCATCTAGCTGCCCAGGTGTTTGGTAATCAGTCTCACTACCTTCCTTCACTAGAGGAGGGAGTTCATCAGACCTCAATGGTGAAGGGAAAAATGAACTCACAACAGACGTCCATTACAAATGGTAGCCATTGATCATCTGAAGGTAGAGGCCAGCAGGAAAGGCCATAGCTACATCTTACCCATCATCGATCAATAAACCAAATTTCTAGTGGCCGTCCCTGTGAAGGATTTAACTGCCCAGACTACACAGCAGTGGAGCAGGGAGAGGTAAGTACTGCAATTTGCAAGTGCTGTGGCCATGACCAAGCAGGGGGGCACACTCGTGGTCGACGGTACTGGCACAGGGCCCCTCATAGTACGCTGGTGTAACTGATGGCGAGTGGGCCCCCCCACCATCAGAGACACTGTACTGTACTATGAGGGGCCCTGTGCCAGTGCCGTCGGCCATCTGTGGGCCCATCCACCTGTTCAGAGCAACGGCACTTGCCCGGGTGCGCCATGTGTTGACCCGAGCCATTGGGGGGGGGAGTGGTCAGCCCACTTAGGGAGGTTTAAAAAATGGCATATGTTGATGTGTTGGCTGGACATTCAGCTGCTGCAAAGGGCTGAATTGGGAAAGTCTGAGGAAGAGGAGGACAAAAGCAAGGCAGTTTTCTGGCAACCTATGTGTCATCAGGAGAAGGTGGGACAAAATCCTTTGAAACCCATGCATGGTTCATTTTAATGAAGGTTAGATCATCAACATTTTGGGTAGATAGACGGGTCCTTTTTTCTGTCAGGATTGTTCCAGCAGCACTGAAGACTCTTTCAGATAACACACTAGCAGCAGGGCAAGCGAGCTCCTGTAAGGCATATTGTGCCAATTCAGGCCAGGCGTCCAGTTTAGAGGCCCAATAGTCAAAGGGGAATGACCTGTAAGGGTGAATATCGATATGGGAGGAGAAGTAGTTTGTAACCATAGTTGACAACTGCTGTCTCCTGTCACTTTTAATCGATGCAGTATTAGCAGTCATGTGAGCGGTACTTGAGAAATCATTCCACAACATGGTCATTAAACCCTTGTCTCCAACGCCACTTCGGCTGTGTGCAACACAAACACCTCTTCCATTGTGCCCACTACGGCTCGTGGGAGAGCCAGCACCGCTGCTGTGTGCTGGGAAAGCCTCAAACAAACGGTTTACCAGAGTTGCTTGTTTGTTAGCCAATATTATCTCTAGGTTCTCCTGTGGCATGATGTTGTGTAATTTGCCTTTGTAGCATGGATCGAGGATGCTGGCCAACCAGTAGTCGTCATCCCTCATAATTTTGGCAATGCAGGGTCCCTTTTTAGGATCTGCAAGGCATAATCACACATGTGGGCCAATGTTCCAGGTGTCAATGATGCACTGCCAGTGGTGGGTGGAGGAGCATTTTCTGGCAAATCCACATCCCTACAGTCACGCACAAACACTGTACCTGACCTTGGAACGCCAACATTTTCTCTTGCCCCCTGAGAAGCATCCTCCTGCCCAAAATAATCATCCCCCTCCTCCTCCTCTTCTTCCTCCACCTCGTCCAGGACAGTTCCCTGACCAGACAATGGCTGCCAGCTAGGCTTCCCTCCTCCTCCTCCGCTGCAGACGCCTGATCCTTAATGTGCGTCAAACTTTGCATGAGCAGACGCATAAGTGGGATGCTCATGCTTATGATGGCGTCATATGCGCTTACCAGCTGTGTGCATTCCTCAAAACACTGAAGGACTTTACAGAGGTCTTTCAGCTTTGACTACTGCACACCCGACAATTCCATGTCTTCCCTCAAACTGCCTGCCCGTGTATCCTCCCACAAATGCATTACAGCCCGCCTCTGTTCGCACAGCCTCTCAACCATGTGCAGGGTGGAGTTCCACCTTGTTGCAACGTCTATGATTAGGCGGTGCTTGGTGAGGTGGAGCAATCGCTGCAGCTTCTGCATACGAGTGGAGTGGACGTTTGAGCGACGGATGTGCGAGCAAAGTCTTCGCACCTTATGGAGCAGGGATGTTAACTCCGGATAATTATTAAGGAAGCACTGCACCACCAGGTTCAAAGTGTGAGCCAGGCAAGGTATGTGTGTGAGTTTTGCACGGGCTTTGGCTGCCACAAAATTACGGCCGTTATCACTGACTACCTTGCCTGCCTCAAGATGTAGACTGCCCAGCCATGACTCAGTTTGTTGCTGCAAGTGTGTTCGCGGTGTGTCTGTTGTTGCCCAAAGACATCATCTTTAACACAGCCTGCTGACGCTTACCACTGGCTGTTTGATAGTGGGACACCTCGTGTGCAACACTGCCAGCTGCGGATGGAGTGCTCGTGCGACTGCGCTCTGTGGATGAGCTTTCGCTGATAGAGGAGGAGGAGAATCGAAAGCCTACAGCCAACTGTTTCCTATACCATGGACTAGGCATCACTGTCCCCAGTGGACCCTGCATCCACCACATTAACCCAGTGCGCAGTGATGGACACGTAACGGCCCTGGCCATGCCTACTGGTCCATGCATCTGTTGTGAGGTGCACCTTTCCACTCACTGACTGTTTTAGTGCATGGACAATGCAGTCTTTCACATGCCGGTGGAGGGCAGGGATGGCTTTTTGAGAAAAGAAGTGCCGACTGGGTAGGTCATAGCGAGGGACAGCGTAGGCCATGAGGTAGCGGAAAGCTTCGCTTTCAACCAAACGGTAGGGCATCATCTCTAATGAGATTAGTTTGGCAATGTAGGCGTTCAAACAAAGTGTACGCGGATGAGAGGATGAGTACTTTCTTGTCCTACTCAGAGTGTCTAGTAGGGTGAGCTGGTCTGGAGAGCTGCATATGGGGGAAGTAGCGGTGGACCGGACGGAGTGAGAGGGCATTGGTGATGGTATTGGTGGTGATGGCCTAGATTCAGTGTTGTGTTGCAAAACCATTGTGATTCCCTGAGTGCTTTGGCCTTGCGACGACACGTCCACATTTAATGGTGGTGTGCTTAATGGTGGCGGTGGTCTTACAGTGGAGGAAGCGATGGAGCATTGCTGGCTACCTTCAGCCGGAGCAGGTGCACATGGGCTACCTGAGGTTTTGTAGTCCGTCCACGCTTGCAAGTGCATGTTGATTAAATGTCTAAGCATGCAACTGGTATTCAAATTTCTGAGTTGTTTACCTCGCCTAAAGGTCCTTCCGCACTCCTTACAGATAACCTTTGCCTCATCAGTAGGATTTTGGACAAAGAAGTGCCACACTGCACTCTTCCTACTATGGTATACATTTTCTGGCGTTGCACGCTGTGCTAAGTTGACCGTCTGGCCAAGCTGTCCTGCAACTCTTTTAGTTTTTCATCCATGTTTTTGGACAGCTACGGGCCTGGCAGATAACCGCTGCTGCGATGTCAATGCCTGCTGCGGATCCTTCTCCTTATCTGAACTATTGCCAGCGCCACCCTCCTCCCCCAATCGATGCCAATCCGGGTCAAGAACTGGGTCATCCATCACCTCCTCTTCAAAGTCATCTGCACCTTCCTCTTTACCTTCCTCTGTGTCACCATGTAAGGTGGTATAGTATGCGGGAAGGGGCACCTGAGTTTCATCAGGGTCAGATTCTGGCTCAATAGACTGCGAGGGCAATGTAGTGCTCTGGGTCGATGTACCAGCAGAATCATCTAGCAGTGGCTGTGCATCAGTGCACTCCATGTCAGATTCATCTTGGACTGGGGAATTCTGGATTTGACTGGATAACCCAGGCATCGTATGTGAAAAGAGTTCCAGAGTAATCTGAAGTGTGGACTGCCACATCCTTAACTTTTGGTGGGGGTGAAGGACACAAGGCAAGGTGCTTTTCCTGACCAGAACCCTGCACTGACGACTCCGTATTTACAGGTTTCGAACGTTCAGAAGAGGAGGCAATAGAGCTGGTGGCTGTTTCAGCAATGTACGCCAAAACCTTTTCCTGATGCTCCGGCTTTAAAAGCGGTTTTCCTACTCCAAGAAAAGGCAACCTTACAGGCCTTCTTCGGCCAGACGATGACGCAGGCTCAGCACCTCCTGCCTTAGCTGCTATTGTGCTTTTGCCAGAACCAGCCAATGCACCACCACCATGTCCGCGGACTCTTCCACCATACTTCCTCATGTTTGGGAAAATGTACCAAAAATACCAGCAGAGAGATGGTACTGTATGAGGAGCGTCCAGCTGTGTAAGGTGTATTAAAAAAATTAAATCTACATATATATCTTGCTAGCCACAGACGCTCTCACAGTATGTATTGGACCATCATCCAACAAGCAGATATATGGAACTGTATCAGAAGTGTACAGCTGTATACGTTTTTTGTGTAACTAACAATCTCCATATATGTATTTACGGAGTGTCACACACACTCGCTGACTCTGCATAGATGTGACTGTAATGCGAACGGCAAATATACAATACTGTTTGAGAATCAGACAGCTCTATACGGTGTCTGTATGGAAAATTGTCAATCTCCGTCTATTTGTCTAGGGACTGACACACGCTGTCTCTGTCTAGTTTTGACCGTGATTAAATAGCACATATATGAAACTGTTTGAAAAGCGGGCAGCACTCTAAGGTGTAGGTCTGGAAAAATGGAAAAACTCCTTGGCTTTATTTTCCAGAGTCACACAGATAGCTTCGATTTGTCCGTGGTACAAGGCGGTACATGGTAGTGTGTGAGGAGCGTACACCACTATACGGTGTCTGTATGGAAAATTGTCAATCTCCGTCTATTTGTATAGGGACTGACACATGCTGTCTCTGTCTAGTTTTGACCGTGATTAAATAGCACATATATGAAACTGTTTGAAAAGCGGGCAGCACTCTAAGGTGTAGGTCTGGAAAAATGGAAAAACTCCTTGGCTTTATTTTCCAGAGTCACACACAGATAGCTTCGATTTGTCCGTGGTACAAGGCGGTACATGGTAGTGTGTGAGGAGCGTACACCACTATACGGTGTCTGTATGGAAAATTGTCAATCTCCGTCTATTTGTATAGGGACTGACACACGCTGTCTCTGTCTAGTTTTGACCATGATTTAACAGCACATATACGAAACTGTTTGAAAAGCGCACAGCACTCTAAGGTGTAGGTCTGATAAAAAGGAAAAACTCCTCGGCTTTTTTTTCCAGAGTCACACACAGATAGCTTCTATTTGTCCGTGATACAAGGCGGTACACGGTAGTGTGTGAGGAACATACACCGATATACGGTGTCTGTATGGAAAATTGTCAATCTCCGTCTATTTGTATAGGGACTGACACACGCTGTCTCTGTCTAGTTTTGTCCGTGATTAAACAGCACATATATGAAACTGTTTGAAAAGCGGACAGTACTCTAAGGTGTAGGTCTGGAAAAACGGAAAAACTCCTCGGCTTTTTTTTCCAGAGTCACACACAGATAGCTTCTATTTGTCCGTGATACAAGGCGGTACACATCAGTGTGTGAGGAGTGTACATCAATATATGGTGTCTGTATGGAAAATTGTCAATCTCCGTCTATTTGTATAGGGACTGACACACGCTGTCTCTGTCTAGTTTTGACCGTGATTAAACAGCACATATACAAAACTGTTTGAAAAGCGGACAGCACTCTAAGGTGTAGGTCTGGAAAAACGGAAAAACTCCTCGGCTTTTTTTTCCAGAGTCACACACAGATAGCTTTTATTTGTCCGTGACACAAGGAGGTGCACGGTAGTGTGTGAGGAGCGTACACCACTATACGGTGTCTGTATGGAAAATTGTCAATCTCCGTCTATTTGTATAGGGACTGAAACACGCTGTCTCTGTCTAGTTTTGACCGTAATCAAACAGCACATATACGAAACTGTTTGAAAAGCGGACAGCACTCTAAGGTGTAGGTCTGGAAAAACAGAAAAACTCCTCGGCTTTTTCTTCCAGTCACATCCAGATAGCTTCTATTTGTCCGTAATACCAGCCGGTACACGGTAGTGTGTGAGGAGCATACACCGTTATAGGGTGTGTGAAAAAATGAACGCTCAGTAACTCACCAGGACAAAATAATAAAAGTTGGAGTGCTTTGAAAAAAGCAGTTTGAACAGCAGTGTGCACACAGCAATGCAGCTAGCAGGTAGCCTTAAAAGGCAGCCTAATCACCCCCAGCGCTGCTGCACACAACAAAAATCCTCCCCTTTCACTGCACACTAACTGTACAGTGAAAAGCACTATCAGCAGAAGCAGTTTTTTTTCTTCTTCCCTGCCTAACGCTCTCCCTGTTCAGAATCAGCAGCAGCACCTCTCCCTATTCTAAGATCGGCAGAAGTAAGATGGCGGTCAGCGGTCACAGCCTTTTATACCCACTGTGACGCCACACAAAGCCAGCCAATCACTTCAATGCCCTTCTCTAAGATGGTGGTGGCTGCTGCCCATGTCATCGCGTTGCCCACAGTGTGCGTCCACCTTCATTGGCTGAGAAACGGCGCTGGAAGCATTATTTGAAACGCGACTTTGGCGCTCTGATCGGCGACCTCATGGCCGACTTCATGCTATGGTCGGGTTTCCATCAGCGAAACCCGACTTTAGCTAAAGTCGGCTATTTTTGAATTTGACCAACCCATTTTGCTCAACTCTAGTCATCAGTAAGCTGCCTGAAAAAATTGTAAAACTGGAGGGGTAGATATCTAGTAATATCAGTAAGGTGCCTGTAAAGCCCTGAAAAAATGTAATGCTGGATGACAATTAGTAATATCAGTAAGCTGCCTGTAAAGCCCTGAAAAAAATGTAATGCTGGAGAATATCTATTGAAGTCTATAAAATGATTGTAAAGATAGCTAATTTTGGAATACCCACTTTATGCAATCAGTTGAACTCATGGGAACCACAATCAGAGTTTACAGCTGCCCAAAGTGTTTCTTACTGTGCTGCAGAGTGAAGGCTAGCCATCACATAGTGCCGTTTGCGCAGCTTTAGAGATGAGATATTTGCTATTACAGAGATATGCCTATGTTTTCATGGCTTGTATAATCTATTTGGATCTTTGAAGTCTTGCGGTTGTTTTCTATCCTCCATGTGGAACTACTGCCAACCAATAAATGGGTCAGAGACTAAATAACTGTATATTATAATTACCGTATATTATGAACCCGGGTGATGAATATTCATATATGCTGTAAGCATATCTGCAGTACCTGCGAAGCGAATGACAGGAGTGTAATAATTCTGACATGTATATGCGATCACCATCAGTATTTAGTATTACTGTTCTCTGAACTCAAGAAGAAATGCCTCCGGCAGCCGGAGGATTGAATATATCCTCACATTCCTATTGCCCTAATTATGGGATTTCCATATTTCCACCCAGGTTACGTTAAGTTTTGTTTCCATTAATTTTTCCCCCGGAAAACAAAGTTGAGCATGGCACCAATTTTTCCTGCGTTTTTGAGGGTATGAGAAAAATTCTTTGATCTGAATTGCTTATCAAGCGTATTTAGTGAAAGCTGCTTGGGAACGATCCAAGAAGAGAATTTAGTAAAAGGCAGAGCAAGGGGATTTTTTTCTTGCTGGTAATTAACATGCACACAGTTGATAGACAAGCTTTTAATAGAATGGCTGCAGATTCCCTCCTTCCTATACACATATGCACATGGCTACAGCTGAATCTTAAAGGGAAACTAAACACAGAAAACGCTGATTTTGTAAGTTTGCACACTGACAAAGACATGAACAATTACTGTACAGGCTGGATCATTAATTCGATAAGTGCTAATAAACTAGTTGCAACTGTCTCAGATTGTCCAGGAGGCTTCCGAACAAAGGGGACTCTTGCGTGAAGAGTCAGCAAATGTTCCATGCCTCCTTAAACCTTCCTGACATCTCATAAAATCCAGCTATCCAGTGAGGTCAGGAATATGGGGAATGGACATTGGGGTGCAGCTTCAGAAAAGTTGCAAAAGCAATGACTTACGGTTAGTGTTGAGCATTCCGATACCGCAAGTATCGGGTATCGGCCGATACTTGCTGTATCGGAATTCCGATACCGACTTCCGATATTTTTTCAATATCGGAATTCGGCATCGGAATCGGAAGTTCAAAGTTGATTGACGGCCTGACGTCATCATGATGCGCGGTGTGTGCGCATCATGATGCGCCGTCATTTCGGGCCTTCCGGGGGTCTCTGCCGGCCTGCCGGGGGGCTGTGCCGGCCTGCCGGGGGGCTGTGTGGACTGCCCGGGGTCTGTACCGGCCTGCCGGGGGGCTGTGCCGGCCTGCCGGTGGTCTGTGCACCCTGTGGGGGTCTGTACCGGCCTGCCGGGGGGCTGTGCCGGCCTGCCGGTGGTCTGTGCACCCTGTGGGGGTCTGTACCGGCCTGCCGGGGGGCTGTGCCGGCCTGCCGAGGGGCTGTGCTGATGTCCGGGGGTCTGTGCAAGCATCGTCCGATGGGACTACAAGTCCCATCTGGCGATGCCTGCTACCATGACAGTGATTGACACATTAGCCAATGATGGGACAGTAGTAGTCCCATCATCCGGCTAATGTGTTAAATGTTAAAAAAAAAAAAAAAAAAAATACTACATACATACTACATACATACTACATGCTACATACATACTACATATATACTACATGCATGCTACATACATACTACATGCTACATACATACCACATACATACTACATGCTACATACATACTACATATATACTACATGCTACATACATACTACATGCTACATACATACCACATACATACTACATACATGCTACATGCTACATACATACTACATACATACTACATACATACTACATGCATGCTACATACATGCTACATACATACTACATACATACCACATACATACTACATACATGCTACATGCTACATACATACTACATACATACTACATACATACTACATGCATGCTACATACATGCTACATACATACTACATGCATGCTACATACATACTACATGCATGCTACATGCATGCTACATACATACTACATGCTACATACATACCACATACATACTACATACATACTACATACATACTACATGCTACATACATACTACATATATACTACATGCATGCTACATACATACTACATGCTACATACATACCACATACATACTACATACATACTACATACATACTACATACATACTACATGCATGCTACATACATACTACATGCATGCTACATGCATGCTACATACATACTACATGCTACATACATACCACATACATACTACATACATACTACATACATGCTACATGCTACATACATACTACATATATACTACATGCATGCTACATACATACTACATATATACTACATGCATGCTACATACATACTGCATGCTACATGCATGCTACATACATACTACATACATACTACATGCTACATACATACCACATATATACTACATACATACAATACATTCATACAATACATACATAGACATACAGTACATATAACATAGAGTAACATACTTACCAATACTTGTCACATTGTTCCCCGAAGCCATTGTCTTTTCCGGAATAAATATTAACATAACAAACCACAAAAATACTCACCCACGATCCGAAGCAGTCCACGAGTGTGTCCCACGACGATCTTGGGTAGAGAACGGCAGCATCAGATGATGCTGCCGTTCTCTACGGGCTGCAGGAATCCAATGACGGAAGGTAGGTATCCTTCCGCACTGTATTCCTCCGCCACTTAAAAAAAAAAAAGTCCCTTGTCTCACTTTATGCCATTGCTGTGTGGGAATTTCCCACGCAGCAATGGCATAAAGTGAGACTAGGGACTTTTTTTTTTTTAAGTGGCGGAGGAATACAGTGCGGAAGGATACCTACCTTCCGTCATTGGATTCCTGTAGCCCGTAGAGAACGGCAGCATCATCTGATGCTGCAGTTCTCTACCCAAGATCATCGTGGGACACACTTGTGGACTGCTTCGGATCGTGGGTGAGTATTTTTGTGGTTTGTTATGTTAATATTTATTCCGGAAAAGACAATGGCTTCGGGGAACAATGTGACAAGTATTGGTAAGTATGTTACTCTATGTTATATGTACTGTATGTCTATGTATGTATTGTATGAATGTATTGTATGTATGTAGTATATATGTGGTATGTATGTAGCATGTAGTATGTATGTAGTATGTATGTAGCATGCATGTAGCATGCAGTATGTATGTAGCATGCATGTAGTATATATGTAGTATGTATGTAGCATGTAGCATGTATGTAGTATGTATGTGGTATGTATGTAGCATGTAGTATGTATGTAGCATGCATGTAGTATATATGTAGTATGTATGTAGTATGTATGTAGTATGTATGTGGTATGTATGTAGCATGTAGTATGTATGTAGCATGCATGTAGCATGCATGTAGTATGTATGTAGCATGCATGTAGTATGTATGTAGTATGTATGTATGTAGTATGTATGTAGTATGTATGTAGCATGCATGTAGTATGTATGTAGTATGTATGTGGTATGTATGTAGCATGTAGTATGTATGTAGCATGCATGTAGCATGTATGTAGCATGCATGTTGCATGCATGTAGTATGTATGTAGTATGTATGTAGTATGTATGTAGTATGTATGTAGCATGCAGTATGTATGTAGCATGCATGTAGCATGCATGTAGTATGTATGTAGTATGTATGTAGTATGTATGTAGCATGCAGTATGTATGTAGTATGTATGTAGCATGCAGTATGTATGTAGCATGTATGTAGCATGTATGTAGTATGTATGTAGTATATATGTAGTATGTATGTAGCATGTAGTATGTATGTAGCATGTAGTATGTATGTAGCATGCATGTAGTATATATGTAGTATGTATGTAGCATGTAGTATGTATGTAGCATGTAGTATGTATGTAGCATGTAGTATGTATGTAGCATGTAGTATGTATGTAGCATGCATGTAGTATGTATGTAGTATTTTTTTTTTTTTTTTTTTTTAACATTTAACACATTAGCCGGATGATGGGACTACTACTGTCCCATCATTGGCTAATGTGTCAATCACTGTCATGGTAGCAGGCATCGCCCGATGGGACTTGTAGTCCCATCGGACGATGCCTGCACAGACCCCCGAAGCCTGCACAGACCACCGGCAGGCCGGCACAGCCCCCCGGCAGGCCGGCACAGCCCCCCGGAGCCTGCACAGACCACCGGCAGGCCGGCACAGCCCACTGGAGCCTGCACAGCCCCCCTGGCAGGCCGGCACAGCCCCCCGGCAGGCCGGCACAGCCCACCGGAGCCTGCACAGACCACCGGCAGGCCGGCACAGCCCCCCGGCAGGCCGGCACAGACCACCGGAGCCTGCACAGACCCCCTGGCAGGCCGGCACAGCCCCCCGAAAGGCCCGTACAGACCCCAGAGAGGCTGTACAAGGCAAAAACAGGGTTTTTCTTATTCCGATACCGGAAGTCCCATAGACTTGAATGGTACTTCCGGTATCGGAATCGGCGATACCGATACTTTTTTTAAAGATCGGCCGATCCATTCCGATCCGATACTTTGAAGTATCGGACGGTATCGCTCAACTCTACTTACGGTACTTCAGACCATTCAGTACTCTGCTCATACTCCATGCTTGAGGCTAGTGCTTCCAATCCTGCATTTGAGCGATTGTTGGAGTATCAGAACCTAAACCCCCCACTGATCAAAACTTCTTACTTGTGACTATAAAGTCAATTACCTAACCACAAATGAATGTACAACAAAACAACAAAAAAGGGAAAATATATTCCTACTTTATTATGATATGCTAAATGTAAAAAAATGATAAAAGCAGGGAAGAACTAGCAGAGAAGAAAGGAAGTAAAAACAGCTGCAAAATGGATTGGAAATTAGATATTATATTTGCAAAATACAATCAACAGGGTGTCAATGCATGAACATGCTAAGTATTGCTGATATCATAAAGTGCAAAAAAAGTTTTGTAATCAATTAATTTCTCATGAATCAGACCTATGTAGCAGCAGAAAATAGCAGAATTGCACAGTTGCATAAACAGGTACATAGGTATGAAAAAACTCAATTCCATAGTCATCTAAGTGCAGGTTGCACCCACACGTTTCCCTATATGTGTTCTCAAGTTACTTACTGTATATATATTGTACCCTTTATTTCTTTTGCACCTTGCATTTTATGCTGCTTTTTCCTCTTTTCTTCTCTGTTAGTACTATCCTGTTTTTATAATGTTTTTATAATTATCATGCCATAATAAAGTATGAATATATTTCAACTTTTTTTTTCTTTTGGTATGCATTAGTTTTTAGGTAATGTATCATTTTCTGGATACATCGCCACAATAGATTCATTGCTTTGGTGTATAGTGTTTTGTGACAATAACATGTAAAAAATAGTTGTTTTTTTAAGTTTAACTACCCTTTGCTCAATATTCATTTTAGTTGTTGCACATTTTGCTTAATAAATCGCTCTTGAAGTCTTAGCTCAGACTTGACTAATCTCAGGATCCAACTAATGGGAACCAAGCTTTCGTTTTTGTGTTATCTCCATTGTTATCGCTGACGATTCCCATTAAAATGGGACTAAAATCTAAGAAGTGATATATTCATGTGTTCATCCTGCATTAGTGTTATAGGATGCTGTACAGGAACATAAGCTACACTTTGGTAAACAAACGGAACATTTACCTGGCCAAAGAAAGTATGTGCCACCTAAAATGTGGGTGTGAAAAGCAAATATTAAACACTGCTTCAACAAACTGATGTGAAAGGTGTGGACATAGGAAACCCACACAGCTGCCATGTGCACATTTTGCCATGGACTTTAAAGGGAACCTGTCAGCTGTTTTGGCCGATATAAGATACGGCCACCGCCATTCAGGGCTTATCTACAGCATTCTATAATGCTGTAGATAAGCCCCCAATCCGACCTGCAAGATAAAAAAATAATTTTATTATACTCACCCGGGGAGCTGTCCGGTGCGGTCCGGTCCGATGGGTGTCGCAGGTCCGGGTTCGGTGCCTCCCATCTTCCTGCAATGCCGCCCTCCTGTTTGCTTCATCGCTCCCTGGCATTGAGCTCCTGCGCAGGCGTACTTCTTTGCCCTGTTGAGGGCACAGCAAAGTACTGCAGTGTGCAGGCGCCGGGAAAGGTCAGAGAGACCCAGCGTCTGTGCAATGCAGTACTTTACTCTGCCCTCAACAGGGCAGATCAGTATGCCTGCGCAAGAGCGCGATGCCAGGGAGCGATGAAGCAAGCAGGAGGGCAGCGCCAGACCTGAACCTGCGACACCCATCAAACCGGGCTTTCCCTGAGTGAGTATAATAAAACTTATTTTTCTGGTATTTACAGAATGCTGTAGATAAGCCCTGAACAGGGCCGGTTTTCGGCAAAGTGGGGCCCTAGGCAAAGTTTAAAATGGGGCCCCAAATGCTAACATACTGCATATCACACAGAAGCATTTTGATTGTATTTACATGCGCTGAGTTCAAGACGCTAAATGAGTGTGATCAACAATATTGAAGTCGTTCAACACTTGTTTCCCAGCCTCATTCCACCGTCTGAGAAAGAATGATGGGGACAGCACAATCACTAATGGATCACTAACAGATCACCATACAGTATCATGTTATCAGCAGCACATCTACAGTTTACACCCCATAGTCCTCTATATAATATAATGTGCCCCATAGTCCTCTATATAGTATAATACACTCCCCATAGTCCTCCATATAGTATAATACACTCCTCATAGTCCTCCATATAGTATAATACACTCCTCATAGCCCTCCATATATTAAAATACACTGCTCAGTCCACCATATGGTATAATATACTCCTCATAGTGCTCCATATAGTATAATACACCGCCAGTCATCCATGTAGTACAATTCACTTTCCATAGTATAATGCACCCCATAGTTCTTCATATTGTATAATGTATTCCCCATATATAATACAGCCCACTTCCCCATAGAATATAATGTAGCCCCCCATATTATATAACACAGCCTCCCCTATAGAATATAATGTATAAAGTACCCCTGTTGTGAATTCACTTTCTGGCCTCCCTCTTGTTATTACTGAAGGTAGTGGAGCTTGTCAAATTGACAGAGGGGTTCTCTTTCTGGGCTCCCTCTGGTGGTTACTGGAGGTAATGGAGCTGATCTGATTAACAGTGGCTTGCCACCTAATAATGAGGATGACGATTGGAGATCTGGGGTTTCAGATTGGGATTTAAGACAGCCGACTCCCTCTATCCCTGCTGGTGATTTTCTTCCTGCCTCCTGAGGTCTTAGTTTCCAGCTCAGTCCCTGCATGTTCAGCTAAGTGTTCATTTGCTATTTTGTTTACATTTGATCTGGTTTTGTCTATCTCAGTTTTGTGTGGGTCAGCCAGCTCCGGCTGGGGCTGTGCTGAATCACCATCTGCTTGTGTCAGTTTATTTTTGTCCCTTATTAGATTGGCCTCTTTTTGCTCTGCTTTCAGAATATACCAGAGTGCTGATATAGTGGGCGAAGTCGTGCAACTTCAGTATTTTTTGCATTAGACGTGTTGGACTTTTTTGCGTGATTGCAGACAGTGTCTTTCCTTTCCTGTCCTGTCTAGTCAGTGTGGGCCCCATCATGTACTCAGTCTATTTTCCTGCCTGCGTTTGAGTTTTCATCTTGTCTTACCGCCGAAAATATATGTTTGGGGGCTATCTATTCCTTTGGGGTCTGCTCTGGGGCAGTTTAGATTTCCCCTTTCTTGCTTTAGGCTTTGTTAGCTCTCCGGCTGTGCTGAGGCGTCTAGGATCATCGTAGGCACGCTCCACGGCTACTGCTAGTTGTGTGGATAGGATCAGGGGTCTGCAATCCACTTAGTTACCAACCTCTCTGGTTTTCTGTGGCTTGGCTTGGGCTTGCTCTCCTCCTCAGTGACCCAATCATAACATACCCCCCATGGTATATAACACAGCCACAAAGTATATAACACAGCACCACATGCACAGCCCCACATGGTATATAGCACAGCCCCACATGGTATATAGTAGAGCACCACATGATATATAGCACAGCACCACATGGTATATAGCACAGTCCCATAGTATATAGCACAGCACCACATAGTATATAGCACAGACCCATATGGTATATAGCACAGCCACATGGCATATAGCACAGCCCCACATGGCATATAGCACAGCCACATGGTATATAGCACAGCCCCACATGGTATATAGCACAGCACCACATGGTATATAGCACAGCAGCACATGGTATATAGCACAGCAGAACATGGTATATAGCACAGCAGCACATGGTATATAGCACAGCTTCACATGGTATACAGCACCACATGGTATACAGCACAGCACCACATGGCATATAGCACAGCACCACATGGTATATAACACAGCCCCACATGGTATATAGCACAGCCCCACATGGTATATAGCACAGCACCACATAGCATATAAGCTCCCCCCACACACACACAATCCTCACACCTCTCCTCGTGCCCACGCTGCTCCCGGCTCCTGTCTCAGCGACTGCACTGCCGGCACACAGTGAGTGCGCGATGAGGCAGAGCGGGGAAGGATGGGAGAGGGAGCGTCAGCTGACACTCTCTACTTCATCATTGCTTTGAACTCTACCGGCGTCTATGACGCCAGTATAGTTCAATGCCGGGGCGAGGGGAGTCGGCGCTGGCGGCAGGCGGGCCCCCCTGCCTCACAGGGGCCCCATAGCGGCTGTGTAATGTGCCGCTAGCTGGGGGCCCCTGAGGGAGCGGGGATCCTAGGCACCTGCCTGGTCTGCCTGCCGCCAACACCGGCCCTGGCCCTGAAAAGCAGTGGCTGTATCTTATATTGGCCAAAACTGCTGACAGGTTCACTTTAACCACTATGTTCTGGCTAGTAAAATTTGAGAGACCCCACTGTAAGGCCATAGCTTTAGAAATAGATTTGCAGGAGGCTCCAGATCGTGACACGCTTCATGCACCATTGAACAGGTTTTCCATACCTCGCCCCTAAATGTGAGGTGGTATGGTGAAGGATCCCAGTGCCACGCTCAACAAACTTTTCCACAAGTGCTTTCTAGGAAGTTTTGGGAGGCCCCTGTGGGAGATTTTGCCAATTTTTCCTGAAGTCTGGAAGGTTTCCCCTTTTCTTTACATGAGCCGCCACCCTCCCCGCTTACTTTTAGGTACTGCTATATAAGCTTGTGTCTTCATAGTATAAGTAGTGTAAAGGACTTGCCATAGTGTGGGCAGGGTGGTGGTGCGAACAGTGGAGTGGGATGGCTGTTGGGCTCCTGCACTTGTTCCGGAGTTTTCCTATTGACTGCAATTGCACAGCTAGTGGACAGAGGTTCAGGGGCGGACATATCATTGATGTAACATGTGCAGCCACACAAAGAGGAGTGATTTACAGGAGGGATTATGCATTTTGATAAGCTACGAGAAGATCTATCTTATTTGCTGCTAAAGCACAGAGCAAAAATCAGAGAGCTGCTCAGCATGTACAGAAACCATAGTATCCACTGTTCTTGCACAGGGCTGATGAGGTGTTTGGGTAGTGAGTAACTGCATTTTTTGGGAGCCATGCTAATTGTGTCTATAGCACAAGGCAAAGCAAAAAGGTGGCCCAGTAGAGAGGTACTGAGCAGGTGCAACTGATACACGCTCTCAAAAACCTTGTACACACATATAGCAATACAGACCCATCTCTACAAGACTAGGGTCATGTTGTGACGGTCTCAATAAGGAAGGGGGCCTCAAACTGTCCCTGGAGTCCCTGTTCCCGGGGTTGTCATGAAGAAAGAGAGGCCCAAGTCTCCAATCTTACTATGCTCCTGATAAACCCTTAGCTAATCCCTCCCCCACCCCATGAGGCGTAGGACAGAGATGAAAGGTAAACAAGACACAAACACAAAACGGGGATAACAGAAAACCTCTATCATACAAAAGAACTAATCAACAATAGGGAGGAAGTTAAAGACCTGGAGATAAACACACACGTACTACAGGAAACCACAGATCACTACTACAACAACTCTACTCCAACCACTTAGCTTTAGCACACAGCACAGGAAGATGACTTTTTTTCACCGGCAGGGACAAGAAGGTCTGACTAGTTTATATAGGAAGAGGTAATGACCAGATCAGAAGCAGCTGAAATGGAGCTGCATGTTTCTGACCAGCATGGAAAGGGTCATTAGCCTGCTCAGCACCAGAAGAAACTAAATCCATTTAATATGGGAACCAAATCACACCATCTTTAAAGAAGACCTGCAATTCATTACCCGAAGTGACCGTCTAACTCCAGGTCTTCCAGGGGGATGTGACACCCTCATGACACCTAGCAACTGCTGCAAGAACATCAATATCTTAGAAACAGCAAAAAAATAAGGGTTGTTCCAAATATTTCTACTTTTTATATGTGACTATTTGAAATGTGATTGTCAAGATTGGGACTAAACTCTTTCGCTCATTTCTCTTCCATAAAGTATGGACATAGCTAGCGTGGACTGGCAGGCTTTGTGCCAGGAGCCAGGGGGACACCACTTGGCTATGGTCACAATATCTCAATACCCGGCCAGGGCAGCAAAGTTAATGCTCCAAGTAAGGAAAAACCTAACTAGAATTCGGATCAGAAGTACGTGGCATTATGAATCTTTCTATCCAAAGTCCACAAGATAAAAATATACAAATAAGAAGGGAAAACCAATTAAATGGGGGCGGCTGTTTTATTTAGATATAGACATTTGGGTTGTAGAATACTAATTTATGATCGTAATGAAACCAGACCGAGAAGAGACACAGCGTCAAGTGATAAAACAGACATGAAAGACAGAATTTCATTTCCAATCCCAGACTTCTTTGATACAGTAGTGAATATTTATAAAACTGGCACCGCACCCACTGCACCAGCTGCCACCAGATTGCAAAAATGCAAATGTTCAGACGAACCATGTTTTCTGCACACATTGCACACAAACACATCCATATGTTCTCAGAAAAGGGAAAATACGCTGAAAAAAGGGACATTTCCCAACAATAACAAAAGACAATAGGCCAAGTGAGAGCCAACCACAGTTACCCCATAAATCCTCTGCCAAGGTGACCCACCAAGTCCCTCAGCATCATAACCCCCATACAGTGTTGCATTGGCCCGATATAACTCACATTGACGTCCCATGTAAAGGAGCAAGATGTTTTTGTACAATTTGCTCTATAATAATCATGACCTTAAAGGGACAATATATCAGAAAATGACCTATTGCTTTAATCAGGTTTTTGTGTTATATGTATTTACAATAAAATGTTACTTCACTTAGAGGTCTCTCATACAGCCACATCATATCTCTTGCATTGCACTGATGAGGGGCAACAACCTGAAACACATTTCTGGTTTGGTCTGTATCCTAAGTCATGTGCCAAGGCTCATTAAAAGGTCAATATTGACTTTTAGGATTGTTATTTCCAATGAATGGCACTAGAGGTCAAGTTATTTTCTTCTCTAAAGAGGCAATTTTCATATTTAATTTTCCAGAGGAGTATTGCATGGCCTTTAAGTCTCCTTACACTGTCATTTCATTCATGTCACTCTCCACAAGGAGATGGGATACCATTTAGTCTTTAAAAAATGATGAAAACTTATTTTTTTTATCACAATCTTTATTAACAAAAATATGTAATGTTGCACTTTTAACACAGGCCATTGGGGCTTTATTTTAGACTTCATCTCCTTTTATTAAGCGTTTACAGCAGTTTCCTTTTAATCAGAGGCAGGATTACAATGACATATAACACCTATATACACAGCTGAAACAACCAATCAGAATAGGTGATGTCAAAGCTGGATCCTGCTCCCCCTCCCTTTACAATGACCTTTGCACACGCTCATTAGATGTTTCAATACAAAATGTAAGGTCAGAGTCTGTTCATTGCTGTTAATGCACATGTGTTGTTTCCTGAAACAGGAAGTTAGAATGTAAAAAGCACCAGTAGCCAGTGTTTAAACTACAAGATTTCTCATTTTTAATTTTAAAGAGGTTATCCCAAACTTTAACATTGATAGGCTATCCTTAGGGTAGGTCATCAATATCTGACCAATGGGGGTGTGAAACCTACCACCCCCAATTATCAGCCGTTCCCAGTGTTGGCAGCGGCTGGAAGTGCTCAGTTACAGAGCCGCACAGCTTTGTTAACAGAATGGTGGCAGCAGTCTATATGTTAGGAACGACGGAAAGCACAAAATAAAATAAATAATAAAGTGCATTCGCCGCTCGGGGTCCACCGTGCAGAAGGTGTTATAACTGCTGCTGAGTAGTGGCAGATGTGCTATATGGCGGTATAATGCGCACGGGGTTAAACGTCACCACAGTGCACAGAGCAATCACTGTTTAATCACAGAAATGCCAGTAGGGATAAACACAAAAAGGCTGAGCCTTTAGCGTCACAGGTCTCAGATATATGCACACACGGTATCAGGTCACAGGTGCAGGACCCAAGGCAGAAGGAACTGCGTCTGTCTAGACCTACCGTGTGTGCGGCGTCGCTACTGCGGGTGCCAAAGAGGGCTCCAACTGCAGCGCGGTTGGATGTCTGTATGTCACATGTGTGACGATTTTTAAATGTTTTTAACTGAACATGTGCTTGTCTTTTGTGTCTCAATAAAGATTGCTAATATTTTTGTACTAAAATCCAGCCTCAGGTGATCCCCGTTTCAATTAGTACATATGTGTATGGGTCTGGTAGTGATCCCTTGTCAGTGGTGCCCCCGAGTGCTTTCTTGATACAGTCACCAGAATCATACATCCGTCACCATTCACACATCTAGCAAGTAATGTCTATACTAGCGCATGGCCGTTCAGCCATGCGGTCCTTTTATAGCCGTGCGCTATAAACAGGGGAAGGACCTGAGCACGTGACTCCCGAGCTCCAATGGGAGATCGTCTCATGAGCATGCTCAGTGGAGCGGCAGCGGGACTTAGCCTCAGGAGTGACCTGCTGCAAAGCAGTATGTGAGGCTCTGGACTCCTGTTGTGCAGCTACAGGAATCTGACGCATAACATTACCCCCCCTCCTAGGGCCCCCCCCTCCTAAGCCCTCCAATGCACCACCTTGTGCCCATCAGAGGCATAGGCCTCAGACTCGTCCGAAGGCAAGTCTGGTGTCCCGGCAGGTGACACAGAAAACCGGGAACGTGGAGGGCATCAGAGGCGGCAAAATCTCCAGGTTTGAGAAGGGACACCTGAGAGACAATGGGAGAGGCACAAGGGCCAGAAACCGAAGTTGGAGTGGAACACCGCAGAGTATCAGTAGGCATCTTCACTCTCTGTGTAGGGGAGGCATTCCGAGCACAAGGGGCGCATGCCCGAATATATTTTTTAGTGTCCCGAGCCCTGTTCGGCCACCAATAAGACCTTGCCAGGAGTTTTGTGGTCTGCATGTAGCCACAATGGCCACACACCCTGGACGCATGTGCCCACGCGAAAACCTTCGGCCGAAGGCGAGGGGAAACAAAGGTCTTGCCCGGCGGCACAGAGGTTGGCCACCACGGGGCCCTGTTATCGCGGGGAACAGAGTGTTGACAGTGGCAACCGCAAATGGAGCTTAGTGCCGGACGCGCCTCGAGACTGGCGCAAGACACCTCCATGGGCTCTGGAAGTGAACACTCTGGCTCGGGTGACTCCAGAGGTTCAAAGAGGTTTGGAGCCGGAGTATCCTTCCATCTGGATTGGGCACACTCCAGCCCGCACTCCGAAAAACGGAGATCAATGCGGGAGGAAATGGCAATCAGCTCCTCCAGACTTGCAGGAACCTCTCTGGTAAAGAGGGCATCCTTAACATGCTCCGCTAAACCTCTCCAAAACACAGGTATGAGAGCTCTATCAGACCACTCCAGCTCGGAAGCCAGAGTCCAAAAAACGTACGACATACTGACTGACTTAGAGCGATCCCTGAGTTAATGCCAATAGCTGAAGAGAGGTATCGTGCGTGGCACGTGGTCCCGGGAAGACCTGCTTGATAGCTGTTAAGAACTGAGCAGCGGTCCGAACCTCTGGGTCGCCACGCTCCCAAAGCGGTGTGGCCCACTCCAACGCCCTGCCCGACAGAAGGAAAACAATAAACCCCACCTTAGCCCGTTCCGTAGGGAATCGCGCAGCCAGTAACTCCATCTGGATAGAGCACTGGCTCACGAAACCCCTACAGGAGGCGCTATCGCCAGAAAATTTATCGGGCAAGGGGAGGCGGGAAACTGTCAGCGCAGGAGAGGACGTGGACACACGTGAAACCTCTGCGATTGCCTGAACAGCAGTCTCAGTGGACTTTGCAGCAGAGATAGCACTTTCAAGAGTAGCCAATCGGCCCTCCAGCTGCCGAATGTACTGTAGTAATTGCTGCTGTTCTGCCATTACCAGCCAGACCCTGGCGCTAGTATAATGTTAGGAACGGCGGAACGCACTAAATAAAATAAATACTAAAGTGCGTTTGCCGCTCAGGGTCCACCGTGCAGAAGGTGTTATAACTGCTGCTGAGTAGTGGCAGACGTGCTATATGGCGGTATAATGCGCATGGGGTTAAACGTCTCCCAGGTGCACAGAGCAATCACTGTTTAATCACAGAGATGCCAGTAGGGGTAAACACAAAAAGGCTGAGCCTGTTAGCGTCACAGGTCTCAGATATATGCGCACACGGTATCAGGTCACAGGTGCAGGATCCAAAGCAGAAGGAACTGCGTCTGTCTAGACCTACCGTGTGTGCGGCATCGCTACGGCGGGCGCCAAAGAGAGCTGCAACTGCAGCGCGGCGTAGGACACTGCCGTGAGACGATAGTGCCGTGAGGAGTAGCACAATTGGATGCTAGTGTAGAGGCGCGATGTGCACAGTGGCCTAAGGCTTGCCACTGACTGGCGCTGACTGCTGAACTAATTCCCTATCCACATGCGTAATATCAGAGGGAAGGGGTTTCAAATGAGTCAGTCACCAGAATCATACATCCGTCACCATTCACACATATAGCAAGTAATGTCTATACTAGCGCATGGCCAAACGGCTATGCGGTCCTTTTATAGCCGTGCGCTGCCAGGACCTTCCAGATCTCAGAGATGGACCAACCAGATCAGGGGAAGGACCTGAGCACGTGACTCCCGAGCTCCAATGGGAGATCGTCTCATGAGCATGCTCAGTGGAGCGGCAGCGGGACTTAGCCTCAGGAGTGACTTGCTGCAAAGCAGTATGTGAGGCTCTGAACTGCTGCTGTGCAGCTACAGGTATCCGACGCCTAACATGTTGATTAGACTAGGTGGGGATGTGCAGTACCAAGTCGCAGCCACTATACAGTCCATGGATCTGTGAAGCTCTGTAACTGAGCAGTTCCAGCTGCTGCCAACACTGGTAACAGCAGATCAGCGGTCACCCCCCCAATGATCAGACATTGATAAGCTATTCTAAGTATAAGTTATCAGTATTAAAGTCCAAGACAACCCCTTTAAAATAAAAAAAATGAAATCTGGTAATTTTCACACTGGCCACTGGGACTTTTACATTCCAACTTCCTATTTCAGGAAATAAAACATGTACATTAGAAGCAATAATGACAAGCCATCATTGTTAAAGTCCAAAACGACTCCTTTCAAAATAAAAATTAGAAATTTTGTAATTTTCACACTGATCAGGGGCTTTCTTAGATTCTATCACCCTGCAAAAGGAAACAACTCTTTTAAAAATAAAAATGAGAAATTTTCTAATTTTCACACTGGCCACTGGGGCTTTTTTTTAGATTCTAACTTCCTGTTTCAGGAAACAACACATGTGCATTAATAGTAATAATGACAGGCCATCAGTGTTAAAATCCCAGGCAACTCTTTTAAAAATAAAAATGAGAAATCTTCTAATTTTCACACTGGCCACTGGGGCTTTTTTTAGATTCTAACTTCCTGTTTCAGGAAACAACACATGTGCATTAATAGTAATAATGACAGGCCATCAGTGTTGAAATTCCAGACAACTCTTTTAAAAATAAAAATGAGAAATCTTCTAATTTTCACACTGGCCACTGGGGCTTTTTTTTAGATTCTAACTTCCTGTTTCAGGAAACAACACATGTGCATTAATAGTAATAATGACAGGACATCAGTGTTAAAATCCCAGACAACTCTTTTAAAAAAAAAAATGAGAAATCTTCTAATTTTCACACTGGCCACTGGGGCTTTTTTTAGATTCTAACTTCCTGTTTCAGGAAACAACACATGTGCATTAATAGTAATAATGACAGGCCATCAGTGTTAAAATCCCAGACAACTCTTTTAAAAAAAAAATGAGAAATCTTCTAATTTTCACACTGGCCACTGGGGCTTTTTTTAGATTCTAAATTCCTGTTTCAGGAAACAACACATGTGCATTAATAGTAATAATAACAGGCCATCAGTGTTAAAGTCCCAGACAACTACTTTAAAGGTAAAAATTAGAAATCTTGCAATTTTCACGTTGACCAGGGGTTTTTAGCTTCTAACTTCCTGTTTCAGGAAACAACACATGTGCATTTAAAGTAATAATGGCAGGCCATCAGTGTTAAAGTCCCAGCCAATCCCTTTAATACAAATTGTGTAGTAACCTGACTCATGGAGACACCTCTCAGTTACACATGGTATGTATCCAGGACTGGGTAGATCAGTTCCCTTTGGAAAGTATGAATATGCTAATGGCAGCTGAGCCTTCATAGCCATTTATACAAACTTGCAGATAAGTAACAATAATAATTTATATCAATAAGCATCAATATCAGTTTTATTTATAGCAAGATATATTACACAGCACATAATAAAGACGCTTGAGTCGATTTACGTAAAATGCGGATGCCCCACATTATTTCTTGGGCTGACAAGTGAAAGGTGATGTCGCTGATCTCTGTGGAAGACTTGTGGAGAACGTTGATAGGTCTGGAAAGAAAAAGTGGAGATAAATCTTTAAACTGGAGAATTTTTACTCATAAATTCTAGCATCATTGTCATAGTGATTAAACCTGTTGTGGTGCCGAAAGCTTGTACTTAGCCGCTTCCCGGGGGGATCTGAGAGCAACGGCTATGGTGACAGTGTGTTTACAATGAAAAAAAACTCTGTGCAAAGGTAAGAAAAGCTGGATCTAGTAAGACTCAATCCCATACGGGATAAAAGGGAAGGAAAATACATCTAATATATAGATTTGCACAGATTTGACCTTGGGGATCCATTTACAGGATAGATCTAACACGATTATTCCACAAATTACAGTCCCTCCTTCCCTAAGTTAGAAGACCTGGCATTTTCCATAAATATGTAAATATTTTTACTTGGTATGAATGCTGCTGTTCTCGTGAGTCCGGCACTGTTTTTCTTTTGTCTGTGCGCCTCTCCGTTCCTGAGATATTGCCTCCTCTTCCATATGTGGAAATTTAGTCATTTTAGGCAAGTGGGCAGAATGCTCAGCACTTCTCTGTGGATTCCTTCTTTAGGGTCATGCCCTCTTGGATAAAAAATTGTAGATTTATAAACAGGAAGAGTGTAGGCCATATCTCAGGAAAGGAGAGGCGCAGGAACACAAAAATAAAACAGCGACGGATTCAGGAGAACAGAGGTATTTACATCATGAGGATGCAGTTACCATTGAAATTGTGAGAGATGAAGAAGAGAGGTCGTAAGTCAGGAGGTCTTCATATACATAACTTATAAATAGCCTCGTATATAAATCAGGACGACTCCATGAGCATAGAATAGTTGAAAAGCATTATTCTAAAGAATATGAGGGTTATTCCCATTTCACATTCATGACATATCCCCTGTTGATTATCTAATTCCTATAGAAGTAAATGGAGAGGCATTGTGAGCATCCATCTTTCGATTCACAGTGGCCACAAGATGTGTGTTGGGTAGGACCCCTGTTCTAACGATAGTTGCAGTCTCATAGGTAGGAGCTAAATTTATCTTGCAAAAAAATTAAATATTCAAAGGGGTTATCTAGGCTTGGGGCTTATAGAGTGACTGCAGACTTGTGACCCTCACAGTGCGCGCAGTGCATGCTGTCAGGATTCTCCAGTGCCGGTGATAGGCAAGGGTGGGAGTGTAACCGCAAGTATGCGGTTTCCATACGTGCAGTCATGTGCCGACTAGACGTGCATGGCTTTGCTCAATACAAGTGAATTGAGTGTGGCCAGGCACGTTTAGTTGGAATGTGACCAGAAGAATGCAAATAAGTCTGCAGGTGCTCTAGCTCCAAGCCTAGACTACCAGTTTAGACACTTTTCTCGTGCAGAGGCATGCATGACATATATAATGTATATAATGCACGTAATGGCGGTCCACCAGGTAATAAGGAAGAAATATTGAATCCTATTAGATCCACAGAGCATTGACCTGATGATTGCATCAACAGACATGACTATAGTTAAAGTGATGCACTAAATTAATAGACTCAGTTGAGCTCCATCTAATAAAAACAAACGTGAAATTATACACAACCTTCAAATGTGACAACTTGAATCATGCATTTCAATAGTACACACTTATTTAGCTTTCTTGTGAATGAGCAAGGGAAACTTTACCAGGGAGATTTCTTCAAGCCTGGAATCTATACACTGACAAGTAGAGCCATGGTGTGATAGTTATCATGGGACTGGTAGGAGGTGGAGTAAGAGCGCCTTGTGTCACAGAACACATCTCATCTTAATGAAAGGGTATAAAAAAATGAAAGCATAGACCCATAAGCCTTGTTCTCAGTGAGCCACAAGAAAGAAAAGGCAGAGTCCCACAACACACGCATATACACACCCTCCCATTGCTGGTCCATAAGGAAAGCTCTCCCTCCCTTATAGGATGTGCCATTAAGCTGCACAGCAGCCTCCATCTACCCTTATCAGCAGTGCTACACACACACAGGCAGGCAGCAACATACACACTGCTCTGACAGCACAGTCCAGAGACTATACCCACCTGCTGATCCCACCATCAGGGAACATCACTGCAACAAGGTAACCCCAAAAAATCAATGTGGTGCTGTGGATGTGTATATGCTTTAGAATGGTTAGCAGCAGTAGAGTGAGAGGCTTACAACCTGCACAATTAAAGATTAGTGAATGAGTGGCTGAATGAATGGTAGTGGCTCTGGAAGACCTTGGCTTGTGTGCTACCATTGGAACAAAAGATTCCTTGCAGTCTTCAATTCTGTGCAATCAGGTGGTATTTGGAGGAAGTAACCAAGACTAGAGAGTGTTACATTGTATTCTTCACTGGAAGCAAATATACAAAATCTAAATTAGATGTATTGTTTCCGCTCTATTCTCTCTCTCCTTCTCCTTTGTCCCCTCTCTTTGTCTTTTGTTTGCCCATTCACACAGGTGTTTGCACAATGAAATTATAGAGATTTGATGATTTAGTTAAAGAGGTTTGGTTTATCTGTAGTAAGCTTTTCATCTGTGCTTGGATGGAGAGGGTTGGAGGGGTGTTTATGCCAGTTCTTTGTGAACCCCCCACCCCACACCCTCCCTCCTTTTTTCCTAGTTAAATCCTAGAAATCCCTTTCTTCTTCATCTTGACTATGCTCCAGATTTCTGCAGATGACAATGTAGGGAATAGACAATAGCATAATGGAGCAAAGTTATTTGTATTTACCTTGTTTACTAATATTGATCACTTTGTAAACATTATCATTAGTTGGTATTAGGGTATTTTTATGCTACTGTTACATTTGAGTTTCATGCGCTTGGAAGTATTTAGGGCAAAATGGCAACTAAGATGTTAAAAAAAAGGAAGCAGAGCACAAGAAATCAACTTGCTATGATGCAATTTACTGTAAATGCACATTACCTTCCAATAACCCAATATAAATCCCATATGTGAGCCTGAATCAGCAGAGTGTAAAGTAGTAAACAAGTAGTGGAAATGCATACTAACATTTTCACCATTTTTTTTAAAAAAAACACATCTATTGTCTGGTAGGCTACAATGACTATATAAGAGATAATATATAGCAAGGAGGGATTGCTGTAGTCTGCTTTCTTGCTGGATTTCTTTTTCTAAAAGGACCATTGGTTATAGAATGAGATCACATCAGCACAGATAGACAGTGATGAATTCTGCACATGCGTGTAAACATTCACACGCTGGCTTCTCCTCCACATCCATTGCATAGAGAATACCCTACAGACAAGGACAGATTAATGATAATAACACATCCTTTTTTCCCAGAACTATTTCCTCCCATTTCATATACATTATGAGAATATTTTCATGAATGCTTTTTTTTTTTTTTTTTTTTTAAGAAATAGCACCTCTCTTTTTAACCATCTAAGTTACTTGTATTTTCTTTCCCCTGCAGCGCCCCAGACGGGGAAAACGGGGCACAATTTTTTTTTTCATATCACATTAATAGATATAAATAAGATGTGATCAATGGACTTATATATTACTGAGTATAGACATTAGATAGTGACACCAGGATTTATCAAAAATTGGATATTTATCAATCGAGCATGATACTGTATATTCTCTTAGGAGGAACTGGGACCAGAAGCAAGGGTGGACATGGGTGTAACTACAATAGGTGCAGGGCTCGAAATCGCACATGGGTCCTGGAGCCTAAAGGGCCCCTATAGCCTCTTTAACCTTTTGTGAAAAGACCAATAGTAATAAAGAGTTGCAATAATTGCGGGCTCCATTGGAACTTTTGCATTCGGGCCCATGAACTTCAAGTTATACCACTGGGGGCAGACATGGCATTGGTGCAACCTGTGCAGCTGCAAAGGGGTCCAAGAGGTAAGGGGGCAACTACCACCTCCAGGTAAGGGGGCAACTACCACCTCCAAAACAGGTGCATTATGATGAGCTATTGGACTGGAAAGGGCACATACCGTATAATGCTAGTGTACAGGGGCTCTTTTCTGTCTGTCCGCCAGTGACCAAAAGTATGAATTTTTACTAGCTGTCTTATAAGCATGGCCAAGAATGTTTGATAGACACGTACCTACATGTATCTTTAGAAATAATATTTACTGTATTTATTTTTTACTCATTTATATAGCTCCATTAATTCCACTGTGGCTCACAATCTAGATTTCCTATCAGTAGGTCTTTGGAGTGTGGGAAAAAACTGGAGAACACTCATGCAAACACAGGGAGAACATACAGACTCCTTTCAGATGTTGTTCTTGATGGGATCTGAATCCAGGACCCCACCACTGGAGTGCTAATCATTGAGCCACCGTGCTGCCTTAATATACAGCTCTGGAAAACATTAAGAGAGCACTACATTAAATCCTTGTCATGGCCAGCCCAATCTCCAGAACTGAACCCCACTGAGAAACCTCTGGAATGTAATCAAGAGGAAGATGGATAGTCACAAGCCATCAAACAAAGAACTCCTTAAATTTTTGTAGAAGGAGTGGCATAAGGTCACCCAAAAGCAGTGTGAAAGACTAGTGAATAGCATGCCAAGACGCATGACAACTGTGATTAAAAATCATGGTTATTCCACGAAATATTGATTTCTGAACTCTTCCTGAGTTAAAACATTAGTATTGTTGTTTCTAAATGATTATGAACTTGTTTTCTTTACATTATTTGTGGTCTGAAAGCACTGTTTTGTTTTTTTTTTAAATACAAAATTTATTGCTTGGTAATTCGAAGACATGTTGTCAGAAGTTTATAGACTAAAAGAGCAATTTACATTTTACTCAAAAATATACCTATAAAGAGAAAAATCAGACAAACTGAACATTTGCAAGTGGTCTCTTAATTTTTGCCAGAGCTGTTTATATAATTGTGGCATAAATGATGGGTTGTTATTATTATGGTTAACTTCTGTCAATAATCACTTTATTACCGTAGTTCTACAAAAGGATTAAGCAGTCAGCATCACCAACATGATTCGAAACTGGAAGCTACTGTGCAGTTGGACCAAATCTATTATTTTCTGTTATCAGCCTTTCCATGCAGGAGAAAAAAGGCTGACAGCAGTGCTTAAGTGATTGATAGTATTAACATATTATTATTTGAGACTTATATATCCTTTGCTGGAGAAAGTGTCGACTGAACAAGTATAACAATATAACCTTGTAAACTTGTATCTCCCGATCATGCATTTATATTTGGGTGTATATGTGAGTGATAAGCGATGCCAGGCACCTCTAACATCTCTCCATCATAAAGCAAAAAGAGATGATCGCTTGTGCTGAAATTTAAGGAGACGTTGTGGGACAGTTGCCATACATGAGATTATCAGCAATCCCGACAACATTTCTGTGTTCTGCATAGCCAGACATTTTTATCATATCTTCTATTTGCTAGATAAAAGGTAGGAAACATTCTTGTTGCAGCAGATTGGAAATCAGTGGTCAATTTTGAAAATAAGTTCACTGATTGTCTATTCACCTTGAACAAAGTAGATACATGGAGCAGCCATAACTGCTTAAAATTGTGTCGGCCCCCCGCACGATTCTGACGGACTGAGGCATGAACTGGAGGTGTCCGGCTCAAGATATCAGCAACAGATGCCTAAAATCTTATGCCTTCCTCGGTGAGACAACCATGGATCAGACTTGTTTTTTCTGCACATCCCACAGATGATTGATCGGATTAAGATACAGGGATCTCCAGTTGGAGACAAGTAAGCAGCATGATTTCAGTGTCCTTCATGAACTTTTTTGCAGCATGGCAGAGGTATTATCCTGCTTAAAGAAGAGCTGCTGTTGGGGGGTACTTGGTATGTTCAATATTAGGTAGGTGGTAAATGTCAAATCCACACAAATGTCAGGGCACAATGTTTCCAGCAGTACATTGCCAAAGCATTATACTGTATCCGCCGGCTTGTCATCTTCTCATAGTACATCCTGGTGCCATCTCTTTTATAGGTCATCGATGCACACGCAGTCGGCCTACCATATGGTGGCATAGATAATAAGATTCAGCAAACCAGGCCACCTTCTTCAATTTCCCCATAGTCAAGTTCTGATGCTCATGTGCCGTTTAGAGGCTTTCATTAGTGGACAGAGGGCTAAGGTTCCCCAAACACTTCAAAATTCCATGCTCTTTGTATTTCCCTCCTTTTCATCATGGGAAGTAGTGATTGTGCTACAGCAGCTCATTTGTCTCACTGGTCCAGACAGGTAAGACATACCCCATGTGCATGAACAAGACTTGGGCACCAGTTATCATTTAGCTTTTGGTGGGTACCATTGAGAGCCATGACAGCAGTTTCTCCCACCCATTAAGTAAAAAAAATGAAACTGGAACCTTCTCCAAGGTTGGGCAGTGAGTGCTCTGCCCACCCAGTTTGACAGACATAGTGGGCAGCTTCTATGATGGTCCTGCCAAATATCAGGACGGGTCAACCAGCAGGCAGTCTGATTGAACAAGCACTTGTCACCGGATATTGTATTCATTAGTAGGGATTTGTTGCCTTATTGTGGATTGACCACCAATATTAGACTTGGCTCATCACTGTTTATTTTGCCTTTTAAACCTTTTGATGTCCTTCTGGAATTGACCTATGGAATTACCTGATAACTCTTTATTTCCTAAAGTCACTGCCTGACCTCCTCGACTTGAACTTGATTATTTGATATTTTGTTCTAATTTTTAAATTGAACCATTCTCTCTGGTTTTGATCCATCTACATGTTATTTCCCCAACTTACTCCTTAGTAAGTCTGTCCTTGGATGTCCATTTGATTTGATGGAAGCCCTAAAAAATCTATTTACCCCTCTGTCTTGCTGGTCGTCCAGCCTCTCCGTCGCCCATCACACAACATCCTCTTTGACATTCTTCACTCTTTACCGGGTCTTCTGAAGTCACTGTAGGCTTCTTACTTCAATGATATCACAACGTTACGATGTGCATCACCCAAGGCTTAGTCAGAGCCTCTGGCGAAGCACGTACCAATGTCATGATGTCAGAAAATGCTCAAGACATCACAGCGTGTGCCATGACGTCAGAGGTCTTCTCAGTGCCTGAAGCCCTGGCACAGATTGAGAAAGGCTGAAAATGATGTCTTATGATGGTGGAAGAAAAGACCAGTCTGTGCGGAGGACCACACAGCAGATGTCGACAGTGGAACACATGAGTGTTACGTCTGTCTTAGGCAGCAAGCTCAAGATGGTTACTTTGGACAGACTTGGTGCAAGTCACGTCATTTGCTAGATTTCAGATGAACCCAGGCCTTCTCAATTTAACCCTTTTACAGGGTTCTGGACTTAATACAGGGTCCACTGGATTGCTTCCATGGAAAAGCTGATATCCAGAGGAGCATCCAGAGGCAAGAGAATAGTCGGGTAGTTGAGCCAGAACCAGGAGGATGGTGTAGGGACAAAGCACAAAGAATGAGAATAGTCGATAAGCAAGACGAGGTCAAAAATCAGGACTGTCCACTGGGAGAAAGCAAAGCAAGTTACATAGGAGCAAGTCAAAATATAACTGGCAGTGGTAAGAAGGATTTCAAGAGCCTAATAGCATGCAGCCCCATCCAAACCACACAGCAGTTAACATTATGTCTCCCAGTGTGGATGGGACAACAAGTCCCAGCTAAGACAAATCTAGAAATGATGCCCCGAGTCACCTGCAATGAAAGCACAGCGCCGCCTGGCAACAGAAACAGGGGCAGGAAGCGCAGGCTCTGACACATATCACAATTATAGGCTAGGTGAGTGTACATTGTTTTAAGCCTTTCCTCAGTCTTTTACGAAAAACAGCTCTTTTGCTGAATTTGCATGAAGCGAATTGCAATTTGAATTTAGAAGATTCTAATTTTAAAAAATAAAATAAAATTCGCTCATCTCTAGATGATCTTGTGTTTATAATGGAATGTCAAGCGAAAACGTCTTAACAAATAGACAGGTGTCTTACAGATGGAGGAGTGGGCATGTTGTTATGGGGTTTATATTTATTGTTATATTTATTTTTATTTATTTTACCCCAGCAGGCAGTAGGCTTATAGGTTACATATCGAGAATGAAGACCATACGCTGTGCCTACAGAATTAGAAAAGAGATGTGTTTTATCTCGGATAAGAGGGGTGTGCCTGAAGACTGTACTAGAAGACCGCGCATCTGATCTTCCCCCTCCCTTTGGGAACTTTCAGTGTTTTTTTTGATAGCAGATGTTTGCTCCATCCTCCACCCACCACCTCCATTCCAGTTCTCTTTGTATCCACCCCACCCCCTCTTCGTCTTTTTAATTTTTCGTCTCATTTATGGCATCAGGCACAGACTATTGATGATGATCCTTTACCTATTACAAGAAACCATGTAATTCAGATATTCCATAGGAAATAACAAAGTGGGCATCGTTTGCTCCTCTATGTATCACATTGTGATACCTCCAGTGGATATATGAATTATGACCATGAGATATTTAGTCAGTGCTTTTTTGGGGGGTTGTCCAGTTTGTATAACTGGTATTTTGATGATGAGCTGTCTTCATTTTCCTGCAAAGCTGAAATAAATTGACCATCCCTCTAACCAAAGTCCTTGCTCTTTACAGCGGATCAGCCGGCGACTTCTCTCTGACATTCATATGGCCCTAAGGGGGTAGTCCAGGACTTTGCTATTGATGTCCTATTTTTGGAACAGCTGATCAATATCAGATTGGTGCGAGCGTGACACTTGGCACCCCACCAGTCAGCTGTTTGCTGGTCTTGCGGTGTCTGGAGGAAAAGTGTGTATGGATCTGGGACACCCCACAGCTCCCACTGTCCTAGAGGAGTGAGGGTGATGTCAGTTGCAATGGTAGAAAACGACCACTGCTTAGTGAAGTACATTGCATGCATCTGTCTGTCGCGCTAACTTATGTACAATATATAAATGTTTCAGGATCTTAAAACTCTACATTGAGATAAACTATGGACCATGGGGACTAGATTGTCTTTAGATTTTGCCTCTAAAACTCTTTTGAAGGACCTCCAGCCAACCTCTCCTTATCCTGAGACTGCTAAGGACAGAAGCCAATAATTGAAATGAAAATAAATTGCAGATAAAATACATTTTAGTCTTGTTTTACTTTTAAGGTGTCTATAAATATAAGGTCTATAAATATAAGGTGAGCTGAACATATTGATTTTGGTGGTAATTTATGTTTATGCAAGTCACTCAGCTCTTCCACAACTGATGATGTCAGAGAAAAAAAAGGGATTGGGCATGTTGAGCTTCATCACGTTCAATCCCTTGTTTTATGGAAAAAAAAGCCACCAGAAGAAGAAATGCATATATATTTGTATCACATCTGCATGTGTATTGGGTTGAGGGTGATTATTTTTTTTAACAACCTGTGGCTTGATCTCGAGCCATGACGACTTGATGGATGAAAGATCTTTAGGGAGGAAATAGCTCACCACTCCAATATTGTTCAGGATACACTGGAGAGTTGATGAATGGGTGCCAATTCCTGCTGGTGAAGCTCGGCTATTGTAAAATGGAAGACGAAAAAAGTATTTTCCGGAACTTCCATACATAAATTAAAAACAGGAGGATTCATCATGAGGATATGGATCCTCCTTTTTTAAATGAATTTCTAATAAAAAGATGCATTTTACTGATGGAAGTGCCGGAAAATCTTTTTTACTTCTTTGATCTGTAAGAAGATCAATTTTGTGCAAGCATAGATAGGTCCACCAGGGTTATCTCCGCCATTATGTTAATAGTGTCAAGCCATCGGGTTGCTGGTCTCCCTCTTTGCCTAGTTCTTTCTATTCTTCCGACATGATGCCCTTCTCCAGTGATCGCTCTCTTCGTATGATGTATCCAAAGTAGGCAAGTCATAGCTTGGTGATCTTTGCTTTGAGTGACATGTCTTGTTTGATTTGTTCCAAAATTGATTTGCTTCTTCTTTTTGCCAACCATGGTGTATTGATAACCTCCTTCTCCATCACCATATTTCGAAGGCGTTGATTCTCGCCAATTAGGAGAGTAATGAGGAGGAATAATTTTTTGGTTGAATGAGCATTTAGATGACAGCTATCAATGGTGTGAGGTGTGAGTGCCTGTTCAAAGCAGTAAAAACTGGTTTGAATCACTGACTGGTAACCAACTTACGATTTTACTTAAAAAAATGCTTTGTCCCAATTAATTTGCACAGCACTGTAGGTTGAGGTCTACGGTGAAGGCTAGAGTTTGGGAAAGGGTTAGGGCTAGGGCTATGTTCAGGGATAAGGTTAGCGATAGGAATCGAGTTAGAGAGAGGGCTAAAAAATGAAAAGCAAAAAGTATAAAAATGAATATTTTCAACATATTATGTTGGTTCTTAGTAAAAAAAAAGATTATTATTATTTATTATTATAGCGCCATTTATTCCATGGCGCTTTACATGTGAGGAGGGGTATACATAATACATACAAGTACAGTAATCTTAAACAATACAAGTCACGACTGGTACAGGATGAGAGAGGACCCTGCCCGCGAGGGCTCACAATCTACAAGGGATGGGTGAGGATACAGTAGGCGAGGGTAGAGCTGGTCGTGCAGGGGTTTGGTGAATCGGTGGTTACTGCAGGTTGTAGGTTTGTCGGAAGAGGTAGGTCTTCAGGTTCTTTTTGAAGGTTTCCGTGGTAGGCAAGAGTCTGATATGTTGTGGTAGAGAGTTCCAGAGAAGGGGGGGTTTCGTGGGAGAAGTCGTGTATGCGATTGTGGGAAAAAGAGATAAGAGGGGAGTACAGAAGGAGATCTTGTGAGGATCGGAGGTTTCGTGCAGGTAAGTACCGGGAGACGAGGTCACAGATGTATGGAGGACTCAGGTTGTGGATGACTTTGTATGTCATGGTTAGGGTTTTGAACTGGAGTCTTTGGGTAATGGGGAGCCAATGCAGGGACTGACAGAGAGGAGAGGCCGGGGAATAGTGGGGGGACAGGTTAATTAGTCGGGCAGCAGAGTTTAGAATAGATTGGAGGGGTGTGAGAGTGTTAGAGGGGAGGCCACAGAGCAGGAGGTTGCAGTAGTCAAGGCGGGAGAAGATTAGGGCATGGACTATTGGTTTTTCAGATTCTTGGTTGAGGAATGTACGGATCCGTGAAATATTCTTGAGTTGAAGTCGGCAGGAAGTGGAAAGGGCTTGGATATGTAGTTTGCAAGAGAGATCAGTGTCAAGGATAACCCCAAGGCAGCGAGCTTGTGGGACTGGCGAGAGTGGGCACCCGTTTACTTTAATGGACAGGTCCGTTGGGGGGGTCACGTGAGATGGGGGAAAGATGATTAATTCTGTTTTGTCCATATTAAGTTTTAGAAATCTAGCGGAGAAGAAGGATGAAATAGCAGACAGACATTGAGGGATTCCGTTTAGTAGGGAGGTGATATCTGGTCCAGAGATGTAGATCTGTGTGTCATCAGCATAGAGGTGATACTGAAAGCCATGAGATTCTATGAGCTGTCCGAGGCCGAAGGCGTAAATGGAGAAGAGCAGGGGCCCTAGGACTGAACCTTGCGGGACTCCGATGGATAGGGGGTGCGGTGAGGAGGTGGTGTGCGAGTGGGAGACGCTGAATGTCCGGTCTGTTAGGTATGACAAAATCCAAGATAGAGCCAAGTCTGTGATACCAAGAGATGAGAGGGTCTGTAGTAATAGGGAATGGTCCACTGTGTCAAAGGCAGAGGACAGGTCCAGGAGGAGGAGGACAGAGTAGTGTTGCTTGGCCTTGGCGGCTAGTAGGTCATTGGTGACCTTAGTTAGGGCAGTTTCAGTGGAGTGGTGTGGCCGGAAGCCAGATTGTAATTGGTCAAGGAGGGAGCAAGAAGAGAGGTGGGAGGACAGTTCAAGATGGAAGTGTTGTTATAGTAGTTTTGAGGCATAGGGGAGAAGTGATATAGGGCGATAGCTAGAGGATGGGTCAAGAGAGGGCTTTTTGAGGATAGGTGTGATTGAGGCATGTTTAAAGCTTGAGGGGAAAACACCAGTTGTTAATGATAGGTTGAAGAGGTGGGTTAGGATTGGGATGAAGAATGTGGTGAGTTTTGGGATGAAGTGGGATGGGATTGGATCAAGTGCACAGGTAGTGAGATGTGATCTTGAGAGTAGAGTGGAGATTCGATCTTCTGTAATGGTGGAGAAGTTGGTTTTGGAGGAGGATGGCAGGGCAATTAGGAGGAAGGGCACTGGGGGTTGTTGACCAAGATTGTCTCTGATGTTATCAATCTTCTTGAAAAATGAGGCAAAAGGTACTGTTACACTTAGCGATGCACCAGCGATCCCGACCAGCAATATGACGCAGTCAGGATCGCTGGTGCATCGCTAAGTGGTCGCTAGTGAGCTGCCAGACAGGCAGATCTCACCAGCGACATAGCAGGGGTTGCTACTTACCTGTAAGACGAGGCGATCCTGACGTCCTCCCGCCCGCGTCCACGTGTCGCTTGTCTCCACAGCAGGAAGCCCAGCAGGAAGCTGACGACGAGAAACGGTCCAGGACGTTCTAGCGCGATCAGCGATAACCAGCGGGGGAGCGGTAAGTATCAGACATAGCGATATCGCTAGCAATATCGCTATAACGTCACAAAAACCAGTGACATTATAGCGATATTGCTAGCGATATCGCTTAGTGTGACAGGCCCTAAATTCTTTAGCTGAGATGAGTGGGGAGGGAGGAGGTGCTGGGTGTGGAGGAGAGAATTGAAGGTGTTGAATAACTGTTTAGGGTTGTGAGACAGGGAGGATATGAGAGATGAGAAGTAGGTTTGTTTTGCTGCAGCGAGTGTGGCCTTGAAAGTAGTGAGGGACTGTTTGAATGCGATAAAGTCAAGATGACAACAGTTTCAAAGGGCAAATTGTAATTAAACCAATGTTTTCTTTAATTACAATATGTATATTTGAGAGATAAGAGGCTCAATAATGGACTAGTGGAAAAAACATTAATGGTCCTTGGGTTAAGGGGTACAACATATCTGCCTGCTCTGGGCGCTGGCAATCCATGGTAATACGATGGTTATATCTATATTTCTCCACACAACTGGGTCCTCAAGCATGGTCTACAAGAAGATATTTTTACCATGAAGACTAAATTTATAAAACTGAATGTTGCCTTTAATATCATGCAGAAGAAGAAAATTGTATTACAGTCACTGGCACTTTGTGGTTACAGAGCATATCTCCAGGGCCTCGGAAATTACACAGACCCATTTTGTTCCAAGTTACAGGGAGATATCTGATATACAGTATGGTAGCAGTAAAAGCAAAAAAATCACATCAGCTCAGCTTTATTACTCCAGGCTAAATAAACTAAATCAACCCAGTCATACTGGCATGCCCCGTGCAGTCTATGAAGCTGGTGTGCTATTTCTAGAGCCATCAAATGGTCACAGTAGGTCAGACCGATCAATAATGTTGCAGAGACGCTATGTAAAAACTGCCAGTAAGTGATGTCAGTGACATGCACACAGGTTATAATAAACATCTCCGATACCAAAGTCTGATATAAGCCACCACATCTCACCAGTATATGTGCCCCAGTCCAGGGAGGATGCTGTCCGTGTGGCTTAAGGATAATCAGCCAAGTGTTCAAATGTTCCCATTTGTTGCCTCATGAAAACAATCAGTCAACAAACAAGCAAAATCTCTTTTGTCGACTGATCATTATGATTATTTTGTGTAAAGGGATGTGGCACCAAGAGAGTCAAAAAACAAGAACAAACTATCAGTTGCACAAATCCCCTTCCAATCATTGCTATGTGAAAATTATCTATAACGAGCAATGATCAACTGTAAAAGAGTGTGACATAAAGGATGATAATCTCCAGTGCAGTGTGGCAGTTGTACATGAGGACTGCAATCTGCTGCTCTCTACTGTCCAAATGGGACCCTGCAAAACTGACTAGAAAAGGAACAGTTTCAAGAGGAATGAGTTTGGATGGAGCACCTGGTCAGGTGACTTTAATGACACAGTTCCCTTGTATAAAAGGCCAGTGTGCCATCTGGTGACATAGTTCCCTGGTATAAAATTCCAGTGTTCCAAAACATGAGTGCCTAGAGAAGGTACAGTCAAGACATGTTTTGAGGAAGACGCTGATGCCGAGGTGCCAGGCTGTGGCATTAAGTATGAACCAATGGATTAGAAGCAAAACCCAGGCTGTGCCAGACAAACTCCGGAATCCAGACAACGCCAAGAAAGACCTGAAGACCAAACCTGCATTAGTCAAGACCTGGAGCCCAGACTACGCCAGACAAGATCCGAGGCCCAGCCCTTATACCACCGGGTACGATAGACATCCGCCGTTGGTAAAGCACCAAAGATCCGCGAGGAAACTCTGCTCAAGAGTGGATGCCTGCGGTGGTGAATGGGAGGCGCGAGTGAGCAAGGCCGTTGCTTCAAGCACTGACATATGGTACAGGGATTGGCCTGGGCTAGTATAACAGACAGGGCAGGGACTGGTTGAAGCAAAGGAGGTCCAATGAGCCTTGTTAGACTTGGTCAAGAGTACTTGTGGCCTAGCGGAAAAAACGGAGACCCCCGCTAGGGCCTGTGTTAGAGGAAGGAACATTACAGTGACTCTCATAACACTGGGATTATTACCCCTGTTAGAAAGTTATAAGATTATATATCAAGACACTGTTGTAATAGAGTGAACCTGAGGATGCGTTGTATATCTGATATTGTATTTTTCACTCTGTAATTACTCTGCTTTTCACTATTCACCATTGCTATACAGTGGGGGAAATAAGTATTTGATCCCTTGCTGATTTTGTAAGTTTGCCCACTGACAAAGACATGAACAGTCTATAATTTTAAGGGTAGGTTAATTTTAACACTGAGAGATAGAATATCAGAAATAAAATCCAGAAAATCACATTGTATAAATGATAGAAATTTATTTGCATTTTTCAATGAGGAATAAGTATTTGATTCCTCTGGCAAACAAGACTTAATACTTGGTGGCAAAACCCTTGTTGGCATTCACAGCAGTCAGACTTTTTTTTAGAGTTGATGATGAGGTTTGCGCACATATCAGGAGGAATGTTGGTCCACTCCTCTCTGCAGATCATCACTAAATCATTAAGATTTTGAGGCTGTCGCTTGGCAACTCAGAGCTTCATCTCCCTCCATAAGTTTTCTATGGGATTAAGGCCTGGAGACTGGCTAGGTCACTCCATGACCTTAATGTGCTTCTTTTTGAGCCACACCCTTGTTGCCTTGGCTGTATGTTTTGGGTCATTGTCTTGCTGGAAGACCCAGCCACGACCCATTTTTAATGTCCTGGCACAGGGAAGGAGGTCGTCACTCAGGATTTTACGGTACATGGCTCCATCCATTCTCCCATTGATGCAGTGAAGTAATCCTGTGCCCTTAGCAGAGAAACACCCAAAAAGCATAATACTTCCATCTCTATGCTTGACAGCGGGAACAGTGTTCTTTGAGTCATAGGCAGCATTTCTCTTCCTCCAAACATGGCGAGTTGAGTTAATGCCAAACAGATCAATTTTTGTCTCATCTGACCACAGCACCTTCTCCCAATCACTCACAGAATCACTTCAGACGGGCCTGCACATGTGCCTTCTTGAGCAGGGGAACCTTGAGGGCACTTCAGGATTTTAAACCTTTACAGAGTAATGTGTTACCAATGGTTTTCTTCGTGACTGTGGTCCCAGCTGCCTTGAGATCATTAACAAGCTCCCCCGTGTAATTTTAGACTGATCTCTCACCTTTCTAAAGATCAAGGATACCCCATAAGGTGAGATTTTGCATGGTGCCTCAGATCGATGGTGATTGTCAGTCATTTTGTATTTCTTATAATTAAAGGTATTTTGGGGGCGCTAGTACTAAAGGAGAAATATCCGCTGCAAGACAAAAGAACACACCACTATGTTGTAAATTGAAATACAAATAATATTAAAATATGTCTGCGCTGAATAATTCACATAAATCCAAAAACCACCCTAGTAATAGGGCTATCGAACAGTGCACTGCGACAATGAATTGCAAGTGAATAGATAAATGAATAAGAAATAAAAATCAAGAATATTCCATAAGCATGTGTGTTCTAAAAATACCGCAATCCCAAAAATCACCCCAATAGAGGCTTTTGAAACAACACCATGCAAGAATAAATTGCATAAATTGCAACTAAATAGATATATAAAATAGGAATGTGCAATTGGCATATATGTTCTAGGAAGACTGTGGAGGAGATATATATATACAGTGGGGAAAAAAGTATTTAGTCAGTCAGCAATAGTGCAAGTTCCACCGCTTAAAAAGATGAGAGGCGTCTGTAATTTACATCATAGGTAGACCTCAACTATGGGAGACAAACTGAGAAAAAAAAATCCAGAAAATCACATTGTCTGTTTTTTTTTTCATTTTATTTGCATATTATGGTGGAAAATAAGTATTTGGTCAGAAACAAGCAATCAAGATTTCTGGCTCTCACAGACCTGTAACTTCTTCTTTAAGAGTCTCCTCTTTCCTCCACTCATTACCTGTAGTAATGGCACCTGTTTAAACTTGTTATCAGTATAAAAAGACACCTGTGCACACCCTCAAACAGTCTGACTCTAAACTCCACTATGGTGAAGACCAAAGAGCTGTCAAAGGACACCAGAAACAAAATTGTAGCCCTGCACCAGGCTGGGAAGACTGAATCTGCAATAGCCAACCAGCTTGGAGTGAAGAAATCAACTGTGGGAGCAATAATTAGAAAATGGAAGACATACAAGACCACTGATAATCTCCCTCGATCTGGTGCTCCACGCAAAATCCCACCCCGTGGAGTCAGAATGATCACAAGAACAGTGAGCAAAAACCCCAGAACCACGCGGGGGGACCTAGTGAATGAACTGCAGAGAGCTGGGACCAATGTAATAAGGCCTACCATAAGTAACACACTACGCCACCATGGACTCAGATCCTGCAGTGCCAGACGTGTCCCACTGCTTAAGCCTGTACATGTCCGGGCCCGTCTGAAGTTTGCTAGAGAGCATTTGGATGATCCAGAGGAGTTTTGGGAGAATGTCCTATGGTCTGATGAAACCAAACTGGAACTGTTTGGTAGAAACGCAACTTGTCGTGTTTGGAGGAAAAAGAATGCTGAGTTGCATCCATCAAACACCATACGTACTGTAAAGCATGGTGGTGGAAACATCATGCTTTGGGGCTGTTTCTCTGCAAAGGGGCCAGGACGACTGATCCGGGTACATGAAAGAATGAATGGGGCCATGTATCGTGAGATTTTGAGTGCAAACCTCCTTCCATCAGCAAGGGCATTGAAGATGAAACGTGGCTGGGTCTTTCAACATGACAATGATCCAAAGCACACCGCCAGGGCAACGAAGGAGTGGCTTCGTAAGAAGCATTTCAAGGTCCTGGAGTGGCCTAGCCAGTCTCCAGATCTCAACCCTATAGAAAACCTTTGGAGGGAGTTGAAAGTCCGTGTTGCCAAGCGATAAGCCAAAAACATCACTGCTCTAGAGGAGATCTGCATGGAGGAATGGGCCAACATACCAACAACAGTGTGTGGCAACCTTGTGAAGACTTACAGAAAACGTTTGACCTCTGTCATTGCCAACAAAGGATATATCACAAAGTATTGAGATGAAATTTTGTTTCTGACCAAATACTTATTTTCCACCATAATATGCAAATAAAATGAAAAAAAAACCAGACAATGTGATTTTCTGGATTTTTTTTTCTCAGTTTGTCTCCCATAGTTGAGGTCTACCTATGATGTAAATTACAGACGCCTCTCATCTTTTTAAGTGGTGGAACTTGCACTATTGCTGACTGACTAAATACTTTTTTTCCCCACTGTATATGTATACCTTAGATGCGGTCAATAGAGCATTCGGAACCACGCGGTAGGGCCCGGGGTGTAGCAATTACATATAAGCTAATAGAATTAGAGCTCCATCGCTGCGATGATGTTGAAATACTGTGCTTCGCACATGCAGTATTCAAGAAGAGAGTGACCGTACGTTTTCTTTCAACAGTTGGGTGATCTGTCCTGGCCGGTGACAGTTTCTCGGTTACTCACTGCTCCCTCGGTGCGCCGGCGTTTGTTCACAGCGCGGTGCCGTCGGCTGCAGGGAAGCTCTAGGACCTTCGTGACGTCACAAGTCACGTGGTTGAATCCAGCGAGTAGTACGGACCAAATCCTTCCTACCGGTTTCAGAAGGACACGGCTTCCTTCATCAGGGATGGTCCATCATAGGAATAGTCCTCTTTTAAACCTACGGTTCTAATTTCGGTATATTAACCCATTAAGCGCTGCTCTTATTGCTAATTAAACGCAAAAAGTTCAACTTCAGAATTAAGTCCCCTTGGTATTAGGGAATCCAGATTAAAAATCCATTGACTTTCAGCACGGGACATTTTCTTGATGAAATTCCCTCTCCTACTGTCTTTCCAGACAATTTGTAGCCCGGTGATAGTAATCCCTGCAGTGGATCCCGTATGATAGTCAGCAAAATGCTTTGATAATGGGTGTCCATTAAACTTGCGTCTTATATTTCTTAGATGTTCATTTATCCGTACGCTCAATTGGCGTTAAGTCCTCCCCACATATAATTTTCCGCATGGGCATTTTAATGCATAAATTACCCCTGCTGTATTACATGAATTGTGGTCTCGAATAACAAACTCAGTGTTAACTCGAGGTGTTGTCAGCGCCAGAGATAATCCAGAGAGTCGTCATGGACAAGTACCTGAGAGCTCTACCGCCAGCCCTGAGGAAGTGGGTAAGGCTGGTTTCACACTTGCGTTTTTTTCGCGGTATTTTAGCGCTAAAAAACGCATGCGTTTTTTTTCCCTATACTTTGCATGGGATGCGCTTATGTGCGCATACACATGCGTTTGTATGCGGTTTTCCGCGCATGCGTTTTTTTGCGGTATGCGCTCGGGCGCACAAAATGCATCCTGTTGCATTTTTTGGGCGTCCGACTTGCCTCAAAAAAACGCATGCGCACGCAATGCGTTTTTTTACAGCAAGACACCCATTATAAGTCTATGGGTGCGCATATGTGCGCATTGGCATGCTTATGTATGCGTTTTTTTGCGCATGCGTTTTTTTTTTTACCATTAGTTGGACAATGGAATTTAGGGGTTTGGGTTAGAGTTAGGGTTAGTTAAGGGGGTTTAGGGCTAGGGTTAGGGTTAGCTAGGGTTTAGGGTTAGGGTTAGGGTAAGTATGGTTTGGTTAAGGGTTAGGGTTAGGGTCAGGGTTAGGGTTAGGGTTAGTATGGTTTGGTTAAGGGTTAGGGTCAGGGTTAGGGTTAGGGTTAGGGTCAGGGTTAGGGTTAGGGTTAGGGTCAGGGTCAGGGTCAGGGTTAGGGTCAGGGTTAGGGTTAGGGTCAGGGTTAGGGTTAGGGTTAGTAAAGTCATGGTTTGGGTTAGTGTGAGGGGCCACCTAATGTTGGAAAAAACGCAAACGCGGTAAAAACGCACTAAAAACGCATACAAACGCATAAAAACGCTGCGTTTTTTTCATGCATGCTCATAAAAATGCTTGAAAAAAACGCAGCATTTGTATGCGTTTGTATGCGTTTTTTCAATGCGTTTTTTTGCGGGAAAAACGCGCTGCAAAAAAAAGCAAGTGTGAAATTAGCCTTAGCCATGGAAATCCTACGATGGCAGATCAACTGGTGGATCTGGTTGAACGTTACTCCGTGGCGGAAGGACTCCGAGACGACGCTACCCCACCTCGTTCTTCATCTCCACGGGGAACCGGTAAGACTGTTCCAGGGAGTAGGGGAGATGGAAAAATCCCTAAGACAGTGGGGGAGGAAAACGGGACTGCCCGCACTGCGAGGCCGAGAGTAACGAACTATGGTCTAAGCAAGGGGCCCGTTAGGTGTTTCCGCTGCCAAGAGATGGGACATATTGCTGCGAACTGTCCGGTCACCACTGAACCCATGCAGTGCGATGTCACAGACTCTAAAAACCGCATGTCTATGGTTGCACGGGTAGTGAGTGTGAATGCCGGTCAAAAGGATGTGGAAAAACATTTGTGTGATTTAACTGTTGATGGCAAAAATGTGGTGGCATTGTTAGACTCGGGAAGTGTGGTGACTCTGGTGAAGGCCAGTCTGGTGTCAGCCCCGACTGGACCATCAGACAAATTTTCTGTAACGTGTGTGCATGGAGACACCTGTTCGTACCTCACCACGGTCATATGCATTACTACTTCCTATGGGTCTGTGCAACATAAAGTGGGACTCGTCCCGGCGTTATTGCATGATGTTATCCTGGGCCGGGATTTTCCCCACTTCTGGCAATTGTGGGAGAATCAGTTGATGCCCTCGGGTAATAGTGTACATGATTCTTCTCCCAGGGCGCGTGTGGGTCCCGAACCCCTGGAAGAGTCTGCGGGAAATGACCTGCAGTTCCCGTTTTCAGTCATGGCGGGTGATACGGAGGAGACCGGGGAAGAGGAGGAGGCCGACAGCCGTCCACCTCCCCGTTTGCCGGATTTAGAAGTTCAGAAAGATGACTTCCAAAGCGAGCAAATAAAGGATCCTACCCTTTCTCAGGCTAGGACAAATGTAAAAGTGATAAATGGGGTACCCGTAGAACCTGGCTCTAGGCTGGCATATCAGATAGAGAAAAAGGGGGAAGATACGGTGCAACTATTAGTCGTGCCAAAACCCTATCGGCGGCAGGTGCTGGACCTGGCCCACGGACATGTGATGGGAGGTCACCTGGGAGTCCAGAAAACCACCGAAAGGATATTACACTGTTTTGTTTGGCCAGGCATGCATCACGATATTCGTGTATATTGTGAGTCTTGTCCTGACTGCCAAGCCTCTGCACCTAAGCCCCGGTTCTGTAGCCCTTTGGTACCCCTACCTATTATTGAAGTCCCGTTTGAGAGGATTGGGATGGATTTAGTTGGGCCCCTTCCACGGTCTGCACGTGGACACCAACATATCCTTGTCATCTTGGATTATGCCACTCGTTACCCGGAGGCCATCCCTTTGCGTAACACGGCCACCAAGACGATGGCCAAGGAACTGGTGCATGTGCTTAGTCGGGTCGGTATACCAAAACAGATACTCACCGACCAGGGGACCCCCTTTATGTCCAGGGTAATAAAGGAGCTCTGCCGATTGTTACAAATCGAACCGTTACGCACATCCGTGTATCACCCTCAAACAGACGGGTTGGTCGAACGGTTCAATAAAACTCTGAAGCAGATGCAGAGAAAGGTGATAGACAAGGATGGGAAGAACTGGGACTATTTACTTCCGTATTTGCTTTTTGCCATCAGGGAAGTACCCCAGTCTTCCACGGGATTCTCGCCTTTCGAGTTATTGTACGCCCGATGTCCTCGCGGACTGTTAGACGTTGCAAAAGAAACCCGGGAGGGTCAGGTCACTCCGTTTAAAACAGTGATAGATCACGTCACACAAATGCAGGACCGTATTGCGGCTGTTATGCCTATCGTCAAAGAACACATGATACAGGCTCAAGGAGCCCAAAAAGAATCTATGATAGGGGCGCCAAGATCCGTACGTTTGCACCCGGAGATAGGGTGTTGATCCTGGTCCCCACGGTGGACAGTAAGTTCCTGGCAAAGTGGCAGGGCCCCTTTGAGATTAAGGAAAGAGTTGGTGAAGTAAACTACAAAGTATACCAGGAAGGTAAACGGAAACCTGAACAGATTTATCATGTAAATCTGATAAAACTCTGGAAAGATCGGTCTGCCTTGTCAGCGGAGCTGGCCCGTCCTGTCTGCTCGCATACCGTACCGGAGGTACGGGTTGCAGAGACTCTCTGGGAGCGGCAAAAAACTGAGGTCAGGCAGTTTCTACTTCACAACCAAAAGTTTTTCTCAGAAAAACCCGGGCAGACTACGCTAATGAAACATGACATCGTAACGGAACCTGGTGTCACAGTTCACGTAAAGCCCTACCGAATCCCGGAAGCGCGCCGTGAAGCCGTTTCCCGAGAAGTGAAGGCAATGTTAGAGTTAGGTGTCATTGAGGAATCGCACAGTGCTTGGTCCAGCCCGATTGTGCTAATTCTTAAACCGGACGGCACCATCCGGTTCTGCAATGACTTCAGGAAACTGAATGCGGTCTCAAAATTTGATGCCTACCCTATGCCCCGGGTCGACGAGTTAATAGATCGGTTAGGAAAAGCCCGGTATATTACGACCCTAGACCTAACAAAGGGGTATTGGCAGATCCCTCTGGCGGAGGCTGCCAGAGAAAAGACGGCATTTGCTACCCCAGAAGGTCTGTTTCAGTATGTGTATGTGCCGTTTGGACTGCACGGAGCACCGGCGACCTTCCAGAGACTGATGGATCGAGTCCTGAGGCCACATAGGCAGTACGCTTCGGTCTATTTGGACGACATTGTCATTTACAGCTTGGACTGGGAGACTCACCTCCAGAAAGTACAAGCTGTGATTGACGACCTGTGGGAGGCAGGTCTAACCGCGAACGCCAAGAAATGTCACATCGGGCTAGAAGAAGCCCGGTATTTGGGGTATGTAATTGGGAGGGGTGTTGTAAACCCCAGGTTGATAAGATTCAGGCGGTTCAGGACTGGCCACAACCTGTCAACAAGAAGCAGGTGCAAGCCTTCCTGGGGATCGCGGGCTATTATCGCCGGTTCATACCCAATTTTGCAGCCATCGCTACCCCCCTGACGGATCTTACAAAAGGGAAAGACTCCGTCACGATTAAATGGAGTTTACTGGCTGAAGAAGCCTTCCATGGCCTAAAACGGGCACTTTGCTCTCAGCCCGTACTGGTGACTCCGGACTTCTGCAGCGAGTTTGTGGTACAAACGGATGCCTCTGATACCGGTATCGGGGCCGTACTCTCACAAGTGAGGGACGGAGTGGAACACCCAGTCCTCTATCTCAGCAGGAAGCTGAATAAACACGAGCAAAGGTATGCAGTCATAGAAAAAGAGTGCCTCGCCATTAAGTGGGCTCTAGAGGCCCTCCAATATTACCTGGTGGGCCGAAAGTTCAGGCTGATCACTGACCATGCCCCTCTCAAGTGGATGCACTTGAACAAGGAACGGAATAGCCGGGTGACCCGGTGGTTCCTTGCCCTGCGGGCCTACACTTTTACGGTGGAGCACCGCCCAGGGGTACAGATGGGAAATGCAGATGCCCTGTCCCGAGTGCACTGTTTGGCGGGTGTCATTGCTCGACCGGAGTGGTCTGAGCAGAGGGGGTGGATATGTGAGAATCATGTGGGAATAGTGGATGAGGGCAGGTATATCTCGCCCAGATTCCTTTCCTATGTGGCCTAGTCTGGTCAGTATCGCACCTGCTTGCTAATGAATAATGGGAGGTGGATATAAAAGGATGCCAGGTGGTTGTGTGAGTGTCTCAGCCTGGGAACACAGAGAGCCTGTCTGTGTGAGAGACACACGTGAGTGAAAGCAGTGCCCACTGCAACTGTGGTTTGGCTGGACGGGAGAAGCCCGCCAGTTGGTAGTTAGGTTGTCCATTGTTTAGTTAGTGCCGGACAGGCAAGGTTTTGTTTTATGTTTTATTTCCTTTTGCATTGCTTTCACCGTTAATAAACCTGACCTAGGGTCAGTTACACCCGAATCCCAGCTCTGCGCCTGAGTTTCATGCTGAACGCACGTGACCTTTGACCCCAGCAAAGCCGATCCCGGAGTGTTTTATCACATTATGTAATTTATTCTTGCATGGTGTTGTTTCAAAAGCCTCTATTGGGGTGATTTTTGGGATTGCGGTATTTTTGAACACACATGCTTCTGGAATATTCTTGATTTTTATTTCTTATGCATTTATCTATTCACTTGCAATTCATTGTTGCAGTGCACTGTTCGATAGCACTATTACTAGGGTGGTTTTTGAATTTATGAGAATTATTCAGCGCAGACATATTTTAATATTATTTTGTATTTCTTCCATTTTCTTACTATTGCACCAACAGTTGTCTCCTCACCCAGCATCTTACTTATGGTTTTGTAGCCCATTCCAGCTTTGTGCAGGTGTATGATCATGTCTCTGACATCCTTATAAAGCTTTTTGGTCTTGCCCATGTTGTAGAGGTTAGAGTCTGACTGATTAATTGAGTCTGTGGACAGGAGTCTTTTATAAAGGTGACTATGTAAGACAGCTGTCTTTAATGCAGGTAATGAGTTGATTAGGAGCGTCTAAATGGTCTGTAGGAGCAAGAACTCTTAATACTTATTTATCACTGCAAAATGCACATAAATTTATATAATTTATACAGTGTGATTTTCTGGATTTTATTTTTGATATTCTATCTTTCAATGTTAAAATTAACCTACCCTTAAAATTATAGACTGTTAATGTCTTTGTCAGTGAGCCAACTTACAAAATCAGCAAGGGATCACATACTTATGCGACGCCCACCAGGGCTGTGGGATACCCGGTCCGAGTCGGACAGTTCTCCCGGGGGTTGTCACAGCAGCAGGGACTCGGTCCGTGGCCCTAGGCATGCAGTAAAATGCTTGAGGGGGGAAAGTTTATAGGGGATTTAATGTGACGCCACCTGTGGTGTTCGGCAATCGATGGCCGACGCTGCTTAAGGAGTCCACTGGGGCCGATGGTGATGCAGCTGGGATCGTTCTGCTCTCCACAGGTGGAGCGGGGCCCCAGGGCTACCAGTACTGTTCTTATAAGGGATCATGGACGTTGGGGGGCAGGACTGAGGGAGTGAGGAATGACTCAAGACTTTGGGGTTGTGGTTTCCTTTACCTTTACTTAATGGTTCAAGGTACAGACCGGTGCACTGATAACAGATGGTAATGGAGATCCGGGCAGCCTGGAAGCAATTTAGGGTCCACTAAGCCAGATGGGTTTGGAGGCCTTCCTATTGCGCTGTCCTCTGAGGTCCTTGCTGCCTAAAGCTATGCTCGGGCCTCTATTCCTTCCTGTCCTTAAGTCTTTGCCCGTATGGCAGGCAGCTTGAGCCTACTACAGGTGTCGCTTCTTCGTGGCGGCTCCAGGCTCTGGGGTGCTGCTGTGCCAACAGGTGTTTGATGGGGTCAGGAGACCTGCAGTCCCCTGCCCTCCGGATTAAGATGCTGGGATTTCTGTACCCACGCAGCCACAGACTCCGGTGTCCAGTTTCTAGCGCTCAGCTCTGGGGTGAGCTTGGTTGCAGCTCCACTCCTCAGGTTCTCCTCGACTTCCCTCTTCTCCCTCACTGCTCTCCCTCTCACTCTCAGACTCCTCACCCCACCTCCAGGCCAGAACTTATCGGGAAGCTCCCCTGAAACCAGGTGTTAGAGCTCCCCCTTCTGGTCTGGTGTGGAGTCAGTAAAAGTGTTGGATACTGGTGTTACCTGGTAAGGGGATGCTTCCTTGTTTCCAGACATGTCATCACCTCCCGCGAGGGAGCCAGTGCCACTGTGGCAACCGGACTACTGAGGTGCCACATTTATTTCCTCCACTGTAGTTACCGCAATTACCCTCCACATTAGAGAAATAGTTTAATTGGTGACTTCCGCCTTGTCCTCATCTGCATGTTGCATCCGGTCACCTGCTTACTCAACTACCAACATCAATGATCAGAGACCCTCATAAGCAGCGTTTCTGTAATTTCTTTGCACTTCATTATTCTGTATAGTAACACTGCTATGTTGGGTTAGATATTAGATTTAATACCTGGGGAGAGCGCCTTTTTCTTGTCGTGAAATTCATTGAATGAACAGAAATGTATGTTTTGTTTTTTTTGTATCTGCTTGTTTATTCCTTAATTACTTTTTCAGTTCTGGCATTCAAATTCTCTGCAGCCTATCAAAATGTGGTTGTATTATAGTTATAGACATCCTTATACTATATTTACGTTTGAGTTCTGTATTTATATAGAGTGCATACACCTTGCTATTATTTTTGGATAGAAAGTTCTGGTTATGTATTGTGTTATATTATGCTGACTATGGATTCTCCTCGATTAGCAACATTTTGCATTAAGTGCACTTGCCTCCTCTGGTTCAGATATTTTCATTTGCAAGTGGGTCCATATTGGTCCTAAAAGGGAAAAAAACAGATACTAAATATACAGTTGTGGCCAAAAGTATTGACACCCCTGCAATTCTGTCAGATAATACTCAGTTTCTTCCTGAAAATGATTGCAAACACAACTTCTTTGGTATTATTATTTTCATTTAATTTGTCTTAAATGAAAAAACACAAAAGAGAATGAAGCAAAAAGCAAAACATTGATCATTTCACACAAAACTCCAAAAATGGGCCAGACAAAAGTATTGGCACCCTCAGCCTAATACTTGGTTGCACAACCTTTGAGTTTCTTACACTGCTCTGCTGAAATTTTAGACCATTCTTCTTTGGCAAACTGCTCCAGGTCCCTGATATTAGAAGGGTGCCTTCTCCAAACTGCCATTTTTAGATCTCTCCACAGGTGTTCTATGGGATTCAGGTCTACACTCATTGCTGGCCACCTTAGAAGTCTCCAGTGCTTTCTCTCAAAACATTTTCTAGTGCTTTTTGAAGTGTGTTTTGGGTCATTGACCTGCTGGAAGACCCATGACCTCTGAGGGAGACCCAGCTTTCTCACACTGGGCCCTACATTATGCTGCAAAATTTGTTGGTAGTCTTCAGACTTCATATTGCCATGCACACGGTTAAGCAGTCCAGTGCCAGAGGCAGCAAAGCAACCCCAAAACATCAGGGAACCTCCGCCATGTTTGACTGTAGGGACCGTGGTTTTATTTTTGAATGCCTCTTTTTTTCTCCTGTAAACTCTATGTTGATGCCTTTGCCCAAAAAGCTTTGTCTCATCTGACCAGAGAACATTCTTCCAAAACGTTTTAGGCTTTTTCAGGTAAGTTTTGGCAAACTCCAGCCTGGCTTTTATATGTCTCGGGGTAAGAAGTGGGGTCTTCCTGGGTCTCTTACCATACAGTCCCTTTTCATTCAGACGTCGACGGATAGTACGGGTTGACACTGTTGTACCCTCGGACTGCAGGGCAGCTTAAACTTGTTTGGATCTTAGTCGAGGTTCTTTATCCAACATCCGCACAATCTTGCGTTGAAATCTCTTGTCAATTTTTCTGTTCTGTCCACATCTAGGGAGGTTAGCCACAGTGCCATGGGCTTTAGACTTCTTGATGACTGTGCACGGTAGACACAGGAACATTCAGGTCTTTGGAGATGGACTTGTAGCCTTGAGATTGCTCATGCTTCCTCACAATTTCGTTTCTCAAGTCCTCAGACAGTTCTTTGGTCTTCTTTCTTTTCTCCATGCTCAATGTGGTACACACAAGGACACAGGACACAGGTTGAGTCAACTTTAATCCATGTCAACTGGCTGCAAGTGTGATTTAGTTATTGCCAACACCTGTTAGGTGCCACAGGTAAGTTACAGGTGCTGTTAATTACACAAATTAGAGAAGCATCACATGATTTTTCGAACAGTGTCAATACTTTTGTCCACCCTCTTTTTTATGTTTGGTGTGGAATTATATCCAATTTGGCTTTAGGACAATTCTTTTTGTGTTTTTTCATTTAAGACAAATTAAATGAAGATAATAATAGCAAAGAATTTGTGTTTGCAATCATTTTCAGGAAGAAACTGAGTATTATCTGACAGAACTGCAGGGGTGTCAATACTTTTGGCCACAACTGTAGGTGCACATTAAGATTTTTTTTTGGGTTTTTGGGCCAGAAACTAAGCTGAAATTCTCCAAATCCTCCACCAAAACTCATACTTGGAAATTCTGCTCAGTTTCTGCTCCGTAAACTCTACCAAGATATTCTATGTGTACATACCCTAACTGGACCCATGTCGCTCCTCTGCTGCTTCTAACCAGTCTTCTGTCAAGCCAGTGATTGACTGAGGCTGTATTTGTCTGAGCCACAAAAAACAGTCTCCTAGCTCACTCTTCTGGCTCAGACGGAACATCAACGCTTCAGCCAATCAGTGATTGCTGATTGTCTGCAGCAGTCATATGGGGTCTAAAGAGGAAACAATGGACATGGGAAGTGGTGCTGTGGAATGGCAGGGTACAATAAGCATGGTTATATATTTCTTTAAGGACCACCATGGGCCCATTTGTAAAAGAAAATGTAATAGTGGACAACCACTTTAAGCATTCGGTGATCTCACTGCAGAAGGATTACAAGTTGTTTGACCAGGCAGAAATAAGTGTGATTACTGGCACACTCAGCAATCAGGAGAGCTGATGAAGTGTTTGTAATGTGACACATATAAACTCACCTGTACTAACTTTAGCCCCACACTGACTAATGCAAGCTTAGACAAGGAGATCAGGATGGTATCATTACACTTCATACACTGAGAAACTTACATTAAACTATGGTGGGGGGGTGTTCTTTCCTTTGAGTGCTTCTGCCTGCTTATGGTCACCATCATACAGGGAGAAAAAATACACACTCCCAGTGAAAACTGTCTAATAACACTCACTTGGACTTAAGAAAAAAACTCATTAGGTGTAAAATACTTTGATTGCTAATATCTCTGCAAAATTAAGAAGAAAAATAAAAGAAAAAAATGTTTTATTCCACTCTGCATCCTCTATTACATTATGCGTCTAGTTTAGCATAACAAAATGGTGCAAGGTCCTTTTAAGCCATTGTATTATGATGTCCAGTAATAAATCTTAGAACACCTTTGACCACCATAAAATCATAAAATCAAAATCCTGACAAAAAATGGGTAACTCCCCAATTTAAAAATAAACACACAAAAACATTTTTTGTGGGTATTTGGGCAACAGCAACATTTTCATTTTTCGTCGATATGAGCTGCAGTTTTTATCAATATCATTTTGGGGTCTAAACCACTTTCTGATTTCTTTTATTCCATTTATTCTAACCTCTTAAATGCCGCTGCCACAGTTGACAATGGCATCTGAGGTGGTTAAGCTGGTGCAATCAGACCTAGTTTAGATCGTAGATTTTGGACTTGTGTTCAGGCGCTCAAGTAGAGGGCCCAGATATTTGCAGGTTGCTGAGCAAGTCAGCTATGCTGCATAAGTGCTATCTAAGGCCCCATGCCGTGCCCCTCGATTACCATCATCCATTATTAGCTATAATACCATGACTATGAAACTTTCCTTGTTGTTCATGGCAGCCAATCACAGCGCAGCTTTAAGAAGAAAAAAAGGTTGTCGGATCACACAGCTGGATGTATCAAAACTAAATCTTCTTTATTTCACACCATTAAAATGCAGATATAGCTACAAATCGATAAAAACAGATTTTACATTCTGACGCGTTTCTGGCTCTCAGCCCTTAGTTATAGAATGTATCAAAATAGAAACAAGTGAAGTAATTTATACAGGTGTGACTTCTTATGACATCACAGATAATTAGCAGCTACACCTTACAAACTACACGCAACAGAGCTCAAAATACAGAGACTATTTTAACCATGGTAAACACTATTTCAAAGAACAAACATGTGACTTATAAATTAATGCAATATAATATGCCATAGCAATTATTTTTTACTGTAGATAAACATGAATTTAACTATCAAATGTTTTTGATATATATTATATGTACAGCAATATTCCATTATCTAGTTTATTACCTCAATATAGTATTATATGTAGTATCCCAAGGCATTTTCCAATATTCAATATGCAATATACGGAATTTTTCCTAAAATGTTTATTATATATGTTATACACAAAATTAAATGTTCAATTAATAAACATATTGTCTTTGCGGTAATTTAAACCCTTTGGCTGCTTTGTATCCAATTGAAAGATCCAAAAGGCTTCCCAAAGTTTTTTTTTCATATTTCCTGCTCTCTTAGGATAGAAAACTTTTTCAACACCGAAAAACAGAGTCTATCAAGATTTCCATTGTGCACTTCAACAAAGTGTTTGGTAGCTTCTGAATAGGATGCATTGTTATTATTAATATTCTGAATGTGCTCTGATAGCCTCTTTTTTAATTTTCTTTTAGTGCAGCCAATGTAATCTAGTTTACAAGATACACAACGAATACAATAAATAACTTGTTGCGTGTCACAGTTAATAAAAGACTGGATGGGAAACTTTTTCATTAACTGTATGCGTTTTGAACGCGTATTTATTTGCACGTTACATTTAGTGCTTGCATATTTTAAAAAAAACCTTGGTGGGTAACCATGTTGCATTGCTGTGATTAGAATCCTGTTGGAAGTGGCTTTGTGTTAGAAAATCTCCCAAAGATTTTCCTCTTTTTGAAACGCATCTAAAACCTCCCGCAAGTATTTGATTTAGTACATTGTCCTGATATAGAATATTGATGTGTTTTTTAATAATATTTCTTATTTTGTTGAACTGGAGACTATGCTGCATAAGTGCTATCTAAGGCCTCATGCCCTGCCCCTCGATTATCATCATTCATCATTAGCTATAATACCTTTACTATGAAACTTTCCTTGTTGCTCATGGCAGCCAATCACAGCGCAGCTTTAATTTTTCAAGAGCAGAATATGAAATGAAAACTGCACTGTGTGATTGGTTGCTATGGACAGTTTCCTAATCTAACGATTTTTATTTAGAAGGATTGTGATGATAATTACACAGACGGACTGTGTATCAATACTGCGTGATTGATGAGCAAGATAGGCAGGACGGCCATGTTATTTATTGCGTGCAATGATAGTGACGCGAAAACGCCCGACTCAACGAGACAAATTAGATCCCGTTGCCCTGTCGCGTGTAGATCACTAGGTTAATCTGAGTGAGGAGGATGCCGGGAGATAGTCCATATTTGTTTTGTCTGTGTTATTACCTCCTGCCGTTGCCATGGCAGCCTCTCCTCCCCACGTTGCTATGGAGATGGGACGTGCGAGGACCACATCTGCACACAGGGACACAGATAATAGAGCAGACTTGCTTGTGTTTTCCTGCGGTGGTGGACTCCAGAGAGCAGGGAGATATGCCAATGTATGCATGAATGAAGCCTGGGATTACAAATTAGTCTTTAGATACTGCTGTTTAACCCTTTAAGTACAAGGCCTATTTTGGTGCTAAATAATTCTGCAAATTTTTTTTTTTCATCTGTGCATTTTGGGAGTCTTAACTATTTTTCTATTGACATATACATGAGGAATTATAGTAATATACAGCTCTGGCAAAAAATTAAGAGACCACTTCAAAATTTTCAGTTTGATTTTTCTCTTTATAGGTATATTTTTGAGTAAAATGTAAGTTGCTCTTTTATTCTATAAACTACTGACAACATGTCTTCAAATTTCCAAGCACTAAATTTTGTATTTATTTTCATAAAATAAGAAATGGTTAAAAGAACAAAAAAATGCAGTGCTTGCAGACCTCAAATAATGCTAAGAAAACAAGTTCATAATTATTTAGAAACAACAATACTAATGTTTTACCTCAGGAGGAGTTCAGAAAGCAATATTTTGTGGAATAACCATGATTTTTAATCACAGCTTTCATGCATCTTGGCATGCTTTCCACCAGTCTTTCACACTGCTTTTGGGCGACTTTATGCCACTCCTGGTACAAAAATGTAAGCAGTTCTTTGTTTGATGGCTTGTGACTCTCCATCTTCCTCTTGATTACATTCCAGAGGTTTTCAATGGGGTTCAGGTCTGATTGGGCTGGCCATGACAGGGATTTGATGTGGTGGTCCTTCATCCAAACATTGATTGACCTAACTGTGTGGCATGGCGCATTGTCCTGCTGGAAAAACCAGTCCACAGAGTTGGGGAACATTGCCTGATCAGAAGCAATCAACTGTTTTTCCAGGATAACTTTGTATGCGGCTTGATTTATACGTCCTTTGCAAAGACTAACCTGCCCATTTCCAGGCTTGCTGATGTATCCCCAGATCATCACCGATCCTCCACCAAATTTCACAGTGGGTGCAAGACACTCTGGCTTGTACGCCTCTCCAGGTCTCTGTCTAACCATTAAAAGACCAGGTGTTGGGCAAAGTTGAAAATTAGACTCATCAGAGATTACTTTACTTGATTCCTCTATGATCTAATCCTTATGATCTTTGGCAAACTTCAGCCTGGCTCTCCTTTGCTTCTCATTGATCAAAGGCTTTTTCTACCTTTACATGATTAGAGCCCTGCCCCTAGGAGCCTGCTACAAACTGTTCTGGCTGTGCACTTCACTGCAGCTGCAATTTGCCATTCCTTTTGTCACTTGATGTCATCCTGCGGTTGCTGAGTGACATTCAAATAAGATGATGATCATCACGGTCAGTGGAGAGTCGTTTTCGCCTCTGCCGGTCTGTAGCTTTGTTGTCCCCAATGTCTGCTGCTTGACTTCGTTGTAATGGACTACTGTCTTAGAAATTTTTAGGATGGAGGCATCATGACGCTCACTGTATCCCTCTGCTAGTAAAGTCAGAATTGAGCCCTTTTTTTCCTCACTCAAGACTTTTCTTTTCAACTCCTTTTGCATGGTTATTTTTTCATTCCTATTACTTTTGGGATATTACTAGCACTTGTTTTGCCATCTAGTCCTATTGCAAGAGGATTGTGAACACAACAGCAGGGTTTTTTATACTTTCGTTAAGTAAGATTTGGTTCAGGTGATCACGTAATCAGAAGCACATTAAGTAGAATGAGGTGTACTCTGGTTGGAACTCAACTGACACTATGTATACTATTTTGGGGTTAATATATCGTATGTTTAATTTTTTATTTTTTTTAAAGGAAAGGGTGAAAAAAGAGAGAAACACAGAAAACAAAAGAACAGTTTCCATTGTATCTTTTTTATTATTTTGTTTCTTCCCCATTGGTATATACAGTAATGGCCGAAAGTGTTGGCAATTGGCACCCTTAAAATTGTTACAGAAAATGAAGTATTTCTCCCAGAAAATTATTGCAATTACACGTTTTGTTATATATATATTTATTCCCAGTGTGTGTATTGGAACAACGCAAAAAAAGAGTAAATAAGGCAAATTGGACATAATTTCACACAAAACCCCAAAAATGGGCCAGATAAAATTGTTGACACCTTTCCAAAATTGTGGGTAAACAACTTTGTTTCAAGCAGCATGTGATGCTTGTTCAGACTCACCTATGGCAAGTAACATGAGTGAGCAATATGAAAATCACACCTGAAACCAGATGAAAAGAGGAGAATTTGATGCAATCTTTGCATTGTATGTGTTACCGGTTTACAACAACAGAGTGGGGCCAGAAGACTGTGTCTGATTTCATGTACTCTTGCACTAATTAGAAGCACTTCACCATCATATTAAACAGTGCAGGTTTCTGCTAGCAGTGCAGGGGTTAATCTGTTCAGTTGAGAGCTCCAAGAGCTTTCTTGCTTTTATAGTCTCAGTTGTTTAGTGTGGCCACTCCCCTCTGTTATATATAATCACCTCTAGCAATCAGGGTTTGCCAGCATTAGTTTCATACTGCCTGGTTCTGGAGTTGGAGGTGTCGGTTGTTTGAGGAGGCGTTTGGAGAGTTGTTCAGAAGCATGTTGCTTGGTGATTTGTCTTTGTACATATCCTAATCCTCTTCTATTTGGTTTTTCCTTGCTTTTCTTGTCAGTGCTCCACTCTGTGCATATTTGTATGATTGGTATTTTCATTTATCCCCGTATGTCTTTCCTTGTTAGTCTGGTTTATGTATTCTTACACATTACAGCTCTCCACTTCCCTGGGTGGGGGAGAAGACAGATAACAGTTGATTTAGGAGCTCAGCAAGGCACGTAGTCCCATCGTCTTCACCAGCAGAGGAAATCCGGGGAGCTAGGATGGCTATGGTGCCCTTAGCTTTAGAGATAGGGAAGGAGCCCCTGGCCCCGAGATATCCTGCAACAGAGCCATGACAGTATGTCTGTGTCTGCCACACTAAGCAAGGAGAACAGAAAGAAGATTAAAGAACTGTCTGAGGATTTCAGAAAAAGAATTATCGAATAATATCAACAATCTCTAGGTTACAAGTCCATCTTCAGAGATTTTGATGTTCCTTTGTCCAACATAATCAAGATGTTTACAACTCATGGCACTGTAGCTAATCTCCGTGGATGGCAGAGAATCATTGATGAAATGTTGCCATGCAGGATAGTCTGTGTGAGATATTGGAAAATTATATCTAATTGATATCATTTTGATATCTGATGGAGTTCTCTATCAGATACAGTTTGGCCCAAAAATACTTGCTCCAAACTCAGCTCACACCCTTGGCATTCCACCATGCCAAAATGGAAGTCAAATACACCTCAAACAATGGGACCTCTGTTGTGAACTCATTTTCTGCTCCACCAGTTGAGAGTTCTCCTTCCGTTCTCCCTCTGGTGGTGACAGGAGGTAGTGAGGTTGGTTTAATTGGTAGTGATCTGACACCTGATGAGGAGGATAATGATTGGATCTCTGGAGTATCAGACTGGATATATAGACAGCCGACGCCCTATCCTAGTGCTGGTGATTCAGTCTGCTTCTCAGGTCTTGGACTTCAGCTCTGTTCCAGTCTTCTCAAGTTAAGTTTGTTTATGCTTTTGTTCACACTTGCTCTTGTTGGTCAATTCAGTTTTTTGTGGTCAGCCAGCCCCTGCTGGGGTTGTGCTGAATTTCCACTCCTATTTATCTGTATTTGCCTTTTGTTCCCTTATTAGATTGGCCTCTTTTTGCTCTGTCTCAGAATATTTCAGAGTGCTGATATAGTGGGAGAAGTCTAGTGACTTCAGAGTTAATTTTGCTATCAGAAGTGTTGGACATTATTTTGGTAGGGTTTTTGGGAGATTGCAGACAGTGTCTTTCCTTTCCTGTCCTTTCTAGTTAGTTGGGCCCCATCATTGGCTCAGCCTATTTTTCTGCCTGTGTTTGTGTTTTCATCTTGCTTCACCGTCAATACATATGGGGGGGCTGTCTTTCCTTTGGGGTCTGCTTTGGGGCAGTTAGTTTTCCTCTTTTCCCGCTTTAGGCTTATGTAGCTCTCCGGTTGTGACGAGGCGTCTAGGATCATCGTAGGTACGCTCCACGACTGCTGCTAGTTGTGTGGTAAGATCAGGGATCTGCAATCTGCATAGTTACCAACCTCTCTGGTTTTCTGAGACTTGGCTTGTGTTGTTTTTTCCTCCTCGGTGACCCATTCATAACAGACCTCATTATCCAGCGAAAGCATTTCCTTGGACAGAGCAGCCCTATGTTTTTTTTAGTTAGCTCAAGCCAATAAGCCTTTGAAACTCTCTCTGGAGGGGCCAAAAGGCATAGACCCTGTGTCCCCAGCACCAAGTCTTGTAGTTATTACAGCGATGTGAACTCTTGTGCAGTTACCAGCCAGCTGGCTTCCTTTGTTCCCGTCTGGCTGACATGCAGACATCTTCACACTGATGATTCCAGGTTCAGATGCACAAGGCTCTGAGATATTGAATCTAGAAAATGACCTATAATAAAAGAATGCAATATCTCTGATTTAGCTGAGCACATAATTGAAATCTGCATTCCTTTCCCCACAAGCCCATACTATGCAGCCACCTCTAGAACTCTGCATTATTGAGTTATAAAGCATAGCTACCAGGAATTAAATACGGTAGCCATATTTGGTCTCCCTGCACAGATAAAATCCAGCAAAACCCAGTGGCGCTGCCGCCATCCTATTTAGAGCTTCGGGTGGAAAGTTATGGGCCTCCACAGTTCTGACCAGAAAATCATGCTCTCAGATATGAGAGGAGAGAGGCTGCACTGCGCAGGGGTTGGCGCAGCATCTGGGAGGAAGCAGCCTATGGGATAAGATACAGCTCCTCATTTTGGACTGTTTTTTTCTACTGTTAGGAGGCCTGTTATCTGACGCAGCCAGAGATTAACGTAACAAAGATTTGGACCTGCAATCCATCAGCGCCTCCCTTTGGTCACATGCTACATAACACGGTAATTGTAATCTATCCGTACCCTACCCTTGTACTACACTCCTGACTGTATACTTGTATAATGCTCTTGTATATATATACCTGTATCTTTCTAGTGCGCCTTTTGGCAATTAAATATAAAATGAATCTTGGGCTGCTTTTATTTTGATTCGCGAATCCCCACGTCTGCACACACGGTTGGTTATTATACGTTACCCTGGGGTTGATTTCTGACCCGATATAATCCTGTTGTCGGACGGGGCTTATATCTAATGAGGAACTGGTGGCAGCATACCATACTGTGTTAGTGAGGAACTCTGACAGTGACGGCCAGAAGGTTTACATATGTATCCCCACCTGGACTGGTGATATATATTTCCCCTCACTGGGAGCTCCTCAATAACTCGTACCAATAAGGCAAGCCTCTCCGGTGACTATTTGCCCTCGGTGCAGTTCCCTGACTGACCTGGGGTAAGTGGTGGTGCCGGAGGGCCGTTCCCTGCTGGGTCATTCTCTCTTCTCCCCAGAGGTGAGTGAAGTTGACACACCCCTTCCCCTGTACGATTTGTTACAGTCTGGATGGTGGATAAACAGCCCCAATCAAGTTCCAAAGAAATTCAAGCTGTCCTGCAGGCTCAGGATGCATCAATGACAGCGCAAACTATCTGTCGACATTTGAATGAAATGAAAGACTATGGCAGGAGACCCCGGAGGAACTCAATGCTCACACAGACATAAAAAGCTAGACTGACCTTTTTAGAAGAATTGGTGGTCATACTCCAATACCATAAACATCTTCTAACCAATTAGAGTGCAGAGGACTATGAAGGGGGTTGGAGAGGGAGGGCGGAGGGAAGAAGTTGGGTATTTGGGGAATTTATAAGATACTAAAGTCTTGCATGACCAAACGAATTGTATACCTTGAACTTGTTTTGAAATGCCGTTTCTTTTCAATTCTGTATGTTATTGAAACCATTAAAATATATTTAAAAAAAAAAAAGGCTAGACTGTAGTTTACCAAAATGTATATGAGTAAGTCAAAATCCTTCAGGGAAACCATCTTGTGGACAAATGAAACCAAGATAGAGCTTTTTGGTAAAGCACATCTTGTTACTGTTTACCGAAAATGGAATGAGGCCTACAAAGAAAAGGACACAGGGCCTACAGTCAAATATGGTGGAGGTTCAAAGATGTTTTAGGTGTTTTGCTGCCTCTGGCGCTGGGTGCCTTGACTGTGTGCAAGGCATCATGAAATCTGAAGATTACAAAATGGGTCACAAATGCTGGAGAGTTCTGAAGTGGCAGCAATGAGTCTGGATCTAAACCCCATTGTACACCTGTTGAGAGATCTTAAAATTCCTGTTGGGAAAAGGCGCCTTCAAATATGAGAGACCTGGAGAAGTTAGCAAAAGAAGAGTGGCCCAAAATTCCAGGTGAGAGATGTAAGTAGCTTGTTGATAGATATAGGAAGTGATTGATTGCAGTTATTTATTCTGAAGGGTGTGCAAACAAATATTAAGTTTATGGTACTAACAATTTTCCCTGGCCCATTTTTGCAGTTTTGTGTGATATTATGTCAAATTTGCTATTTTTTCTTGGTGTTTTTTTGTTGTTCCAATACACAAAAAGGAAATAAACATGTGTATAACCAAATGTGACTTGTAATTTCAATAAATTTCTTGGAAAAATACTTCATTTTCTGGAACAATTTAAAGGGTGGGAACACTTTCGGCCATGACTGTATGACATGATAATGGCTTTATTCTGCAGGTCATTGCTATTGCGGTTGATTCGATTTATATAAGGTTTTAAAAAAAAATTATTCTGTTGTCACTGCTTTCAAAGAACCATAGCTTTTGTTTTGTGCACAGGAACTATTAATTGCTGCAAATAACTTTATTTTGACACTTTTTATTTAATTTTTAATTTTTTTATGAAAAGTAGAATTAATGAAAAATAGGAATTTTGCCGTCATCTTTTTTATTTATTTACTTGTTTATCTTTATTTTTTTAACACGGTTGAGCATGTTCATTTTATAATGTAGTGGTTACGGGTGCAGTAATAAAAATTCTTTATGATTTTATTTTTTGCAAGAATAAAATTCTTGTTTTTTTTTTATTTATTTTATTTCCCTAAAATAAATTTAAATCCATAAACTTTGACTTGACGTGGATCATGGACGATGGAGGACAAGTTGGTGAAATGGTGACGTTTTTGTATGGTAACGCGCCGCCTCTTTGTCCGCTTCTGTATATTTTTCGTTATCAAGAGGAGAAAAAGTGTCATAAAAAAAAAAGTACCTGCTAAAATTGGCTCTTTCTCATAGCATAGTTGGTTTTATTGCATTTATTGTTTTTGCAACTTCAATCCTACAGAAATGAGTTGTAATATCATGAACTGGGCGGCGTTGATTTTTTCTTTATGGTATTAATAGTTGTGTCTAGCTGCAATACGCTTGAATGTTTTATTTGTCTTTTTTTCATATCTGAGAAAGGAAATAAAATAATATTAAAAGAAAAAACAACAACTTATAAGCCTTATCAAGCAAAGTTCAGATGAGCGCTAAGCTTTGCAGGCTCTGAAAATTGCGGATGTGATTGGCTCCATGTGCAGCTTCATGTGCTCGTCCGCACAATGGACGGTGCGGGATCTGCCTGCTGATCGCCGGCACCAGTCCGGTCTCTTATCAGAGGGACACATTTTATTCCTCGTGGGACCAGGAGTCCATAAGCTCTTTGGTTGACATTGGTCTGTATACTAACTACTGTGCAAACTGACAACACATGGATCGAAAATATGTTCATGTGAATATACTCCTGCATACATCTGGATGTAGAGAATAGCTGTACAAGAACCTTTTAATATATACAGAGTGCCTGGCTTGATAATTCTGCCTGTCGTGACTGTTGCCTGAGACATGCTTATTATATTGTTGCAAGGTTTATGAGTAATGTCCCAATTGAAACACGTTCTGCACCAATAATACATCTCATACATGTCATACATGTGCTCTGTTATTATACCCACTCTTTATTTGGTACATCGCAATAATGACTTTCGACATGAGCCTTGTACTGTATTCCGGTATTTTAAATGCTTCATAAAACATTGTATAGAAATACAATATACTATATACAGTATATTGAGTAGACAAAATATTCATCATAACAATTTACATTGGACTCTATACTTATCTTTATACTTGTAATCTCTAGACTTACAATAGGAAATATCAGATCTACCACTCACAATAAGTGATATCACAGCTCACCTCCTCCTCTTGAGAAAGCATGGTGTACTGAACAAGAGGAACGTGCGTCGAGGTTGTTAAACGTCAGTGTCATTTGCCCTAAAGTCTATTCATTTCGGTAAGATGATCCATAACTTAGGTTACAATACATGTCTAACCATTTCAGCGACTGACTGTCTGAGTATACCTTTACATACAATTGATCCACATATACTAAGACCCCTTAAGTGTGGGGCATGTGGTTAACATTTAATTAGAGGTGCTTTTTCATAATGGTTTATATCTATGTAGCATATCTTACCTTTTTACTTAATGATGTATTCTAACAGTTGATGATTATAAGTTTATATACTGCTGGGTATTACTACTGTGTGTCCTTATTTGCAGTTTTTACATGTTATGTTATTGTTTGTCCAGTTGTGTTAATAAAATTTTATATGCATTTAAAAAAAAAGTCCTTTTTTGTACCTTTGGTACTTTGCTCACAAGTTACTATGAGACTGGGTTTCTAACACCTCTATATACACTACACAGGATCCACCATTCACAATAGGTGATATCACAGCTCACCTCCTCCTTTTCCTGTATTATGACTGATAACACCTTTATATACAGTATATGACACAGGACACACCATTCACAATAGGTGATGTCACAGCTCACCTCCTCCTCCTCCTGTACATTAATTGATTACACTTCTATATATAGTAGATAAGAGGATCCACCATGTACAATAAGGGATGCCACAGCTAACCTCCTCCTCTTCCTGTATAATGACTGATAACACCTCTATATACAATAGATAATACAGGATCCACAATTTACAATAGGTAATGTCACAGCTCACCCTCTCCTCCTGTACAATGATTGATCACACCTCTACAAACAGTAGGTAAAACAGGATCCACCATTTACATTAGGTGATGTCACAGCTCACCTCCTCCTCCTGTACAGTAACTGATCACACCTCTATATACCTATATACCTCTATAAACAGTACCTTCAAAATGACCTTCGCATGCGCTTATTAATTGCTTCAATGTAAATGTCAAGGTTTGAGTCAGTCTATTGCTGCTAATGTACATGTTAGGCTAAATCATTATAGCCCTATCTCTGTCTCTACAAGCAAATGTATCTGCCAGAAGACAAATCAGTATCAAAATAATATCAGCCCCCAGCTGTCTGCTTTGCCTTAGCTAGCTATTAAAAATAGGGGGGGACCACACATCATATTATTAGGGTCTCCCTATTTTTAATATCCAGCAAAGGCAAAGCACACAGTTGGGAGCTGATATTAATAAGCTGTTAAGGGCGATGAATATTGTCCCCTTCTCAGCATAATAAGACCAGCTCACAACTGTCTGCTTTCCCTTGACTAGTTATTAAATTACAGAGGGCCCTGTGTTATTTTTTTTTATTTTACACTGTCCCCCACTCGAGCAGCTTCGCCATCTGTGATCCAGCGGTTATTCAGGGTCACGTGTGGTCCAGACCAATCACAATCATGCCAATCCTCGGCATGACTGTGATGATTCCGGAAATGCCAACAACTTAAAAGCATGTTGATTTGCTAAGCATCTGAACTTCGAACAGTAACACAGACTTCAGGGAAAAGTTACCATTTGGGTTCGCTCATCCCTACTTAGGAGTCCAGTGACGGTCGCTAGCTATCTCAGCACATCCATATGCATACTTATACAATGCAGGCTGTCAATCACTAATTGGAACTGTCCCTATCTCTGAAGCTCCAATTTATACTGAATCTTTTCCCATAAATCTGTATAGTAATCTGCTCAGCTTCTGCTGTCCTGTACAGATATTTCCTATTAGACATTCGATTCTTGAATGAGAATTATATTGTGTATTTGTGAATGGTCCCAGAACTGTAGTACTGCCCACCAGCCCAATATAGGCAGAACTGCATAATACTGCAATGAAGGGAAGCTACAGAAAACCTGATTTCCCAGGATGGGTATGGGAGGCTATTTTGGTTTACACTAGCAATGGCCTCTAGTTAAAATGGGGGCAATATGAGTAATAACATTATGAAAAATAATTTTGCAGAATGCAAAGTGTTAATATTAATGATAACATTATACAGTATTAAATAACTCCAGACAATAGATTTGTAGAAATGAGGTCTATCCTTCTGTATAGTAAAATGCACTGTATGTATTTCAGCATTGCAGGTGATAACATTTAGGACTGACTGGCCAGACCCCCTAACGTTATCCTAAACTAATTGGGTCCAACTTTAGTACCACAATACTCAATAAAACCTGCAAACTGGAGCATAAGAGATGTAACTTGGATTCCCTGGGCAACAATAGAAAATCTGTCATTGGGTCCTTCAGTATCATACTAGTAGGAACCTCCTGCACCCCCAATATTTAAACCCCTAATCCCAGTGCGATCCCTGCCAATCATGTAACCATATTCCTGCCATAAAACATACATTATGCAATATTAGGGGGCTGTGCCCCCTTATCCAATTCCTTGGCATTATGCATGCAGATGAAAAGACGAGTGTGGAAAGTCCTGGTGCAGTAGAATAAGGCAGGGGACAAATATCAAAATGTGAAGGTTAAACTCCGAGCAGGAAGGAGACATTGGGAACCGGGAAATGACTTAATAAATAAGGACAATGTGATCAGTATGGAGTGGAGATTGCAATCCTTGTAAAGTATCAGTACCTGCATTATGACTGCTTTGTGCCATTTCTTCCCATCCCTTAGCCGCCTCTGTACCACATCCTTGTAATGTCCTGAGTCAGGGATATGGCAGAGCATGCCTCCTCCCCATACTTCTTCCCATTACTTGGGATCTGCAGAAGTCTGCAGTGCAACATCCAGGCAATCCTTCAAAGCGACCATCCTTGACAAGGCAGCAGAACATCCCCAGCTCCTATAGCACAATATCATTGCATTCACCCAGCAAGCCTGGGGTTAATTAATGCTCCTAATGATGCGGCTCCGGCATTTGTTGTCCTTTTAAAGGAATTTATTCTGATATAGGGAATCTCTGAGCAGCAGAGAAGAGTAAAACAATTTGTAACAAATCAATTTGTTCGGAATTTTGCCGAAAATGTCAGATTCTTGCAAATCTGAAATATTACTATGAATTTTTATATGGATTCATATGAGACCAGCTGTCCACCATTTTGCTAGAATAGATTCATATTTGGCTCCATACGCCGCCTAACCCAGTCGCATGGGAGGGCAAAGCGACCGGGTCATGTGAGCCTATGGGCTTTTGCAATGGGAGAACCTGGCCCCATGCAGAGGATCAGGGAAGCTGCAGCAACCGCAGTGGGCGGTGTAAGTAGCCAGGTGAGGGCCTATGAGTATGATTTATTATAATTTTTTTAATTTTCCTTGGATCTGTAGGAACCTCATAGCGTAATAAACTGTTTCAGGCATATGTCTTACAGTTTGATGCAAATAATTCTTAGGTCTTATACACACTAGCACAGTGGCGTAGCGTGGGGTGGCACAAGGAAAGGTGGTTGCCAAAGTTTATGAGGATGCAAAATTTTGCAGTGCACATGGTTCAATACTGTCTTTATTGAGCACTAAGAACTGTGGTTATATTTTCAACACATTTTCTAACCTCAGCTAGGTTGAAGGTTTGCTTTGGGTTTAGGCTTAGGGGTAGGATAAGGCTTGTGGCTAATGTAGGGCTAGGAATAGCCGTTTAAAAATAAATACAAAAAAATTAATTAAAAAAAAGTATAACGATGTGTAATTTTTTACTTTTTAAATTTGGGCAAAAATTAGCAAAAAAATCCAGAAGATCAAAGTATAAATGATAATGGGGTACTTATGCTATGGTCACTGTACGTTGTACTATTAAGTATTTTGTGGGATCCTTGGGGTAATATGTCGGCCTTACCATTTTTACTATGGTGCTCATTGTGCAGCACGGTTTTTTATTGTACATGTTGGTGCATTCTGACCTGTGTTCAATGACTTTGTCTTTGTCAATACATTGTGATGATCTATACTTTTATGATGATTTTTGTACTAATAAAGCAAGTTTGATATTTATTTGTGTCAAACATATGGATGTTTTGCTCCATTTCTCCGTGTTTTCTAGTTGTTAGGGCGCTCCATAGGGATTTTTCTTCCCCTCCATATTCTGGTTGTATACGCGGATCTTTTGCCACATAGAATATGTGTTCTGCACTTGAGATCAAGTTAGTTATATCCCAATTGAAGTAGTAATGCATCCCAATTACCAATGGCCATAATCAGCACCATCTAAAACCACTGTCTGACAGTATTCAGAGAATTTTTTTTTGTGAAGTCTGTATGGCTGTGCTTATACCTGTACTCGTACCTGTACCATGTGTTCCATATTGTTCGCTGTACACCTGTAACCATAGGTAAATGTCAGTGCTGCTCACCAAATACTACTGCAGAAGCAGAGAAATACATGTTTATTACAGAGATCCTGTCACAGAGGCGAAAGCTGCAGAGATTGTGCACCTTGTACCTCGCGGAGGAATACAAAGCTTGTGTCCATTTTTAGGGGATCAAACCGAGTAATATCAAATATCGGTACCAATATGCACTGCTACATCTGTCATCAGTGCCAGTATGTACAGCCAAATATATAACATCATGGCTAATATCCATGACTGTGTCAGGTGCCAGGGTCATCAGTATATGGTCATATCTCATTTTATGGGCAATGTCACATTTGGCACCATATGTCAGCATAACCATGCCAGTGTCAGGAGCAATATGCCAAGTTACATGTCGTTCATATCATGCTTATATGATAATATACTCAGGTTCATGTAATGCCGTAGGTATTATGTCCATTTAATGCCGGGACCAACTTGCACAGCTAAGGCTAGTTTCACACTAGCGTTTAAACGACGCGCGCACGGCGCCGCTAAGCCACGCCCCCTGCCGGCTCCCTGCCCGCCCCTTCCTGTTATCGTCTCCTCCGAGCGCAGAGGGCTGCATGCGTTATGCGCACCCTATCTTTAGCATAGGGTGCGCAGGCCGTGCGCAACTATGAATATAGCGTGCGCTGCGCATTTTTGAATGTGCGCCGTGCGCGCCAAAATACAACATGCTGCGTTCGGCGCGCACGGCGCACCTCCAAAAATGCGCAGCGCACGCTATATTCATAGTTGCGCACGGCCTGCGCACCCTATGCTAAAGATAGGGTGCGCATAACGCATGCAGCCTTCTGCGCTCGGAGGAGGCGATAACAGGAAGGGGCGGGCAGGGAGCCGGCAGGGGGCGTGGCTTAGCGGCGCCGTGCGCACGTCGTTTAAACGCTAGTGTGAAACTAGCCTTACATAGTTCAAGGCTAATAGAGGTTTTTTTTCATATTGTAATGGGTAAAATTGCAAACTGCTGGTAAAAACAAGCAACTTTACAATTTAACTCTCAATAAAAATCCTCTCCCTTCTCAAGAACTTTTCAAGAAGAGAGGGATTTGTAATCTAATTGCTTACAGCTCATTGCTTATGTTACTGGCCACCACTGCAGTGGCCGGTCTCTTAAGCAAGCAGCACATCGCTTACAAGCTCTTGCTAATAGAACTTGTAAGCGCTGCTTTAAAGCTGGCCGGATCGCTCTCCCTGCACTCCTTTGATCCTGTAATGATGAAGCTGCTTCTGATTACAGCATGGGATGTGAACAGTGGCGATGCGCTGGTCCAAATTGTCAATCATCAGGAGCACGCCGTCCCCCGATGAGCAGGAAGCTGGGATGAAGTGGAGGGGTGCGCTCCTGAACGGAGAAGATGAATATACTCCATTAAGACCATATTATGATGTTTGTATATACTCTTGGTGCACACTTTCAATAAATTCATGAGCCGTCCTCCTTCATATCGAAATCTTTCTGTTTCTTTCAGGGCTCATGGAGACTGCTCTGATTTTCCTCTGTTCTGTCTTGGTACCAGTATTGGGTAAGAACATACATAATTTCTTCGGTCTGTACAAGTTATTGAATCTGAACAGCGGCAGTAAAAAAAAGAGAATATCAATAAGGATGGTAGAGATTGTAGTCAATCATGACATTTAGCCAATATGAAAGCAATATGTACTGTATATCCATATGCCTCGTGCCCAAATAGTACCACATCCTGGTAACAGGTCATCACCATAGGGGTATATAATACAACACCATGTCCTCCATGACGTTCAATCTTAAAGGAACAGCAGAGAGTAGCAAAAAGATTCACACTGCTCTGGTCCAGCGTCCACTTCCGTACTCCGTAGCAGCCAGATCAGGGCAGTGCAAGCTTCCTTGGTTGGCACTCGGTTACGATACACTTTATTGATCCCTAGGGATCCAGCATTTTGGACATCTCTTGCAATTGCTTGGCCCCTGTTACGTTACAACATTTATGAGGTCTCGTCACTAGGTCTGCTGTGACGTTCTGACGTGTCTCGTGCCTTCGCGTCACAAGGACATAGTAATTGCAACACGTGTCCAAGATTCCGGCATTCGGGTGCTGGCCAAGGATGTTTGTACTGCTCTAGTCCGGCTGCTACAAAGTACCAAAGTGAATGCCAGACCAGGGTAGCATCTGTAAAAAGTAGTAACTGTAAGCATCATGGAGATCCTGTGTCCGGATCTCTAGCTGGCACATGCTGGAAAGCCTGGCAGTGACCAAACTTCTATTTGGTGGAATCATGGTGGTCGGGTGGTTATTTTTTAGGGAAGTAAGTAAAATTTGACATGCCTTAGCAACATGTTAGAACTTTTAATCGATGGGGGTCCAGGTTCTGAGACCCCACTGATCACTGAAATGAAGGACAGAAGAACTCAGCAGTTCCATAGAGAGTGGGCAGAGCGATATACGGACTCGTAGACTTACTAAACCTTGATTTTAGTGATCAAAAGTGGTCTCCGGATTAAAATGACAGACATCTTCAAACTTTTTTTAAAGGTTTAGTTACCAAGAATTAACTGAAGATACTGATCTTGTAGTAAAAGTGACACATATAGTCATATAAATCTTTGTGTTGAGACATTGTGATGTTAGGTACAACAATAAGAAATGTACACTAGTTGCCTGCTCCTGGCCCAATGCATATTGATCAAGTGCACACTAAAGGAATCACACCAGACACAGTCGGATGTAATCTCTCTTTGATCAATCTATGGCACAGCTCCAAGAGAGTTTATTAATCCGAACATAGGATTATATATCCCCTGTAAGTTGGCTCAGTTAGCTCTAACATTGGAGTGATCAGATGTATTCCATTGGTTAGTGGCTTGGGCAATGAGCTAGTCCGTGGGCGGATCCATGAGGTCATCAGAGTGGGCGTCATCATCGGCAGATCCATGAGGTCATCAGGCTGGGTTGGCCCATGAAGTCATCAGGGTGGGCGTCAACGTGGGTGGATCCATGAGATCATCAGGGTGGGTGTCATCTTGGATACTAGCACATGGTGGGTGGTGAAACAAGAAATGGCAGCCATTTTTAGTGTCACACTTTGACCTGAACAAGCTCATGCAAGGTTAAACAATACACTTTATGGGTAGTTTCTCTCAATCTCTTATGTTTTGAGGTGAATTAAGTATTTGATCTCATGCCTCTCAACAGTGATATTTTTCTGTTTTCCATGTAGGTGTTGGAGAAGATAAAAAGGAAACAAATCCATTTATCTACGGTAAGGGAACCTATGTAACTGTTAAAAAAAAAAAATAATTCCAAATTGAATACAGTTAAGGGAATGTTCACAAGACGCAATCACATTGGATTTGGTGTTCTGAAATTGTGGTAGAGACGTATTGTTTTGCAGTGATTTTCAAAAATCATGACAAAAAGTGGCGCAATTACTTCCTGTGAACATGCTCTGCGTACGGTTTTTATTTTTATGCGTCAGCAGTAACTAAAATTTACAAGACCAAATACAGTTTCCCATGTTAATAATTGCAATGTGTTAAAAAAAATTAGTTGCAGTACTCTTTATTCGCATGGGATCTGCTTTCCTTTACGCACCCTTGGACTAGATAGGATATCCGAGTTTTATACAAAATATGTAAGGGAATAGTGCACATTTTTTTCACAAGAACACTCAGCCCATGTGAAAACACTCTCATTTGAAAAGCCTAATTCAATTATATTGGTCGATGTGATATGCGATTCTATCATGGAACAGCACATGTATATAAAATCATAGAATCATAAAAGGCACCTCCAGGGTCATCATATTCAACCCCCTTCTCAATGCAGGATTCACTAAACAATCTCAGACAGATGTCTGTCCAGCCTGTTTGAAGACTTCCATTGAAGGAGAACTCACCACCTCTCGTGGCCGCCTGTTCCACTTATTGATCACCCTCACAGTCAAAAAGTTTTTTCTAATATCTAATCTGAATCTTTTCCCTTTCAGTTTCCTTCCATTGCTTCTCCTGTTTCATGTGCGAATGAGAATAATGATGATCCCGCTACACTGTGACAGCCCTTCAGATATTTGTAGACAGCTATTAAGTCTCCTCTTAGCTTTTTTTTTTGCAAGCTAAACATTCCAAAATCCTTTAACTGTTCCTCGTAGGACATACGCTCCTGTCCGCTCATCATCCTGGTAGCTCTTCTCTGAGCTTGCTCCAGTTTTTCATTGTCTTTTTTAAAATCTGGTGCCCAGAACTGGACACAGTATTCCAGATGAGGCCTGACCAAGGAGGAGTAGAGGTTCTATAATTACTACACGTTATCTAGACTCTATGCTTCTCTTAATACATGTTTGAACTGTGTTTGCTTTTTTGCAGCTGCATCATACTGTTGACTCATGTGCAGTCTGTGATCTATTAGTATACCAACATCTTTTTCACAAGTGCTGTTGCTTAGGTCTATTCCTCCTATTCTGTAGATGTAATTTTCATTTTTCTTGCCCAGATCTAGAATCTTGCATTTCTTCCTCTCATTCTATTAGTTCTATTAGTCACTGCCCATTGTTCAAGCTTATCTAGATCCTTCTGAATCCTTTCTCGGTCTTCTCTAGTGTTACCAATCCCTCCTAGCTTTGCATCGTCTGCAAATTTGATTAGTTTACCTTCAGTTCCATTATCTAGATAATTTATAAAAATGTTGGACAACAATGGGGCCAGGTCAGAGCTTTGTGGTACCGCAGTTGAAACACTATTGCAGATGGATGTGCAACCATTTATTATCACTATTTGAGTATGATCACTGAGCCTATTATGAATCCACCTTAACCGTAGCCTTCTCAATCCCATACTTGGTCATTTTTTCAATAAGGATATTATGAGATTGTTTATCAAATGCTTTGCTGAAGTGACTTGTTTGCTACAAACCGATGCTGGCTCTGGTTAATTATTGTATTCTTATCCAAGTATACTTACATGCTGTTTAATAATTCATTTAAATATCTTTCATGGGATAGAAGTAAGGCTCATGGGCCTGTAATTTCCTGGCTCCATCTTCTTTCCTTTTTTAAAGATAGGGACAACATTTGACCTTCTCCAATCTTCTAGAACTTCTTCTGTACTCCAGGATTTTTCAAAGATCCTGGCTAGTGGTTCTGCCATTTCCTTCTGCTAACTCTTTCAGTATAATATTATAATATTTCAGTATAGTATTATAATATTATCTTTCAGCTAATATTCTCATTTGAACGAGATCTGATTCAAGTGCAAATGGAAATAGGATTTTACCACTAGAAAACTGTCATGGGAACATATACCTAGGCTGAAATCAATCACACAATTTTTGTAGCTATTTAGTAGTAATATAGTGACTGTCACGATTCCTCCGCTCAGTGTGTCTTGAGCGTGCAGGGGCATGCTGAGCTGTGGGTATTTTGATTGACAGGTCAGTCACCCAATCTGAGACTGGGAGGCGCTTAGCCTCCTTCAGGTGTTCCCTGTTCTATCTAAGTGATTACCCAGCTACTGAACTAAGCTGTCAGCCCCAAATCTCTGCCAATTGTAGCATCTGCTCAGTGCTTTGCCTTGTATGATCTGTTTGTTGATCTATTGCTGCCTGACTTGGACCTTGTTCTGACAATTCATTTGCCTAGCCCCATTGCTCTGATGCGCTATCTTCCTGGTTTTGTAACCTTAGACCGTTGCCTGACTAAGCCTGTTTTTCCCCTTTTGTTTACTATGTGCTCTGTTGGTAGCTGACCCAGGAACATTTGACTACCCTGCCTCACGGCTTGTCCGTGAGTAATGACTAGATAATTCTACCATACTGACAAGGAATAATACCAGGATACTTTGACCATACAAAGTAATATACAACCTGTAGAGCGGACACCATAACACTGCATCACTGAAGACAATGACTCATGGTTGACATCTTTTCTAGGTAATTGCTCATCTCACAGAATGTCACTTCTTTCATCTACATCTGTCCTCTGCAGATTCGCTGCCAGACATCGTCACTCTTCCCTTTTGCAGCATAACCTTACCCTTTCTAGCAATGCAAACTCTCAGGTCTGGATAATGTGTCTGCTTCTATCCCGATACTGAACCTGATGCGATGAGTAATATTCTGCTTGCCTCAACTCCCAGGTGCACATACAGCGTCTGCTTCCCATCAATACCATGTATCCTGTAATTCCCCCAATACTGTGCCTGCTGCCCTTCCAATACTATGTGTCCTGTAATGCCCGCAAAACTATGTCTGCTTCCCCACCAACAACATGCATCCTGTAATGCCGGCAATACCATGTCTGCTTCCCATCAATACCATGCATTTGGTAGGTCTTTTTTATTATTATAACCATGCATCCTGTAATTCCCCCAATACCGTGTCTGCTGCCCCGCCAATACCATGCGTCCTGTAATGCCCCAATACCGTGTCTGCTGCCCCGCCAATACCATGCATCCTGTAATGCCCCCAATACTGTGTCTGCTGCCCCGCCAACACCATGCATCCTGTAATGCCAGCAATACTGTCACGGAGTGACTGACCCAGTGTGACACGACCCAATGGTTGGTCGGTCACCAAACAACACACAAGGGAACACCAGGGCAACTATAACAACAGTGAGCCCTGTTGATAGGGAACGGGTAAACTAATACCTCCTTACTCACCTGAAGATGTGCCCTGATCTCACTATCGTCCCTATACGGGTCCTTTCACCCCATCGCCGAGCAGGATGCCTAATCCCTCACTTGCCCTGCCCTTATCCCTAATTAGGAAATTGACAGGTGAGAGCACTGGTCCCACCGCTGCACTAATATAACAAAAGGAATGCAAAGACAGACACCAAAAGGGACAATGTAACAAAAATGCAACACTTAGCTTTCTGCCGCAAAGCACTGCACAGCAGGATAAAGACACCAGATCAAAGTATTCAGCTGAAGCATGTCTGCACCCAGCCAGCTCCTCCCTCCAGTATGGTCACTTTAGATAACACCGACTGTCAGCTGATGCATCAGGTGACCTCTTGAAGGATGGTGGGAGTGGTCACCACCCACATCAGCAGACCCACACTAGCAGGCCAGTGGGGGAAAAAACTGACATTAACCCCGATGGTCTGAAAGGAAAAAAGTTTTAATCTGAGAAGCCAATCTGCCACAGATCCAAAAATGGATTGTGACAGTACCCCCATTTCAAAGAGGAGCCTCTGGACCCTCAACACCGGACCTCACCAGAAAACAACCTACGGTGAGGACGCCTCGATGCACCAGAGTTCACCTCACCAGTCACCTGACTCTCAGGTTTATGGCAAACGTGGACTGATGGAAGTGACAACAACGTAGGCTCTGGAGGCACCACAAATTTCCAGAGCGCCGACCTGGGGAATGAGTTGTGAATCTGCATTACTTGGGGTAACTCCAGCTGTAAAGTCCCCAGGCTGAGAATGGCCGAAACCCGATACGGCCCGATCACCCGAGAACTCCAGGCCCCAGTAGCACACTTCCACCAGATGTTTTTGGTGGACACCCACACATACTCATTCACACACAGGTCCGGACCTGAACGTTTATTGCCACGCATACGTTTGCCACTAGATGGTGTACTCTTTGAGGAACCGACAACAGAGGCATCCCCCTGTGTCACCACACTCGCACCCTCACAATGCTCAGAGGGAACCATCACCCTCCCCTGACCCCTCCACCTTAGAGGACTTCGACACTCAGGGTTAGCTTGTGGTGAGGGTTGAGACTTGCCCCTACTCCCTGGCAGCACATCTGCTGCCCCCACCAGAAAAGAAGGGGACGGTTGTAGAAAGACAGCAGAGACAGTAGCCTCCGGCCAGCAGCCCTCACCCGACTGATCCCAGCTTACTACTTCCCTGGACTGCCAATCTATGACCGGGTTGTGTCTTTTCAACCAAGGGAGGCCTAAAACGATGCATGTTTGCATTCCCCCAAGACATAGCACAACAAGGACTCTTCATGATGATTCCCTATACACAGGTGTATATCATCTACGACTTGGGTCACCCTCCCCTAGCTGAGTGGGACAGAGTCAATGGCCTGGACGCTTAGGGGTATTGCTAGCATCCTACACCTCAGGCCATGGGTCTGGACAAAGCGAGCCTCCACCAGATTGACACCTGCTTCACTGTCCACAAGCACCGGTATACTCTTAGTTACCACTTCAACCATCACTTCAGCAGACAAGGTACACTGAGGGGAAAAAATGGAGGAAATATACACTTTCTTGCAGTGGCATAGCTACAAAGTTATGGCCCCCGATGCAAACTTTCAAATGGCCCCCCCATGCCAAAATACACGCACATCTCCGCTCCGTACACCTCGTACACACACGGCTCCGCTCCATACACCTCGTACACACGCGGCTCCGCTCCGTACACCTCGTACACACGCGGCTCCGCTCCATACACCTCGCGCACATGTGGCTCCGCTCCGTACACCTCGTACACACGCGGTTCCGCTCCGTACACCTCGTACACACGCGGCTCCGCTCCGTACACCTCGTACACATGTGGCTCCGCTCCGTACACCTCGTACACACGCGGTTCCGCTCCGTACACCTCGTACACACGTGGCTCCGCTCCGTACACCTCGTACACACACGGTTCTGCTCTGTTCAAAATTGTACACACACAGCTCCGCTCCATGCACTTCCTACACACACGGCTCAGCTCCGTACACCTTGTACACACACAGCTCTGCTACATCCACACTGTAAACCCATCCTGACCCAACACATAAACTTTACCTCATCCAGCACCATGACAACCAGCACAACAAAGTCCTGCAGACACCGAGGCCCCTGATCATGTGACACCTGACTCCTCCCCTCCTGTGACCTCATCACAGGTCCTGTGCGCAGATTAGAGAAAACAGCCTAGCGACATCATTGCAGGCTGTCAGTGTTTTGGGACTCTGCGGGAGGGCGAGGATGGGGTGCATGGGGGGCCTGGCGGCTCAGTGCAGTTCAGGAAAAATAGACTCCCAGGCGGGACGTGGGTGGGGGGGGTCAAAAACGGGACTGTCACGCGAGAATTGGGACATTGGGAGATATGCCTGCCGGGCCCCTGACTCCCCCTAGGTCCGGTCGCAGTGGCGACTGCTGCGACCATGGTAGTTATGCCCCTGCTCCCTTGTTGCCTCCCTCCACACGACCAGGGGGACGCGGCTTCTTTGATGGTACTACTTTTTACGCGAGCTGGGCAGACCTCGATAAAATGACCAGTCTGCCCACAGAAAAAACATGCCTCCACACCATGGTGAACCGCAGGCAACCTTGTTTGGGAACCAACTCCTCCCACCTGCCTGTGTTCGTCCACCTGCTCAGGTGTGTCCGCCTCCCTAGCAAGGACTACAGGGGGCACATTTGGTGTATGCCTCTCCCTCAAGCGTGTATCCACCCGGATGGCAAGGGACATGGCAGCCTCTAACGACCTGGGGGTGGTGTACTGCACAAGAGTATCCTGCAACCTTGGGGACAGACCCTGATTAAAATGGTTCTTAAGGGCAGGGTCATTCCACTGCATGTCAGTGGCCCACCTTCTGATCTCTGAGCAGTACTCCTCAGCCGACCAGCTCCCCTGCTTGATTCTACGCAGCCGGGATTACGCCAGGGAGATGCCATCAGGATCCACATACACAAGTGCGGCATTGCAAAAAACTCGTCCACCGACCGTAAAGATGGATAACCAGTTGGCAGGGAGAATGCCCAGGATTGGGGATCACCCTTGAGAAGGGAGACTATAATCGGTCATGGAGAGACATCTTGGGTTATGGATGGGCCTGCAACCGAACTGAGGCCCAGATCCTCATCAACTGCTGCAGCTGCTGCACCACCTCACCATGCAGCTCCTTAAGCTCATCGGTAAGGCTCTGGAGCAGTTGTGCAAAGGCCTGCATTTGAGCTATGGCTCACCGGAAAAAAAAATGTGCCGTTGGTGTTAATGTCACGGAGTGACTTACCCAGTGTGACACGACCCAATGGTTGTTCGGTCACCAAGCAACACAACACACAAGGGAACACCAGGGAAACTATAACAACAGTGGGCCCTGTCGATAGGGAATGGGGCAATGGACACCTCCTGCACTCACCCGAGGATGTGCCCTGATCTCACTATTATCCCTATACTGCTTCTTTCACTCCGTCGCCAAGCAGGATACCTAATTCCTCACTTGCCCTGCTCATATTCCTAAGTTGGGAATTGGCAGGTGAGAGCACTGGTCCCACCGCTGCACTAATACAACAAAAGGAATGCAAAGACAGACACCAAAAGGGACAATGTAACAAAAATGCAACACTTAGGTTTCTGCTGCAAAGCACTGCACAACACGATAAGGACACCAGATCAAAGTATTCAGCTGAAGCACTACTCACCCAGCCAGCTCTTTCCTCCAGTATGGTCACTTTAGAAAACTCTAACACCGACAGTCATCTGATGCATCAGGTGACTTCTTGAAGCATGGTGGGAGGGGTAACCACCCACATCAGCAGACCCAGCAACAACACAATACACCAGCAGGCCAGAGGGGGAAATAAGCTGACATTAACCCTTGATCACCTGAAAGGAAAAAAGTTTTAATCTAAGAAGCCAGATCTGCCACAGATCCAAAACTGGATCGTGACAAATACGATGTCGGCTGCCCATCAATAGCATGCATCCTGCAATGCCTGCAATACCATGTCTGCTGCCCATCAATACCATGCATCTTGTAATTCCCCCAATACCGTGTCTGCTGCCCTGCCAATACCATGCGTCCTGTAATGCCCCCAATACCGTATCTGCTACCCCTCCAACACCATGCATCCTGTAATGCCCGCAATACCATGTCTGCTGCCCATCAATACCATGCATCTTGTAATTCCCCCAATACGTGTCTGCTGCCCTGCCAATACCATGCATCCTGTAATGCCCCCAATACCGTATCTGCTACCCCTCCAACACCATGCATCCTGTAATGCCCGCAATACCATGTCTGCTGCCCATCAATTCGATGGGCCCTGTAATGCCCACAATACCATGTCTGCTGCCCATCAAAACCATGAATCCTGTAACTCCTCCAGCAGCGTTTCTGCTGCTCCTCCAATTCCATGCATCCTGTAAAGCCCTCAATACCATGTCTGCTGCCCTGCCAACACCATGCATCCTGTAATGTCAGCAATACCATGTCTGCTGCCCATCAAAACCATGAATCCTCCTCTAATTCCTCCAGCAGCGTTTCTGCTGCTCCTCCAATTCCATGCATCCTGTAATGCCCCCAATACCGTGTCTGCTGCCCCGCTACTACCTTGCATCCTGTAATGCCCTCAATACCATGTCTGCTGCCCTGCCAACACCATGCATCCTGTAATGTCAGCAATACCATGTCAGCTGCACATCAATACCATGCATCCTTTAATGTCTGCTATAATATGTTAATATGTCTGCTGCCCATCAATACCATGCATCCTGTAATGCCTGCAATACCATATCTGCTGCCCATCAATACCATGTGTCCTGTAATGCCTGCAATACCATGTCTGCTGTCCATCAATATCATGCATCATGTAATGCCCGCAATACCATGTCTGCTGCCCATCAATATCATGCGTCCTGTAATGCCTGCAATACCATGTCTGCTGCCCATCAATACCATGCATCATGTAATGCCCGCAATACCGTGTATGCTGCCCCGCCAACACCATGCATCCGGTATTGCCCGCAATATCATATCTGCTGGCCATCGATACCATGCGCCCTGTAATGCCCGCAATACCATGGCTGCTGCCCATCAATACCATGCATCCTGTAATGCCCCAAATACTATGTCTGCTGCCCATCAATACCATGCATCCTGTTATTCCCCCAATACCGTGTCTGCTGCCCTGCCAATACCATGCATCCTGTAATGCCCGCAATACCATGTCTGCTGCCCATCAATTCCATGGGCCCTGTAATGCCCGCAATACCATGTCTGCTGCCCATCAATACCATGCATCCTGTAATGCCCCAATTACTATGTCTGCTGCTCATCAATAGCATGCATCCTGTAATGCCTGCAATACCATGTCTGCTTCCCATCAATACCATGCATCCTGTAATGCCCGCAATACCGTCTCTGCTGCCCATCAATTCCATGGGCCCTGTAATGCCCGCAATACCATGTCTGCTGCCCATCAATACCATGCATCCTGTAATTCCCCCAGTACTATTTCTGCTGCCCCGCCAATACCATGCATCCTGTAATGCCCCCAATAGCGTGTCTGCTGTCCCGCCAATACCATGCATCCTGTAATGCCCTCAATACCAGGTCTGCTGCCCTGCCAACACCATGCATCCTGTAATGCCAGCAATACCATGTTGGCTCCCCATCAATACCATGCATCCTGTAATGCCCGCAATACCATGGCTGCTGCCCATCAATACCATGCATCCTGTAATGCTCCAAATACCGTGTGTGCTGTCCATCAATACAATGCATCCTGTAATGCCCCCCAATACTATGTCTGCTGCCCATCAATACCATGCATCCTGTAATGTCCGCAATGCTGTGTATGCTGCCCCGTCAACACCATGCATCATGCAATGCCCGCAATACCATATCTGCTGCCCATCAATACCATGCACCCTGTAATACCCGCAATACCATGTCTGCTGCCCATCAATACCATGCATCCTGTAATGCCCTCCAATACCGTGTCTGCTGCCCATCAATACCATGCATCCTGTAAAGCCCGCAATACCATGTCTGCTGCCCTGCCAACACCATGCATCCTGTAATGCCCGCAATATCATATCTGCCGGCCATCAATACCATGCGCCCTGTAATGCCCGCAAGACCATGTCTACTGCACATCAATACCATGTGTCCTGTAATGCCCACAATACCATGTCTGCTGCCCATCAATACAATGCATCCTGTAATGCTCCCCGATACCGTGTCTGCTGCCCATCAATACCATGCATCCTGTAATGCCCGCAATACCGTGTCTCCTGCCCTGCCAACACCATGCATCCTGTAATACCCCAAATACTATGACTGCTGCCCATCAATACGATGCATCTTGTAATGCTCCCAATACCATGTCTGCTGCACATCAATACCATGCATGCAGTAATGCCCGCAATACCGTGTCTGCTGCCCTGCTGATACCATGCATCCTGTAATGCCCACAATACCATGTCTGCTGCCCATCAAAACCATGCATCCTGTAATGCCCCCCCAAAACCATGTCTGCTGATCATCAATACCATGCATCCGCTAACGCCCACCCAATACCGTGTCTGCTTCCCATCAATACCATGCATCCTGTAATGCCTGGAAGCAGGCGCCCTGATCGGAGTGCATCCTCTTTTGGCAGCCGTACACCCAGATGAAATCCCAACAAATGGCCTGGGCAACTGATTCAGCAGTCTGGTCTCGGGTCAGAGTCACTAGAGCAAACTTGGTGAAATGGTTGGTCATCACCAGACAATGTTCATGCCCGAGATGCGCTGGGCCTACCATTAAGTAATCGATCATTAATACCTCCAAGGGGGCAGAAGTCACAATGGTCTGTATCGGGGCCCTCTGTTCTTGGGGATTGGTTAGCTCACAGCTCCGACATTTTTGGCAGACCTCCTCCACCGCAGTCCTCAATCGGGGGTGATACAACAGCTTCTGCAACCACTGGAACAGCTTCTCCAGAACGAAGAGATCAACTCCTCCGGGAGCACTACTTGCCAAGTGACCCCCAATTCTCATAGTAGCTGTACTCTTTGGTATAGCAACCCATCTTCCTACTGGAGCCTCTCCCACTGTCTCAGAATCCACAGAGTCCCTGGAGACAGAGCGTCTCATTCTCACCTGCTGGGAAGTCGCTTCAGGGCCACCCATTTTCTCAGCTGAAGGAGTTCGTTATCTATCTGTTGAAGTCACACCCAGTCATCCTGGGGCTGTCCCAACACCTGTTTTCCAGATGCCTCGCCGATCTGTCCCTGCATCACCACCAATGATCTGGCAAAGTCCCGAAAAGCAGGAATCTCTTCTGCCTCCAGCTCTTCATCTCGGTCATGTTCGGGTAGCTCATGAGTCGCCCACGATAGGGCATCAGCGTGAGTGTTCTCATCCCTGGCCCGATAGGTGATCTTGTACCGATACTTCGCCACGTGGTCCACACATCATTGTTCTAAAGCCCCCAACTTCACATTTTCCAGGAGGGCCAAGGGGTTGTTATCCATCCGCACCAGGACTTCTGACTCAGACAAGTACTCTGTGAACTTTTCAGTCATTGCCCACACCAACGCTAACAGTTCCAACTTGAAGGAGCTATAATTGTCCGGGTTCCGCTCTGAGTTGTGAAGAGACTGGCTCGCATAGGGCTGCAAGAAATCCACATAGGGGAGTATTGGGTCTTCTGTCAACATTTTCCAGGCTCTGAAGGCTTCTTCCTGACTGCTTCCCCATTGAATAGTTCGGTTCTTCTAACCGGCCCGCACTCCTTTTAGCAGCTCTAATAAAGTCTTGGCAAAATCTTTTACAAATCTTCGGTAGCACCCAGTAAGCCCCAAGAAGGCCCAATCGTCTATCACTGTTGTTGGGGTGGGCCACTCTTGTACGGCCGCTACCTTCTCACATGCAAGCCTCAGTCCTTCACTGGATACAACATGTCCCAGATACTCAATTTGCTTGCGGAAGAGGTGACATTTTTGTGGCTTCACCTTCAGGCCATGACTCTGCAGTCGACTTAGCAATTGTTCCAGCCGTTAAAGATGTTCTTCGAAGATGGCCGCATAGATGATGATGTCGTCAAGGTAAATAAGTGTTGCTTCAAAATTAAAGTCCCCCAGGAATCTCTGCATCAACTGCTGAAACTTCCAAGGGGCGTTGATCAGGCCAAAGGGCACCCGGTTAAACTCAAACAATCCCATGGGCAATATGAGCGCCGTCTTCAGTCAGTAATGTTCAGCCATGGGCACCTGCCAATACCTGCTGGCCAGATCAAGGGATGAAAAGTACTTTCCCTTTCCCAAGGCAGATAGGGATTCCTCAATTCTGGGCAATGAATAGGAGTCCCACACTGTGCAAGCATTCAGTCGTCTGTAAACAACGTAGAAACGCAAGGTTACGTTTTTTTTCCGAACTAAAACAATGGGATCCGCCCATGGACTCTGACTTTCCCGTATTGCTCCACTCTGCAACATGTAAGCTAGCATCTCCTTCACTTCTTTATACATCTGAGGAGGTATCTGCCAATATCTTTCCCGAATGTCATGATCTCAGTGCGGGTTTGACTCGCACATGTGGGGTTAATGTCTGGAACCAGTGCTGATGACTAGTGTTGAGCATTCCGATACCGCAAGTATCGGGTATCGGCCGATACTTGCTGTATCGGAATTCCGATACCGACTTCCGATATTTTTTCAATATCGGAATTCGGCATCGGAATCGGAAGTTCAGTTGATTGACGGCCTGACGTCATCATGATGCGCGGTGTGTGCGCATCATGATGCGCCGTCATTTCGGGCCTTCCGGGGGTCTCTGCCGGCCTGCCGGGGGGCTGTGCCGGCCTGCCGGGGGGCTGTGTGGACTGCCCGGGGTCTCTGCCGGCCTGCCGGGGGGCTGTGCCGGCCTGCCGGGGGGCTGTGCACCCTGTGGGGGTCTGTACCGGCCTGCCGGGGGGCTGTGCCGGCCTGCCGGGGGGCTGTGCTGATGTCCGGGGGTCTGTGCAAGCATCGTCCGATGGGACTACAAGTCCCATCGGGCGATGCCTGCTACCATGACAGTGATTGACACATTAGCCAATGATGGGACAGTAGTAGTCCCATCATCCGGCTAATGTGTTAAATGTTAAAAAAAAAAAAAAAAAAAAATACTACATACATACTACATGCTACATACATACTACATATATACTACATACATACTACATACATACTACATACATACTACATGCATGCTACATACATACTACATATATACTACATACATACTACATACATACTGCATGCTACATACATACTACATACATACTACATACATACTACATGCATGCTACATATATACTACATGCTACATACATACCACATACATACTACATGCATGCTACATATATACTACATGCATGCTACATACATACTACATATATACTACATGCATGCTACATACATACTACATGCTACATGCATGCTACATACATACTACATACATGCTACATATATACTACATACATACTACATATATACTACATGCATGCTACATATATACTACATACATACTACATATATACTACATGCATGCTATATATATACTACATACATACTACATATATACTACATACATGCTACATATATACTACATACATACTACATATATACTACATACATGCTACATACATACTACATACATACTACATATATACTACATGCATGCTACATACATACTACATGCTACATGCATGCTACATACATACTACATACATACTACATGCTACATACATACCACATATATACTACATACATACAATACATTCATACAATACATACATAGACATACAGTACATATAACATAGAGTAACATACTTACCAATACTTGTCACATTGTTCCCCGAAGCCATTGTCTTTCCGGAATAAATATTAACATAACAAACCACAAAAATACTCACCCACGATCCGAAGCAGTCCACGAGTGTGTCCCACGACGATCTTGGGTAGAGAACTGCAGCATCAGATGATGCTGCCGTTCTCTACGGGCTGCAGGAATCCAATGACGGAAGGTAGGTATCCTTCCGCACTGTATTCCTCCGCCACTTAAAAAAAAAAAAGTCCCTAGTCTCACTTTATGCCATTGCTGTGTGGGAAATTCCCACACAGCAATGGCATAAAGTGAGACTAGGGACTTTTTTTTTTTTTAAGTGGCGGAGGAATACAGTGCGGAAGGATACCTACCTTCCGTCATTGGATTCCTGCAGCCCGTAGAGAACGGCAGCATCAGCTGATGCTGCAGTTCTCTACCCAAGATCGTCGTGGGACACACTCGTGGACTGCTTCGGATCGTGGGTGAGTATTTTTGTGGTTTGTTATGTTAATATTTATTCCGTAGACGACAATGGCTTCGGGGAACAATGTGACAAGTATTGGTAAGTATGTTACTCTATGTTATATGTACTGTATGTCTATGTATGTATTGTATGAATGTATTGTATGTATGTAGTATATATGTGGTATGTATGTAGCATGTAGTATGTATGTAGCATGCATGTAGCATGTAGTATGTATGTAGCATGCATGTAGTATATATGTAGTATGTATGTAGCATGCATGTAGTATATATGTAGCATGCATGTAGTATGTATGTGGTATGTATGTAGTATATATGTAGTATGTATGTAGTATATATGTAGCATGTATGTAGTATGTATGTAGCATGCATGTAGCATGTAGTATGTATGTAGCATGCATGTAGTATATATGTAGTATGTATGTAGCATGCATGTAGTATATATGTAGTATGTATGTAGTATATATGTAGCATGTATGTAGTATATATGTAGCATGCATGTAGCATGTAGTATGTATGTAGCATGCATGTAGTATATATGTAGTATGTATGTAGCATGCATGTAGTATATATGTAGCATGCATGTAGTATATATGTAGTATGTATGTAGTATATATGTAGCATGTATGTAGTATGTATGTAGCATGCATGTAGCATGTAGTATGTATGTAGCATGCATGTAGCATGTAGTATGTATGTAGCATGCATGTAGTATATATGTAGTATGTATGTAGCATGCATGTAGTATATATGTAGTATGTATCATGTAGTATGTATGTAGCATGCATGTAGTATATATGTAGCATGCATGTAGTATATATGTAGTATGTATGTTGCATGTAGTATGAATGTAGCATGTATGTAGTATGTAGTATGAATGTAGCATGTAATTTTTTTTTTTTTTTACATTTAACACATTAGCCGGATGATGGGACTACTACTGTCCCATCATTGGCTAATGTGTCAATCACTGTCATGGTAGCAGGCATCGCCAGATGGGACTTGTAGTCCCATCGGACGATGCCTGCACAGACCCCCGGAGCCTGCACAGACCACCGGCAGGCCGGCACAGCCCCCCGGCAGGCCGGCACAGCCCCCCGGCAGGCCGGCACAGCCCCCCGGAGCCTGCACAGACCACCGGCAGGCCGGCACAGACCACCGGAGCCTGCACAGACCCCCTGGCAGGCCGGCACAGCCCCCCGGCAGGCCGGCACAGCCCCCCGGAGCCGGCACAGACCACCGGCAGGCCGGCACAGACCACCGGAGCCTGCACAGACCCCCTGGCAGGCCGGCACAGCCCCCCGAAAGGCCCGTACAGACCCCAGAGAGGCTGTACAAGGGCAGGAAAGGGTTTTTCTTATTCCGATACCGGAAGTCCCATAGACTTGAATGGGACTTCCGGTATCGGAATCGGCGATACCGATACTTTTTTTAAAGATCGGCCGATACCATCCGATACGATACTTTGAAGTATCGGATGGTATCGCTCAACTCTACTGATGACTGGCATTTCTGGGGTTAAAGGTTGTGATTGAGAATTCCTGTATTAGTGTTCTGCCTATCTCTGACAGCAGGACGCTAAGCCCCGCTCCCTTGCGGTCACATGACCGTAGGTCCTTCACTGCTCACTGACTTTAGCTTCTCCAGGTCCTGTTTGCCTGAACTATCCGGCCGTGTCTGACCCCGGTCCCCTCTGCAGTGTGGGTGAGTCCTTGCTCACCTGTGGCTGCACGCCGACCTTAACAGGACCGTGACACCGAACTGATGCGGCACATCCCGTACGGATTTCATGGGTGATGGCCTGAGTGCAACTGAAGTCATCTTCATGGCGGGCAAAGACCTCCTGGTAACGCTCTAACACAGCCTCCACTTGTTGCACTTGCTGAGGTGAGAGTACCGTCAATTCAGCCTGCATCTGCTCTAAGATCCGACGACTTTCCTTCGTGCTTCCAGATGAATATTCTGGTGCTATTGTGATGGCTTGGGTCCAGAGATCTCCTCGCACTACTGCCAATTGCATGGCTTCAGGTTGTACCAATTTTTCCGGCATTCCCAGGACCTGGGCCACTTCATGCTTAGGTAAGAGGGTAAGGTTATCTTCCCCCAGGTTGATGCACCGCACTACAACATTACCATCCTGGACTGGGGCTAGTATCCGGGCTATGAGGAGTCCTGATCCACCGATGTCAGCTCTATCTGCACCTCCACTCCTTCAAGGGGTGTACAAGCTCGTACCGGCAACATGAGCACTGTCTGACCTGGCGGTAGAGTAAGTTTAGCAGCTACAGGAACCATCATCTTCCCCAGGACTTTCCCTTCACTCGACATTTCAAGAGCCTGGGCAGCTCAAATCAATTGCTGGAACACCTTTTGTTGGGGGGTTTGCGGGTTCCTCAGGTCCAGAAAGGCCTCATGTGGTTCACTGATCTGTAGGGATCCGATCTCTCAGTACATTCATTCCAAGAATCATTACGGGCCCACTGCCAACATCCCCAGCGACCAATACGACCCCTTTTCAGCCTACATCCTTTGCGCACACTCTGATCTCCATCCAGACCACCCCTACGACAGGAATGGGCAACTGGTTGGCTGCCGTCAATCTGATTACCGGCTCCCACTCTGGCCACAACACTTCTGGGAAATGATGTCTAAAATAAGCTTCTGGCATGGTGGTCACTTGCGACCCGATATCAATTAGGCAATGAACAGCTCGCCTTCAGCCCAGATGGTAGGGCTCATAGAGATTAAACCTCTGGGATTCTCATCTCTCTTCCTTGGCCTTTCAGACTCCGCACTGCATCCCCCAGCCAAGGAACCCACTAGTTTAATAGCTGCTGTGGTAGAGACCTGCCTCGTCTTGCAGATCCTTGGGCGCAGTGTCTGGTGATCCCACACCTGTAGCAAGTCAGATCCCATTTTGCACTGGATTGTCTCATTCCCTGGTGAGGCTCGACAGACAAGCGGGCCTCGGAAACACTCCTATCTCTTGATGAGGGGGTCACTCTCGACATATCTTGGGCCGGAGCGGGGACTCTTCTAAAGCTGGACCACTCTTCCCACATTTCTCGTATTTCTCTCCAGATTTCCCGGGCCCACTCTGGCTCAGGTGCGGGCAGAGTGAGTACCACATTGCTTTAGACCATCCCTGCTTGGGCCACAACCCCCTGCTCCTGCTCTCTCATGCATGCCTCTGCCCCTGTTTCTAGGAACATCATATGCGGGCTAGTACGCAGGTGCTCTTGCAAAGCCTGTTTAAGCGGTGTGTCCCTGATACCTGACACAAACTGATCCCTCAGTATCACATCAGAGGGTTGGGTCGCCCTCCCAGGGCTGCGGGGTACTCGGTACCGGGCCAGTGTCAGTGGGATGTGTCACAGCAGCGGTGACCCGGTCCGTGGCCCTGGGTGCCCAAGTAATGGTGGAATGTGATATAGTTTATGTGATAGTTCGTGACGCCACCTGTGGCGTTTGGCAAGCAAGATGTTAAGCCAACGCTGCGTGCAGATCCTCTGGGGCTGATGGTGTGTTACAGCATAGATGGTGTAGCTCCCCACAGGTGAAGCTGTAATCCCAGGGTAGTGTATAGGCGCAGGCGGTGTGAGGAATGTTGGTACCCAGATGTAGCGGTGCTGATGGTGTTAGCGCACAAATGAATGGAAGACACCAGGGCTTGTAGTTCCAAAGCTTTACTCACAGTCCGTGGTACACACTGGTGCCTGCCTCCGTGCCGTGTCCTCCGGGGCAGAGACTCAATCAACCTCCCGGGCAAGTCAGGATTCTCCTCTCCAACACTCCGCCAACATGTACCTTTCCTGAGCGACTCCTCTATTGCGCCTTAAGGGATGAAGAGCTCCAGTACCATGATACTCTGAAGTTCCTCCTGTCAGATGTTCCTAACAACTCTACTCGTATGGCAGACAGCTGTAGCCTCTCTCGGGGACTCCCCTCTCCGGAATCCTGGCTCTCTATTCAGTTGCTGTTGTGCCCCGAGTCTTAGATGGGAGTAATGCATTTACAGCCAACTACTCCACCGATGTCTGCTGCAGAACCATAAGTGTTCATACAACCTCGGGGACCGGGCCCCGGCCTTGTGCTGAGAACCTATAGGCAGGGTTCCTCTTCCAACCCACAACTCCTCTCTGTTCTCATACTCCTTCGTTCCGCACTGTTCTTTCCCTTTCTTACGGAAGCTTAGGTTGCAGTTCTACGTCTTTCTCCTTCTGTTCCTTTCCCGTGCCAGCTGGCTCAGATCACGGAGGCAGCTGCAGCACTCCTTCCTCCATCCCCTCTTCCAGGGATCCCCACTCCTCCCGAGTGGCTTCCTTCCTCTCTGACCCTCTGTCAGACTGAACCTCTCAGACTGATCTATAATTCTCAACCTTCCCAATCTTTCATATATATCAACTCCACCCACCTCCCAGCACATCTCGTGTTACGAAGCAAGAACCCAGTAAAGGTGCTCTGCTACCATCTAAGCATGGAGCCGCAATGTGGTCCTGCTGAACTATCCTGTGTGTGGGGTGCAGGTGTTGGAGTGTGGAAAGAAGTTCCCAACTTACCTAGTTGGTGGGGCACTACACCTTAGGAGAAGGTGCAGTACCTCTGTGGCAACTGAGCCTCAGGGGCACCACATACCCCCCCGTTAAGCACAGCACATCCGCGGACTGCAAGACAACAAAGTAGACAGCAAAGAAACATACAAAAATTTTGTAATGCATAACAAACTTTTCTTATACTAATCTTCCTAGTATAGGAGGTACTCATCTTGAACGTTACAAACAATTCTATCTAAAATTTTTAATTCTAAGTGCAATTCTCAATTCAAAGTGCTATTCTCTGTAACACATTTTTCTATCATTTTTCTCTCTTTCTCTAGACGCAAGACGCTGACCGCAAATACCTGGTCCGTCACCTGTCACTTTCAATTCTTTATTCATATCACTCATCTCTATATCAGACATTCCTAATTCTTCTATAAAAGCCATTTCTCAGTTACTAATACTCTTATAAAACACATTATCAAATACTTCACAGTAAAACATTACTCAATTATTCTTGTAAGTGCTGGACACCGCTCCCAACCGGGATTTCTTGCAGTGTCCATTGAGGTAGACATCATCTTCGAAAAGTGTCCATGCAAAACATCATCTTCGCAAAGTGTCTTTATGTAAAACATTATCTTCGCAAAGTGTCTTTATATGCAAAACCATGAGAGAGCACCTAAAGAGGTGCAAACTATTTACAAGCACAGTTTCGGATCATTCAGCATCCATGATCTCCTCAGTTCCAATCAGAAAACAACGCTGCCAATCAAAAACTAGGCAACAAAAGTGCTACCAGAAAAACAAAAACATGATGAACAAAAATGCACAACTGGTGCAACTAAACCCTCCTGGGTAATGAGATTTTTGCGAAATTTCTCAATTGTGGTCCCCTCCTGGGGTTCTGGAAGCTTGGGTACTGCTACCAGATGTGGTATCTTCGTCCTGCTGATTACTTGCTAGCCACATATACTCTGCTTCCCACAGGGAGAGATGGGGACTGATTGGGGTAATCGAAAGGGCCATAGAGTTGTCCACCACTATTGGCGATTCAGCCGGCGCCATCACTAATTCTTCTGGATCTGACTCCTCAGTGTCCATTGGGACTTCAGTCAATGGTACCGCAGTCGGGGATTGTCGGCTGAGGTCAACCGGGCCATTCCTATGCAGTGGTTCTGCTCCCAAAGCTAGGGTCAACCCCGGGGCAGGATTCATACCTGGCGTTTCCAGCCGCGGTTCTGGATCCGGTACCGGTTGGTAAATAGCAGCAGCCGCAACTCCCGGGGTGACTGGTGGGATGGGCTGCAGTTGGATCCGTGCCGGGGCCGGGCCGGTCTCAGCCGGGGTTGTCGGTGGAGGTCGGTACAGCCGTGCCCGGTCCGGGCGGGGGCGCGGTCCCGGCCCTCTGTTCTGTTCCAGAGCCCTCATGTATCTTTTCCGAATGGGACTCATCCAATGGCAGTATCGGGGGGGAGGTGGTGGCGGCCACTGCTGAGGATGTATCAGCGGTCGCAGCCTCCGCATGGGCGGCCTAGGGGCGAGTGACTTCTCCTCCCCCTGTTCTTCTGACTTCTTGTCTTCTTTCATCATGGCGTTCTGGCGTTCTTCTTCCTGCCTCGGCCCCTTTCCCGCCACTGGCTTCTTCTGCCCCTCCTTCCGGGGGCGGCGTCTTCTTCCAGCGCCTCCATACCAAGCCAGTATATGAACCCTTTGGGGGGTGGGCCAAGTCGCTGTCACATAGTAATTCAGGCAGGGAAGGCCCAATACTCTTTGTGGTCTTTTCCTAGGACCTCCCATCTCTTCACGCCCTTCTTCTCCATTTCTAATGTCCATTTTACAGTCTATTAAATCAGGTCTTCTACACATTTTCAAAAGTTCAAAGTCTCACAACTTTCAACCTAAGTCCCAAGGACGGAATATTACGTCACACGTGATCAGCGCCGCTCATGGGGGAGCGCAGCTGATCGCGGCTGGGTGTCAGCTGATTATCACAGCTGACACCCGGCACTATGTGTCAGGGATGGTCACGGACCGCCCCCGACACATTAACCCCTGGCACACTGCGATCAAACATACTTAGTATCGCCACGTCCATAACGACCCGCCCTATAAAACTATCTCCCTAGTTAGCCCCTTTAGTGAACCCCTTAAAAAAAAACAAAGCAAAAAACAATGCTTTATTATCATACCGCAAAAAGTGCAATAACGCGCAATCAAAAAGACGGATATGAATAAACATGGCACGCTGAAAACGTCATATTGTCCTGCAAAAACCAAGCCGCCATACAGCATCATCAGCGAAAAAATAAAAAAGTTATAGCTCGCAGAATAAAGCGAAAATAATTATTTTTTATATAAATTTGTTTTTATTGCACAAAAGCGACAAAATGTAAAAAATGACATAAATGTGGTATCGCTGTAATCGTACTGACCCAAATAATAAAACCCCTTTATCAATTTTACCACACAAGGAACGGTGTAAACGCACCCCCCCAAAAGAAATTCATGAAATGCTGGTTTTTGTTCATTATGCGTCCCAAAAATCGGAATAAAAAGCGATCAAAAAATGTCACATGCCCGAAAATAGTACCAATAAAAATGTCAACTCGTCCCGCAAAAACTCGGTGGGTCAAAATACGGAAAAATTATAGCTCTCAAGATGTGGTGATGCAAAAAACTGTTTTTACAGTAAAAAACGTCTTTTAGCGTATGACAGCTACCAAACATAAAAACTCGCCATAAATAGTAAATCAAACCCCCCTTTATCACCCCCTTAGTTAGGGAAAAATAATAAAATAAAAAAAAATGTATTTATTTCCATTTTCCCGTTAGGGTTAGGGCTAGGGTTAGGGCTAGGGTTAGGGTTAGGTCTAGGGCTGAGATTAGGGTTAGGGGTGTGTTGGGGTTAGGGTTGGAGTCAGAATTGGGGGTTTCCACTGTTTGGGCACATCAGGGGCTCTCCAAACGCAACATGGCGTTTGATCTCAATTCCAGCCAAAAAAGTCAAATGGCGCTGCTTCCCTTCCAAGCTCTACCATACGCCCAAATAGTGGTTTACCCCCACATATGGGGTATCAGCGTACTCAGGACAAATTGCACAATAACTTTTGGGGTCCTGTTTCCTTGGGAAAATAAAAATTGGGGGTGAAAAGATCATTTTTTTGGAAAAAATATGATTTTTTAATTGTATGGCTGTACGTTATAAACTTCTGTGAAGCCCCTTGGGGTTCAAAGTTCTCCCCACACATCTAGATGAGTTCCTTGGGGGGTCTAGTTTCCAAAATGGAGCCACTTGTGGGGGGTTTCCACTGTTTAGGCACATCAGGGGCTCTCCAAACATGACATGGCGCCAGATCTCAATTCCAGCCAATTTTGCGTTGAAAAAATCAAACGGCACTCATTCCCTTCCAAGCTCTGCCATGCGCCGAAACAGTGGTTCCCCCCCCCCACATATCAGGCTATCAGCCTACTCAGGACAAATTGCGCATTAACTTTTGCAGTCCAGTTTCTCCTGTTACCCTTGGTAAAATAAAAAAAATTGGACCTGAAGTAATTTTTTTTGTGAAAAAAAAGTTAAATGTTCATTTTGTTTAAACATTCAAAAAATTCCTGTGAAGCACCTGAAGGGTCACTAAACTTCTTGAATTTGGTTTTGAGCACATTGAGGGGTGCAGTTTTTTAGAATGGTGTCACTTTTGGGTATTTTCTATCATATAGACCCCTCAAATTGACTTCAAATGTGATGTGGTCCCTAAAAATAAAATGGTGATGTAAAAAGGAGAAATCGCTGGTCAACTTTTAACCCTTATAACTTCCTAACAAAAAAAATTTGGGTTACAAAATTGTGCTGATGTAAAGTAAACGTGGGAAATGTTACTTATTAAGTTTTTTGTGTGCCATATCTCTGTGATTTAAGGGCATAAAAATTCAAAGTTGGAAAATTGCGAAATTTTCAAAATTTTCGCCAAATTTCCGTTTTTTTCAAAAATAAACACAAGTTATATCAATGAAATTTTACCACTGGCATGAAGTACAATATGTCACGAGAAAACTGTGTCAGAATCACCAGAATCCATGGAAGCGTTCCAGAGTTATTACCTCATAAAGGGACAGTGGTCAGAATTGTAAAAATTGGCCTGGGCATTGACGTGCAAACCACCCTTGGGAGTAAAGGGGTTAAATTCAACCTTTAAACACGGTATTTGACTAGTCGGCAAGTGCCGGCAACTGTTTGGCTGTGATATGGCCGACTACGAGTCCTGGAACTTTAAATTAAAGATCAACGGAATGTCACTTATATTTCTCTGACGTCCTGCAGAGTTGTTGTCCGGGAGGTGTCTGTTTGGCGTCTCAGCCGCTGGGCCCAGCCGACGAGGAGTTGTCAGAGGCTTCGGGCGTTCCTAAGCCCAGGAGCAGAAGGGGCGCCACAGGCCCCAGGAGAGTTCCCCAGCCTAAGGACTGCCCATCTCGGAGGCGAGGTGGTGGCAGCCGCGGACCTTGTCGTATAGGCTGCAGCCACGGTCTGGAGTGGGGCAGTGGCGACCGCGGGTCTCAGCGTATGGGCCGCAGCCGCGGTGTGGAGCGGGGCAGCCGCGGGTGGCAGCGTACAGGCCGCAGCTGCGGGATGGAGCGGGGCAGAGGCGGCCGTGGGTGGCAGCGTACAGGCCGCAGCGGGGCAGAGACGGCTGTGGGTGGCAGCGTACAGGCTGCAGCTGCGGGATGGAGTGGGGCAGAGGTGGCCGCAGGTCTCAGCGCTGTGTCTCTTCTTCGCTTCGCTCGGTACCATCTTCTCCCTGGGTTAGGTGAGCCCCCATCCTGTCTCTCTGGAAGACCCTTTCTCCCTCCTGCTCTCCAGCGCCACCTAGGCTCCACCTTCCTGCCTCTTGTCTCTCTCCTTGTCGAGTGCCCCCTGCTGGTCTCTTGTGCTCCTTTTATACTCGCCCTGCCCCCACACTTTCCAGAAGAGTCTCTGTCCCGGCATGTAATTACTTCCCCCGGGAACATACCCCCTGGGAACCTAAGTGACAGCACCCTTAGTTCCGGCCCGGTAACACAGCGGGGGCTCTCTCTCCTACATCTGCTGCGCATCAATGCCATGCATCTTGTAATGCCCCAATACTGTGTCTGCTGCCCATCAATACCATGCATCCTGTAATGGCCCCAAATACTTTACTGTGCCTGCTGCCCATCAATACTATACATCCAGTAATGCCCGCAATACCAAAGCTGCTGCCCATCAATACCTTGTGTTCTGTAATCACCCCAATACCGGGGCTGCTGCCCATAAATACCATGCATCTTGTAATGCCCCCTAATGCAGTGCATGTTGCCCCTCAATACCATTCTTCATGTACTGCCCCAATATTGTGCCTGCTGGATATTATTTTCCCTGTACTGCACCCTAATATCATTTATCCAGCACTAACCCCTATGTCTTTGCCCTCAGATCCCCCAATACTGTTCCTACTCCTTACAGAGGGCTTCATGTATGTAGTTAGACAATGTGACAATTCCATCCTCAGTGACAGTCCACATCCTTCATACAGTTTAATAAAACCAATGATATAATGAAAGGTAACGACACAATACAAAGTGTTCCCACTGCCACATGACAGGGGCAAGTGGACATATCATTGATACAACCAGGGGCCCAAAGGCCACCTCTACCTCCTGTTCTTGCACAGGGGCGTCTTCTGTCCGTGTCCGTCACTGCCACATGATGCATGAAATATTGCGGTAGGTGGTAAAATGGTGCATTGAGCTGATGTAATATGGATGCTCTTTCCTCAGATTATGAGAGCCTGAGGATTGGAGGTCTGGTGTTTGCAGTCGTCCTTTTCACTCTGGGGATTCTGCTGATTCTGAGTAAGTTGCTTTATGGTGAAGTTGTTTTTTTTTTTATAACAGACTACAGCGCCCCCTAGTGGCCCACAGCCAGAATAAATGGTTATAGAAAGTTGTTGCATGTCACATTCTCATTATTATTATTCATTTTTACAGCGCCATTTATTCCATGGCGCTTTACATGCGAAAAAGGGGCATACATAGACAAGTACAATAAACGTGAGCAATACAAGGCACACACAAGTACAAAAGGAGAGAGGACACATTCTCATTTGTTTTTGCAGATTTACACTTTGCATCCATTAAACATCTGTTTTCCAACTAATTTCTGTCTGTTCTCTATCCATTTTTAACTAATCCATTGCCTGGTGTCAGGCCTCATTCTGAGGCCCAATTTTTATCATATCGAACAGAGTTTGATCAGTGTTTTTGATCTGATTTTTCACCAGTGCTCGGTCAGTGTATCAGGTTTTACCGTCAGTGATATTCTTGGATGCCGAAAAAAATTTTCTAAACTTTTATGACACAATACAATGTTAATAATATACAGCACACAGATTGCACACTGATAACTGAGGGTCCATAGACTTGTGTGTGTAATCCGGGACTTGCACCAAAACAGGCGTGTCTCTGTGACTTTACAACGGGTGCGTGTTCTGTCTGTGAAAAACACGTACCTGAAAAATGGACGCCTGGATGAGGCAAAACAAAAGAGTTCAGTTAGTTTTTAAATATGGATGATTAAAAAAGAGATGCAAAATGGATGTAAAAATGGAGGCAACACAGAGGCAAAGCGAATGACACCAGTAAGAAAATAAAGGTCCCTTTTTGGATGGATGTAAAACCAGAAATGGGCGCGTGAATGCAGTATAAGGCTACGCTCACAAGCGCAATAGGAATCTGTTTGTAACAGATCTAGTTGAAAACAAACATGAAAAAGAGAGAGTTGTAAAAATGAAGTTATTAATATACTAGATGGAGGCCCGATGCTATCGCATCGGGAGGGTGGTAATGTCACGATGGGGGCAGGCTTTGCAGTGTTGAGAATCTCTCCCCCCCATGTGCTCACCCACCTATCCACTCTCTCTTTCCCCATGTGCTGACTTCTCCCATCTGTGCTCTCTTCTTTGACCTGTCCACCCCATGTGCTGTCCCCCTTGTCTGCTGTCTCTCTCCTTCCTGTGCTGTGTTCTCCCCTCATGTGCTGTCCCGTTTGAGCTGTCTCCCCCCTGTGCTCTGTCTCTCTCACCCCTGTGTCTGACCGTGTACAGAACATACCACAGCTCCTGGGCAGGGGAGGAAGCAAAAGACAATACTGACATTACAGCAGGAGATTGCAGAGGATACATTTTGTGAGGTAAAATATTGTTTAAAAACAGTCAGTGAAATATTTTACCTCACAAAATGAATCCTCTGTGATCCCCTGCTGTAATGTCAGTATTGTCTTTTGCTTCCTCCGCTGCCCAGAAGATGTGGTATTCTCCATACATGGTCAGACACAGACAATTTTTAAAATGAACTTTCGTTCATGGGAAAACCCCTTTAAAGTGACCGGCTACCTCTGCCTGTAGACACGTCACGCATCTGCTGCCGGAATCAGCCGAATGATTCACTGCACCCGCGTGGAATTCGCGCAGGCGCAGTGTGACGGTGTTCCGCTGGTGGTACCGCGCAAGAGGCTGCATGAGTGTGTGTGTGTGTGAGTGTGTATGAGAGTGTGAGAGTGACAGTGTGTGAGTGTGTGTGGTGCGTACAGCGTCTAGAGTTGGTCTAGCTGGTGGTACCGCGCAATAGGTTGGAACCGGCAGCAGTTTCCATATTGAGGCAACTGTCACTTGGGTGTCCCAATATGGCAGTCGGTGAACTTCCTCCACTTGGAATTCTGGGATACAGGGACATCTGGACAGAACAGGAAGTGAAAACATTAAAAGGCAATTATATAAATAAATTGAAACTTTGTATTCATTTAGACCCTTTTTTGTTTCATTTTGAACAGATCCATTTTTAATAGAGGTGTCTCTGAACACCTCTCATGCTTTGGGCGTGTGCAGTGCTAAAAAACAAATCTGTTAAATAGATGACATTACATTTGACAATCTGTTAACTTATGTTTCCCATAGAATTGAGTGAAAAAAACTCCCCAAAATCCTCCATATAGTATAATGCACTCCCAATAGTCATCCATATATTGTAATGTACCACCATAGTCCTCTATATGGTATAATGCACTCCCCATAGTCCTCCATGTAATGCACTGCCCATAGACCTCCATATAGTGTAATGCACTCCACATAGTCCTCCATATAGTATAATGCACTCCCCATAGACTTTCATATAGTATAGTGTGCTCCAAATAGTCATCCATATAGTATAATGCATTTTGCATCAGTTCTCCATATAGCATAATGCACTCCTCATAGTCCTCAATATAGCATAATGCACTCCCCATAGTCCTCCCTATAGTATAATGCACTCCCATAGTCATCTATATAGTATAATGTACCCACATAGTCCTCCATATAGTATAATGTAGTGCCTATAGTCCTCCATGTAGTATAATGTACCCCCATAGTCCTCCATATACTAAAATGCACTCCCCATAATCATCTATATAGTATAATGTACCCGCATAGTCCTCCATATAGTATAATGCAGAGCCTATATTCCTCCATATAGTATAATGTACCCCCATAGTCCTCCATATACTATTATGCAATCCCCATAGTCCTCCATATAATGCACTTCCCTTTGTTCTCCATTTAGTATAATGCACTCCCCATAGTTCTCCTTATAGTATAATGCACCACCCATAGTCCTCCATATAGTATAATGCACTCCTCATAGTCCGCTAAACAGCATTATGGTCATTACAATTTAAAAAAAAAATACAATACTCACCTCTCCTCCTGGTTCCCCCGCTGCTGCGGTCTCTACGGAGAGCGTTCTGAAGCGCCGCCCATCTCAGTGCAGCAGGCGCGATGTAGTGACGTTGTCGCACCTGCTGCGCTGAGACATCAAACGTCGACAAAGAATGGAGGAGGAAGTATCAGCTGATGCTCCCACTTTCATCATTAGTGTGCTTGCTCTGGGTCCCACAGCAGGCGCATGGCCTGCCAATAGTGGTGGTATTTTAAACACTTTTGTATTAAACACTTTTTTTTACCTCATGTGACAGAAAACATGGGATAAATGATGAGATGTTTTTCTTGTGCAGGTCGAAGGTGCAGATGCAATAATCTGAACCAGAAACAAAGGTAAGAAATGCTTCCCAGGAAAAGAGGAAGGGAAGGAGGTCCTCTGACTTATAAAAGTACTTGTCCCCAGTATAAAGTCACGTGTGCTACACAGATCTGTGCATGTTGTGAGCATGATGAATGACAGCTGTTGAGGCAGAATGGATTATATTCTAAATTAAAGAAGATTTGATTGAATTCTGTTTTTCCTTTATTTCTTAGGGCTCCCGGTGATGAAGAAGCTCAGGCAGAAAACCTTATTGTCTCAAAAGGTGATTTATAAGTAAAGGAAACAGCACACACCGTATGCAAATGTTCATGTACATAAATATAATTATATTTACTCATACAGAATATACCTACATAAATATACACACGATTAGCATACAATAACTATTGCGCTAGCGAGATAAGCCGGGGAAAAAAACTGAACATAAAAGTACGTAGATATAGTGAATACACCCTCCCCTTCTTGCAGGGAGATGGTGCCAACCAGCAAGTGATTAGAAACAGTAGCGATAAAGTTAATTTCTAATCACTTGCTGGTTGGCACCATCTCCCTGCAAGAAGGGGAGGGTGTATTCACTATATCTACGTACTTTTATGTTCAGTTTGTTCCCCCGGCTTATCTCGCTAGCGCAATAGTTATTGTATCCGAAACGATTTTCATTATAGGACAAATTAGGTGGTTTTGTCCATATTTGCTGCTGCAGGTACCGGTATTCAGCGCTTTGCGCCTCTGTAATTTTGTTTTTATTGTTTGATAAATATACACACATCTACATACACTATATACAAACAGAAACATACATATATATATACTATACACACATACATAAATATATATGCACATGTATACATACAGTTAGGTCCATATATATTTGGACAGAGACAACATTTTTCTAATTTTGGTTCTAAACATTACCACAATGAATTCTAAACAAAACAATTCAGATGCAGTTGAAGTTCAGACTTTCAGCTTTCATTTGAGAGTATCCACATTAAAATTGGATGAAGGGTTTAGGAGTTTCAGCTCCTTAACATGTGCCACCCTGTTTTTAAAGGGACCAAAAGTAATTGGACAGATTGAATAATTGTAAATAAAATGTTCATTTCTAGTACTTGGTTGAAATCCATTTGTTGGCAATGACTGCCTGTAGTCTTGAACTCATGGACATCACCAGACGCTGTGTTTCCTCCTTTTTGATGCTCTGCCAGGCCTTCACTGCGGTGGTTTTCAATTGCTGTTTGTTTGTGGGCCTTTCTGTCTGAAGTTTAGTCTTTAACAAGTGAAATGCATGCTCAATTGGGTTGAGATCAGGTGACTGACTTGACCATTCAAGAATATTCCACTTCTTTGCTTTAATAAACTCCTGGGTTGCTTTGGCTTTATGTTTTGGGTCATTGTCCATCTGTAGAATGAAACGACGACCAATCAGTTTGGCTGCATTTGGCTGGATGTGAGCACACAGTATGGCTCTGAATACTTCAGAATTCATTCGGCTGCTTCTGTCCTGTGTCACATCATCAATAAACACTAGTGACCAAGTGTCACTGACAGCCATGCATGGCCAAGCCATCCATACCCACATACATGTGTACATACTGTACATATACACACTATAAATACACACACATTGATACATACCTACTTACATACTATACATATACTGTATCACATACATACATATTGTCACGGGATGTAACCCCACCGTCTCCAATCATCAGCACAATTACACAATTGAGTGATGAGTGATGGATGAGGCCGCGATTGCTTCCACAACTAGGCCGGTTATTGGGAACTCACAGTGAGCATATGGTATATACACCTTTTAGTCCATCGCTTGGAAGATATATATATATATATATATGTATACTCCGATACGGTCACGGTCAGCATCACAATAACAAAAGGAACTAATAGCTGCCACCACCAATCGTTTGTTCAGGACGATTGGACACACATTACAGGTAGTGTATGGCTTCAGAGGTGCGGTTTACAGAGCAAGAGGAGAAGAACTTTTACATTTTATATATTTAATCTGGAAAGGAAGGCAGTGTTTATAAAAAAAATATGCAAAGATACAAAATGGGAACAAAACAATACGGTATATTCAATTACATAGTGTATAAAGGGATAACAAAGAGAAAAACTTGATGTTGCAAGATTGACTCTTATCTTTATGGAGGGAAGCGCTCTGATTACGAAAATGGAACACTCTCACAGAGAACTGTGTCTTCCAGAAATGAACAATGACAGAAACCCAAACTCTGATTTTATTAGATTAAAGTTACGCCCACATATCTCCCATTGCTGAGCTCATATAGGAGGCTGATTGTGTGATGTGCTGGTCTTTTAGAAGTTTTTGAGATCCCCAACTTTCAGGATATCTTTGCCACGTGAGGTTTCAGGATGTAGATATTATTGTTATGTTTCCTTTTGCAATTTTACCTTTCTATAGAGGTGAAACATGGTATGGATAGCATCAGCCATCATACAGATATTAAGTTTGAGGGGTTAGAATGGCCTTACTTGGATGTGAGTGAAACTTAAAAAAGGATGGAAAAGCGTATACTGAACATACTAAAAGCTTTATTCACATATATAGAAATATCACATTACAAAAATCTAAGTATCAACAGTGCATAGTTGTGAGCCCAAAAGGACCAAAAAACCAAGCGGCACTAACAGGGAGCAGGTAAAAATTCATAAATTCACAACCCTCATTTATTTACAAAGATAATGTAACACTGATTAATGCTTAAAAAATAGTTATCACAATGTTTACATCACCACATAGCAGCAACCTTAATTATATATCATTCCTATATATAGGAGTTAATTAGAAATTGAGCCACTGAACTAAAGACCACAAAAATAACCATAGTAATTACATACTCAAGTATCAAGTATCATGCTCAAGTGATGGTGCCGCTTCCCCAACGCGCGTTTCGGCGACGTGCCTTCGTCAGGGGGAGTGCACAGTTATAGTTAATTCAAACTGTTCAATATGAAGGTGATATGTCCCCTCTACGGAGATGTCTTTATGGATTTTAATTTTTCTCTATGACGCATATACTGTATCCACACATTTATACACACTTACAGACATACATAAATAGATGTATGCTGTCATAATGTGCTAACTTGTTTCCCTTTTTTCATAGCTCGAGGAGCTCAGAAAACAGAGAACTAAAAACTTGTGAGTTTTCCTTCATTTTTTTTTAGCCTATATTCACACAGTCATAAATTTGCATGCAAAAAATCAGCTGCATATTACAAAGTACCAGAAAAGTGGATCAAATTATAGGAAATCTCATTCACTCGATGCAGAGAAAATCCGCAACAGAAATTGACCTGTGATGCAGAGATGAAGTCTGCAGCATAAATTAACAAAGGGGTAAATCTTCATCATATCAATGAAAATGATAAAATCTGTAGCATTTCCTCAAAGAAATCCACAGTGGTTTTGACTTTTAAGGATTTCGCTTCACATTTTCCACTGTGGAAAGTCTGTAGCTATAAAGTCCCCTTGTGGACGATCCCTTAAAATGTCCAGTGCCAGAAAGTAGTTGACTTGCTAGAAGGAACTTCAGTTTTAATTTGCAGATTATTAGGATTTTTAGGTTGTCAATCGCCTTTGGTCTTGTTGGACCCAAGAACTACAAGCAAATGCATGGGGTCCTTGAGCAAAAGGGGTCAAATATGACGCCACAGGGAACTGCAGTATGTAGATGCCTCCTATATTATACGGAATATAACGTCACCTTTTTGTTTTCTTTCTTAGGACCGCAGGGATTAACAGAGAACAAACTACGCAAAAAATTTACAGAGCGCTTTACCCTCTACTACCCAACGTTACCAGGCCTCCCCTCTCCACCATATTGTGCATCTGCGCCAAGTGTGAACTTTGTTTCTCAGTGCCGTCACTTGTAATGTCTTAGCACTCGGTGGCAGAAATTTTCGTAGAGGTTTAGTAGGAGCGGAGATGTCGGTACTGTGTGGCCAACTTTTTGGTCTGGTTTCTAAAGCAGGGAATTTTGCCGACCATAGCACATGTATTCCTTTCTGTTCGATCTTCTCGGACCATTTTCCTCCCAAATTCAAACTTTATGAAGACAGCTGTGGAGAACAGTCTACTTCTATATGCCCTGATAGCCAGATCAAAAGTGTGTTTGTGCCTTTAAATATTCTTGTTAGGTGAGCACTGTGGAGCGGCACGGCAAATACTGCGAAGCCATTGAACCCTGTATGTTTAGGATATATGTTATGTGTACATGATCATGCATATTTAGTCATACACAGAGTACTGTGTACCCGTGAGCAGCAGAATACTATGTGTACAATATTGCCATATGCCCAACAGTGTAAGAATCACCCACACGGCACTGTGAACCCTACGCAGAGCATCGTGAAGCAGACTAGCACACAGTGTACACTTTCCATAGGAGTGAACACAATGCTGTAATACTCTGCACTGCTGCACAATGCAACTGAAGGGCGCACCAACCCACAAGAGTGAGTCCATGGATACAATTAGCGCCACCAGACTATGTAATAAAGGTTTCTTAAATGAAAGAGCCATATATCAAAAGTGCTATTGCAAAGAAACAGTGGTAATGCCCATGGCCACCAATCAAAAGTGCAAGTGCACAGAAACAGTGGTGATGCCCATGGCCACCAATCAAATTCCTGTGATTAAAAGAAATTAAATTTTTTGGATGTCATGGAAAACTTAATTTTTCACTTGTACTACTCTGGACAAATCTTCTCTATCGCTGACTAAGGACCTATGCACATGTCGCGCTTGTTTCTGTGCAGGAAAGATGAAGTTTAATGAGAATCCTAAAGTCTCATGCGCACGTTGCTTATTTTTTGTCCTTGTATATTTTGATCTGCATCATGCCAATTCTTTCAGAGTTTTTGCTACAGATTTTCACTCATAATATTGAGTCGGTAAAAATCTGCAACAGAAACGCTTGCTTTACCTAGCATTTTTCCTGTCAGGAGATCCTGAACATTTGAAACCTTTGGTCATAGATGAAGCAACACTTGTACATCCAGTAATTGCACTTGCACTTGGATAATTCCCTAATAGAATTCTTTAATTAGAATCCAATACACCTACAGATGTGCCATTCCTTACTTTTCTTAATGTGTAGGAAAAGATGTCCAGCTTTGAGAAAAAAAATAAGATTTTGCGATACTCTGTCGGGAGATGTTTTTTTTTTAAGTGTCTATATGTGGCCATGTAGTGGTTGTGAGGTGAATTGCAGCCTGTTAAAAGTTTTTGAAAAGTGACTAAACTTTTCTTTTTATATATATAATTTTGTACAGCATGGAAAGTTATGAAACTTTGAAAATCACTTTATTAGGGGAATTGTCTTCACTTCTGCATGTACAGTATGTGACTTGTAAATCACTGCTTTTCCTCATCTCTTTACTTCTTGCAGCTGCATTGATTTCATAGTAACATAGTTAGCAAGGCCGAAAAAAGACATTTGTCCATCCAGTTCAGCCTAAATTCCATCAGAATAAATCCCCAGATCTACGTCCTTCTAAAGAACCTAATAACTGTAAGACACAATATTGCTATGCTCCAGGAAGACATCCAGGCCTTCTTGAACCCCTCAACTGAGTTCGCCATCCCCACCTCCTCAGGCACGGAATTCCAGATTCTTACAGCCCTAACAGTAAAGAATCCTCTTCTGTGTTGGTGGAAAAACCTTCTCTCCTCCAGATGCAGAGAATGCCCCCTTGTGACCGTCACCTTCCTTGGTGTAAAAAGATCCTCAGAGAGATATTTGTATTGTTCCCTTATATATTTATACATGTTTATTAGATCGCCCCTCAGTCGTCTTTTTTATAGACTAAATAATCCTAATTTTGCTAATCTCTCTGGGTATTGTAGTTCTCCCATCCCCTTTATTAATTTTGTTGCCCTCCTTTGTACTCTCTCTTCCAATAATATCCTTCCTGAGCACCGGTGCCCAAAACTGTACACAGTACTCCATGTGCGGTCTAAACAGAGATTTGTACAGAGGCAGTATAATGCTCTCATCATGTGTATCCAGACCTCTTTTAATGCACTCCATGATCCTGTTTGCCAGTACAACTGATGGCAGTGATAGGTCAACTCAGCACCTTTGTCACTAACACTGGAGATGCTGCTGCAGGAGTTTGCTCTCATAACTTGGTGCAGACAGGCGCTTAGCTAACCCATCACTGCAATAAGCTGTATTCCAGTATGTTCTGATATCAATGCAGCTGATAGCAGCAAATATACTGAGGAAAAATAAAAGGCTTTGGAAGCCACATATATGCATTTTTTTTTACAGGAACGAGAACAAATCCCGTAATGAAGTAATTTGCAAAGTTTCAAAACTTTCCGTTTTGGACAAAATTCTACAAGAAAATTAAATAAAAGTTTAACAGATTTTTCAGAAAGGTAAGAGCGACGCGTCTGTGTAATAAAAAGAAGCGCTATACTCCACGTTCTCCGAGGTACTAAATCTTGTGTTGTTTCCCAGTCGGGCGGCTTTGTCTTCATTTCCAGCTCTCTTCCTCCTTGGTCCCTGTACAAATGTGGCTGTTTCTGTGGCATGTTCTTAACACAATCAAATCTATGTTTCCTAAAATATGTACCGATCTCGCTGTGATTCTGGGGCATCCCCCGCTCCTCCTCAGAGAGAACACAAGCATCTTTTTTATTGTGTCTGTATATTTAGTGACGTCGGAACAATGTGAAATAAACTTGTATATCTGACCCTCTGCCGCTTTACTCCGTACATTACTGGGCAGGGGCGTATCCAGGGGGGGGCAGCCGGGGCATTTGCCCCGGGTGCAGCTGTCAGGGGGCGCCATCGGGCCGCCTGATGCAGCGGTCTATGGAGGAGAGTCGAGACTCCCCGTCAGCGGCATTCTGCCACCCCCACACTCAGATGATTCTCCCGTTCTCTGACTGAGCCGGCTGTCAAACTGACAGCTGGCGCAGAGAAAGTGCTGCGCGTCGCTGTACTAGTGTCTTCAGACGCCAGTACATACATGTGACTTGTTGTTCTGTAAGCGCCAGCGGCGCCTCACCGCCTCCGGCTCTTCCGCATCAATGAAGCACCAGCAGCGTGATCAGGTCACATGATCACGCTGCTGACGTCACACGCCTGCGGCCGGCTCTTCAGAGGCGAAGACGCAGGCAGGCAGGCAGCGTTGCGGTTGGTGGTAAGTGCTCCAGACGGGTAATGGAGCTGAAGACACCGAAGAAGGTTATTGATGTAAATTAGGACATGCTCTGGGGGCTAGGAAGGGATGGTTGGGGTCGGGGACGGACGCTAGCGGCTATATGGAGTCAGTGCAAGGGAAGATTGGGCCCAGACAGTGTGTGAGGAACAAGGCCATGGATGGTGCAGACATATTCATGTGGTGTGGTGGAGAAAGATGAGGAACATAGATAGATCACAGACTGAATATGAGTCAACAGTGTGATGCAGCAGCAAAAAAGGCAAATGCAATTCTAGGATGTATTAACAGAAGCATACAGTCTAGATCACGTGAAGTAATTATTTCCCTCTACTCCTCTTTGGTCAGACCTCATCTGGAATATTGTGTCCAATTTTGGGCACCACATTTTAAAAAAGACATCAACAAACTGGAGCAAGTTCAGAAAAGAGCGACCAGAATGGTGACCGGTCTGCAAACCCTGTCTTATGAGGAAAGGTTGCAGGATTTGGGAATGTTTAGTTTGCAAAAGAGAAGACTGAGAGGAGACTTAATAGCTGTCTACAAATATCTAAAGGGCTGTCACATTGTAGAAGGATCAACTTTATTCTCATTTGCACAAGGAAAGACTAGAAGCAATGGGATGAAGCTGAATGGGAGGAGACACAGATTAGATATTAGAAAAAACTTTTTGACAGTTAGAGTGATCAATGAGTGGAACAGGCTGCCACGAGAAGTGGTGAGTTCCCCTTCAATGGAAGTCTTCAAACAGAGGCTGGACAGACATCTAACTGGGATGATTTAGCGAATCCTGCTTTGAGCAGGGGGTTGGACCAGATGGCCCAGGAGGTTCCTTCCAACTCTACCATTCTATGATTCTATATGAGGGGGAGGAGAAACCTGAGGACATTATGGGGGAAACCTGAGGACATTATAGGGATAAGTGGAGATAAGGGAACATAATGTGTGGGGGGATTTTGAGCGGGGAGGGGGGAACATAATGTGTGGGGGGATTTGGAGTAGGGATATTTAATGTGTGGGGGATTTGGAGTGGGGATGGGGGATACTTATGTGTGTGGGGAGATTTGAGGACACAAATAAAGAGTGTATGTATGAGGGCATGTATGAGGAAACAGTATGGGGGATGGGTGCAGGCACAGTATGGTGAGTGGGGGATGGGTGCAGACAGTGTGGGGAGCCAAACGGGTAAATGTATGTGGACACAGTATGACTAGCGATGGAAAAAATCTATGTGGACACAATATGGGGAGTGAGGTGATGGGATGTGTGCAGACACAGTATGGGGAGTCAGGGGGTATGTGTGAGCAGGCAGTATAGAGAGTGAGGAGGTAATATGAGGAGACAGTATGGTGAACAGGTGGGCTGTTAGAGGAGACAGTATGAGGAGGGGAATAGTGTGAGGAGACAGTATACACTGTATTGCAGATATTTTTATTTAGGAGCATTATAATGGCACTTCTCTCTTTAAGGGCATCATGTGGAGATTTGCTGCAGAAGACCGGAGAAGATGGAAGTCTGCAGAGATGAGATGTGGATGAGAAAACTCATCAAGGGGTCTGGACAAGAAGAAAAGGAGACCGACTTCAGAGACAACGTCATCTATAAGGTACCTGGATGTAAATATTATTTGTGATACTGACTAATTCTCATGTTTTTTATTTATGTCAGGAGCATTACAGGGGTTGTCCAGGTCTGTGCTGAGTCTGCAGACATTCTATGTGACTGCAGACTTCTGAATTCTCACAGTGCTCACTGAACGCTGTTAGGATTCTCTCATGCCGGTAATTTACATACATGCGGTCACATGCTGACTAGACATGTGTGGCCTCACTCAATGATAATGACAGATCGAGGCCGGGCACGTCTAGTCGGAATGTGGCCAGAAGTATATAAATACTTGTGCTGACATGACCGTGTACTCTTGCCATCTTGCCACCGGTACGGGAGAATCCTAAGTGTGCAGTGCATTTGTTGTGAGAATTCAGAAGCTGCAATGTCAGGATTCAGCTCTGCAGGTTCCAGTAGTCATCACATGGACACTTCACTATGAAAATCGCATACTTATGGTCTTGTGACGAGCTTCTCTTCCTGCTTCTTTCAGTTTTTCATTGAACATTGAGATCATTAGGGAGAGCAGCTTGTCAGTACATGACCAAGTTTGGAAATCGCTTATGTACTGGGGGGGCGCCGAACCGACTTCTTGCCCCGGGTGCCAGAAAGCCTAGATACACCTCTGTTACTGGGCAGTCGCCAGCCTCGAAATGAATGGGTAAATTTCACTGCGTGAAATTGTCCTATAACTCTTCCTATCGATCCCATAACTGCTTTTTGCCTCTCGTCTCACAGGCGCACATGGCCTCTCCTTTGTTTGACTATTGCCTATAAATCCTATGCTTTCCTATAATCTCTACTCCATATAACCTGTATCGGTCTTTAAATCCTCATATTCATGCATAGGACAACCATTGTCTACTCCATCGATTCTTGTTGGGTTTTATAGGCATTGACACTGCTAGGGTTTTTATGACTCCGCTATGGGTATAAGAAAGCTTAGTGGGAAATATCTGGTATATGTGTATATTGCATAGTAAATATACATTCCTCCCAACAATGAAAGAGAGGAAAAAAGGGATGTGCAGTTGTAATATGCCCACAGTGGCCCCCATATACACGCAGTATGATGCCCCCTCAGCACATTCCTCCAAGTGCCTCACACACAGTATGATATCCTAGTCACACTATTTTATGCCCGATAATAACCCACCACAAAGTATGACGTCCCCAGAGTATCCCATCCACACTATATTATGCCCCCATACTAACTCCACACACAGTATGGTGTCCCCACAGTTGTCACGGACGTTGTTCGTGGAACCACTGTGCCACGGACCGCGGAGAGCCTGGGGGGCCATAACTAAGTAAGCACCAGACTGTTCACTAGAGTCTCTTGATAGTGAGGTTAGACTTGACTCCCGATGAACACTAGGTGCCACTCCAAGACAGACCAACGGTCGTGCAGCAGCGGACCCAGAAGGACAGACTGGATGGAGCAGCAGGCAGAGCTTGTATCAGATTGCTGTAGGAAGAGTTTGAATCAGAGTGCAGCAGACATAGTTTCTATCAGAGTGCAGCAGACAGGGTCTGCATTAGAGTGCAGCAGGCATGATTTACATCATAGTGCAGCAGCCAGGATCTGTATCAGAGTGCAGCAGGCAGGATTTACATCATAGTGCAACAGCCAGGATCTGTATCAGAGTGCAGGAGGCAGGATTTGCACCAGAGTGCAGCAAGCAGGATTTGCACCAAAGTGCAGCAAGTAGGATTTGCACTAGAGTGTAGCAGGCATGATTTGCACCAGAGTGCAGCAGGTACAGGTATGCGACCTTACACAACATAAACTGCAAACAGGAAGGTTGCCCAGGCTCATCAGCAGAGGGGAGGAAGCAATATAAACATAATGTCCCACAGCCATTGGCTGGAGAGGAAATAGCAAGTGCACGCGCTGACCCTTTAAGAGGGCAGGAGTGCATGCTCACATGCCCTAAGGACATGACTAGAGGACCGGCTGGAAGCATGCAGAGCATGGGGAAGGGAAGAACTGTCCACAGCAGGGGTGAGTGAAGTGACATGCGTGAGACCCTGCCTGTCAGAAAAGGGATCTGGCGTGGTGCTTAACACAGTATCCCATTCACACTATATCATGCCGCATAATAACCCCATACACAGTATGATGTCCCCACAATATCCCATTCACATTATATTATGACCCATTATAACCCCACACAGTATGATGTCCCCACAGTATCCCAACCACACTATATCATGCCTTCATATTAATACCACGTACAGTATAATGTCCCCACAGTATCCCATCAAGACTATATTATGCCCCCATAATAACCCCCCACAGTATGATGTTCCCACAGTATCCTAAATCTGAACAGCGCACATAAGGAAAAAATTCCCCAAAATTAAAAAAAAACACATTTGAAAGGTTGACTGCTATGAATGAGACCGGAGGAGGAAAAAATAAAAATGCAAGCTAAGTCCAGAAAACCGGAGAGGTTGGTAGCTAGTGGATTGCAGACCCCTGATCCTATTCACAACAACTGAGGGTATGTGCACACGCTGCGGATTCACCTGCGGGTTTTTTCACGCAGAAACACAGGTAAAACCGCAGGTAAAGTGACCTGCGGTTTTGCTGCGGTTTGGCCTGCGGTTTTGCCCTGCGGTTTCACACCTCTACTATGTTAAAGGTGTGAAACCGCAGCAAAATCCGCAAAAACAATTGACATGCTGCGGGAAAAAAAACGCAGCTTTTCCGCAGGTAAAAAACCGCAGCGTGAGCACTGCGGTTTTGAAAACCCATAGGCTAACATGGTGAAGTACCATGTCTGCGGAACTGCTGCAGTTCTGCAGGGCCAAAACCACAGCAGAAGTGCAGCAAAACCGCAGCGTGTGCACATGGCCTAACAGTAGCCGTGGAGCGTTCCTACAGTGGTCCTAGATGCCTCTTCACAGCCGGAGAACTAAGTAAGCCTAAAGAAAGAAAGGGGAAATCTAAACTGCCCCAGAGCAGACCCCAAAGCAATAGACAGCCCCCAACATGTATTGTCGGTGAAAACAGATGAAAACACAAACACAGACAGAAAGACAGGCAGAGCAAACAATGGGGCCCAACTAACTAGATAGGAAAGGACAGAAAAGATGCTGGCTGCAATCCGCAAAAACACTACCAAAAATGTCCCAACACGTCTGATAGGAAAAACGGCCCTGAAGTCACTAGACTTCAAAATCCCTATATCAGCACTCCGATATATTCTGAAGACAGAGCAAAAGAGATTTAACCGATCAGGGACAAAAATGGAAATTCAGCAGAACACAAAACTAAGCAAATCAGACAAAATCTCATGGAACAATAACAGAGCAAAACTTAGCTTTAGAAGACAGGAACTGAACTGGAGGCCAGAGCTCAGAGCAGAGAAATCACCAGCAACCCTACAGGGCGTCGGCTGCCTTATATCCACTCAGAGATTCCGGATGTCCAATCACAATCCACCTGTTCAGGTGACAGGTTTCTCCCATCCAAATCAGTTTCACCACCTCCTTTCACCAGCAGAGGGAGTTCATCGGACATCAAAGGTGAACGAGAAAATGAGCTCACAACAGTTGACTCACCAAAACCCTGACTAATGCACTAGCAGGATGCAGCAGACCTCTTCATGTTTTTTCTGTGTGATGAATATATATAGTGCTGAGCAGCCCGCCTGCTAATACTATGACTATGGGTGTCATTAATAGGCTGTTCTGACACTTTGCACCACACTTATCTGTGTGACTGATGTCCTATGCAAGCCCTATTTGTGTGCATTTTTTCCACTAGGCAGCCAGACCCTCTTTGGTTACTGGCTGTTCTCATCAGTGGTTTGCACCTGTGCTGCCCCAGCCTTTATCAATGGAGGTCTGCTGCATCCTGCTAGTGCATTAGTCAGGGTTTTGGTGAGTCAACCTTTCAAATGTGTTTTTTTTTTAATGTTTGGGAATTTTTTCCTTATGTGCGCTGTTCAGATTTAGTGTTAGGGACTCACAAAATTTGGGGACCCTTGACATTGGGTTGCGAGCTAATCTGCTTTGGCCAAAATAGTAACTAATACCCCATATATTTTTATCTTTTTGCACTTTTTATCATTTTTGCAGCATGCAGCTAGACCTCTTCATGTTGGCTTGGTTTTTTCTGTGATGTATATATAAAGTGCTGAGCAGCCCACCTGCTGAGTGTGTGTGCACACGCTGCGGATTCTGCTGCGGATCCGCAGCGGTTTTGGCCCTGCGGATCCGCAGCGGTGTACAGTACCATAATATCCTATGGGAAATGGAAACCGCAGTGCAGACGGTGCGGATTTTTCCACGCGGATTTGCTGCTATTTCTAATCCGCAGAAAAAATTGACATGTCAATTCTTTCTGCGGATTCCGCTGCTGTTTACCATCTCCTCCATTGTAGAGGTGATAAACCGCAGGCTAATCCGCAGATAAACCGCAGGTCTTTTAACCTGCGGATTTAACTGCGGATTTTGCAAAATCCACATGGATTAATCCGCAGCAGAATCCGCAGCATGTGCACACACCCTAATACTACGACTATGGGTGTCATTAATAGGCTGTTCAGACACTTTGCACCACACTTATCTGTGTGACTGATGTCCTATGCAAGCCCTATTTGTATGCATTTTTTCCACTAGGCAGCCAGACCCTCTTGGGTTACTGGCTGTTCTCATCAGTGGTTTGCACCTGTGCTGCACCAGCCTTTATCAATTAAGGTCTGCTGCATCCTGCTAGTGCATTATTCAGGGTTTTGATGAGTCAACCTTTCAAATGTGCTTTTTTTTTTTTGTTCCCACAGTATCCCTTCGACACTATATTATGCCCCATAATAGCCCCACACACAGTATGATCTCCCCACAGTATCCCATCCACACTGTATTGTGCCCCATAATAACCCCACCACACAGTATGGTGTCCCCACAGTATCCCATCCACACTATATTATGCCCCATAATAACCCCCCACACAGTAAGATGTCACCACAGTATCCCTTTGACACTATATTATGCCTATATATTATCCACGATGATACCGTAACCCCACACACACAGTATGATGTGTTATGATTAGGTAACCGAGGAGGACAACGGGGAATAGACTAGGCAACCAGATAACCAGAGAGGTTGATAGCTAGCGGATTGCAGACCCCTAAACTGACAACACAACTAGAATTAGCCGTGGGACGTACCTACGATGCCCGAGACACCTCGGCACAGTCACAGAATTAACTAAGCCTAAAGGGAGAAAAGGGAAAGCTAAACTGCCCCGGAGTAGAACCCCAAAGGAATAGATAGCCCCCAAACATATATTGCCGGTGAGACAAGATGAAACACAAAACACAGGCAGAGAATAGAGTAAGCAAATGATGGGGCCCAAACTGTCTAGATAGAACAGGATAAGAAAGGATACTGTCTGCAATCATGCAAAAAAACCCTAAGGCTACTTTCACACATCCGGTGTGTGGGGTCCGGCGGCGTGCGGCGAAAAGCCGGGCCGCCGGATCCGGCCTGCAGCCTTGACACCGGATGTGTGTGCGGCGAGATGATACGGCTCGGACATTATTAAAGGAGCCGCAGGACAGAGGCAGCCAATGAGACAGCTGCTGAAAGGGAGGTGAGGGGAGGAGAGGATAGGAGAGGGGAGGAGAGGGGAGGGGGGTGGAGAGAGAGAGACATGGGGGGTTAACATTAGTGTCCAGGCAAGAGAATCTCTCTCTCTTGCTGGGCACTTGTGGGGTTAACCCCACAGAGAGATCTCTCTCTCTCACCCAGACACTGTGAGTGTTAACCCCACAAGTGCCCGGCGAGAGAGATCTCTCACAAGTGTCCGGGTGACAGAGAGAGATCTCTCTCTCTCTCGCCGGGCACTTGTGGGGTTAATATTCACAGAGTCCGGGCATGCGCTGTGGAAAAAGCCGGTCCGGCGCTGCAAAAAAACGTTACATGGAACGTTTTTTCCAGACGCCGGACAGGCTGTTTTTGCCGGATCAGGCAAAAACCGGATACGCCGCATAGGTATCCGGCGCGATGCGGCAATAATGAAACTGAATGGGGGAAAAACCGGATCCGGTGGCAACCGGCGCTGGATCCGGTTTTTACACTTTTCGCCGCATCGCGCCTGATGCTGAAAACCGGATGTGTGAAAGAGGCCTAAGAAAAATCCAACACGTCTGTTATGCAAAAATACTGAGGCCACACGACCTCTCCCCCACTAGATCAGAACTCTGGTGTGAACTGGTTACTAAAAAGACTAACATACGCTGTGGCATATGGAGCAGGGTCCAGCACAGGTCCCAACAGGGAGCCAGGCTGAACTCACACCAGCTAAGCAAAAATCAGAGACAAGCAAAAATGGATCCAATGCAAAAAAAGATTCAAGAAGAAAAATAACTTATCTGAAAGATGCAGGATGGAGCAGGAGACAAGCAGACTACAAAATGTGCTCAGGAGGCAAACCAAATCACCGGCAAGAGCTGATGGAAGGTTTTTCACTTAAATCTCCCCAGTCTGTAACACCTGACCTCCAATCATCCTGCTCAGGTGATTGACTTCTGTCAGCTAAACCAGCTCCATTACCAGCAGCAACCACCAGAGGGAGCCCAAACTCAGAAGCAAGGTCAAAAGTGTTCACAACAATGAGGCATCCAAGAGTGATGCCACACACATTATGTATGAGCAGCATGGCACTGTGGGGGTATCATAATGTGTGATGGGCCATGTGGGGGGGCATCGTACTGTGAAGGGGGCATTGAAGGGGCATCATATTATGTGGGGGGCATCATATGGTGTGTTAAAGCTTTTTGGGGGCATCAAACTATGCCGGGGGGCACTATACTGTGAGGGAGCACTATAGGGGCACCATAGCTGTGTGTGGGGCCACTGAGGGTACATCATACTGTGTTGATGAGGACCCAGTGGAGCAAAGAATAGACGGTTCCTCCATCAATTGTATTCACCATTGTCTTCACCTGTATCTGCTTACTGAGGACGCCGATATAGTAGAAATCAGGACATGCCACCAGCCTCCTGGAAAATAGGGACAAGTTCTCAAATCTGTGAATGTTCCATAGAATCTAGGATGATTGGGAGATATGTACAGAGACTAGAAGTTAATGAATTGAGTTTAGGTGACAAATTTTGGTAGCAAATTGGTAGAAGGAAGTGGCTACTTGAGATTGGATAAGTCGTGATGTAGCCATATTCCTTTATGTTAGAAATGGGTGGGGAACAATTGGGATAGTCCAGCAGGATTGCAACCTGGCAGGCTAGTTTTCAGGAATTTTGGGAGGCATGGACACAAGACTGATGATTTACTGGAACAGTTTAATTTCTAAGGAAATTAATAGAAACTGGGAATAGATTTTCTACCAAATTGGGGCACACATTTGAATTGGCTTCAACATGAAGTCATAGGCCTTTGGAATTCTGGTGCAGTTTGGGTATGTTTCTAGTGTATGTGGCTTTGACAATGTGACTGCCAGGAATGCCATCTCAGCATCTTCAAAAATACAAATCAGCTGGTTTACATTCAAATTTTCCCCCTCTTTTATGGTTCCTAAACTGAGGACTCACATCATCACTCTGGTACAAGGGCACTGACAAAACATTCCACAATTTAAGAATTCATCACCCAAACTACCATAAATAATGGGTTGTGGGGTCTCACTAATTCTTCTCTAAAACTCCTATTTTTCCTCCTCCAGCTACGAGTCAAGTAGTTGAACCACCAACACCTTTCCTCTATTTTCCTACCCAGCCAGATCAGTTGGGCCACTGCCATCTTTCCAACCTCTAAATACCCAAATTGCCTAATTATCTTCATCCTAGGAACATATGGTCTTCATTATTGCTTGTTTTTTAAAGTCTCTTCCTCCATTATAGGCAAAACAAATATTAAAGGGCTATTCCCATCATTGAAAATTACAACTCATCAAGAAGAAGACTTGTGGATCAGTTAGAGTCCAATCTCTGTAACCATCACCGATCCCAAGAAGTGGGAGTCTTATTTGTCCTGTGGGGAATTGAGCAGCACCCATGCAAGTCCAGAGAACCCTTTATGTGATCAATCCAACCAAATACTGGCCTGATTTGTGACATTTGCTTTCTTCGGCATGTGACCACCGAGGCCAGTGATTGGCTACAACCTCATGAACGATGTATGGGACATCATGACTTGCAGTACCTTGGGGACCACCAGTGCAATGGGTAATTCTACTAGTAATTATTGCTTGTTTTTTATTTTAGAGCAAATCTTAAACTTCTGCAAATTTGTGGGTATAAGGACTCGATTCCCCACTAATCCAAAGAATGTTAAAGGAGCTACTATGTGTAGATAAAAACTTTTAGAAGTTTGGTTACACTTTAGCTATTTTAACATTGATAAAAACTTTTTTTTTTTAATTATCTTCGGGAGCTAAGCAATTTTTTTAAATCTGTTTTATCCCACATAGTGCACAGCTGTATTAATCTTTACCTTTTTCAGAATTTGCATTGGGTGTCCTTCGAGGTAAGAGTGATTAATTCTGTAGAAGGCAATGGACCATGCACGGGGAATGTGTAACACAACATTAGTGGGTGGTCACAAGTATTTGTGAAGTGCAGGTGAGAACCAGCTCAGAGCAGCTATAAATTCAGCGATAATTAGACATGTGTACCAAAGAGATCACGGCACAAAATCATTAATAAGGTTCATGGGCCCGTGTGCACAAAGAGTCGTTGGGAGTCAATGACTTTCAGCGTAATTCAAGGATATTCGCGTCATTTTCTTACTTCATTTGTTCTGAGTTGTCCTCACCTTGGCACTGGCCCTTCCCTACACGCACTTGTAACACATCACCACATCACTCCCCTCCAATAAATATACTGCTCAATAAAATAAAGGGAACACTAAACAATACAGTGTATTGTTTAGTGTTCCCTTTATTTTTTTGAGCAGTACACATCATAGCAGTGAAGGTGCTAAAATATTCAAGAATTTCTATTTAGAGCTCAATACCTGATACTAAATCACAAAAGTCTTCCATGCCAACTCTACAGGAAGATCCAAGAGGTCCCGGTTAAAGGGGCAACCTCTTAGATTCCCAGATGAGCCAGCAAATCTTAAGCACAGCACTGCAGTGATCTCATATTTTTTAGGAATTGGAAGAAACTCATTAGTCAACCCTGTCCCATCCACAGAACAACTACTCTACAAAAATTGTTGAAAAAGTTTCTCCTAGCTATGAAAGAGAGTGTTAGAAAGAGAGGACTAACTAGAAAGGAGTCCGAAACCCAGCTCAGTGCATAGCTGAAGATCATGCCCTGAAGAAGTGGCCATGCTGACCCCTGTTCATCTCCAAAAGTGGCTGTAATGGGCAGGTGAACACTAGAACTGGACCATTTATGTCCATCACTTTCCTGGGAAAGAAATGGCAACATGATGCACTAAGGGAAAAAGAGAAACTCCAGGTAGGGTTCTGCTGGAAAGCCTTGGGTACGCGTACTCCCCTCATTTAATGGCAGCGATATTCCCTGATGGCAGTGACTTCTTCCTGAGCAGCATTAAGCTTGAGAGAAGTGTAAACTATATAATTGCCTTGTAATGTTTTCATTTCCTGTTCTGTCCAGATGTCACTGTATCCCAGAATTCCAAGCGGAGGAAGTTCACCAACCGCCATACTGGGATACCCAATTGATGGGTGTCTCAATATGGAAACTGCTGCTGGTACCAATCTATTGCGCTGTACCACCAGCGGAACACCGTTACACCACACACACTCTATATGCCGTGCGCACCACACTCACACTGCCTCTTGCATGGTACCACCAGCGGAACACAGTCGCACTGCGCCTGCACAAATTTTGTGCAGGTGCAGTGAATCATTCGGCTGATCCCGGCGACACATGCGCGACTTGTCTACAGGCAGAGGAAGCCGGTCACATTAAAGGGGTTTTCTCATGAATGAAAGTTCATTTTAAAAATTGTCTGTGTCTGACCATGTACGGAGCATACCACATCTCCTGGGCAGGGGAGGAAGCAAAAGACAATACTGACATTACAGCAGGAGATCGCAGAGGATACATTTTGTGAGGTAAAATATTTCACTGACTGTTTTTAAACAATATTTTACCTCACAAAAAGTATCCTCTGCGATCTCCTGCTGTAATGTCAGTATTGTCTTTTGCTTCCTCCCCTGCCCAGGAGCTGTGGTATGTTCTGAACATGGTCAGACACAGGGGTGAGAGAGAGCACAGGGGAGGGACAGCACATGAGGGGAGAACACAGTACAGGAAGGAGAGATACAGCAGACAAGGGGGATAGCACATGGGGTAGACAGGTCAAAGAAGAGAGCACAGATGGGAGAAGTGAGCACATGGGGAAAGAGAGATTGGATAGGTGGGTGAGCACATGGGGGGGAGAGATTCTCAACGCTGCAAAGCCTGCCCCCATTGTGACACTACCACCCTCCCGATGTGATAGCATTGGGCCTCCATCTAGTATATTATAATACTTGAAGTGAAAACATCTATCAGACATTCAGGAACAAAAAAATAGCCGTATACTGAGATAGATCATCATTTCTTACAAGGCTTCTCAGAAGCAACAGGAGACATGACTGTGAGGGGGCAGACCTACAACTCTTGCAGTTCATAAGTCTCCTACACTGGAAAGGAATCCAAAGTTTCATATTTTAGACAACTTTATATCATAGAAGTCAATGGATAAGTCAGATGCACATCTAGGTTATATTTAGGGTAGAGGCCCTGAGAGAGTGAAGAGCAGACACAAAAACATGGTGCACCATTTGGCTCTTACAGGCTCTTTGTGTACCTGCATATTCAACCTTGATGTGGTCTGTGCTAAAAAATCAGCTAATTAGAATGAGCTCACTGGTGGATTTTCAGTTAAGCAATTCTACAGCCAGCAAAAGACCATCCAACATCAGACAATAGAAAACAAACGGTGCAACATTTGAGTAAAAGCCAATTGCAAACATAATTTCTAACCAAAAATACTTGCATTTAAGAAAAAAATGTTCCCAAAGGTGGAGTAAGGATTTATTCCATGTTCAAAAGTCATATGTCTTTAAACCATTTGACCTGATAAGAGGTCCATACTGTATTACAGGCTTTCAATGCCTATTTTTGTAACCTAACCCTGCTTTAGTCTTGTTCACAACTTTATCTCTTACCTGTCTGGTGTGCTCCTTGGTTTTCATGATACTGTTTGATCCCTAACATTCTCAAACAAACCTCTGAGGCCTTTACAGAACAGCTGTAGTTATACTGAGAAGAAATTACACACATTTACCAATTCTGTGACTTCTGGAGGCGATTGGTCATTCTGGATTTTATTTAAAGGTATCAGACTACAAGGGGCTGAATACAAATGCACTTCACAATTTTCAGATTCATATTTTTAAACATTGCATCATTTCCTTTACACTTCACAAATACTCACTACTTTGTATTTATATCACATAAAATCCCAATCAAAATACATTTAAGTTTGTGAGCATAACACGAAAAATGTGAAAAAGTTCATGCGGTATGAATATTTTTTCAAGGCACTGTATGTTATAAATAGAATGGGCCAAGGAAAAAAGATTATGTCTCATCCACACATGAACAAAAAAGGTAGATTGTGTGAGAACAGTGAATATTTCACAGTATCTACTATAGGTGGGAAGGAATCTGGAAAGTGGTCATCAATGTCATAGAGGAAGGACAGATCTAGAAGACTTAGGATTGAGTAATTGTTTATAGGATTAAACAGTAGGTCATGGTTACAATCCCATGGAAGGGCCCCTACACAATGAAAGATAGTTGAATGCTCTTATTCGGGTTGCAAACATGGCAGAGATCAACTAAAGATAGTGTCCACATAAGTCCTTCTTCAAAGGTTCTTCACATTGATCTTCAGGATTCCACCTTGGCAGCTGTTCATGTTCAAAAGCTGCTCTATAATGGGGCAGACAGAGAGGTGGCCAGAATCAGGAGCTAGTGCACATGCGAGATTCTGAGATCCTGGCCGACCTCAGTGGCAGATTCTAGCCAGGAACTGCGTAAGTCCAGCCACCGCTCCAAGATATATTGGTGGTCGGTCTCCTTTGCAATAGAATGCACAGTAGAAGAATGGAGGAAGATAGAAAAAGCAAGCAATTTGCAAACCTTCTTATTTTCCCATTATCTATCTGGCTACACGAATTATTTTACCATAGGAATAACCCCTTTTTTGTCTTCTTCGATTGTGTCATAGCATAACGTAGAGTTTTCCAATCCACTTCTTTCTGCTTAGATTTCTTCTCGCGATTACCCTAAATGACCCTTAATAGCTCCTTAAAGACATTCCATGCTTCGCTGCCTTTCACATTCCTAAGACATTGGGCCCTTAGGGTTTACATTTTGACGGTGATGGGAGGGAATTTAAGGAGGTGGAGGGTTATAAGTAGATTTGATAAAGGGCTTGGTAAGGAACGTTACCCCTGACAAACACATGAAGAAGGACAGAAGGATGCCTTCAAGTCCTTCAAACTTTGTAAGTAATATTCTCCCATTACAAAATACTGGTGTCCTCATATCGTGCCTTATGTCACCGGATGCCATCCATCTTCCGCACATATTGTCATCATTTTATTCCCAGTGATCTCCAGCTTGGGAATTCATAAGCCAGGCTTGTTCCTGCTCCCATCTACACTGCGCTAACTTATGCTATAAGGTGACTTTCTTACCATTAATGGAGAGGAGATTGGTGAGCGCTGACTATAATTATTGTGAGGCTTGGAAATGAGCAGTTATTTATTAAGTCCGACGCGTTCTTTGGCATTGAGAACCAGTCCTGGAGGTCAGATACTTGTGACTGTGTTTTACTTTAATGGCACAGGTCTGTTTTGTGTCGGGTGAATTTTTATATTGTAAGAAAATCAATACTCGGAAACCTTGAATGAAATGGACTCCTTTAAGGGCAATTAATTTCTACTTAAATACATTTAATTTTTTTTTTCAATATATAAAATGAATAAAATTGCAAAGGGCTTTTAAAAACAACCGCTTATTAAAGTTATTCTCTGTTCTTAAGAACTATCAGAGGTCCCCTCGCTTTCAAGCTCTTTCCTATAGAGATTGCAAGTGCTGCTCCTATACTGAAGAGAAATAGACTGACCATAGAGCTAGACCAAACTATCAATCAATCAGGAGGACACCTCCCACCAGTAAGCAGGAAGCCATGAGGCTGGGGGGCGATGCAGCACGCTCCTGCTAAAGAGGATCATACAAAACTTTTAAGAACATTTTTACCATAGGGTTTCATTAAGCATTTTGGACTGTTTACAGCCTCTATTTATAATCATACATAGCAGAATTCGTAATGAGCTGACAATAAGTCCATCAGTGAGTTCATTCTGACATCAGAGTCTCTAACTCTTACCTCTCTTCTTCTTAACCATCTTCTAAGCTGCTCAGATCATAAATCAGCTCAGAAGTTTTCGGTAGAAGAGAGATAAGAGGAACAGACCCCAAAAGTATAACAATTTTGCAAAGAAGTAAATTTGTGTAAATATTTCTTAAAGAGAAATTCCAGCTATATGTAAATGAAGCGAGGGCATTAAGTAGCGGAACCATGGGTAACTAGGTGACTTTCAAACTCTCTTAACATTTTCAAGATCTCTGCCTTAGGTCAGTGAATATGGCCATTCTTGCACACATCCAGGGGCCGAAAACTTGTACAGATTTGCTCTCGTTTAAACCTGTTTTGAGAAATAAAAGCTGCAGATCTGGTGCCAGACCCACCATGACACAATGACCGGATCAAGGGAACTTAATGCTGTGGCTATGAATCCATTAACACAAGCTTAAAGGGAACACGTCAGGCAATTTCTAATACTTGTGGTTTGGGGCCAGGGACATTACTCTTTAAAACACTCCAGCAGTTAAGAGAAAACATATCTTAAAGTTTTTCACTCCTCCCCTAGCCGGCTCTTCCCTGCACTGCTAGACATGATTGACATGTCTCTTTTAGTGATGAGCGAGTGTGCTCATTACTCGAGTTTTGTGAGCAAGCTCGGGTGTTCTCCAAGTATCTTGGGCGTGCTCGTAAATTATGTCTGAGTACCCATAGCTGCATGATTTGTGGCTGGTAGACAGCCTGAATACATGTGGGGATTCCCTAACTAACAGGCAATCCCTGCATGTATTCAGGCTGTCTAGCAGCCGCAAATCATGCAGCTGCGGGGACTCAGACATCATTTACGAGCACGCCCAAGATACTCGGAGAACACCCGAGCCTGCTCAGAAAACTCAAGTAACGAGCACACTCGCTCATCACTAGTCTCTTCCTGCATACATGCAAGGGACAGACCTGTCAATCACCTCTAATAGCACTGGGAAGAGCCGGCAAGTTTTAGAGAATAATATAACAGGCTGCGATTCTTGCTGCCTGTGAATTAGATGACAAGTTCCCTTTAATAAGTTGCTTTCCATTACATGGCTGTAAGATTCTGACTTGTCCCAGACGATACTACCTTGGAGAGGCGCCTTTTCCTCTTCTTATCTCTTACAGTCTTCTTTAAAGCTAAGAAATGGAAACCGTTGTATGTAGTCCGGAGAATCCTCCGCACAATAGCAGCAACGCACAACTCTCTCAGATGCCTGGGAAGGAAGTGAGCCCGGCTTCCATCCAAAAAAATCAAATCCTTTATTTCATGATTAAAATAGATATGGGGACACTAAAATACGCCTAGGCATGAATGGGGATGAAGGGTGCAGTTAACACCCCCTTTTTGAAGAAGCTTTGGTGAAACGGCGGGGTTGGACCACGTGATGCATGACGGGTCACTTTGTAAGTACTTTATGCAGGGGGTTTGAGGAAACACCCACTCATATACTTTTTCTTGTACAAATTCTCTATGTATATTCTGCTCTTTATACCTTTGTTCATAGGTCTTGATTAACATCATTGGTAATGCATTGAGAGATGTACAAATACTATAACTGTTGTGTCCTTAGAGGCTCTGCCATTTAGGCTAATATATCTTTAAATATACACTGTGCACTTGCACTTTGACTATTGAAGTCAATCTCTCTAAGGCTCAACTATATTTTGCATCCTTGTAGACAATAGACTTACTTAATCATTAACCCCTTCAGGTTAACAAATATACCTGTTGATAACATACATTCCTCCAGATAGACTCCGGTGTGAGCGCACTTCCTTTTTGTTTTCCATGCTTGAATTTTTATTAGTATGTTTTTAAAAATGTATAATTTAAAATGTAAATTTTAATAAATAAATTTATTTTGTAATTTAACATCTTTCTTCTCAATTCAACGAATGAGGTTTCGTGTAAAAATTACTGTATGATGGTGTATTGCCCTATTTCTATAAAAGAGTGTGTTAATACGTATCTATTTTGATCAAGAAATAAAGGATTTGATTTTTTGGATTGAAGCCAGACATACTTTCTTCACAAGCAATATTAACGTCTGTCGGAGGCGAGACTTCGGACTTCTCCCAACCAGAAACCTAACTGGTTTCCATCAAGGGTGAGCTGAATTTTTTTTGTTGCTTTTCTCTAAGATTCTACAATGTTTCAATCAAAAGCTGAATGTATCAATATGCCACAATGGCAATATGTGAATCCGGCTTTGAAGAGATTGCTGAAACTAACACCCAGAGTAAAAGTCCAAACTATAACCGGCTCTCAAATCTTCTTAAATGAATTGCTTCATTTATCCGGTAGTATAAAAGGCACAACAAATAGCTGAACACAATAGCACAAAAATGAAAAAGGCAGAAAAGAAATATTTGCTGCTCTCATAGGCAACATGTTTCAGATCTTCATGGTCCTGTGTCAAGCCAGGCTTCACAAAAGACCATGCAGGTTTGAAACATGTTGCCTGGGAGCACTATGGATATTTATTTTTTACCTTTTTAATTTTTGTGCTGTTGTTTTCAACTATTTTCTCCTCAAAGCCAGATACACACAATGCCATTGTGACGCATTGATACATTCAGCTTTTATTTAAGATGTATTGATGCAGCTCTCATCTAATTCTAGTTCTAATCATGCAGGAGAATGTGTGCCCTACATCTGTTTATACTTTATATCCAAAAAATATGCACAAAATCCAATGCAAAATATACAGAAGTGCATCCAAGAACTGAGCCCATAATACTGTGCACAACATGACGTCCATGAAAAAAGGGGAGCCACATACAGTATTTGCAAGAGGGAACTTTTCCATGGGAAATGAGAACCAGCACAAGGCTCCAAATCTGCAAAAGAAGGTAAGAGATTACCAGACCGAGATCGACAAGATCTTTTTATTCCAAAATAGAGGTAATAAGATTAAAGAGGTTGTCCACTAGTTTATCACTGATGACTGTGATGTAGCGATCACTAATAGCGGATTGGGGTGTACTCGCTTGGCAGCGATATTAAGGTACACAGGAGCGATCTTTCACTTAAAACAGTCTATGTGGTTTATTTTTTTCCATAAACCATCGAAACATGAACAAAAAGGGCAAACAGTCTTACATCAAACAGACAAATCTTCAATGTCCATAATAGAGCCCTGCTCTCTCAGACCTGTGGGCACACAGGCTGTGCCATGTCCAGCACGCAGGTTCTATAGCCTAAACACAGTCTCTCACTGACCCCGGTCACATACCATCGACTCCTGTCCGTTACCAGTTGGTGTTGGCCACACAGGTTCCCTGATGCCTCTTATCCAGAGAGGTATCCAATGAACACTCCTTCCTGACCCCGGTCAGTGTTACTAACGGTTGTCAGACTGTCCACCCTGGAGGTATCTCACAGACCTCCTTCCTCTGGCTCAGACTAGCAGAACTGCAACATATACCAAACCCACAGGCTCCATTAGGTAGCCTGAAACCACACCCACAGGTGAGGTATGGATCACATGGGCTGGTCACATGGTCATGCCCTCATTGCAGGTCCTCAAATACTTGCAGGTCCTGAAGGAAAACAGGGGTACAGTGAGCACCCTCACTCAGAGGTAAGACATATGGGTAGCCAGACACTCCCATCTCTCATAGCTACCTGCAACCCGAACCCAGGTGCACTAAACGACATCTTTAGAGCTCATGTGCACTAGAGACAAAATACTCCTGGCTGCATCGCAGGGAGCAGCTATCCCTGTGACATATACCTCCCATTAACCACACGACCACCAGTCACACCACATATTCCCCCTCCTCTGTTCAAACCAGTGGGGTTGAACACTTGTTCTAAACAGAGGGCCTCGAGACAGGGCACCCATATCACCTTGCCCTACCCGTCGAGAGGGCCTTTCCAATTGGTTTCGAGCGTCGGCTCATGAGACATAGTCCGTCACTGTCACCACATCCCTGTCTGTGAGCAATTTGCTATCAGACTTTGTTGCCTCGTGTTTCAGTGTCAGAAATCTATTAGGCCTTCCCCTCCCCCATTGGTCAGTATGTAGGCATAATTTCCTTGCACCCATACGTCCTGTCTGGTCTGACTCTTTATCATTTCGTCTGCTACAGGGTCTCCCGCTTAGGTCACTCAGCCCTGAGCTAACTGAGGCATCACTGCTTCTACCTCTTCCATCAGACCACCTTCTCTTATCTCTCTGCTGGCCATTTCTCCCATGGTCTTTAAGTCCTTCCATCTGTCCCTATGTCCTCTATTAGCTCCAGCTTGAGGACTTCCAGTCTTAAGCGAAACTCTTTGCCTCGCTATACTGTGAGTTGAGGTGGCGGCCATGTTCTTCCTATTTCCTGCAGCTCTTTGTTGATCTTCCCTCTCTCAAGTCTCAGCAACACTACCTCTTTCAGGTACGACACGCGATACTCCAGGAGCATCCAGATATTCCCAAGGCTCTCCATGGATCTGACAACAAGGAATGGAACATCCCATCTTCACCCATGACCTGGGCTTCGTCATCAGCCGGAATCCTCACTCTCATCACACCGGATCTATTCACCATCTCCTGCATCACTTTCCCCAAGTCTTCCAATGAATTTCCTCACCAGACCTCTGGGAACTTGAATGATGTCCTCCACAAAGCCCAGCCAACTTTGTGCTTTCCTCGCCAGCTCCATACGTCGAGCGGCTTCGCTATTTCTCAACAGTATCATCTGCTTCATGCGGAGGCATTGTTGGTGCATGTCCCTCAGGATAGCCACCCGCTTCACTGTCACTTCCTTAGTTGACAGTATGACCAACTGCTTCGTCTCTGATGCCCAGTTCACACTACATGCTTCTACCACCTTTCTAAAAGCCTCATGCACATCCTCACTGGCACACGCTTCTCGTATGTCTTCAGGTACTTCTATTATGCACTTGAAAACCGAAGTCACACCTTCTTGGCCATACTGTTGGACCTCCTCGTCCTGAGCGTCAGCGCAGTTTTCCAGGACATCGATCTCTCTTGTGTGGCTGTCTGCGCAGCACTTCCCTTGTTGGATTTCTTCCTCCGTGAAGGCCCCGTCTTTGGTCAGCCTCTCCAGCTCACTCTCCATTGCGATCAGATCGGGAGAGCGCAACAGTTCGATTTCCCAGTCATCCATGGATTTCTGGAGCTGGGCATTAGTCTCCTTCTCTATCTTGAGCTCTCTGAGAACTTTATCTCGCTCCTCTCGCAAGCAGCGACGCTCATTCTCTCTCCGGAGAAGCTCCTGCTGATGCTTCTCTTGGGCCTCTCTGAGCACCTCTGTATCTTTCAAAAGGGCCTTGTTCATAGTTTGACAAGCTGAGAGGTGACTGTCTCTTTCACTGTCTCTTTAAACAGCTCTATCTCATGGTCCTGCTCTCTTTTGGCAAGCACGTGTTGCACCATCAGTTCTTTAATCAGATTTTCAGATGGGCTCTCTTGCCCACCCATACTCTGCCTCTTCAGAGCTCCACCTGTTCCTGCATCTGCCTCTATGGTCTCTGCAGGTCTACTACCGTCTGTTTTAATTCCAGCCCATCACCAACTTCCTCTGTGCTGGGGTTTGTTAGAGAAAGAGTGACCTCCTTACTACCCACTCTTTACCTTGTGTTCGAGTCACAGTCTGATTTGGAGTCACCCCCACTCACCCTGTCATCCTGGAACAGCAAGTCCCCACTCAAACAGAGGTCGGACCCCTTTCCTTGAGTTACCCCGTTTCCCACGGTCATACGTTTGGTCACCCCAGCTAAGTCCTTGAGTTAGTCAGACCCACACTTTCTCCTGGCCACCCAGAATTCTGGACTATCAACCTTAGGTGGTGCTACCTCCTCCTTTGAGCAACCCCACACTTCATCAACTTCCCATGCATCTTCAAACAACACAAAGTCCCGGTCCCTCTCAAAGGAGTACAATAAGTTCAATGTTATACCGCCATCTCGGCACTCGACACTTTTGGACATATCCATGACTACTCTGTCCACAGTATAGTCGACAGTGACCCCATGGATGCAACGAACCTTGACCTTTTTCTCGGTCAGACAGAGAACGAGAGTTCCCATCAGAGTCACTTGACTCTTTGAGTCCAGCCGTCCAGAGACTCCTTCACGGTGTAACAGCACAGTACACACCTGCGGCCTGTCGTCACATGGAAAGTCTATGCCGCACTGTGAATAGGTAAGACACAAACAACCCCAGACATGTCCACTGAGGTAACTGGTGCCACCCTTTTTGAAAGGTCCACCCCTTTTTGGGCCACTATCCCCTTTTGAGACTCGGCCTCCCTCTGGGACTCCATCCCTTTTGGGGCCACCACCCGTTTGGGTCACCGCCCCCTTTCGAGACCCCACCCCTTTTTTAGGTGCACACAGTGGACTCCCCATGTCCCTCTACAGGCCCCTCACCGTCTATGCACGGCAGTATTTCTGCCCCAACAGTTCCTCACAGCGAGGCTCCTGCAGTTGCTACTGCAGCTCCTGCTGCTGCAGAACCTCTTGCTGCAACTGCGGCCGCACTGGCTCTGCACAGCTCTGCAAACCTCCAGACGACTCTGCGTTCAGGACGTTGACCACCTTCGTAACCCCGCCGAGTTACCGCCAGACGCTCTCAGTTTTCGTGACCCCTCCGAGCTACAGCAAGCTGACTTGGGAAAAAAAAATGTATTCGTGACCCCGCCGACCCACAGCAATCACTTCCACACATGCTTAGTGGACCGTTGCCCCTAGCAACTGAGCTTGTAGACCTCATCCGTTGCCCCTAGCAACAAGGCTACAAAAGTGCCCTTAGCATTCTCTACCAATTGTCCGCGATCACTAGCGAGTTGGGGTGTACTCGCTAGGCAACGATATTCAGGCACACAGGAACGATCTTTCACTTAAAACAGTCTATGTGGTTTATTTTTTCCATAAACCATCGAAACATGAACAAAAAAGGCAAACAGTCTTACATCAGACAGACAAATCTTCAATGTCCATAGTAAAGATTCGCTCTTTCATACCTGTGGGCACACAGGCTGTGCCATGTCCAACATGCAGGCTCTATAGCCCAAACACAGTCTCTCACTGACCCCGGTCAGCAGAGCACGGATCCCTGTCCGTTACCTGTTGGTGTCGGAAACACAGGTTCCCGGATGCCTCTTATCCACAGAGGTATCCAATAAACACTCCTTCCTGAACCCGGTCAGTATCACCCACGGTTGTTAGACCGTCCACTCCTGAGGTATCTCACAGACCTCTTTCCTCTGGCTCAGACTAGCAGCATTGCAGCATGTGCCAAACACACAGGCTCCATTAGGTAGCCTGAAACCACACCCACAGGTGAGGTATGGATCACATGGGCTGGTCACATGGTCATGACCTCACCGCAGGTCCTCAAATACCTGCAGGTCCTGAAGGAAAACAGGGGTACAGTGAGCACCTTCACCCAGAGGTGAGGTAATATGGGTTGCCAGACACTCCCATCTCTCATAACTACCCGCAACAAGGACCCAGGTGCACTAAACAACATCCATAGTGACTAGAGACAAAATACTCCTGGCTGCATTGCAGGGAGCATCCATCCATCCATATACCTCCCATTAACCATGTGACCACCAGTCACACCACATGACCTATCCTCAAGATAGGTCATTGTGGAGACAAGGGGGTCGGCGGGTTCTCCAGTCCGCTAGCCGAATCTGCGAGCACCAGGGATCGTCCCACTGAACAACCGCTCTCCCTTTAATGTGGGCATAGTGCTACTCAGACAACACAGGGTGAGGGTAGACAATGTGTCAATACTTTATTGAACCACAAAGCAGGCAGATAACAAGTAGAACAGCCCCAGCACAGTGCCCAAGATGGTGCACACTACAGAGTCTCCCCTTCCACTGACTCGTCGAGATAATGGCAGCTGTTACTTCAGAGCTTCCAGGGTCGACTACCATACCTGTGGCATGCACAGAGATGAGGTAACAAGTGTAGGAAGATGACAGTCCATTCAGGAGCAAGGGTCAGTTGACCGGAGGGTCACAACCTGGCTTCATCTTCTAAGGTCGACTACCCTACCTGTGCCAAACACAGAGAGTAGGTAATGACAAGCTTAAGAAGATGACAGTCCATTGAGATATAAGGCCAGTTCACCGGTGGGCCACAACCTGGCTTCTCCGAAAATCACCATGGAGCCAGGCGACCAGTGGGTCCCAATCCTGGCTTTCTCCAAATGTATCCATGGATTTGCTCTGGTCAATGGAGCAGAGCTATATTCTTCCAGCCGGGGCCGAGGTCCCCTAAGCCGGCATCCTGTAGAATGATAAATCTGTGTCCCTCGTGATGGAGCCATGATGTATTGGCTGCTGTCCTGCAGAGACTCTCTGGATGTCTGGTTCTCTTGGACTTCAACCTGCATCGAGAGGTCAAAAAGAGATGTGAATGAGGCCAACCTGCGTTATTCAACTATGTAATCTATTTGCATAGCCCCTCCTCCTCCTTTTGGAATGCCAAGAAACTGTCTAGTATGGACAATGCATGTAATCAACATATCAGCTAACATCATTGTTCAGTGGCCATGCATTACTGTTTTGCAAAGATAACAGAAAATAAACTGTATAAGATAATATTAGAAGTAAATATTTGTCCTACAAAAAGAATCAGTACTTCAGACAACAGTTTATGATTCTTGGCATACTGAATTTACGTCTGGCATACTTAAGATACAATACTGTGTCCTCACAGTTATCAATGTCTGATCGGTCGGGGCCCGACACCCAACACCCCCACCTATCAGTTGTCCTCAGTGTCGGTTGTGGCTGCTGGCTGGAAATTTTCAATTGCAGAGCTGCTCTGTCTACCAAGAACAGCAGATTGGGTGCCAGATGTCGTACCCCGACAGATTAGACATTGATTACCTATCCTAAGGAGGATAAAGTAATGGATGACCTCTTTAACAAATGCCATATTGTAGGATGGTGAGGAGCAGCTACGAGAGGGGACATATTTTGCTTTCTCTGGCTCCTGCACCCCTCTTTGTTCTCCTCAATAGTTGCAGCAGTGTAAGCAACACATTATAATGTCCGAGTGTTATTAGCTCCACTGTCGCTGATTCAATCCTCTGTGTAAATTGTTTCCATTGCAGAGACAAGCAGCATGAGACATAAAGGATATAACAAGCCCGACTTACATCTTTATGTCACATTTTTACGGCTCCCTGTTTTATGCACGTGTCACATGCTGGATTTCTGTAAATGTTTTCAGTTTATTGCAACTACAAAAACCACGTGTGTGGATATATTGTCAGCTGTAGGTCAGAGATGCAGTCAATGTTGAGGGTTATACTATGCACCTAAAATGCACCTTACAGGCAGAGCACAACTGATCCCTCCTGAATATGGACTCCTTGTTTGGGTTCCATGTATGGGCTCCATGTTTGGGCTCCATGTTTTAAAAATGAATCAAAGGACGTGAGTAGAAGAATCAGCCTTGTTGAGCTTGATGGAGATCTTTCTTTCTTCCATGCAGATTTCTATACGACAAACGCAACCGACTGGGGCCCAACCGAGCCTAGAATACAAACATGGGGTCTGAAAGACCCCAACAGTCAGAGGATATGCCAGCATTCCTATTAGTAAATTATTGTATTGTATTCTTCGTGAAATAACAATTCTGCTGCACCTTCTCCTACCACACCGTGCTGTTCCTCTATTATTCCTCCTGGAAATATATGAATATATTGACAACTGTGTGTTACTAGTTTGAGATGTGTCCTTACATTGTCCAATCAGTGATGACAATATTAATATCTGTTGCAACATATCCCATTGAAAATTTATTTATACATTTTTAGGAGGAATAACAGAGGAACAGAACAAAGCAGTGAGATAGATAGATACTGTAGATAGATAATATATGTTAGGGCTATATAAAAATAAAGTTTATTATTATTATTAGATGGATAGGGAATGGATATATAATAGATGGATGGATAGATCGATAGATAGATAACTAGATAGATAGATAAATAGTGTGGTAGAGTGGCTCACTCGGCTGGACACAGAGGTAAGAAAATACTTGGCTTAGTGAAGACAGCATAAACCAAGCTTGGGAAAGTAAACACCGCCCTCTGGGCAAAACAGCAAAACAAAGAAACAAAAAAAATACAGTCCTTTTCCCAGCGGGAATCCGCCTGCCCACAGTTCAGGTTTAGCACACACTTAACTCAAGTGCTCTCGCTCCAGACTCACAGTGAACACCAAAAGCTCTGGTCTTCAACCATTTAAGCCTTGTGACTCCTCCATCATGTGATTGATCACATGATCTTGACATCACACAGGCCCTGTGGATATACAGTGGACCCCCTCCCACCCACTTTATGGAGGTCCACTAAAACCAGCCCATAACATAATTCTCAATAAACTGTCCCAACATGCAGTGTGCTGGAGGAAAGTATTCTGGTTTTACATCACTGACGCCATCATGCTCAGTGACATGTATCTCCCCTCCATCACTTCACCAGTGACTCTGTCATAATAGATAGGTATATAGATTGATCAATAGATAAATAATAGATAGATATAGAGATAGATACATAGATATTAGAGATAGATAGATAATATATATGTATAGATATTAGATAGATAATAGATAGATAGATAACAGATAGATGTATAATAGATAGATAATAGATTAATAGGTAGATAGCTAGATAATAGATAGATATATGATAGACAGATAGATAGATAATAGATAGATAGACTATATGGAGAAAAGTCTGTGCACCCTCCACATTCATCATCAGGCAGTATTCTTACCCCCATCCTACATCCATAGACATAATATAGAGTCGCTCCTCTGCAGATATAATGGCTCTCGCTCTTCTGGGAAATATTTCTACAAGATTTTGGAGGCGTCTGTGGGACATTTTGCCCCTTCATCCAGAAGATCATTTGTGGGGTCAGACCCTGATGTTGGGGGGAGGCAATTTCCATTATAGGATGGGGCTGAGGTTTGGGTTCTGTGGGGCCGCTCATGTTCCCCCCTCCATGTCTGTATGGACCTTGTGAAACGATGGCCGGGGGACCACCACAATGCAGGGAGACTACAGTACACAAGATGAGGTGCAAACAACAAAGGGTTAATTTATTTACAGGCAAGAAATGCAGTGTTAGGAAGGTGTAAACAGAGGTATGCAATGACATAAAACAATTTACAAAAGTGATATTCTCTATATAAAGTACAGTATGCTGCTACTCTATCTTTAGCCTGACTGGTCGCTGCTACTCCGACCGCATGGCTACCGTGCTCTGTCTATTGCAGTCTATCCTAAGCCCTAAACATGTGCACACAAGGGGTTAACACTCACAGTAAAGTTGGTGTCTCAGTTCCTTCCTGGGGGCCCCTTGCAGTTTTCTGCAAGATGATGCTGACCTCCCTGGGAGCTCTGTGCAATGTGGTCTTGTCCTTGTTTGATGATCCTGAGCCTGTTCCTAGAAACGGTGAATTCCCTCTTCTGAATTCCTTCCTTGTATATCTTTGTGGCTCCTCGCAGCAACACAGGAAAACTACCTTCGTTTTCCCCAGGAGGGTCTACACAATCCCACGAGTTCAGTCAGTTACAAGCTGCACGTTACAGTCTGAACAGCCCCTCCCCTCTCCATAGCTAGAAGGGCAAACTAAAGCAGTCTTTTGAAGGGTAGAACAGAATGTACCATTGCATCAGCCAAGGGGGTGCTGTCTCTTAAAGTGGCAGCGTGTCTCTGCTGTCCATAGCAATGTCAGCCCCTTACACTTGTGCACTGGGCTTAGTCGTGGGGAACAGAAAAGGGCAAAGCCCAAACTTTTCCCACAAAGCTGAAGCCGAAGCCACAATTGTCCACAATGTCTTGTGCTGAAGTATTAAGATTTCCTGTCACTGGAAATAAGGAGACAAGGCTGACCCCTGATAACAGCCCACAGCATTATACTTCTCCACCATCTGTACAGCAGCACTGTGCATTCAGGGGGTAACGTTCTCTTGGAATCACCAAACCCAGACTCCTTCATTGTGCGTGGTGATATACGGCTGCCTGCAGCTGCTCGGCCATGAAGAGGAGGTCTGGACTCTGCAGTTATGGAGTCAGCAGAGCGTTGGTGACTTTTCCGCCCTCTGCTCCTCAGCACTCGGCCCCCACTCTGTAACTGAATGGAGCACATTTTACAGGATGGCATCAAGTGCGTAATGTGTAAAGATGGAAAGTAAACCTAAAGGAGAGATAAAATTGCTGTTTACATCTTACAGCTGGATACGATATCCTCTGGTGTTTCTACAGAATATCAATGTGCTGGTAATCACAGAAATAGCTGGGTAGACCACCATAATGTCACATGCCTGATAAGTGTGGGTTAGTGGCAAGCATGTGCACTCAACTGACTCTGTCACTTACCAGTGATCCACAATTATACAACATGGAACGCGAAGATTTTGCAGCACTGTGTGCGCCAGCACTGACACTGTGAGTGTACCGCTGGGCTCTGCTAGTGTCAGAGCACACATGCAGGGAGCGCTTGCTGTGAGAAAACAAGCACTGTCACTGTCAAATCAGATATGCAAATGGAAGGTGTAACGGATCCCCCAGCCATTAGCCACACCAAGGGTGCACCGCAGCACTCAGTTCCATGTGGATTCATGGTTAATTGTTCAGCATCTACACCGTTACAATGTTAGTTACTGGTGTGACTTCTATAAGGGCTGAGTATCCTCTTTAAATGTATTTTTTTCACTTTGGGGGTGATCGACCCTCTGTAAAATACCACATTTTCTGAACACAAACAAGCACAGCATGGGTCATGGCCTCAGGGTCTCCTCACACATTGCGTCCTTTGGAAAATCACATTGCTTTTTGCTGTAATTTTCGGAGTGGTTTCACAGTGTTACACCCTGGCCCCCTCCTTTTTTTCTGGCTTGGATTCTAATCTTAGGTACAACATCAGGACAATCCTGTTTTCTCAGCCCGTTGGACAGAACTAGTGACACAATTGACACTCATGAATTGTTCCAATTAGTTGCTCTCACAGTCGGCCCGCGTCCTCGGGAGGTAACAGATCACCTATACAGCGGTGTCATATTCCAGCATGAAGGACTAAACAATGCCACCAAAGTAATACCATCGACATAGAATTTTCCGCAATATTGTGTAAGTCATATATCTATCTCTGGGATCAGCCTTTGGCAAGCTGGCATCCTGTGCTGGATTATTTTGACACCCTTCCCCCACCTGAGATTACAACCATAGAAGGAAACTAATTACATTTGTCTTCATTTGCTCCATTTTTTTTCTAATGGAAACAATGAAAAAAAAGAGCAACTTCAGAAAGTTGTGAGTGAGTATGACTAGTGGTGAGCAAGTATGCTTGATATTCGAGTTTTCCGAGCATGCTCGGTTGGCCTCCGAGTATTTTGGGCGTGCCTGGAGATTTAGTTCTGTGTCCGTAGCTGCATGACAGCCTGAATACATGCGATGATCGCCTGTTTGTTAGGAAATGCCCACATGTATTCGGGCTGTCTAGCAGCCGCAAATCATGCAGCTGTGGTGACCGAAACTAAATCTCTGAGCACAACCAAATTCTTGGAGATCACCCGAGCATGCTTTGGAAAACCCGAGCAACGAGTATACTCGATCATCACTACAAACGACCTATTTTCTTCAGATTTTTATTAAAAATTCCTATAAAGTTCTATGTGTCTCCAGAGAGAGAGAGAGAGAAGAGAATTTTTCAGCCGCCAGAACAGAGTTTAGGGTTAAATTTCCGGATGAGTGAAGTCTTTCGGGCATGCGCAGTGAGAAGTGCAGATCCTGCCGCCCGAAAAAACGTTGCATGGTCCGTTCGGGCATGTCGGCGGACATCAAAATTTTGGCGTCCACATCTTGCGGTTCCGCTTTGCTCTCGCACCGCACGTTTGCTCTCGCTCCGCATCTTGCGGTTCTGCCTTGCTCCGTTCCTTGCAGTTCTGCCCCTGCTCCGCATACCTGTGGTTCTGTTCAGCACTTACTCCGCAACCTTGCGACTCTTCTCTGCTCCGCAACCTTGCGGTTCTGCTCTGCTTCCGTTCTGCATCCTGTGGACCTTGTTCCCAAATCAACTCCAGTTCCTCCAGTCTGAACAGGCCCCTACCTGTTTCCATATACCTGCCCGTATTCCTGTCCCTACCTAGTCAGCACCTGTCCTGCCAGAGTGCCAGTCGTGCCCGCCTGCCAGTGTCTCAGCCGTGCCCACCTGCCAGTGTCTCAGCCGTGCCCACCTGCCAGTGTCTCAGCCGTGCCCACCTGCCAGTGTCTCAGCCGTGCCAGCCTGTCTGCCAGTCGAGCCCGTTGCCTGTTCCTGTCCTAGCGTTCCATCCCTCAATGGGATCAACAGCCACAGCCAGACACCAGCCAGGAGTGGTACCTTGCCGCACAAGCCTGACCTCACAATCAGAGGCTCCAGTGAACAACAGGGTAGCTGCTTAGTCATGCCCCTTCCAGGGTAGTCTGGTTTGTGGCACAGTGGGGCCACACCCTACACGTTCGCGCCAACCTGTCAGCGTGCGAGCGTAACAATTACAACCATAAAGAAATACCCATGCTCAATCAAGATGATAAACTGAGAATGATCCTAAGAGACAATGTTCGATTTACAGCCAAAAAAGCCACCACCTTAGGTTCACTTTTTTCCCCGGGTCTTTTCTGGAGTAATCCAAATACATCTTGTATACAAAAAAAACTGGCTTGATGTAAAAGGTTTCTTTAAATGTGGAGGTACAAGCTATAAAACGTGCGATTTTGCGCAGAAAACCTGGTGGTTTTGTTCTACACATAATGCTTCTGTATTTCCTATAAAGGACGATATTAATTGTAATACGTCCAATGTGGTCTATCTAATTGAATGCACTAAATGTAAACCGCAATATACGAGATGTACAACCTGTCATTTAAAAATTAGCATCAGACGTCATATCTCGGATGTGGTGAATCCGAATACATTATCAGCATCTGCGGCATCCAGACACTTTGCTAATTCCCATAAGGGCTGTTTAAAACACTTTAAATTGTGTTACTGAGAAGGTACCATATTTTTCGGACTATAAGAAGCACTTTTTCTCCAAAAAAATTTGGGGGAAAATGGGGGTGCATCTTATAGTCGCAATGTACTTACAAGTAATGTGGCGGCAGCAGGAGTCAGGCGATTCTGCAGTGGTCCGACGCTGCAAGGTCATGATCACCAGCCCACCGGAGAACCGGAGGATTCTCCCGTGGGCCCTGGCATCTGGTGGGCCCTGGCACCTGCAGGCATACAGGGCCAGCAGTTGCCTAGGGCCCCCGCTGCTCCAGGGGCCCCCAGCCAGTGGTGTGTCGCACACCATGCAGCTGCTATGGGGGCCCCTGCCAGCGGAGCAGCAGCGGGTGTCAGGAGGCAGGAGCCCCTGTCCCCACTGCTAAAGAGAAATGAATATTCACTGCGAAGCAGTGCATATCATTTCAGGTCTCCACCCCCAGAGGCCCCGCCCCCAGCCCAGTAAGCCGCTCTGCAGACTACAGCTGTAAATCAGGGCCGGCGCCGCCCTCAGTCCTCTCTTCTCCTGGCTCACAGCCAGTGCGCGATGACGTCACTACATCGCGCACCCGCTGTGTGTCTGGCAGAGGGGGCAGCTCCTGACACTGAAGCCGGAATCAGCGTGGGAGCGAGGAGGAGAGGTGAGTATTGTGTTTTGTTTTGTTTTTTATATCTCTCTCGCTCTATCTATCTATCTCTATCTATCTATCTATCTCTCTTATATCTATCTATCTATCTCTATTATCTATATCTATCTATCTCTATATCTATCTCTATCTATTATCTATATCTGTCTATTTCTATATCTATCTCTATCTATCGCTCTATCTTTATAGCTATCTTTCTATCTCTACATCTATCTCTATATCTTTCTATATATCTCTATATCTATCTATTATGTCTATCTATCTATCTCTATATCTATTATCTCTATATTTATTATCTATCTAGCTACCATCTATATCTATCTATCTTTATCTATATATATCTCTATCTAATATCTATATCTATCTCTATACCTATCTATCTATTTATCCGTTATCTATCTCTATATCTTTTCTCTGTATCTATCTATCTCTATATCTATATCTCTCGCTATATCTCTATATCTATCTCTATCTTTATATCTATATCTATCTCTATCTATCTCTATATCTATTTCTCTCTATATCTATCTCTATAGCTATCTATCTATCTCTATCTATCTCTATATCTATCTCTCTGTATATCTAGCTATCGCTCTATCTCTATATCTATATTTCTATCTATATATCTATCTATCTTTATCTATTTATCTCTATATCTTTTCTCTGTATCTATCTCTCTCTATATCTATATCTATCTATCTCTATATATATCTATTATCTCTATATCTATTTCTCTCTATATCTCTCTCTATATCTATCTATTTATCTCTATATCTATCTCTCTGTATATCTATCTTTCTATCTCTATATCTATCTATCTATTTCTATCTATTATCTATCTCTATCTATCTCTCTATCTCTACATCTATCTCTATATCTATCTATCTTTCTATCTATCTTTCTATCTATCTCTATATCTATCTATATCTATCTATCTCTATTATCTATATCTACCTATCTCTATATCTTTCTATCTTACTCTCTATATCTTTTATCTCTATATTTATTATCTATCTATCTCTATCTATTATCTATATCTATCTATTTATCGATCTCTGTATCTATCTCTATATCTATCTCTCTCTATCTACCACTCTCTCTATCTCTATATCTATCTATCTCTATATCTATCTATTATCTCTATATCTATCTACCTATCTATCTCTATATCTATCTCTATATCTGTTTCTCTCTATATCTATCTCTATATCTCTCTCTCTATCAGGGGTGGATTAAGGGTAGCCAGGGCCCGGGGCAGTTCAGACTCTGTGGGCCCCCCTCGTCACGTGACGGGGGTCACGAATCGTAGAGCCACACTCTACGTAGAGAATAATGGGGCCTCCAGCACCGACCTCCACCCGCAGAGCCGCACTCCACATAGAGAATAATGGAGCCTCCAGCACCGACCTCCACCCGCAGAGCCACACTCCACATAGAGAATAATGGAGCCTCCAGCACCGACCTCCACCCGCAGAGCCGCACTCCACATAGAGAATAATGGAGCCTCCAGCACCGACCTCCACCCGCAGAGCCACACTCCACATAGAGAATAATGGGGCCTCCAGCACCTACCTCCACCCGCAGAGCCGCACTCCACATAGAGAATAATGGGGCCTCCAGCACCGACCTCCACCCGCAGAGCCGCACTCCACATAGAGAATAATGGAGCCTCCAGCACCAACCTCCACCCGCAGAGCCGCACTCCACATAGAGAATAATGGGGCCTCCAGCACCGACCTCCACCCGCAGAGCCACACTCCACATAGAGAATAATGGGGCCTCCAGCACCGACCTCCACCCGCAGAGCCGCACTCCACATAGAGAATAATGGAGCCTCCAGCACCAACCTCCACCCGCAGAGCCGCACTCCACATAGAGAATAATGGAGCTCCCAGCACCGACCTCCACCTGCAGAGCCCCACTCCACATAGAGAATAATGGAGCCTCCAGCACCGACCTCCACCCGCAGAGCCGCACTCCACATAGAGAATAATGGAGCCTCCAGCACCGACCTCCACCCGCAGAGCCGCACTCCACATAGGGAATAATGGAGCCTCCAGCACTGACCTCCACCCGCAGAGCCGCACTCCACATAGAGAATAATGGAGCCTCCAGCACTGACCTCCACCCGCAGAGCCGCACTCCACATAGAGAATAATGGAGCCTCCAGCACCAACCTCCACCCGCACTCCACATAGAGAATAATGGGGCCTCCAGCACTGACCTCCACCCGCAGAGCCGCACTCCACATAGAGAATAATGGAGCCTCCAGCACCTACCTCCACCCGCAGAGCCACACTCCACATAGAGAATAATGGGGCCTCCAGCACCTATCTCCACCCGCAGAGCCTCACTCCATATAGAGAATAATGGAGCCTCCAGCACCGACCTCCACCCGCAGAGCCACACTCTACATAGAGAATAATGGGGCCTCCAGCACCGACCTCCACCCGCAGAGCCACACTCTACATAGAGAATAATGGGGCCTCCAGCACCGACCTCCACCCGCAGAGCCGCACTCCACATAGAGAATAATGGGGCCTCCAGCACCGACCTCCACCTGCAGAGCCCCACTCCACATAGAGAATAATGGAGCCTCCAGCACCGACCTCCACCCGCAGAGCCTCACTCCACATAGGGAATAATGGAGCCTCCAAGAACTAACCTCCACCCGCAGAGCCGCACTCCACATAGAGAATAATGGAGCCTCCAGCACCGACCTCCACCCGCAGAGCCGCACTCCACATAGAGAATAATGGAGCCTCCAGCACCGACCTCCACCCGCAGAGCCGCACTCCACATAGAGAATAATGGGGCCTCCAGCACCAACCTCCACCCGCAGAGCCGCACTCCACATAGAGAATAATGGGGCCTCCAGCACCTACCTCCACCCGCACTCCACATAGAGAATAATGGGGCCTCCAGCACTGACCTCCACCCGCAGAGCCGCACTCCACATAGAGAATAATGGGGCCTCCAGCACCGACCTCCACCCGCAGAGCCGCACTCCACATAGAGAATAATGGAGCCTCCAGCACCAACCTCCACCCGCACTCCACATAGAGAATAATGGGGCCTCCAGCACTGACCTCCACCCGCAGAGCCGCACTCCACATAGAGAATAATGGAGCCTCCAGCACCAACCTCCACCCGCAGAGCCGCACTCCACATAGAGAATAATGGGGCCTCCAGCACCTACCTCCACCCGCACTCCACATAGAGAATAATGGGGCCTCCAGCACTGACCTCCACCCGCAGAGCCGCACTCCACATAGAGAATAATGGGGCCTCCAGCACCGACCTCCACCCGCAGAGCCGCACTCCACATAGAGAATAATGGAGCCTCCAGCACCAACCTCCACCCGCACTCCACATAGAGAATAATGGGGCCTCCAGCACTGACCTCCACCCGCAGAGCCGCACTCCACATAGAGAATAATGGAGCCTCCAGCACCTACCTCCACCCGCAGAGCCACACTCCACATAGAGAATAATGGGGCCTCCAGCACCGACCTCCACCCGCAGAGCCACACTCCACATAGAGAATAATGAAGCCTCCAGCACTGACCTCCACCCGCAGAGCCGCACTCCACATAGAGAATAATGGAGCCTCCAGCACCTACCTCCACCCGCAGAGCCACACTCCACATAGAGAATAATGGGGCCTCCAGCACCGACCTCCACCCGCAGAGCCGCACTCCACATAGAGAATAATGGAGCCTCCAGCACCTACCTCCACCCACAGAGCCGCACTCCACATAGAGAATAATGGAGCCTCCAGCACCGACCTCCACCCGCACTCCACATAGAGAATAATGGGGCCTCCAGCACCAACCTCCACCCGCACTCCACATAGAGAATAATGGGGCCTCCAGCACCAACCTCCACCCGCACTCCACATAGAGAATAATGGGGCCTCCAGCACTGACCTCCACCCGCAGAGCCGCACTCCACATAGAGAATAATGGAGCCTCCAGCACCTACCTCCACCCGCAGAGCCGCACTCCACATAGAGAATAATGGAGCCTCCAGCACCGACCTCCACCCGCAGAGCCGCACTCCACATAGAGAATAATGGGGCCTCCAGCACCTACCTCCACCCGCACTCCACATAGAGAATAATGGGGCCTCCAGCACCTACCTCCACCCGCACTCCACATAGAGAATAATGGGGCCTCCAGCACCGACCTCCACCCGCAGAGCCGCACTCCACATAGAGAATAATGGAGCCTCCAGCACCAACCTCCACCCGCACTCCACATAGAGAATAATGGGGCCTCCAGCACTGACCTCCACCCGCAGAGCCGCACTCCACATAGAGAATAATGGAGCCTCCAGCACCTACCTCCACCCGCAGAGCCACACTCCACATAGAGAATAATGGGGCCTCCAGCACCGACCTCCACCCGCAGAGCCGCACTCCACATAGAGAATAATGGAGCCTCCAGCACCTACCTCCACCCACAGAGCCGCACTCCACATAGAGAATAATGGAGCCTCCAGCACCGACCTCCACCCGCACTCCACATAGAGAATAATGGGGCCTCCAGCACCAACCTCCACCCGCACTCCACATAGAGAATAATGGGGCCTCCAGCACCAACCTCCACCCGCACTCCACATAGAGAATAATGGGGCCTCCAGCACTGACCTCCACCCGCAGAGCCGCACTCCACATAGAGAATAATGGAGCCTCCAGCACCTACCTCCACCCGCAGAGCCACACTTCACATAGAGAATAATGGGGCCTCCAGCACCGACCTCCACCCGCAGAGCCACACTCCACATAGAGAATAATGGAGCCTCCAGCACCGACCTCCACCCGCAGAGCCGCACTCCACATAGAGAATAATGGAGCCTCCAGCACCGACCTCCACCCGCAGAGCCGCACTCCACATAGAGAATAATGGGGCCTCCAGCACCGACCTCCACCCGCAGAGCCACACTCCACATAGAGAATAATGGAGCCTCCAGCACCGACCTCCACCCGCACTCCACATAGAGAATAATGGGGCCTCCAGCACCAACCTCCACCCGCACTCCACATAGAGAATAATGGGGCCTCCAGCACCAACCTCCACCCGCACTCCACATAGAGAATAATGGGGCCTCCAGCACTGACCTCCACCCGCAGAGCCGCACTCCACATAGAGAATAATGGAGCCTCCAGCACCTACCTCCACCCGCAGAGCCACACTCCACATAGAGAATAATGGGGCCTCCAGCACCGACCTCCACCCGCAGAGCCACACTCCACATAGAGAATAATGGAGCCTCCAGCACCGACCTCCACCCGCAGAGCCGCACTCCACATAGAGAATAATGGAGCCTCCAGCACCGACCTCCACCCGCAGAGCCGCACTCCACATAGAGAATAATGGAGCCTCCAGCACCGACCTCCACCCGCAGAGCCGCACTCCACATAGAGAATAATGGGGCCTCCAGCACTGACCTCCACAAGCAGAGCCACACTCCACATAGAGAATAATGGGGCCTCCAGCACCTACCTCCACCCGCTGAGCCGAACACTCCACATAGAGAATAATGGAGCCTCCAGCACCGACCTCCACCCGCTGAGCCGAACACTCCACATAGAGAATAATGGAGCCTCCAGCACCGACCTCCACCCGCAGAGCCGCACTCCACATAGAGAATAATGGGGCCTCCAGCACTGACCTCCACCCGCAGAGCCACACTCCACATAGAGAATAATGGAGCCTCCAGCACCGACCTCCACCCGCAGAGCCGCACTCCACATAGAGAATAATGGGGCCTCCAGCACCGACCTCCACCCGCAGAGCCGCACTCCACATAGAGAATAATGGGGCCTCCAGCACCGACCTCCACCCGCAGAGCCACACTCCACATAGAGAATAATGGGGCCTCCAGCACCGACCTCCACCCGCAGAGCCGCACTCCACATAGAGAATAATGGGGCCTCCAGCACCGACCTCCACCCGCAGAGCCACACTCCACATAGAGAATAATGGGGCCTCCAGCACCTACCTCCACCCGCTGAGCCGAACACTCCACATAGAGAATAATGGAGCCTCCAGCACCGACCTCCACCCGCAGAGCCGCACTCCACATAGAGAATAATGGAGCCTCCAGCACCGACCTCCACCCGCAGAGCCACACTCCACATAGAATAATGGGGCCTCCAGCACCGACCTCCACCCGCAGAGCCGCACTCCACATAGAGAATAATGGAGCCTCCAGCACCGACCTCCACCCGCAGAGCCGCACTCCACATAGAGAATAATGGGGCCTCCAGCACCTACCTCCACCCGCAGAGCCGCACTCCACATAGAGAATAATGGAGTCTCCGGCACCGACCTCCACCCGCAGAGCCACACTCCACATAGAGAATAATGGAGCCTCCAGCACCGACCTCCACCCGCAGAGCCGCACTCCACATAGAGAATAATGGAGCCTCCAGCACCGACCTCCACCCGCAGAGCCGCACTCCACAGAGAATAATGGAGCCTCCAGCACCGACCTCCACCCGCAGAGCCGCACTCCACATAGAGAATAATGGAGCCTCCAGCACCGACCTCCACCCGCAGAGCCGCACTCCACATAGAGAATAATGGGGCCTCCAGCACCGACCTCCACCCGCAGAGCCGCACTCCACATAGAGAATAATGGAGCCTCCAGCACCGACCTCCACCCGCAGAGCCGCACTCCACATAGAGAATAATGGAGCCTCCAGCACCGACCTCCACCCGCACTCCACATAGAGAATAATGGGGCCTCCAGCACCGACCTCCACCCGCAGAGCCGCACTCCACATAGAGAATAATGGAGCCTCCAGCACCGACCTCCACCCGCAGAGCCGCACTCCACATAGAAAATAATGGAGCCTCCAGCACCGACCTCCACCCGCAGAGCCGCACTCCACATAGAAAATAATGGAGCCTCCAGCACCGACCTCCACCCGCAGAGCCGCACTCCACATAGAAAATAATGGAGCCTCCAGCACCGACCTCCACCCGCAGAGCCGCACTCCACATAGAGAATAATGGAGCCTCCAGCACCTACCTCCACCCGCAGAGCCGCACTCCACATAGAGAATAATGGAGCCTCCAGCACCGACCTCCACCCGCACTCCACATAGAGAATAATGGGGCCTCCAGCACCGACCTCCACCCGCAGAGCCGCACTCCACATAGAGAATAATGGGGCCTCCAGCACCAACCTCCACCCGCACTCCACATAGAGAATAATGGAGCCTCCAGCACCTACCTCCACCCGCAGAGCCGCACTCCACATAGAGAATAATGGAGCCTCCAGCACCGACCTCCACCCGCAGAGCCGCACTCCACATAGAGAATAATGGAGCCTCCAGCACCGACCTCCACCCGCAGAGCCGCACTCCACATAGAGAATAATGGAGCCTCCAGCACCGACCTCCACCCGCAGAGCCGCACTCCACATAGAGAATAATGGAGCCTCCAGCACCGACCTCCACCCGCAGAGCCGCACTCCACATAGAGAATAATGGAGCCTCCAGCACCGACCTCCACCCGCAGAGCCGCACTCCACATAGAGAATAATGGAGCCTCCAGCACCGACCTCCACCCGCAGAGCCGCACTCCACATAGAGAATAATGGGGCCTCCAGCACCGACCTCCACCCGCAGAGCCGCACTCCACATAGAGAATAATGGAGCCTCCAGCACCGACCTCCACCCGCAGAGCCGCACTCCACATAGAGAATAATGGAGCCTCCAGCACCGACCTCCACCCGCAGAGCCGCACTCCACATAGAGAATAATGGAGCCTCCAGCACCGACCTCCACCCGCAGAGCCGCACTCCACATAGAGAATAATGGAGCCTCCAGCACCTACCTCCACCCGCAGAGCCGCACTCCACATAGAGAATAATGGAGCCTCCAAGAACTAACCTCCACCCGCAGAGCCGCACTCCACATAGAGAATAATGGGGCCTCCAGCACCGACCTCCACCCGCACTCCCCATAGAGAATAATGGAGCCTCCAGCACCGACCTCCACCCGCAGAGCCACACTCCACATAGAGAATAATGGAGCCTCCAGCACCGACCTCCACCCGCAGAGCCGCACTCCACATAGAGAATAATGGAGCCTCCAGCACCGACCTCCACCCGCAGAGCCGCACTCCACATAGAGAATAATGGAGCCTCCAGCACCGACCTCCACCCGCAGAGCCGCACTCCACATAGAGAATAATGGAGCCTCCAGCACCGACCTCCACCCGCAGAGCCGCACTCCACATAGAGAATAATGGAGCCTCCAGCACCGACCTCCACCCGCAGAGCCGCACTCCACATACATGGCTGCTCTCAGTGCTCAGCGCTGTGCGCACAGGACCTGTGATGAGGTCACAGGAGGGGAGGAGACAGGGGTCACATGATCGGGGGCCCTGACACCTTACCTCCTGTGATCTCATCACAAGCCTTTGCACGCTACTTGTAGATGCTGCTGGTAGCAGAGCACATAATGCCGCCCCCACGGTCACTCACTTTTAGGTGGGGAGAAGATGGAGTGCCATTGCAGCAGCCAGCAGGAATGTGGTGGGGGCCCCCTTGGAAGCTCTTGTGGTGGGGGCCCCGGGGCTGAAGCCCCGCCTGCCCTGCCTATAATCCGGCCCTGCGCGGTGGCGGATTATAATGGGGCAATTTACTGGCCTGGGCTGTGGGCCCCTTAACCCCACTGGGCCCGGGGCAACTGCCCAAATTGACCTCATTATAATCCGCCACTGCTCTCTATAGCTATCTATATATTATCTCTATATCTATCTATATATTATCTCTATATCTATCTATATATTATCTCTATATCTATCTATCTATCTCTATATCTATCTATCTCTATATCTATCTATCTCTATATCTATCTGTTATCTATATTTATCTGTTATCTCTATATCTATCTGTTATCTCTATATCTATCTCTCTATATCTCTCTATCTCTATATCTATCTTTCTATCTAACACTATATCTCTATATCTATCTATCTCTATCTCTCTTTATCTATCTATCTATTCATCTATCCATCTATCTCTATATCTATCTCTATATCTATCTATTATATCTATCTATTATCTCTATTATCTATATCTATCTATCTATCTCTATCTATCTCTATATCTCTCTCTATATCTATCTATCTTTCTAACTCTATATCTATCTCTATACATATCTTTATATCTAGCTATTATCTCTATATCTATCTCTATATCTATCTTTCTATATCTATCTGTCTCTATATCTGTCTCTATATCTATCTATTTCTATATCTAATATCTCTATATCTATCTATCTCTATATATATCTCTATATCTATTTTTATTTATAGCCACCTATCTATATATATTTATCTCTATATCTATCTATATATGTCTATATTATTATTATTATTATATCTGTATATCTCTATCTATTATCTATCTCTCTATATCTTTCTATCTATAGCTATCTATCTCTATATCTATCCATTATCTATTTTCTATCTATCTCTATATCTATCTACCTATCGATCTATCTATCTATCTATCTATCTATATTTCTTTCTATATCTATCTTTATATCTATCTCTATCTATCTCTATGAATCTTTCTATCTATATCTATCCATTATCTACTTTCTATCCATTATCTACTATCTATCTCTATATCTATCTATTTCTACATCTATCTTTCTATCTATATCTATCTAACTCTATATCTATATATCTATATAGCATTATACCCTATGAGGGGGTGCATTATTCCCTATGAGGGGGGCAGTATTATACCCTATGAGGGGGCAGCATTATACCCTATGAGGAGGCAGCATTATACCCTATGAGGAGGCAGCATTATTCCCTATGAGGGGGGCGGTATTATACCCTATGAGGGGGGCAGCATTATACCCTATGAGGGGGTGCATTATTCCCTATGAGGGGGTGCATTATTCCCTATGAGGGGGGCAGTATTATACCCTATGAGGGGGGCAGCATTATACCCTATGAGGGGGTGCATTATACCCTATGAGGGGGTGCATTATACCCTATGAGGGGGGCAGTATTATATTCTATGAGATGGCTGCATTATATTCTATGAGATGGCTGCATTATATTCTATGAGGGGTCTACATTATATTCTATGAGGGGGCTGCTTTATATTCTATGAGGGGGCTACCCCAACTCCTGCTACATAATTAAGACATGTACAACCTTATATTATACCCGGATATTAGCGTGTTTTACCGCACAATTGGTGGTCTGGTATTTAACTCTATGCAGCTACATAGTGGGCCCCAAGAATGATTTTCTCTGGTGGGCCCAAGGTGTTCCAGTCCGACGCTGATGATCACACCCCCATCCCAGGCTGGTGTGGCAGTATTCGGCGGTGCGCAGTGGTGCGAGGGCTCCACTGACATTTTCTGAAAGCCTGCAGCCCCCGCACTTCCATGTGATGGGTGGCTTTCCTGGAAATGGCTGCCGGAAGCGGCACATGCGCAGATTGAGATCTCGGCAACAAGATCTCGGTGCCGAGATCTCAATCTGCGCATGTGCTGCCCCCAGCGGCCATTTTCATGGAGGTCACTGCATCGCAGCAGTGCATGTGCGGGGGCTCCGGGCTTTCACAAAATGTTGGCAGAGCCAACACTCCTCTGAGCACCGACGAACCTGCCTCACCAGTCTGGGATGGGATTTCCCGGAGGCCACTGCTTCACAGCAATGAATGTATGGAGGCTCTGGCCTTTCAGAACTTTTCGGCGGAGCAAGCGCACCACGAGCACCGCAGAACCTGCCTCACCAGTCTGGGATGGGAGTCATATCGCTGGACCACCAAATACCCTCTGTGACCACGCTCCACCATTACTTCTGATTTCCCCCGGTAAGCTGAATTTGGACTGTAAGACAGACCCCCATTTGACGCATTAATTTTTTTCCCCTATTTTCCTCTTGAAAATTTGGGGTGCGTCTTATAGTCCGGTGCGTCTTATAATAGTCCGAAAAATAGGGGACCATAAGCGCATACTATTGAACAGGGAGTCATATTGGATATTCATGTTAGACACACGTATCCCACGTGGTCTGAATGCTAGGCAGGACTTAATTAAACAATAATTTAATAATTTCAGTTAATATTGATGTCATCTTACCGGCATGGTTTTCTATTCAATTATGTTTGCTATATATTCCTCAGTCTTTTGTATATCTATGTTGGTTTTAATTATGTTAAACACCAGGTTGAATTCTATTTTAATCATGTGACCAATAGGATTGTTAGACACATTATTTAAGGTTTTCTTTTTTGTCAAGAGGTTAGATCATGAGTAGGACACATGCGTTGATCTGGCCTAATTGTGTACTGCGCCCGACAATGTGTTTTTCTCTGTTTTTATAACTTTATGATAAAAGTTCTTTTAGCCACTCCCACCCATCGCTGGATCCTTTTTTCCCTAATTATTATGGCTGCTCAACCTGATCCGTGCAAGGCGTCGGCTGGCATCAGGGAGTCCAAACACAGGCTATTGTAAGCTGACTATACCTTTTCTTACTCTTTGCATTTGGCACAATCTTAAAGGGCTTTTGCCATAATCACAATTTTTTTTCCTATTCATAGGATAGGGGATAACTTGATGATCGTCATGAGTCTGATTGCTGCCACCCCCAGCGATCCTGAAAACAGGGCTCCGGAACTCCAAGAACAAAGTTCCTCTGGAGACTGGAAAAAGCCAGAGGTCAGAGCACTGAAGAGCCGGACTTTGGATAGAGTATAAATTGTGATTTTGGGAAAACCCCTTTAAGTTCAGACTCATAGCTGCTAAATGTGGATGAAAATCCATCATTTGAATTGGCAAATTAACTTTCACTGGTCATTGTGGTGTCCGTGTGCTGTGCATTGTGCACACTATGTGCTGTCCGTGTGTTGTGCACATATTGTGCTGTCTTTATGTTGTGCATTGTGCACCCAATGTGCTGTCTGTGTGCTGTGCATTGTGCATATATTGTGCTGTCAATGTGCTGTGCGCTGCGCACACTATGTGCTGTCAATGTGCTGTGCGCACTATGTGCTATCTGGGTGCTGTGCATTGTGCACACTATGTGCTATCTGGGTGCTGTGCATTGTGCACGCTATGTGCTGTCTGTGTGCCGTGCGTTGTGCACGCTATGTGCTGTCTGTGTGCCGTGCGTTGTGCACGCTATGTGCTGTCTGTGTGCCGTGCGTTGTGCACGCTATGTGCTGTCTGTGTGCCGTGCGTTGTGCACGCTATGTGCTGTCTGTGTGCCGTGCGTTGTGCACGCTATGTGCTGTCTGTGTGCCGTGCGTTGTGCACGCTATGTGCTGTCTGTGTGCCGTGCGTTGTGCACGCTATGTGCTGTCTGTGTGCCGTGCGTTGTGCACGCTATGTGCTGTCTGTGTGCCGTGCGTTGTGCACGCTATGTGCTGTCTGTGTGCCGTGCGTTGTGCACGCTATGTGCTGTCTGTGTGCCGTGTGTTGTGCACGCTATGTGCTGTCTGTGTGCCGTGCGTTGTGCATGCTATGTGCTGTGTACCGTTGTGCACGCTATGTGCTGTCTGTGTACCGTGCATTGTGCTTGCTATGTGCTGTCTGTGTGCCGTGCGTTGTGCACGCTATGTGCTGTCTGTGTGCCGTGCGTTGTGCACGCTATGTGCTGTCTGTGTGCCGTGCGTTGTGTACGCTATGTGCTGTCTGTGTGCCGTGCGTTGTGTACGCTATGTGCTGTCTGTGTGCCGTGCGTTGTGCACGCTATGTGCTGTCTGTGTGCCGTGCGTTGTGCACGCTATGTGCTGTCTGTGTGCCGTGCGTTGTGCACGCTATGTGCTGTCTGTGTGCCGTGCGTTGTGCACGCTATGTGCTGTCTGTGTGCCGTGCGTTGTGCACGCTATGTGCTGTCTGTGTGCCGTGCGTTGTGCACGCTATGTGCTGTCTGTGTGCCGTGCGTTGTGCACGCTATGTGCTGTCTGTGTGCCGTGCGTTGTGCACGCTATGTGCTGTCTGTGTGCCGTGCGTTGTGCACGCTATGTGCTGTCTGTGTGCCGTGCGTTGTGCACGCTATGTGCTGTCTGTGTGCCGTGCGTTGTGCACGCTATGTGCTGTCTGTGTGCCGTGCGTTGTGCACGCTATGTGCTGTCTGTGTGCCGTGCGTTGTGCACGCTATGTGCTGTCTGTGTGCCGTGCGTTGTGCACGCTATGTGCTGTCTGTGTGCCGTGCGTTGTGCACGCTATGTGCTGTCTGTGTGCCGTGCGTTGTGCACGCTATGTGCTGTCTGTGTGCCGTGCGTTGTGCACGCTATGTGCTGTCTGTGTGCCGTGCGTTGTGCACGCTATGTGCTGTCTGTGTGCCGTGCGTTGTGCATGCTATGTGCTGTGTACCGTTGTGCACGCTATGTGCTGTCTGTGTGCCGTGCGTTGTGCACGCTATGTGCTGTCTGTGTGCCGTGCGTTGTGCACGCTATGTGCTGTCTGTGTGCCGTGCGTTGTGCACGCTATGTGCTGTCTGTGTGCCGTGCGTTGTGCACGCTATGTGCTGTCTGTGTGCCGTGCGTTGTGCACGCTATGTGCTGTCTGTGTGCCGTGCGTTGTGCATGCTATGTGCTGTGTACCGTTGTGCACGCTATGTGCTGTCTGTGTACCGTGCATTGTGCTTGCTATGTGCTGTCTGTGTGCCGTGCGTTGTGCACGCTTTGTGCTGTCTGTGTGCCGTGCGTTGTGCACGCTTTGTGCTGTCTGTGTGCCGTGCGTTGTGCACGCTTTGTGCTGTCTGTGTGCCGTGCGTTGTGCACGCTATGTGCTGTCTGTGTGCCGTGCGTTGTGCATGCTATGTGTGTTGTGCACGCTATGTGCTGTCTGTGTGCCGTGCGTTGTGCACGCTATGTGCTGTCTGTGTGCCGTGCGTTGTGCACGCTATGTGCTGTCTGTGTGCCGTGCGTTGTGCACGCTATGTGCTGTCTGTGTGCCGTGCGTTGTGCACGCTATGTGCTGTCTGTGTGCCGTGCGTTGTGCACGCTATGTGCTGTCTGTGTGCCGTGCGTTGTGCACGCTATGTGCTGTCTGTGTGCCGTGCGTTGTGCATGCTATGTGCTGTGTACCGTTGTGCACGCTATGTGCTGTCTGTGTACCGTGCATTGTGCTTGCTATGTGCTGTCTGTGTGCCGTGCGTTGTGCACGCTATGTGCTGTCTGTGTGCCGTGCGTTGTGCACGCTATGTGCTGTCTGTGTGCCGTGCGTTGTGTACGCTATGTGCTGTCTGTGTGCCGTGCGTTGTGTACGCTATGTGCTGTCTGTGTGCCGTGCGTTGTGCACGCTATGTGCTGTCTGTGTGCCGTGCGTTGTGCACGCTATGTGCTGTCTGTGTGCCGTGCGTTGTGCACGCTATGTGCTGTCTGTGTGCCGTGCGTTGTGCACGCTATGTGCTGTCTGTGTGCCGTGCGTTGTGCACGCTATGTGCTGTCTGTGTGCCGTGCGTTGTGCACGCTATGTGCTGTCTGTGTGCCGTGCGTTGTGCACGCTATGTGCTGTCTGTGTGCCGTGCGTTGTGCACGCTATGTGCTGTCTGTGTGCCGTGCGTTGTGCACGCTATGTGCTGTCTGTGTGCCGTGCGTTGTGCACGCTATGTGCTGTCTGTGTGCCGTGCGTTGTGCACGCTATGTGCTGTCTGTGTGCCGTGCGTTGTGCACGCTATGTGCTGTCTGTGTGCCGTGCGTTGTGCACGCTATGTGCTGTCTGTGTGCCGTGCGTTGTGCACGCTATGTGCTGTCTGTGTGCCGTGCGTTGTGCACGCTATGTGCTGTCTGTGTGCCGTGCGTTGTGCACGCTATGTGCTGTCTGTGTGCCGTGCGTTGTGCACGCTATGTGCTGTCTGTGTGCCGTGCGTTGTGCACGCTATGTGCTGTCTGTGTGCCGTGCGTTGTGCACGCTATGTGCTGTCTGTGTGCCGTGCGTTGTGCACGCTATGTGCTGTCTGTGTGCCGTGCGTTGTGCATGCTATGTGCTGTGTACCGTTGTGCACGCTATGTGCTGTCTGTGTACCGTGCATTGTGCTTGCTATGTGCTGTCTGTGTGCCGTGCGTTGTGCACGCTATGTGCTGTCTGTGTGCCGTGCGTTGTGCACGCTATGTGCTGTCTGTGTGCCGTGCGTTGTGCACGCTATGTGCTGTCTGTGTGCCGTGCGTTGTGCACGCTATGTGCTGTCTGTGTGCCGTGCGTTGTGCATGCTATGTGCTGTGTACCGTTGTGCACGCTATGTGCTGTCTGTGTACCGTGCATTGTGCTTGCTTTGTGCTGTCTGTGTGCCGTGCGTTGTGCACGCTTTGTGCTGTCTGTGTGCCGTGCGTTGTGCACGCTTTGTGCTGTCTGTGTGCCGTGCGTTGTGCACGCTTTGTGCTGTCTGTGTGCCGTGCGTTGTGCACGCTATGTGCTGTCTGTGTGCCGTGCGTTGTGCACGCTATGTGTGTTGTGCACGCTATGTGCTGTCTGTGTGCCGTGCGTTGTGCACGCTATGTGCTGTCTGTGTGCCGTGCGTTGTGCACGCTATGTGCTGTCTGTGTGCCATGCGTTGTGCACGCTATGTGCTGTCTGTGTGCCGTGCGTTGTGCACGCTATGTGCTGTCTGTGTGCCGTGCGTTGTGCACGCTATGTGCTGTCTGTGTGCCGTGCGTTGTGCACGCTATGTGCTGTGTGGCGTGCGTTGTGCACGCTATGTGCTGTCTGTGTGCCGTGCGTTGTGCACGCTATGTGCTGTCTGTGTGCCGTGCGTTGTGCACGCTATGTGCTGTCTGTGTGCCGTGCGTTGTGCACGCTATGTGCTGTCTGTGTGCCGTGCGTTGTGCACGCTATGTGCTGTCTGTGTGCCGTGCGTTGTGCACGCTATGTGCTGTCTGTGTGCCGTGCGTTGTGCACGCTATGTGCTGTCTGTGTGCCGTGCGTTGTGCACGCTATGTGCTGTCTGTGTGCCGTGCGTTGTGCACGCTATGTGCTGTGTGCCGTGCGTTGTGCACGCTATGTGCTGTCTGTGTACCGTGCTTTGTGCACGCTATGTGCTGTCTGTGTACCGTGCTTTGTGCACGCTATGTGCTGTCTGTGTGCCGTGCATTGTGCTTGCTATGTGCTGTCTGTGTGCCGTGCGTTGTGCACGCTATGTGCTGTCTGTGTGCCGTGCGTTGTGCTTGCTATGTGCTGTCTGTGTGCCGTGTGTTGTGCACGCTATGTGCTGTCTGTGTGCTGAGATAATCTGCCGGCCGATTGCTCCTGTGTTCTCTGACACGTCGGCCAGCGGATTATCTCAGGGATAACAATGTATTCAGCACTCTGAAATTGGACGTGCCCGATTGACATACATCTCTCCTGACCATCAGTTGGCCGGTGCCTCCACACACATTAGACTGGTTGATATTGGCGGCTTCAGCCAACATTAGTCTGCTGTGTATGGGGAGACGAAGTCTCTAGACTCACAACAGATATTCGATTTATCTGTTTGCTCCACTTGGACGTCTGTACATTGCATGGCGCACTGAGCCTCATGTAGTGAAACGTCCCATATAAACTAGCAATGTTATAATCTGACCAAGGCCGGGGTCACACTTGCGAGTGTGATGTGAGAAACTCGCGCGAGTCTCTCGAATCAATAACGGGCACTGCCGCCGACACTCGGACCGGAGTGTGCGGCTGCATGTATTTCTATGCAGCTGAATGATGCGAGAGATGAGTTTCTCGCATCACACTCACAAGTGTGACCCCGGCCCAATTCAGACACTGAATTCCATAAACTGTCAGCGCTTCATCACGTTCTAATTCATAGATGAAAATTTTCGACAGCATGAAAAACAAAACGTGATCCGTCAATCAGAACATAGGAGAAATGTGAATTTATTCAGTTTAACTGATTTTATTTAAAAATAAAACAAGAAGAAAAGTCATGAAAATAAAAGGGACAACAAAATACGGAATAAGGAACACAGAAAAGCCACCAAATGGGGAGCTGACGTGGACACACATCGGAATGGAAAGGGCATTCAATGCTTTATTTTTCAGGATGGAAATCAGCCGATTTTGACACTGGTTGTCTGAATAAGCCCTTAGGCTTGGAGGAAACAATGAGAACCTCTTCTTTCACCCTTTTGCCTCTTCTTTGCCTCCATTGTCTGGAGATTAGAAAGTGTTCTTGTAATTTTCCAGAACCTCTCCCCATTCTCCTCTATCCAAATCCAGCATCCTCGTGACTGCAAGAAATATTACTCCGGGGGTGGTTAATGTTTAATGAAGGCTGTCTTTGAATATTTGTCCTATCTGCGGAGTCACACCAGGCATTGTGCACTTGAACTGGTGAAGAAGAAGGGACACCTGAGGCATGGCTGATGGTAAGATGAGATGCTGGAGCCACATGCTAGATATTCATTTTCTGTGTATAATGCCCCCCCAGTCTTCTGTATTCTGACCGTACCCCAGTATTAGACTTTACTTCTTTCCCAGATGTTGCATTTACCTACTGTCTTTTAACTCAAACAAATTCTAAAAGTTTCCATCTTCATACTAAGATGTAGCAGCGCTGATTTTGCAATGTGCCGCAATGTATCGTAATATCAAAATGATGTTTTCTTGCACTTACATAGATTTTTACATTATTTTAATATAGATTCACATGACCATATTATCAGAAATGTCTTTATTTTATTTGGTCAAAAGTGGAAGAAATAATTCAAACTTTCCCTTAAGTGTTTGTAACTTTTTTAGGGAAAAAATAGACATTTGACATAATCATGAGAGTCCAGTTTAATCAAACAGTGATAGAGTGGATGCTGATCCAGAATTAGCTATGTTACATCTGTACACACTGTAAAATGACATTAGTACAGTGTACATATGTTCAAATAGGGGATTAGGTTTGGCAAGAAGGTATGAATCATGGGTATATCTTCCCTCTTCCATATTTAGTCTTCTTTACTATACTTGAAGATATGTTCTTCCATTCACAGTATCAGTGCATTCAAATGACAAATCGGACCGCAATCTCAATATTTAAACATTCATAGATCACATATTCCATGTCTGGGTCTAGAACAAGAGTACAACGCCCCCCCCTAAAAGAATGTAATCAGGAGGGGGAGTACACTAAACAGAGTAGCCATAAACCACCAGTAAGGTTAAAATATAATTTATTGAAAAAAAAGTATATTAAAAAATTATTACCATTATATACTTTTAAGTCTAACAAAAAGGAAAAGAGGTGGGGAGCATCAAAAATCGAATGTACAATGCAATATTCAGGACAAGAAACGCCAATTGAAACAGTATATGTCAAACACATAGCATTATAGAAGCCAAGTGGCCATAAACAATAGATGAAGCAGTGAAGGAGGATAGAGTGAGTCTCCCACGTCTCCCCGACGCACGTTTTGCATATAAACTTTATCAAGGGGAAGTATAAAAAAAATTGGACTGCAATGCATGGGCTAGCCTACAGGTTTTCCCGTATGAATCTGTCGGAAGATCCACCGGTCAGTCCGTACATTGCAGTCCGATTTATATGATCATCTGAATGCACCCTATTAAGCTTCCATGTATCAGAATTTTCCCCAGGCCTTCCTCCCTTTCCTGTACCCTTCTGTTGCTTAGGCCTTGTTTATACATTACATTTTTGCTGTGTTTTTTCTCCTTGTGTTTCCAAGGGTAAAAAATGATGCAGCTTACAATATCAGAAAAGTGAATGAGATTTCTGAAATCTCCTGAAAGTGTTTATTTTTGCCTTGCCGATATGAGCCATCAGAGCATTTTTTTTTTTTTCAAATTTGCAGCATGTCAATTCTTTCAACATTTTTCACCCTATGAAAACAGTCTGTCTGTGAAAATTGGACCAGACTCAGATGTCATCCAAGTGCGGTCCGATGTTTTCCACGGACACATAGACATAAATTGCCAAGCGTGATCTGAATCGGATGCAACTCGTGTATGGTGCGATTTTTTTTCCCTTGGAACGACGTAGTCCATGGAAAAAATCAGGCATGTGCAAGGCCTCGTAAAAATAACGTGGAGACAAGTATGATCCATCAAAACAACGGATAGCAATTGTCTGTTTTTTACAGTCTTGTGCACGAACCCTTACACATAGATATTTACTGTTAGAGTTTGTGCAAATTGTCTCTTCAGAGAGGAAGAGGACAAGAACTCCAGTGCCACCTATTGGAAGCAGCAATCCTAAAAGTCAATATTGACTCTCTAATGAGTCTTTTCACATGACTCAAGGGGGTTTTACACATAGCGATATCGCTAGCAATATCGCTATAACGCCACTGATTTTGTGACGTTATAGTGATATTGCTAGCGATATCGCTATGTGTGATACTTACCTCTGACCGGCTCCCCCGCTGTCCATCGCTGATCGCGCGAGATCGGCCGGCTCCATTTCTCGTCGGGTGCTTCCTGCTGTGGAGACGAACGACGCATGGACGCGGACGGGAGGACGTCAGGATCGCCGCTTCTGAAAGGTAAGTATCGTCCGCTGTATCGTTGCTGCATCTCTGTGAGATCTGCCTGTGTGGCAGCTCACTAGCGATTATTTAGCGATGCACCAGCGATCCTGACCGGGTCGTATCGTGTCCACAAATGGATTTATTTATTTAACTCATTTATATAGTGCCATTAATTCCACAGCACTTTACAGACATTATTGGCACTGTCCCCAATGGGGCTCACAATCTATATTCCCCATCAGTATGTCTTTAGAATGTGAGAGGAAACCCACGCAAACACGGGGAGAACATACAAACTCCTTGCAGATGTTGTCCTTGGACCCCAGTACTGCAGTGCTAACCACTGAGCCACCATGCCACCCTTTCCCATTGAAATGAGTAGGAAGTGTTTTCCAAGCCCTTTTGAAGCAATTTTTCAGGAGGATATTAGAGCGGGTCAGACGCTCTGTGTGAACATAGTTTTGGGGTTTGACCCTCCTAAGTACAAACATTGGGATTGTTGAGCCTGGTAAGTTCAGAAGCTCCATGTGAACATAACTTTGGGGTTCTTGACCCTTATAAGAACAGTTTGACAGTTGTAAGTACAAACTTTGGGTTTTGGACCGTCACTAGTACAAATTTTGGGGTTCTTGCCGTAAGTACAGTTTGACCCTTGCAAGTACAAACTTTGGGGCCTTGACCTTCTTGAGTACAAACTTTGGTGTTCTTGACCCTTGTAAGTACAGTTTGACCCTTGTAAGTACAAACTTTGGGATTCTTGACCCTCATAAATCCAAACTTTTGGTTTCTTGGCCCTCAGAAATAGAGTTTGACTCTTGTAAGTACAAACTTTGGTGTTCTTGACCTTCATAAGTACAGTTTGACACTCCTAAGTACAAAATTTGGGGTTCTTGACCTTTGTAAGTACAGTTTGGCTTTGGCAAACTACTTTGATAGTGGTCTAGTGGTTACCTGTGCCAGCTTTGCAGTCTTCAAATGGTCACTTCAGTTATTAGCCTGTCACATAGCCAATCAGTACCCAAATAGTTAAGGTTTATCATAGAATGGTAGAGTTGGAAGGGACCTCCTGGGTCATCTGGTCCACCCCCTTGCTCAAAGCAGGATTCACTAAATCATCCCAGACAGATGGATGTCTTGTGGCAGCCTATTCCACTCATTGATCACACTAACTGATCACCCTAACTGTCAAAAAGTTTTTTCTAATATCTAATCTGTGTCTCCTCCCATTCAGTTTCATCCTATTGCTTCTAGTCTTTCCTTGTGAAAATGAGAATAAAGATGATCCTTCTACAATGCGACAGCCCTTGAGATATTTCTAGATAGCTATTAAGTCTCCTCTCAGTCTTCTCTTCTGCAAGCTAAACATTCCCAAGTCATGCAACCTTTCCTCATAAGACAGGGTTTGCAGACCGGTCACCATTCTGGTCGCTCTTTTCTGAACTTGCTCCAGTTTGTTGATGTCTTTTTTAAAAATGTGGTGCCCAAAACTGGACACAGTATTCCAGATGAGGTCTGACCAAAGAGGAGTAGAGGGAAATAATGACTTCAAGTGATCTACAGTAAACTGTATGCTTCTGTTAATACATCCTAGAATTGCATTAGCCTTTTTTGCTGCTGCATCACGCTGTTTATGCACAAGCGCACGTCCGTGTGCATTAACTTTTAGGTAAAGTTTACATATGGCAATTTCAAAGCAGCATAAAAAAACAAGACTACATAAAAACAAAAGAGTTTTTGTATCAATAATACAATGATACGTATGCATATTTCCTTTTCAGAAAGGAAAAGGACTGGAACTTTATAGTGCCACCTGTTGGAATTTTGCAAAGTTGTTTCCTTGCAGAAAAACTAGGAAATATCTGTTGTCTGCACTGTGTGTACAAGTGCTTTGTATTACATTGATTATGATGACACACGAACCAGAAATCATAAATCCGGCTCTCCTCCAGTTTACCCAGGAAGCCTCGATGTCTGGATGTTGTGATGGTTTATAGGTTACCAGGGTTTTTCCGCTTAGTTACCCTGTAACCGGTCTGTAATGCACTAATTAATCCATGGTCTGACCTGCGCCCCCTGAATGATCCTTCTGACTCTGGATATAAATGGCAAAAGCTGAGCAAACAGAAATAAAACACATAAGCAACCAAACATAAAGGATAAGGACACAATGTGTCACATTTAGGCCGGTAACTTATATATTATGAAGGCAATGATCTGCAACAGATGGCAGCGCCTGTACTTAGTGGATGGTAAACAGACATTATCTCTGTGGACAGAACATTAGTTCCCTCTCGGACCAGTACACCTTAGCAGCAGCTCTTTTTTTCATTGTAATTGTCATGAAGCTTCTCTTTCTCTTTATTTGCAGATCTGGCAGGAGATACGTCGGAAAGATTCTTCTATGGTTAGTAGTTGTAAGAGTCGATGGTGATCGTATACAGGAGACCTAATAGTGTCTGTATACAGGAGGCCGGATAATAGCCCTATACAGGAGACCCAATAGTGACCTATACAAGAGACCCGATGGTGACTGCATACAGGAGGCTGGATAGTAAACGTATACAGGAGACCCTATATTAACCATATACAGGTGTCCAGATAGTGACCGCATAAAGGAGACCAGATAGTGACCATATACAAGAGACCAGATAGTGACCATATACAAGAGACCTGATAGTGACCATATACAGGAGACCCGATAGGGACAGTATACAGGAGACCTTATAGTGACCATGCACAGAAGGTCTGATATTATCCCTATACAGGAGACCTGATATTAACCATATACAGGAGGCCGGATAGTGACAGTATACAGGAGGCCAGATAGTGACCGCATACAGGAGGCCAGATAGTGACCACATACAGGAGGCCAGATAGTGACCGCATACAGGAGACCCTATAGTAACCATATATAGGAGGCCAAATAGTGACTGTATACAGGAGACCCAATAGTGACCACATACAAGAGACCTGATAGTTACCGTATACAGGAGACCCAAAAGTGACCATATACAGGAGACCTGATAGTGACCATATACAGGAGACATGATAGTGACCATATACAGGAGACCCAATAGTGAGTAAACACCTCATGAAATGCATTACACCAACAAAATCTAGAAAACTATTAAAGGTGTAATAATGGTACGGACATCATGTTGGAAAAATCGCAAAGCAACAAAGAACACAAAGACAAACTGCGACCAAAGATTTCAATACTATATAAATTTATGCAAAAATCAGTGCTTTATTAATTACAAGGGTATCTGGAGGGGAAGGGGTCCACCAAATGACACATGTTAAAAGGGAAGTTCACCGGACATCTAGATGGTGATCATATTAATATATACATACATATATCCATTCTTAGGAAACCACAGATAGGATAATATTCATCTAATCAAAGGATATATTGCACATATCCCATATGGCCTAAGAGGAACTGAAAAAGCATGTAAAACCAGCATAGATAATTAATCATCCTTATGTAATATTACCAGATTATTAGGCGGGAGTATGTCCAGGAGCATCCGCCCCAACGCGCGTTTCGGCAGATTGTGCCTTTCTCAAGGGGTACAGGAAGTGAAGAAGGGGAAGGTATAAAAAGCCCCACCAACCAATGAACACAGCGATCTCTGATTACACACAGGTGCCCACAAATTCAGCACATTATAATGGAGGCCACTATGTGGATGTATGTCAAATTACCTCATATGAAGCGCCGGCGCTGCTAGATGATACAAGCGCCGCCATGGAACCAGGCGCTCAACGGCGTCAGTGTCACATGTCAGTGACGTCACTGCACGCGACCATCACTACACCCACCGCAGCCGCTCGATGACGCTGGCGATGCCACGGTAACCAGACGCCCAGCGGCATCACACACCGTGACCGTCACTGCAGTAACGAAAGACGTCGAAAGCCAACAGGCGGACCGGGATCGTGACACACCAGCGTACAGCAGCTGCAGAGAGGATCACTCAAAAGGGGGGCACATGCATGACAGTTAAATAGAAAAATCACGCATACAGCAATAAAAGAATTTACATACGGAGGACACAAATTAGTACAATCTATGCATAACAATTGAATTAAGAATCAAACAGATATCCATACAATCCTGAAAATACATCACAAAACAGATTGCAACATGCCAAAATACATAATTATATCAAAAGATCAAATTCAGGCAACAGTTGTGACGTATCTTCATATCTTGATGACACATGACGACAATCCAGTAATAAGCTGTATAGGCTGCATACAATCTGTGAAGCAAACTGGAATATCCGTACAGGAATAGCCGATCGCATGACATATGATGGATGAGGCTGAATAAAAACATAAAATAAAATTAAAAACAGAACATGTACATTCTGAGCTAAAGTGGTTCACAGAAATGGGACGAAGCTAATATTCTCATTGGGTTGCACAGTGTCCAAAACCGAAATCCAGGAGACATGATAGTGACCATATACAGGAGACATGATAGTGACCATATACAGGAGACCCAATAGTGACCATATACAGGAGACCCAATAGTCACCATATACAGGAGACCCAGTAGTGACCACATAAAAGAGACCCGATAGTGACCGTGTACAGGAGACCCGATAGTGACCGTGTACAGGAGACCCGATAGTGACCGTGTACAGGAGACCCGATAGTGACCGTGTACAGGAGACCCGATAGTGACCCTGTACAGGAGACCTGATAGTGACCCTGTACAGGAGACCTGATAGTGACCATATACAGGAGACATGATAGTGACCATATACAGGAGACCCAATAGTGACCATATACAGGAGACCCGATAGTGACCGCATACAAGATACCCGATAGTGACCTATACGGGAGACCTGATAGTGACTGTGTACAGGAGGCTGGATAGTGGCCGTATACAGGAGAACTTATGGTGACCATATACCAGAGGCAGCATAGTGACCATATACAGGAGACCCGATAATCTAATATATAAAGCTCAATGTGGGTGTGTGTGTGTGTGTATGTTTGTATGTATGTGTGTATGTCCGGGATTGGTATCCGCACCGTCGCAGTTACAGCCACAAAATCTGGCACAGTCACACGTCTGGACCCCGAGAGCAGCATAGGCTATGTTGTGAGGCGAAATTTTAACCCTGCGCGTTCCAATTCACCAAACAATTTTACCCCTATCTACATAATGGGGAAAAAGTGTATGTATGTATTGGCATCTGCACCGTTGTAGCTACAGCCACAAAATTTTGCATAGTCACACGTCTGGCCCCCGAGAGCGTCATAGGCTATGTTGTGAGGTGAAATTTTAACCCCGCGCGTTCCAATTCACCAAACAATTTTGTCCCTGTCTACATAATGGGGAAAAAGTGAAAGGAAAAGTGTTGGAGGCAAATTGACAGCTGCGAGATGTGAACAAGGGGGACCTAAAGAATGAGAGCGATGGCGCCAAAGAGTATATACCGTACAGTTGCTAAGGTGGGGCCCTGACATAGGATACTCACCACACACGGGGATATGAACACACACACAAAATGCGCCACACATTACCACGTGCTTCAACACATATACCACCCTCAGCACACATTTCACCACACATACACCAACCTCACCACGTAAAAGCCGAAACACAAAAGTCGCCACTCAAAACTTGCCACGCTGTCCCAGAGATGTTTAAAAGATGAAAAATGAGCTGTGATTGGTTGCTATCAGCAACAATTTTCTTTGTAGACAGTTGTGGTAACTGAGGCCTATTATTCTTATCATTTCTATGGTGTTATCGTCCTTCTGTAAAGCTGGAAATAACACAATTTATTACCGTGCTGACACAGACCACCCTCTGACACAGACTGCAAGGGGAGCCCAGTATCACACAGGATAGGATTAGATACACGGCTCAGCAGTCAGTATCACACAGGATAGGATTAGATACACGGCTCAGCAGGCAGTATCACACAGGATAGGATTAGATACACGGCTCAGCAGTCAGTATCACACAGGATAGGATTAGATACACGGCTCAGCAGTCAGTATCACACAGGATAGGATTAGATACACGGCTCAGCAGTCAGTATCACACAGGATAGGATTAGATACACGGCTCAGCAGTCAGTATCACACAGGATAGGATTAGATACACGGCTCAGCAGGCAGTATCACACAGGATAGGATTAGATACACGGCTCAGCAGTCAGTATCACACAGGATAGGATTAGATACACGGCTCAGCAGTCAGTATCACACAGGATAGGATTAGATACACGGCTCAGCAGTCAGTATCACACAGGATAGGATTAGACACACGGCTCAGCAGTCAGTATCACACAGGATAGGATTAGATACGCAGCTCAGAACACAGTATCACACAGAATAGTATTAGATACACGGCTCAGCAGACAGTATCACACAGAATAGGATTAGATACATGACTCAGCAGTCAGTATCACACAGGATAGGATTAGATGCACGGTTTTTATGTGCAATATAATCATTATAATTTGTTATAACTAACCACAGTTGGTTACTATGCCCAGGCAACGCCGGGCTCTTCAGCTAGTTACCATATAAAGGAGACCCGATAGTGACAGCATACAAGAGACCCAATATGACTGTATACAGGAGACCCGATAGTGACCGTATGCAGGAGACCAGATAGTGACCACATACAGGAGACCCGATAGTGACCGTATACAGGAGGCCAGATAGTGACCGTTGTGAGGGGTTTTCACGCTCAGTAGAAGCCTTCAGGTAGACTTAGGAACACGTGCATGTAAAACACCAGTGGGTTTATTATATGTAGCATAAACCATGGTGAAAACAAAACACAGCCCTCCGGGCATGATAGGAAATCAAAACAAAAATGATAGCGTACAGTTCAGTCCTCCTTGGTGTGGCGTCCTCCTGCACACTGTTAGGGAAAAGCACTCTCCGTCCTCACTTCTGTGGGAAGTGCAGCTTCTCCCCTCAGCACCACACACAGACTGAACTTCTCCCCCCAGCACCACATACCGACTGAACCACATATCCAGGCATATCATCACATGGGCTGGTCACCTGCAGGGAAAATGGGTGCGGTGAGCACCCTCCCACCCGCACTGCGGATGCTCACATAAAACTGGCCCATTAAACTCTGTACTTGGCCTCTCAGCACATAGTGTACTGGAAACACAAAACCACTCCGGTTTCACATCACTGATCGCTGCATGCGCAGTGACACGTACCTCCCTTCATCTACAAAGCCAGTGACTCTGTCACACCATATACAGGAGACCAGATAGTGACCATATACAGGAGACACAATAGTGACCGCATACAAGAGACCCAATGGTGACTGTTGACAGGAGGCCAGATAGTGACCTATACAGGAGGCCAGATAGTGACCATATACAGGAGGTCAGATAGTGACCATATACAGGAGACCTGATAGTGACCATATACAGGAGACACAATAGTGACCGCATACAAAAGACCCAATGGTGACTGTTGACAGGAGGCCAGATAGTGACCATATACAGGAGACACAATAGTGACCGCATACAAGAGACCCAATGGTGACTGTTGACAGGAGGCCAGATAGTGACCTATACAGGAGGCCAGATAGTGACCATATACAGGAGGTCAGATAGTGACCATATACAGGAGACCTGATAGTGACCATATATAGGAGGCCGGATAGTGACCGTGTACAGGAGACCCTATAGTAACCATATACAGGAGACCTGATAGTGACCATATACAGGAGACCCGATAGTAATCTATGTGAGGCAGTGACCCCTGTTACAGCTAGGGGGCACTGTATGTTCTCCCCAGGATGTGCACGGAGGTGTATTGAGGCTACGGGAATGCATTGAGGTCACAGGTATAGGTGGGATTGCAATGGGGAAGCAGTGACCGATGTCACAGGTAGGGGTCGCTGTGTAGTCTGCCCAGGATATGCACGGAGGTGTATGAAGGCCATAGGTGTGCATGGCAGTCACGGGCATAGCTGTAACTGCAATGCAGACAGATAATAAAAGTAAGTGTTAGTCTTGGACATGTTAGTTTCCAAGACAGAGGTAGAGAAAACCTGCTCTGGATGTGTGTATGAAACAGATTGCAGTATGATAGTGTTGCAGTCTGTTCCATTCCGGACCCACGTTTTCCATGTGGCTGAAAGCCACACGTTGCTGTGATAAAAGCTCTGCAGGAAAGGGTTAGTGTGTTCAGACTGAGTGAGTGCTTAGGGAGTCTCAGGTGTGTCAGGGCCAGAGTGAGGCCTGGCAATCTGCAGTGTACACAGAGATGCAAGTCGTCCACGATGACTGGTCTCGGATGTGGACAGTCCTGTGCCCGAAGGTGAAACGGAGATGGATGTCCTGTACCTGAAAGAAGACTGGCATGTGTAACGATTGCAAAACAGGTGGATATGGTGCCCGGCTGCGATCTGGAGGATATCCTGGACTGTGTACGGCTGTGTGAGCAAAAAGACTGTGATGCAGCGGTGTAAGACACCCATGGGAACTAGTCAGAGGAGGACCAGCATGTGTAATGCCTGCAACATGTAATGCTGTGTGAAAAGAGTCTTCGATATGGCACATAGACACCCATGGGAACTAGTCAGATGGATACTTGTGTGTTTAGTGTCTGTAAAATGAAGGATTTGGTATAATATACTGTATATTCTGCAAATGGTGAAATGGATACTAGTTATATGCACTGAAGTTATATGCTCTTGTGTGGATTGGACTTTTATGTGTGAAGATAACACATTAAAGAGTCTTTTGTGTTTGAATTTTGTGGATCACTACCTCTTCACTGCGTACGGTGCTACCACTGCCTTACACCATATACAGGAGACCCGATAGTGACCGCATGCAGGAGACCCGATCGTGACCGCATGCAGGAGACCCGATCGTGACCGCATGCAGGAGAACCGATCGTGACCGCATGCAGGAGACCCGATCGTGACCGCATGCAGGAGACCCGATAGTGACCGCATGCAGGAGACCCGATAGTGACCGCATGCAGGAGACCCGATAGTGACCGCATGCAGGAGACCCGATAGTGACCGCATGCAGGAGATCCGATAGTGACCGCATGCAGGAGACCCGATAGTGACCGCATGCAGGAGACCCGATCGTGACCGCATGCAGGAGACCCGATCGTGACCGCATGCAGGAGACCCGATCGTGACCGCATGCAGGAGATCCGATAGTGACCGCATGCAGGAGACCCGATCGTGACCGCATGCAGGAGACCCGATCGTGACCGCATGCAGGAGACCCGATCGTGACCGCATGCAGGAGACCCGATCGTGACCGCATGCAGGAGACCCGATCGTGACCGCATGCAGGAGACCCGATCGTGACCGCATGCAGGAGACCCGATCGTGACCGCATGCAGGAGACCCGATCGTGACCGCATGCAGGAGACCCGATAGTGACCATATACAGGAGACCCAATAGTGACCGCAGTGACCATATACAAGAGATCCGATAGTGACTGTATACAGGAGACCGGATAGTGACCATATACAAAAGACCAGATAGTGACCGTATACAGGAGACCCGATAGAGACTGCATATAGGAGACCAGATAGTGACCGTGTACAGAAGAACGGATAGTGATCGTATACATTAGGCCGGTTAGTGACCGGATACAGGATACCCATTACTGGACTTGTTCACACCTGTTACTTATGTTTCCTGCACTTTTACTCTTGTATAACTTGGTTATTTTCCAACTAACGAAAAACTTTTTGTGCTTTTTCTTGTATCCTCAGATTATGAGGCTGTCCGGCGTGGGGGCCTCATCTTTGCCGCCATAGCGTTTGTGGTGGGGCTTCTGGTCATCTTCAGTGAGTCTCTGTACAATACAATACATCCTCCATAATCGGAGAACAATCCCTGGGAATCTGATTTACGACTCTGAAGAATTACTGATATCATTGCATCCACATCGCTCATCGCACTGATGATATAACTCATCTCTTCTTCATTATTAGTCCGTGGTCGATATCAATCTTGAGTTTTCGTCTGGGGACTCGGGTCCCAGCCAATATGTTTCCAATCTCCTGAGTCTACGTGTGACTTGAGCCGTGTGTGAAGAGGACCAATATCTTTTTTGTAGAGAAATCTAATATAGAAGCCATATGTAAATAAGGCTGGAAGTGCATTGGGGGTATGTCCTCACAGCTTCGTCTATGTGCAGTAACACACCCCCAGTGCACTTACCGTATGATTTGCATATGGCTTCTATGTTAGATTTCTTTTGACTCGCACACTGAAATATATATGAGCACACACACAAATCTACACCCTTCCAATTTCAACATTTGGTTTCTTGTAGGTGGCAGATTCCGCTGTGGAAGGAAAAAGCAGCTTAGGTAGGTGTAAACCTCAGCTCCAACCATTGTTTGGCATATTGCCGTGCACATGTATGACCAGCAGGTGGCAGCCTTTTCACATTATTGTGCCTTTTTCTCCCAGCAGAGCCATGGCTGATGATTTGTGATCTTAAGGACAGGGTATGACACACATTCTCAAAAAAAGGTAAGAGCGCACCTTACAAGCCTGGAAGTGTAAATGTAAGAATAAGAATTCATTTCTTGTTTCACATTACTCTTGTAGCTGTTTTTAAAACCTTGTGAGAACTTTTATCCAAGTTTTGCAAAGTTATATGGTCGGGTAGCACAATGAGAAGCTCTGCACTACCCCTTTAAAGAGGACCAGTCACGTGCCAGAAATATGAAATTTTTGTCTGGGGTAAAAGCCACCATTCTCCCGAATCCGGCGCTGTTTTCCTTTAGTACCTGAGTTATGGCTTCATCTTCTCTTTCTAGAAAACTAGTCTTGTTAGTCAAGTGGGCACAATACTTAATACTTCTTCTTGGAGACCACCCCCTCTTGGCCAACAAGACATGATTTTAATACAGGGAAGAAAGAATCATAGAATCATAGAATCGTAGAGTTGGAAGGGACCTCCTGGGCCATCTGGTCCAACCCCCTGCTCAAAGCAGGATTCGCTAAATCATCCCAGTTAGATGTCTGTCCAGCCTCTGTTTGAAGACTTCCATTGAAGGAGAACTCACCACTTATCGTGGCAGCCTGTTCCACTCATTGATCACTCTAACTGTCAAAAAGTTTTTTCTAATATCTAATCTGTGTCTCCTCCCATTCAGCTTCATCCCATTGCTTCTAGTCTTTCCTTGTGCAAATGAGAATAAAGTTGATCCTTCTACAATGTGACAGCCCTTTAGATATTTGTAGACAGCTATTAAGTCTCCTCTCAGTCTTCTCTTTTGCAAACTAAACATTCCCAAATCCTGCAACCTTTCCTCATAAGACAGGGTTTGCAGACCGGTCACCATTCTGGTCGCTCTTTTCTGAACTTGCTCCAGTTTGTTGATGTCTTTTTTAAAATGTGGTGCCCAAAATTGGACACAATATTCCAGATGAGGTCTGACCAAAGAGGAGTAGAGGGAAATAATTACTTCACGTGATCTAGACTGTATGCTTCTGTTAATACATCCTAGAATTGCATTTGCCTTTTTTGCTGCTGCATCACACTGTTGACTCATATTCAGTCTGTGATCTATTAGTATACCCAAGTCTTTTTCACATGTGCTGTCACTTAGCCCTATTCCTCCCATTCTATATATGCTTTTTTCATTTTTATTGCCCAGATGTAGTACTTTGCATTTCTCCCTGTTAAAAACCATTCTGTTAGTTGCTGCCCACTTCTCCAGTTTATTTAAATCTTTTTGAATCCTCTCTCTCTCTTCTCTAGTATTAGCTATCCCTCCTAGCTTTGTGTCATCAGCAAATTTAATCAGTTTACCCTCAATTCCTTCATCTAAATCGTTGATAAAGATGTTGAACAATACAGGGCCCAGGACAGAGCCCTGTGGTACCCCCACTTGAGACATTCTTCCAACTGGATGTGCAGCCATTTACGACCACTCTTTGGGTCCGATCACTAAGCCAGTTATGAATCCACCTAACAGTTGCCTTGTCCATTCCATACTTAGTCATTTTTTCAATAAGGATTGTATGAGAGACTTTGTCAAATGCTTTGCTGAAGTCAAGATATACTATATCTACAGCATTTCCTTGATCCACCCAATCAGTAATACCGTCATAGAAGGAAATTAAATTAGTCTGACATGACTTATTAGTTACAAACCCATGCTGACTCTGTTTAATCACTTCATTCTTATCCAGGTATTGACATACATGTTGTTTAATAATTTGTTCAAAGATCTTTCCTGGTATAGAAGTCAGACTCACCGGCCTATAGTTGCCTGGGTCCACCTTCTTCCCCTTTTTGAAGATAGGAACAACATTTGCTCTTCTCCAGTCTTCTGGCACTTCTCCTGTTCTCCAAGAATTTTCAAAGACTATGGAGAGGGGTTCAAAAATTTCTTCTGCTATCTCCTTCAGTACTCTGGGGTGTAATTCATCTGGACCTGGAGACTTGAATTCATTTAGGTTAGCTAAGTGTTTCCTCACTATCTTTCTGTTTATAGATATCCTGGATTCTTCTATTCCCTTAATAGGACAGTGAAGAACAGTTGATGTTACATTTCCTTTCTGACAGAAAACAGATGCCAAATAGGAATTTAAAAGTTCAGCCTTCTCAACATCCTGTCTTACCATTTCATCATTTTCATCCTGTAAAAATCCTATAGCATCTTTGACTTTTCTTTTACTTTTGACATATCCCCAAAATCCTTTATTATTGCTTTTGACATCTCTTGCAAGCCTCAATTCATTTTCAGCTTTAGATAATCTGATTTGTGCCCTGCAGGTTCTGCAGACAGCATTATATTCTTCTTTAGATATGCCTCCCTCTTTCCATTTTATAAACATTTTTTTCTTCCTTTTTAGCATGTGCTTAAGTTCTGTGTTCATCCATCCTGGTTTCCTTAAATGCTTCCTATTCTTCCCTCTTTTCGGAATTGTTAACAACTGTGCTTTGAGAATTTCATTTTTCAAGATTTCCCATCCTTCCTGGACATTTTTGTCTTTAAGGATATCCAGCCATTGGATCCCTCCAATTCTCTTTCTGAATCCCTTAAAATCTGCCTTTCTGAAATCTAACCTTGACGTCTGAGTCTTCACAGGTCTTCCGCCTCTAGTTATCCAAAATTCTAAAATAGCATGGTCGCTACCTCCTAGGGTCCCAGCCACTTTTACCTCCTCAACCATTTCCTCCCTGTTTATAAGGATTAGATCCAAGGTAGCAGTTCCCCTTGTTTTCTCCTTTACCTTTTGGAAGATAAAGTTGTCAGCAAGAGAGGATAAGAATTTCCTTGACCTGTTAGTTTTGCCTGAGAGAGATTCCCAACAAATGTCTGGATAGTTGAAATCTCCCATGACAACTATGTCATATTTTTTGGAGAACTTGGCCATTTGATGCATAAAGAGTTCATCCATATCTTCAGCTTGCACAGGCGGCCTGTAGTAAATGCCTACAATGGTGTCCTTTCCATTGTTCTGTCCTTGTATTCTTACCCAAACAGTTTCCACAGAACTCCCAGTCTCTGAAGCTTCAATCTCTGTGCAGATATACGCATTTCTAACATACAATGCGACACCCCCTCCTCGTTTATCAAGTCTGTTTCTTGCAAATAAGTTGTATCCTTCTAGTCTTGTATTCCAATCATGTGTATTGTCCCACCAAGTTTCAGTGATTCCAATGACATCATATTTCTTTTCCTGTGTTAGTAGTTCCAATTCTCCTTGTTTGTTGCCCATGCTTTGTGCATTAGTATAGAAACATTTTAGTTTGTGATTGGTTTCTCTTTCTCCAATATTTTTATTAATTAGATTCTTTCGTCTTTGTTCTTCCTTTCCACTTCTAATAGCAGAGTTCTCAATAGCATTTGTCAGGTGTATGGCTTTTTCTGGTCTTTTGCTTCCCTTCCCATGTTGTTCTAGTTTAAAGCTCTCCTTACAAGTGTAGCAAGGCGACTTCCAAATACCTGCTTTCCAGTCTTCGTAAGGTGCACCCCATCTCTAGCAAGTAGTCCATCGTATAAGTAGTTCACTCCGTGATCCAGAAATCCAAATCGTTGCTGACGGCACCATCGACGTAGCCAGTTGTTCACCTGCAGAATCTTATTCCACCTCCTTGTTCCATGGCCATCCACTGGGAGGATGGAAGAGAAGACCACCTGCGCTCCCAGTTCTTTCACTTTCTTGCCTAAGTCTTCAAAGTCTCTGCAGATGGTTTCCAGGTCGTTTCTTACGGTGTCATTTGTCCCCACATGTAGTAGCAGGAATGGGTAGTCATCTGTAGGTCTGAAGAGTCCTGCTATCCTGTCAGACACATCTTTAATTTTTGCACCTGGAAGACAGCACATTTCTCTTGAAGTTATATCCGGTCTGCAGATAGCGGCCTCTGTTCCTCTCAACAGGGAATCCCCCATGACCACCACTCTCCGTTTCTTCTTCACAACATTTTTCTTTCTCCATCCAGGAGGACTCTGAAGGCGTACAAGGTTGCTGTTTGTTGGCAAAGTCTTATCCTGATGTATTTCTTCATCGTTTTCCTGCGTGAGAGCCTGGTACTGGTTTCTGAGCAGTATGGGTGCTGACTGCCTCCTGATCCTCCTGCTTCTCTGGGTCACATGTCTCCATTCCTCTGTTTCTTCAGGTGCACTTCGAATTTCTTCTCTTTCTGTAACATGAAGAGATAATTCTGCTCTGTCCAAGAACTCTTCACCTTCCTTAATGATCTTCAACGTAGCTAACCTCTCTTCGAGATTTTGCAACTTTTCCTCCAACAGGGTCACAAGCTTGCATTTGTGGCATGTGAAGTTTGGCTTTTCCACTGGTAAAGTGGTAAAGGGCCATATCGCAGGAACGGAAAGGCGCAGGAACGAAAGAAAAACTACGCCGGATTCAGAAGAACAGCGGCATTTATGGGTCGCCCTCCCAGGGCTGTGGGGTACTCGGTACCGGGCCGGTGTCAGGGGAATGTGTCACAGCAGCGGTGACCCGGTCCGTGGCCCTGGGCGCCCAAGTAATGGGGGAATGTAGTTAATGGAATAGTTCGTGACGCCACCTGTGGTGCTCGGCAAGGGAGATGTTAAGCCGACGCTGCAGACAGATCCGCTGGGACTGATGGTATGGTGCAGCAAAGATGTAATAGCTCCCCACAGGTGAAGCTCTACTCCCAGGGCAGTGTCGATGTGGTTGGCACGGGGATGTAGCAGTGCCATAAGGATAGGAAGCAGACAAGACACAGCGGGTGCAATTTCTGTACCTTTACTTGATAACTGCAGTCCAGGGTCCTGATTACAGATGGTATTGGAGCAGGCTAGCCTGGAAGCAACTCAGGGATTCTCTCTCAGCAGACGGGCTGTGCAGTCTCCTTCCTAACGCTGGTTTAAATGAAGCACTCCAGTACTAAGTTACTCTGAAGTTCCTCCTGTCAGATGTTCCCAAGAACCTTACTTGCATGGCAGACAGCTGTAGCCTCTCTCGGGGATGCCTCTTTCTCTGAGTCCTGGCTCTCTATCCAAGCTGCTGTTGTGCCTCAAGTCTTAGATGGGAGTAGGGCATTTACAGCCTCATACTCCTCTGGTATCTGCTGTAGGACCCTTAGTATCCGTACAGCCGTGGAGACCAGGCTCCAGTTCGTGCACTCTCAAGCTGAGGGAGCTCTCCTGCCTAGCTCAACCTCCAGCTTCTCTCTACATGTCTGCACACTTCACCCTCCGCAGACTGACTACTCCTTTCTCCTGGCCCTCAGAGGGCACCCCTCCCCTTAATCCTGGTTCAGAATTCCCCCTGCTGGCCTGGAGTGGAACTGTGTTGCATGTATGGATTGACTGCGAGAGAGACCCATCATTGCCTCCAAACCTGGCATTACCCTCCCCTGGAGGAAGGCAAAGCCACTGTGGCGACCATACTCCTGGGGGCATCACATTCCCCCTAGTGCACTCCTGGGCTGAACAAAAGAAAACATGGATAACATATAAACAGTTACAGTAATAATTGTACAACATCTAAAAATGAAAAATGTACAAAAACCAAGTGCTTCAAAAATGGTCCTATGATGGCAAGTCCAAGCATCAGTGTCCATGGTCCATTCCTGGGCAAATGGTAAAAGTTTTTGACCACACACAAGTCCTGTGGTTCAGTGTCCATAAAACAAACTCCAAAGGAAACTCTTACAGGTTACCTGTAGGCACAAAACTTGAAAAACAGTTACATATTTACATACACAATTTAAACATTTACATTTTTCTATATGCGATATCTAAGGGGTGGTATCCCTTGTGTAATGCGGGTAGACCTGCGTAATACTGGTGTAGTGGGTAACTGTCATGATCCAGGACGGGGTTTCGCTTTGGCCCGTCCTGGTCTGATCGGGGGTTAATTATTCCGCCTCTCCCTGGCAGAGGGCGGCTATTTAATGCTCACTGGACCTAGGTCCGGTGTCACTTATACTCCTACCCTCGGCTGAGTTAGTTGACCTTGTGCGTACGTGTGCCTTGTGCCTGATATCTTGCTTGCTTGGTTTTGATTTGGTTCTGTCCCTGCTACGAGTTCTGCCTGTCCCTTTTGTACTGTGCTACCTCTCGTGTATGTCTCTCTGCTTGTGACCCGACTTCTCTCTGCTCATCCCCTTGGTACCGCGTCGCCCTCTTGTGTATGACCTTTGGCTTTGTCTGACCTCCCGTCTGTTTACCCCTTCTGTACCTCGCTGTCCGTACTGTGAATGACCTCCGTTTTGCCTGACTCTGAGTTTGCTGTCTTCTGTGAAAGCAGGACGCTAAGCCCCGCCCCCTTGCAGTCACATGACCGTAGGTTCCGTGCCGCCTTGCTAAACTTCATCACTAAGGTCCTGTGCACCTATACTTTCTGGCTATTCTGGTCCCCAGGGGTCCCTACGGTGCGGGTGAGTCCCTGCTCAGCGGAGGCTGTACGCCGGCGCCGTCAGGATCCTGATAGTAATGTACTGGATACACTACTGGGGGTTCTGTGTAACACAGGGATACTAGATTGTCTGTGAAGTCTTAGACTCTCCAGGGGCACAACAGGTTCACCACTGGCAGGGCAAGGGTTCTCTGGCTCCACTGCTGGTGTGGCGTCTGCTACCTGATTTTCCTGATTCTCTTGAGTTACATCTTCCTATGCTACCAATTGGGGAAACAGCAACACTGGCACCACTTTAGCATTGTTCACTTTAGTCCAATTCGCAGGGAATTCTCCAAGCACTGTGCTGACCTTCTCTTCTTCCACCATGGGTTGGATGTTATCTGGTTCTTCTTTCCTTGCCTTCAACTGGTCAGGACACAACTTCAAATGATCTCTCGATACTGCTGCTGAGGTCTCTCCTCCATCTTTACTCACAAGGCATACCTCAGTATTATCAAAGTTCGAGGGCAGAATAGTATAAGGTTCAGCTTCCCATTGATCATCCAACTTGTGCAATCTTCTCGTCCTTTTCAGGACTTGCTCCCCCGGCGACAAAGGGACGGCAGGTGCATTTTGATTGTAAAGCTTCTCCTGCTTTTGCCTTGCCTGGGCCAAACTCTTCTCCACACATTCTTGAACTCTCCTGTACTGCTGCTGCCTCTCCGTGTCCCAATCAGCATCTGGTGACACTACTTCAGGTGTCAGGACTCCCATGTCTAAGTCAATAGGCAGCTTATCTGGTCTTTCTCTCATTAAATAGACTGGGGTACAGTTGATAAAGTTCACTGGAATATGGTTGTAGAGGTCTACCAGATCGGGCAACTTTTCTGGCCACAGATTCCTCTCCTCCAAGAGCAAAGTCTTCAGGAGGTCAATCACTACCTGGTTCATCTTCTTGCACATGCCACTGGTCTGTGGGTGATACGGCGTTGTCCGGATCTTCTTACAACCATACAGGTTACAGATTTCGTGGAACACTTCTGCCTCGAAAGCTGGACCTTGATCTGTCAGCACTCTTTCAGGATACCCATGTGGTCTACAGAAGTGCTGTTGGAATGCTCTGGCTGCTGTCCTGGCAGTTTGATCTTTGACAGGCACAACTACCAGGAATCTTGAGTAGTGGTCCACAGTGGTAAGTGCATAGATGTAGCCTGACCGGCTTGGAACCAGCTTCACATGGTCCAAGGCTACCAACTCAAGGGGCTGTTTGGTGATGATTGGCTGTAGAGGAGCTCTCTGGCTGTCTCGATCCTTTCTGCGCAGGTGACATTGTCCACACTCCTGGCACCACCTCTCAATGGCTTTCCTCATACCAGCCCAGTAGAACCTCTACCGGAGCAATACTTCCAACTTCTTCCATCCGAAGTGTCCAGTTCCATTGTGGTATGCTTCCAGGACCATTGATGCCTCTCTCTTTGGGACTATCACTTGCCAAACCAGCTCATGAGTGCGGGCATTGATACTCCTCCGACACAGCTTCCCTTCATAAATGAACAGCCGGCCTCTCTCCTTCCACAGCTGCTGAGTTTCTTCAGGAGTATCCGACTCTGGACGTGAGTCAGCACGTGTCAGCAGCTCCTTCATCAGGCGGACTGCAGGGTCACTATCTTGCATTTCTGCCCAGTCATGATGGGGCAATGGATTCAGGGTGACATCCTTCAAGCCAGACCGTCTGTTTCTCACTCCTTGAGTACGCTGGGCCGCAAGTGGCCGGTGGAAGGGAGGTAGCTCTATCTCTTCAAGAGCCTCAGGGTCTTCTCCAGCATCTGGTAGGTTAGGCATTCTGGACAGCGCATCAGCATTGGCATTCTTGTGCCCTGCCCGGTACTTGATGGTAAACTCATAGTTCGATAGCTGAGCCATCCATTGCTGTTCCAGTGCACCTTGTTTTGCAGTGTCCAAATGCGTCAACGGATTGTTGTCCGTGAAGATAGTGAACTTGGCAGAGGCTAGGTAATGTTTGAACCTTTCAATGACAGCCCAGACTATGGCAAGGAACTCCAGCTTGAAAGAACTGTAATTATCAGGGTTCCTTTCAGTGGGGCGCAGCTTCCTGCTGGCATAGGAGATCACTCTTTCTTTCCCATTCTGTACCTGCGACAGTACTGCTCCTAGTCCCACGTTGCTGGCATCTGTGTACAGCACAAAGGATTTGTCATAATCTGGGTAGGCCAGAACTTCGTCTCCTGTGAGAGCCATCTTCAATCTGGTGAAGGACATTTCCAACTCTTCAGTCCATTCAAAGGTGGAATTTTTCTGTTTGGTCTTCTTGGACTGCCCCACCAGGAGATTTTGCATAGGGGTGGCTATTTCAGTAAAGCCCTTGATGAATCTTCGGTAGTAGCCTACCAGTCCAAGGAATTGGCGTACTTCATGAAGGTTGCTGGGCTTTGGCCAGTCCCGGATGACTGTGACCTTATCAGGATCTGGTGCCACACCTTCTGCACTGACCACATGACTGAGGTACTGCACCTTGGGCTTCAGGAGGTGGCACTTGGAGGCCTTCACCTTCAGGCCAAAATTGGATAAAGCTTCAAACACTTCAGCCAGGTGCTCCAGATGATCTTCAGAGGTTTTGGAGAAAACAATGACATCATCCAGGTACAACAGGACCGTCTCAAAGTTCATGTGCCCCAGGCAGCACTCCATCAGCTGTTGAAATGTTCCTGGAGCAGGGCAGAGCCCAAATGACATATAATTGAACTCACAGAGACCCATTGGAGTGGTAAATGCTGTTTTCTCCTTATCTGGATCTGCCACGGGAACCTGCCAATACCCACTAGTGAGATCCAAGGTGGAAAAGTAATTAGCAGTTTTAAGTGCAGCCAATGATTCATCAATTCTAGGTAATGGGTAGGCATCTTTATGTGTATTGCTGTTAATTTTCCTGTAATCAACACACATTCTCATGGTACCAGGGGCTACAACTGTCTCTGATGACCCCTGCCTCCTTCATCTCTCTCAACATATTCTTAGCACACTGGTATTGTGTTGGGGGTATAGGTCTGCACCTCTCCTTTATGGGTGGATGGTCTCCCGTGGGGATATGATGTTGAACCTCTTTTGCCTGCCCAAAATCTATGTTTGAAGAATACCTGCTCATACTCTTTTGTCTCTCTGTAAACCCCATTTTTCTGGTATGAAGGTGTAGAGTCAGTTCCCACCTGCAGTTGCTGACACCACTCATCTGGCTGCTTCACAGAGCCATTGTCCTCCACCTCATCGGATGAGACCAAGGGCTCTGCTGCCTGCATAGAGTTGTTATTAACGGTGAGCAGCTTAGCAACTGTGGCATACCGAGGTATTGTGGCTTCCTCTTCCCCACAATTCAACAGGCGTACAGGTACTCTCCCCTTTCATACATCAACCACCCCTCTGGCTGTCAGGACAGTGGGCCTGCTCTCGGAGTATACTGGTAATCTCTCCCTCTAAGACCTATAGCTGCCCGACACCAAACCAACATTTCACATCTGGGGGGTATTGCAATGGGAAAAGCATCACTCACTCTGACGCTGCCAATCTCTCCACCAGAGAGTTCTACCTGCTGTCTTTGCATCAGGGCCTTGATCTCCTTCTGCAGGACTCGTTGTTTTCCGGAACCAGCAGTCTCAGCCACCTGTTGCAACAAGACAATAACCTCGAACAGACAGTTTTCAATTACATTTGTACCAAGAGTCATCATGGGATTACATTAACGTCGGTCAATATCAACAACTATTAAACCTTGAGACTTTAGCTCTACCCGACCCTCTTTGACAGTAATTTCTTTACATCCTATCTCCGGTAAAGACTGACCATTACTAGCAACTACTGTCAGTTCATCAGTTGGCCACGGGTAAGCTCTGAATCAGCCCAATATCCCTTGTACAGAATGTACGGCATAGTGATCACCTGGGAGCCAGTGTCCAGCAAAGCGTTCATGGGGATGCTGTCAATCACCACAGGAAGGATTGGTCTCCCTCCCACATACTTGGCTCTCCAGTTCTTTGGGCCTGGGGATCCTACTCCTGGGGGTTGGCCCTTTGCCCCAGGGGTTGCTCGTTTAAAGGACGGTACCTGGCAAGATGACCTGCCTTGTAGCAGCGACGACAGATGGGACGTCCGTCCTGGTCATAGCGATCGTTGTTCCTTCCTCGAAGTGGCGGGGTTCTCCTCCTCTGGAGCCACGGGACATCCTCTGGACTGGAAGCAAGCTGGATCTTTTCTTTGGAGGACACTTGTAGGGACTGCACGGTTTTGGTAAGTGCAGCCATCCCTTTGGTCAGCTCCTGTACTTGAAGACGCAGCTCCTCAGTTGGATCTTTATCCAGAGTCTGTGCATCAGCCTCCACAGGGATGGAAGGAAAAGATGTTGCTTCCTGATGTTAGATGATCGCTGGGCGCCTAGGGGGCGCTGGACGGCTGTCAGTGGACTCCTGCAGTACCCGAATAGCCCTGTCCTTAAAATCAGCAAAGTCCAGATCAGGGTTTTGCAGGGTTATAATACGCAACTGTCCTCTGTGGGTACTGGATAGGAGTCCTTCAATGAACTGCTCCTTTAACAGTTTATCTTCCTCCTTCACACTGTCAGGATCAACTTGCTTAACTGCTCGCAGCGCCTCCTGCAGGTTGAGAGCATAGTCCCTGATACTGTCCTGCACCTTCTGTTTACAGCCAAAGAACCTCATCTTGATTTCAGCTGCAGAGCGGGTGTCAAAGGTGCTTCTCAGCTTGGCCAGGATCTTTGCAACAGTCTCTTTATCAGTGTCCTGCCAGGCTTTCACCTCTCTCTGTGCTGCACCCGTTAGCTGTCCAATCAGGATATTCACTTTCTGACTTTCAGACAAAGGGTATACTTTAAACAAACTGCACAGTCTCTCTTTAAATTCACTCAGGGTATGCGACTCACCCAAGTACTGCGGTAGCCAGGCCGCTCCCGGTATGTAGGTACCATGAAAAAATTCAAGACAAAAGTGCTAATCCTATCTCAATATACTTGTAATAGTTTTTATATATATGATTTATACCACACAAATGGACAATTTTGAAGGATAATTCGGAAAGCAAACCAATACAAATTACGAAAAAAACGAACTAATATCCAATATAAAAAATATTTTATTCAAATGATTAAAACATATACAAAGATATGTACGAAAAAAGTGGTGAAATCACACATACCAATAAAGAAAGGGGATTACTAAAAACCAATAAGGCACTAATGAATTGCACATAGAAATATATAATCATAAATAAATATCCATAATAAGGTGCAAGTGCAGAAAAATGTGCAAAATTAATATTAGATGCCACTATGTGACATTTAGATAGCATATATCATCATAAAGTTTCTGCCAAAATATATACAATATGACACATAACTGGCACATAAAGGGCATCAAAAAGAAGGGGCTGCAATGCGGATTTAAATGAAACTGAATGAGAAACCTCTATATAAAGCTATAATCAAAGTCAATATAATAAAAATAAACACATAATAGCAGTATTAAATAGCAGTATAAAAGGTAAATACAAATGTCACATAATAAAGATATTGATATTTTGCTGCAGACCAATACCAACGTAGTAAGGGTTAATATACGATACCTCAATATACAAAAACAGTGCCATTATAAAAGGAGTTAATAAACTCTACCTCCATATGTATCTGTATATTGCAGACTAAATGGCCATGCCCTATTTTATATCCTCAATATGCACTTATACACTGCAAAACAGTGCCAATATGATAGGAGTTAATGAACTTCACCTCAATATATCTTTATATACTACAGGCTAAATAGCCGTGCCATATTTAGCAATCTAAACCGCATAATCACAATAAAAAAATTGACGAAGGCAGACGCCGAAACGCGCGTCAAGGTCGGGCGTTTACTGGGAACCTGGCACTCACATATATTAGGTAAAAAAAATTTTTTATTGTGATTATGCGGTTTAGATTCCTAAATATGGCACTGTTTTTGTATATTGAGGTATATGTGCCAATTATGTGTCATATTGTATATATTTTGGCAGAAACTTTATGATGATACATGCTATCTAAATGTCACATAGTGGCATCTATCTAATATTAATTTTGCACATTTTTCTGCACTTGCACCTTATTATGGATATTTATTTATGATTATATATTTCTATGTGCAATTCATTAGTGCCTTATTGGTTTTTAGTAATCCCCTTTCTTTATTGGTATGTGTGATTTCACCACTTTTTTCATACATATCTTTGTATATGTTTTAATCATTTGAATAAAATATTTTTTTATATTGGATATTAGTTCGGTTTTTTCGTAATTTGTCCCGGTATGTAGGGCATAGACAGCGGCATTATGGAGACCGCTGCGGCGGGCGCTCCTCCTGGCGGTGCTGCGGGGTTGACAACGGCACCTGCTGCAGCATCGCCGTTTGGCGCGAACATCTTCTTTCCCCCCCTAGTTAACGTTAGCCAGGGCCGGGGGTTGTGTGAGCTCACCGGCAGCCGCTTCACAGGCCCGACGCTCCGGGCTGTAGGCCTCAGCTCCTCCTCCTCTTGCGCGCTGTCCTCTCTTCCCACGCGGCACTTCACTTCTTCGCGCTCTGCGGCAGGCTCCGCCCACGAAGGCTCGCCTCTTTCTTCCCGCACGCGCCAAGCAGCGCGGCAATGGTGGCAACTGGTGCCAATTTCACACAGTCTTTTTCACAAACACAGTCTATGGCACACAGGACCCAAGGATACCGGGCTCTGTAATCCTGTTTGTGACGCCAAATTGGGTCGCCCTCCCAGGGCTGTGGGGTACTCTGTACTGGGCCGGTGTCAGGGGAATGTGTCACAGCAGCGGTGACCCGGTCCGTGGCCCTGGGCGCCCAAGTAATTGGGGAATGTAGTCAATGGAATGGAATAGTTTGTGACGCCACCTGTGGTGCTTGGCAAGGGAGATGTTAAGCCGATGCTGCAGACAGATCCGCTGGGACTGATGGTATGGTGCAGCAAAGATGTAATGGCTCCCCACAGGTGAAGCTCTAGTCCCGGGGCACTGTAGATGTGGTTGGCACGGTGATGTAGCAGTGCCGTAAGGGGAGGGAGCAGACAAGACACAGCGGGTGCAATTTCTGTACCTTTACTTGATAACTGCAGTCCAGGGTCCTGATTACAGATGGTATTGGAGCAGGCTAGCCTGGAAGCAACTCAGGGATTCTCTCTCAGCAGATGGGCTGTGCAATCTTTTTCCTAATGCTGGTTTGAATGAAGCACTCCAGTACTAAGTTACTCTGAAGTTCCTCCTGTCAGATGTTCCCAAGAACCTTACTTGCATGGCAGACAGCTGTAGCCTCTCTCGGGGACTCCTCTTTCTCTGAGTCCTGGCTCTCTATCCAAGCTGCTGTTGTGCCTCAAGTCTTAGATGGGAGTAGGGCATTTACAGCCTCCTACTCCTCTGGTATCTGCTGTAGGACCCTTAGTATCCGTACAGCCGTGGAAACCAGGCTCCAGTTCGTGCGCTCTCAAGCTGAGGGAGCTCTCCTTCCTAGCTCAACCTCCAGCTTCTCTCTACACGTCTGCACACTTCACCCTCCGCAGACTAACTGACTACTCCTTCCTCCTGGCCCTCAGAGGGCAGTCCTCCCCTTAATCCTGGTTCAGAGTTCCCCCTGCTGGCCTGGAGTGGAACTGTGTTGCATGCATGAATTGACTGCGAGAGAGACCCATCATTGCCTCCAAGCCTGGCATTACCCTCCCCTGGAGGAAAGCAAAGCCACTGTGGCGACCATACTCCTGGGGGCGCCACATTTACACCAGGTTAAGAAAAATTATATATTTATGGTAAGTGACAGATTCTCTTTAAGTCATATTAAAAGCTGGAAAGCGGTTCTTATACAAAGATGAGTTAATATTTAATCCACATTGTATTATCTCTCATAGGGAGCCAGATCTGGACCAATGAACGCCACCCAACTGTACAGACGTCTTCTGAATTGTACTGCCCCCCATCTGCTGTGGGATACATATGTAAAATGTGATCAAATATAAGAAGACTCATTCCACTTCACTGCTAAAGAAATGTGCAAAAAGATTTCTGTATTCATCTTGATGTGTCCAGGAGGCGTTAAAGAAGAGCTGATTTAAAGGGGTTCAATGAGGTTAGAAAAACATGGCTGCTTTCTTCCAGAAACAGCGCCACTCTCGTCTATGGGTATGTCCGGTAGTGCAGCCTAGGTGAGCTACAATACCGTGCAGATAAATTTAGTATTATATGTGGAAGGAAGCTACCATGTTTTTCAAATTTCATACAATACCTTTAAGGAATTATCTGATAGGTACATAGGGAAGATAAGGAGAGCAGTATCTGCACTCCCAGGGTGATCACTGCAACACCTCCTGTACTATGACCCCGTACACACCTCTTATGGGACGCTCCGTTGTGTACAACACAGCCTTCGTTCCTCTCATTTCCTTGGATTGATCCAGAATTATCTTTAATTTATGTTTTGTTAAATGTATTATTAAAGTCGAATACATTGTCCAGCCGGCTCCACATCTCCCAACATGCTAAAATCTGCTTGTCCATAGAGACACAATGGATCCTCCGCTGCAAGCACCCCATTGATGGTAGCTAGAATATGCCCTTTGTTATGGACACATGCTGATCATTTATGTATCATCTGTGTGATACATTGATGTGTTTTATATGATACTATTATATTCTGCGGCACTACGCACATTGCAATCACTCGACAATCTAATTTACTTATCTTAAATGTGACAATACATGGAGCATAGCTATCAGATATAATCCCACAGGATTAAGGTAAGGTAACACAGGGTAAGTGGTCGCTAAGGGTTTATCTGCTCAAAAGCCCCTGAACCTTGTAACCACCAGGAATCTTAACATTAAAGCTGTTCATATTCATAGAAAATTTGGCTTCCTAAATGTAATGTTAAGTAACTTTCCAAATAATCTTCATTAAAACTTTACTACCATAGGAATCCAAAATCCAAATCTGTCAAAGATCCTGCTCCTGGTTCTGACATCGCACTTCTATTAGTATTAAGATAGCAGCAGGGAGGGGTTTGTGCACAGATCTGCAGCAGAGAGAAAGGAAAGTATCTACAGTCTCTGGGTGGGCAGAGTAGATGAGGAGGAAAGCATGTGAAGATGAAGTGAGTGCAGGATAGAAGCTGTGCTTATTATTAGGCAATACCTGCATGTGTTGCGGCTGTAGGGGGGCTCGATCATATCTTTTGAGCACACCGATGACAATTGGTAAGCACACAAGCATGCTCAGATAACACCTGATCCGAGCATGTTTACTCACCACTAGTGCCGACATATGAGATAATGATAAGCAACAGCACCCTGGAAACACACACAGCTCATGTCCAACCTATATTACAGGGAAAAACACTCCAACAGAAAAATCGGAAACTTAGATGAGGCTGAAAACCGCACATTAAGAGGGTATGAGAATAAACGAAGAAATGAAGACTGGAGAGTGAAACTTAGCATAACTAAACATAACTACTATCACATGTAAAAATTATTGTCTTTCCATGTCAAATGAGTCCGTAGCCTTTAAGGTTTTTAACATTTAGAATTAAAGAAAAAACTTGAGTAATTTCTTTCTCAAACAACGCCACATCTTGCTACGGGTTGAGTCTGGTATTACAACTTAGCTTTGTAGATCTGAGATGCAATAACATTGTAGATAACCCAATGACAGATGTGGTGCTATTTTAAGAAGAAAGCAGCCATGTGTTTAATAATCCTGGACATCCCCTTTTAGTCATACTACATTAGCAACCATGTGTATATATATATATATGGAACTGTCATTTATGCACTGTATGGTGGCACTACTGTTTGGTACTGCTCTTGGTAGGCAATGTCCAGGACATTATTGTTGCAGTGCACGATGGCAGAGGTACTGTATAGCATAGGCATTATATCCACTTTATGGCTATGCATCCCCCCACCAGGGAAGACTAGCTGCTGACGTTTTTATATATCTCTTCTTTAAAAATTCCATCTAAACTACCGCCCATTTTTGTGAAAGGTTTTGTCTGATGTAAATGCCGCTGTTCTCCTGAATCTGACACTGTTTTTCTCTTCTTCCTGCGACTCTCCGTTTCTGAGATATGGCCTATTGGCCTTCTCTTCCCTGTGTATAAATGTAGTTATTTTAGCCAAGAAGGTGTGGTTTTTAAGAAAACTCCCACAAAGAGCTGAGCATCTCACCCACTTGACTAAAAAAGACTAAATTTATATATAGAGAAGATGAGGCCATTAGTGTTCAGCGAACATCCTGGGATAAGGTGTTATCTGAGTACGCTCGATTGCTAACCAGGTGTCTTTGGCGTGCTCAAATAATATGTACAAGTCCCCACAACTCTGTTGGATCGCCCGCTAGGGCCTTTGGGTACTCGGTAGCGGGCCGGTAATTAAAGGGGATGTGTCATGGCAGCGGTGACCAGGTGCATGGCCTTGGGCGTCCAATTAAAGGGACATTTACAAGGGATGATAAAGTTTGTAATAAAGTTTATAATAAAGTGCTCGTGACGCCACCTGTGATATTCAGTAAGGGAACCGACATTGCTATGCAGATCCTCTGGGATGGTGACAGGGCAGCAGAGATGGTTAAGCTCTCCACAGGTAGAGCTGTATCCCAGGGCAGCTTGGATGTAGATGTTAAAGCTGAAGTTGCTGAATGTGCTGCAGGGCAGGTGACGCAGGAATGATTAGAGGACACAGCTGGGTGCAGTTTCCAAAGCTTTAACTTTAACTCAGAGTTCTGGTGTGCACAGATGTCCACTTGGTGTCATGTCCTCCAGGTGAGGGGTCCAGCAAACTCCCAGGTAGATCAGGATACACCTTTCCAGGACTCCTTTCTGTGTATGCCTCTCCTGGCCGTCTCACTGTGCTGGCTTTCTGCCCTTTCTGCCCAACACCTCACAGTCAGTGTCCCAAGCCAGCAGCCGTGGACCTTGTCAGGTGACATCCTCTCTGGCGTCCCCTTGCTCCTATATGGCTGCCTTTTCGGCAAAGATAACTGTGGCTATGGCTGAAGCACCTAGAGGTGCCCCTGCCTCCGGCTTCCTAGCTTAGTCTGGTGATTTATCCACTAGTCTCAACTAGTATCACCTCTATGCTGATGACACACAGATCTACATCTCTGGACCAGATATCACCTCCCTACTAAACAGAATCCCTCAATGTCTGTCTGCTATTTCATCCTTCTTCTCCGCTAGATTTCTAAAACTTAATATGGACAAAACAGAATTTATCATCTTTCCCCCATCTCACATGAACCCCCAATGGACCTATCCATTAAAGTAAATTGCTGCCCACTCACTTCAGTCCCACAAGCTCGCGGTTATCCTTGACACTGATCTCTCTTTCAAACCACATATCCAAGCCCTTTCCACTTCCTGCCGACTTCAACTCAAAAATATTTCACGGATCCGTATATTCCTCAGCCAAGAATATGCAAAAACCCTAGTCCATGCCCTCATCATCTCCCACCTTGACTACTGCAACCTCCTGCTCTGTGGCCTCTCCTCTAACACTCTCGCACCCCTCAAATCTATTCTATACTCTGCTGCCTGACTAATCCACCTGTCCCCCCGCTATTCCCCGGCCTCTCCCCTCTGTCAATCCCTGCACTGGCTCCCCATTACCCAAAGACTCCAGTTCAAAACCCTAACCATGACATACAAAGCCATCCACAACCTGAGTCCTCCATACATCTGGGACCTCGTCTCCTGGTACTTACCTGCACGAATCCTCCGATCCTCACAAGATCTCCTCCTGTACTCCCCTCTGATCTCCTCTTCCCACAATCACATACAAGATTTCTCCCGTGCATCCCCCTACTCTGGAACTCTCTACCACAACATATTAGACTCTTGCCTACCATGGAAACCTTCAAAAACAACCTGAAGACGTACCTCTTCCGACAAGCCTACAACCTGCAGTAATCACCGATCCACCAAACCGCTGCACGACCAGCTCTACCCTTGCCTACTGTATCCTCACCCATCCCTTGTAGATTGTGAGCCCTCGCGGGCAAGGTCCTCTCTCATCCTGTACCAGTCGTGACTTGTATTGTTTAAGATTACTGTACTTGTATGTATTATGTATACCCTCCTCACATGTAAAGCGTCATGGAATAAAGGGCGCTATAATAATTAATAATAATAGTCTCAGGGGGCCGGTACCCCACTGCAACCTGGTCCCTTCACTTGATGATGATCAGCGTGGATACGGGCACCACAGGTGGACTTCTCACTACCCGTGACCCAAGGATACCTTCTCTCTTTTGGGAGCTTCCTTCTGTCTCTCCCTTTCAGCTTTCTCTGCAACTCCTCCTGACAGGGAGCTGCCTCACAGCATGTCTGTTTACTTTCACTTTCTCCTGATGTATGACTCACTCTCTCAGCACCATTATTTTCTGCTCTGTTAGCTCCTCTTCTCTCTTTCTAACTTCTCCACCCACTCCCCAACACCCTTTACTACCCAGTCAGGGATGAGACCATCCTCACATAGGGTATGATCAGGGTACCCTGCTGCTATAGTCTGTGTTGGGTGCAAGTGTTAGAGTCCTGGCTAGTGCTCCCTCATTACCTGCAAGTGGGTACCACACCTCTGAGTGAGGTGCAGTACCTCTGTGGCAACTGAACCCTCAGGGGCGCCACACTGTTGTTGGGCGTCCTGGGACCAGGGGCTTCTTCCCTGTTCCTAACACTAGGGGCACCATAGCTCGCCCTGTTCCCCGGATTTCTTCTAATGGTGAAGATGACGGGGCCACGTACCTGAGCTCCTGAATCTGCCCTCAGTCTGTACCTTTCCCACACCCAGGGAAGAGGGGAGTAGTAGTGTACTGTAATACACCAACCAGACTTACAAGTAATACGAACAGGAATAAAGGAAAATGTCAATCATACAAATATACTCACACATATAAAAGAGGAATGCACCAGAAAGTGGATAATGGGGTTAAACTAAAGTAGGAGAAGAAAAAGAATTACCATACACTCAAAAGCTAGCAAAAGTCAAAGATGAATTCACCAAACGCCTTCTCCAATACTAACCACCAGCAACCTCCAGCCATGCAACATAAGCTGAGGACAATGAGTGCTAGCCAGGGCCCAGATTATATAGTGGATGGGAGTGGCTAACAGTGAACAGCTAAGAGCCTTACTGCAGGAAAGCTTCCAGGAGCTCTCAACTGAGCATATTAACCCCTGTACTGCTAAAAGAAACCTGCACTGTTTAATATGAAGGTGAAGTGCTTCTTATCAGTTCAGGAGTAAGAGAAATCAGACGCTGCAGACTTCTGGCTCCTTTCTGTCATGTAAACCCATGACATTGCGGCTGTTGAACAGCCCGCGGCAACTCAAACATATTTTTTGAGCATGCCAAAGTCACTCCGTTAGTACCCAGGCATGCTCGGATAGCACCTTATCCGAACATCTTTGCTAGAGCCCTACTCTTCTCTATATATAAATGCAGTCTTTTTTTTAGCCAAGTCGGCGTAATGCTCAGCTCTTCTTTGCAGGAGTTTTCTTAAAAACCACACCTTCTTGGCTAAAATGACTACATCTATACACAGGAAAGAAGAGGCTCAGGAATGGAGAGGAGCAGGAACAAAAGAAAAACATTGCCGAATTCAGGAGAATAGCGTCATTTACACTGGGTTAAAAAAGGACATACAGTGGAGGAAATAAGTGTTTGATCCATTGCTGATTTTGTAAGTTTACCCACTGACAAAGACATGAACAGTCAATAATTTTAAGGGTGGGCTAATTTTAACATTGAGAGATAGAATATCAAAAATAAAATCTCGAAAATCACATTGTATAAATTATATAAATTTATTTGCATTTTGCAGTGAGAAATAAGTATTTGATTCCTCTGGCAAACAAGACAATACTTGGTGGCAAAACCCTTGTTGGCAAGCACAGCAGTCAGACATTTTTTGTAGTTGATGATGAGGTTTGCGCACATGTCAGGAGGAATTTTGGGCCACTCCTCTTTGCAGATCATCTATAAATAATTCAGATTTTGAGGCTGTCGCTTGGCAACTCAGAGCTTCATCTCCCCCAATAAGTTTTCTATGGGATTAAGGTCTGGCTAGGCCACTCCATATCCTTAATGTGCTTCTTTTTGAGCCACACCTTTATTGCCTTGGCTGAAAGTTTTGGGTCATTGTCTTGCTGGAAGATAAGGCAGCACTTTGTAGCGCTATAGCATGCAAACACGAAATATGAAAATTGAATTGCATTACTGTGACACCCCAGAGTCCGGTTGTCACAGTGACATTGCCTCCCTCTAAGAGATGAAGTCATGCTTGGAGGCAGAAGGGGGGCCCCATGCCAGGTAACATAGATTAAATCCCAATTCCTGCTGCAGGTCAGAAAAGGAAGCTGCCTTATAAATTCTGGCCAGCAGAGGAGGTTGGTGAGTCAGCTAGAAGTGAGCTGAGGGGGTTGTCATGGAAATGAGAGCAGCTGTGAGCTGAGAGAAAATGACAAGACAGTTAAGCATGAGGTAAAAAGATCTTTCTGAAAGATCCAGTCAGTTCAGGAGAAGGAGCTGATCTGTGAGGAGTTCAAGACAGGGAGCTGATCTATGAAGAGGAAAAGGACACGAGCAGAGACGGAGAGGCTCTGGGGAAGCTAAAAAATTGCATATAGCAGACCCCAGAGTGAAGCGCTCATAGAGAGAAAAGGGACGTCAGAGTCCTTGGTGGTCAGGAGCTGTATGTCCTGATTGCCGAATCTGAAAGTACAGGGGATTGTAAATTCCTGTGCGACATTGCACACCTGAGGGCACGGCAGCAGATAAGGAGCCCGGGGCTGACGGTGAAAAGGACAGTACCCGTGGAATAGGCTCACGCTGACAGCCGTACAGGTTAGTGAAATCATCACGCAATTGAGGGTCGCAGCATAGTTATAAACAGTGGAGACCCACACAAAAAGTGCAGAAGGAAGGTCCTAAACCCCCACCTGGCAAGGTGGATCCACTGAATGCCTCCAGGCGAGCCGGACTCAAGCCATCACCTGTATGTGGTACTCCGGATTGCAACCAATTGCCAGTAAAAGGTAAAGAAACTGCACCTCTCTGTGTCCTTCTCTCATTTCTCTGCACCCCAATGTTCACAGTCATCTTAACTATTAATCAAACATCTTTGCCCTGGGACTATTGCTCTACCTGTGGAGAGCCATTTTCACCTCAGCTGCGCCACATCAACAGTCTCAGGGGAACAACACCGCAGCGCTGGTCGCCTCTGACCAGAATACCACATGTGGCGTCACGTATTTAATCATCTATAAACTTTATCTTCAATTTTACCACATCTAACAACATCACAAACAACTTCTATTTTATTATTAATGGACGCACCAGGGCCACGGACCGGGTCACCGCCACCGTGACACAGGCCCCCATTGAAGTCGACGGGCCCGGTACCGAGTACCCCTCGGTCCTACACAGCGCGCGTGTGCGCTCTCTCACGCCGGCGCCGCCGCACGCCCGGGCGCTCCAACTGGAGTCACGAACAGGATTTAGTGAGCCTAGCAAAGCTGGGTAAAGGAGCCTGACAAAGCTGGGTACTGTGCGCCATAGACTTTATTAAATTGAGTGCTAAAGACTTAACTGAGCTTTCAAATAACCGCCAAAACTGCATCACACAGTGGTGCGAGCAGAGAGGGGCGTGCCAGTGAAGCTCGAGCTGCGCTCTATTGTAAGCAAGTGAAAAAAAGGAAGAAAAATGCCCAACTCGGGTGAAGATTCAGCGGCGGTCGCAGCCACAACCTCCATAATGCTGCTATCGATGTCATATATACCAGGTGCAGCCTGGTTACCTCAGTACTCAGGGGAGCCGCACACCCTGAGCGATTTTAAAGAAAGACTATGTAGTTTGTTCAAAGTGTACCCCCTGTCAGAAAGCCAAAAATTCAGTATCCTCTTTGGCCAGTTAACTGGTGCGGCCAAGAGGGAAGTAAAGTCCTGGCCAGACACTAATAAAGGGACTGTCCAACAAATCTTGGCCAGACTGAAGAACACTTTTTATACCCGCACTGCAACAGAGATAAAAATGAGATTCTTTGGGTGCAAACAGAGAGTGCAGGACAGTATACGGGACTATGCCCTTAATCTTCAGGAGGCACTACGGGCCGTAAAGCAGGTTGACCCTGAGAGCGTGCAAGATGAAGATAGATTACAAACAGAGCAGTTCATAGAGGGACTCCAGTCTAACAACCAAAGGACACAGCTGCGCATAATGGCCCTACAAAATCCTGAATTGGACTTTGCACACTTTAAGGATAGAGCCATACGGGTGCTACGTGAACCGAATCCTAGCAGCACAGAGCCCTCTAAGTGTGGCGCCCCTGAGGCTCAGTCGCCACAGAGGTACTGCACCTCCTCCTGAGGTGCGGTGCCTCACCATCCAGGTAAGGTGGAGACTCCCAACCACACTCCAACACATGCACCCCACACCACAAAGTAGTGTAGCAAAGCACCTTCGGCGGCTCCCTGCTTGGAGTATAGCTAAGCACCCATTTGTGGCTCCCTGCTTGGAGTATAGCAAAGCACCCATTGGTGGCTCCCTGCTTGGAACACAAAACGTGCTGGGAGGTGGGTAGAGTTGATTTATATTACAAAGAGTGGGAAGAATTTAGGATTCAGGGATTCAGCAGTCAGTCAGTCACTGAGAGTGAGTGAGGATGCAGAAGGACAGAGAGTGAGACAGACAAGATCCCTGGGAGAGGGATGGATGAAAGAAGTGCTGCAGCAGGCCACAGTGACCTGGGTCTGCTGGCACATAAAAGAGACATAGAAAGGAAACCTGATTTTTCCATAGAAAGAAAGGATTAGTACGGAACGTGAGGAGTAAAAGAGAACCCTTCCTAGAAGTTCTAAGCGCAAGGCTGGGGCCCGGTCCCCGAGGTTGTATGGATACTAATGATCCTGAAGCAGACACCGGAGGAGTAGAAGTTAACAATACTTTATTCCCACATCAGACTTGGGGGAACAACAGCATCAGGGAAGTGAGCCGGGACTAGGAAGCAAGGAGTCCCCGAAGCAGGCTACAGCTGTCTGCCGTACAAGGAAAGTTCATAAGAACATTGGACAGGAGGAACTCCAGTGTAACTCAATACTAGGAGTACTTCATTTAAAGGCGCTATAAGAGGAGACGTTCAGAAAGGCACATGTTGGCGGAGTGTTGGAAAGGAGTATTCCATCTGGCCTGGAGGTTGACTGAGTCCCTGACCCGGAGGACACGGCACGAAGGCAGGCACCTGTTTGCACAACAGACTGTGAGTAAAGCTTTGGAACTACATGCTCTGGTGTCCTCCACTTATTCCTGCGCCATCACACCCGGCACTGCTACATCTTGGTGCCTGGCATTGCCTCACCTACGCCTTCCCTTTGCCTCTACATCTACACTGCCCTGGGACTACAGCTCCACCTGTGGGGATCTATAACATCTTTGCTGCGCCATACCACCAGTCCCAGAGGATCTGCATGCAGTGTCGGCTTAACATCTCCCTTGCCGAACACCACAGGTGGTGTCACGAACTATTCATCTAGTCAACTACATTCCACCATTGAATCTCCCATTTTTACTTGGGCGCCCTGGGTCACCGCTGCTGTGACATTCCCATCTGAGAGACCGGCCCGGTACCGAGTACCACACAGCCCTGGGAGGGCGACCCATAAGCATCCTGCAATTACATACCAGCAGGTTTCCCCTTGAGTCAGTACCACTCCTCTGCGACCGAGGGATTTACCGCACAGCGTCACCTGTACCCACAACACCCCGGCAACAGGGACCGGTAGTTGAATGGTGGCTACTAGTCTGATCATGGGTCCCCACTGGGGTCTCGCTGTCTCGGGGAAATTTTGCCGGAAATAAGTTGCAGGCATAGTTGTCACTTGTGACCCCGTGTCTACTAGGCACCGGACTGACCGGCCCTCTACTTCTGCCCATACCACCGGACATTATGCGACCAAATTTTTGGGACTTCCACCACCCCTAATCGTGGTTTCAGGCTCTGAGCGGCGTCCCCCCAGCCCGGAGCCCTCTAGTTTAATGGTTGCCGAGGTGGGTATCTCCCACGCAGCGGACACTCTCGGGCGAAGTGGCCCGGCTCCCCGCACTCATAGCACCGGGTCTGCGCAGACCGACCGCCCCGGGTGGAGCGGGGCCCCCAGGGGCCGGGATTAAAACTAGGCCGACCAGTCCCGGACTCAGTCCTTCTCTTCACTTCGGCCAACTCGCCCTTGATGTTCTTCAATTCTTGCTTCATCTCCTCCACCCATTGAGGCTCCTTAACTGCATTCACGGAAGCCTCCACACTCCAGACCTTTCCCACGGGGACGCCATCCCCTGCTCTTGCTCTCGAGCGCGTGCTTGACTTCCCACCTCTAAAAAGTCTATATGGGGATTCATTCTGACCTGCTCCCGTAATGCCTGTTTTATTACCGGGTCCCGCAGTCCAGTCACCAACAGGTCGCGTAGGGTAATGTCAATAGGTCCTACCCCTACACCGTCCTTTCTTTCGATGGCCGTATGCAACTCTTGGAGGACATTCATATACTGGGTGATGGTCTCCCCCTCTCCCTGCATCCAACTGAACAACCGGGTCCTTAACTCTCCCACATTAGTTGGGTCCCCATGGGTCTGTTCTACAATCTGTAAAACTTTATCAAAGGTGTTGCGGTGTCCCGGGGGCCTCAACATTATTGAATTCCGAGCCTCCCCGTCTAACGCCATGAGAGCTACTTCTGCTTCCAGGTCAGGAGTCATCGGGTGCATCCGAAAGAGCCCCCGCATTCGTTCTGTCCAGCTCCATAGCATGATATTAGAACCAGAAAACCTAGGCAGGTTGCTCAGCATAGCCCCCAACGAAATGCTGGAGCGGGGGCCTTCGTTATCTGGTGAGTTCACAACCCTGACCTGGTCTGAGGCGTCGTTGTCTGCGCTCGGAGACTGCATCCTGCCGACTACGCCAAATGTAGGTAACAGCAGTGACGAGACGCGAGACTGAATTGAACTTTGGCTAAAGAACTTTTAGCTAGGGCTATGCTAAGCAACCAAAAACAATAACAGCGATTGTCCTCGCAGGGACTCTGCACAAACAAACACTTTAAAAGGGAACACGACTAATCCGGCAAAGGCCGGTTACTATAGGGCCGCGATATGGCCGACTGCGGGTCCTTATTTCTTATAGTGTCACTTATCAGTCCTGACGTCCCTCGGCGTCTCTGATGAGGCTGCTTTGGTGTCTCAGCCGCTGGGCCCAGCGGCTGAGGATCTGTCATAGTCTTCGGGTGCCCAGCGCCCAGGAGGAGTTGGGGCACAACAGGCCTTGAGGAAATCCTTGGATGAGGTAACCCCCTGTAGAAACAGTGGGGTTCTGGTCGTGAGCGAGTTCAATGAGAATCCAGTCTCCAAACGGTTGTGTCACAGTTACCAGGAGTGGCGGTTGGTAGTCCAGGTGCGCCGCATGAGCCTAGGCGAAGTGTTTCTCTGTAAGCGAGGAGAAGGCCCCCAACTGCCGACTGCAGCAGGGTGACGTCCACTGCGGCCGATGGTGAAGAGGCCGCAGCCACGGGCTGAAGTGAGGCGGCAGTGGGCAGGCCACAGCCGCGGGCTGGAGTGCAGCGGTGGCGAGAGGCGGCTGACCAGCCGCAACAGGCTGGAGCACAGCGGTAACAGCTGCGGACGACCGTGGGCGGGAAGTGACCCCGGATCGGAGTGAAGTGACAGTCTTTTGTTGGTAAGTTCGGCGCTTACTCTCCGCAGGCCACTGTAAGTCTCCCCTCTGCCGATGGTCTCCTCTCCGGTCACCGTCTGTCACTCTGGCTCTCTTAAACTCCCACAGTTTCTTGCTCCGTGTCTGCCTCTCCACCGACTCCCCTGCGCGCTCCCTTTTATACTTGCCCCTCCCCTTGCTGTCCTGTCACTCTCAGCCGTCCACTCTCCTCCTTTGTTCCCCGGGTACTGTTTCCTTAGGAACCTAGATGGCGGTCCCCTTGGCTCTGGCCCAGACACTCTGCTGGGGCCCTCCTCCCTACAGTGGCAGAACAGCAACCATATCCTTCTGCCTGCGCCGGGCTGCATGGCCTTGGAGACTAATGTCACAGGATTGCATCAGGTTACCGCGGTATCCCTGTAAGGGGTGTGAGGGCCAGTTTAATGCCCTGCATTTCTTGCATACGTCCCTGGTATATTTCATCTGTCGTGTAATATATATGTATATATATATATATATAGTGTATTGCAAGGTACCTATATTCATGTGTAAAGATAGTGCAGGACTTAGCCCAGTAGGGAGAGCACAATAGAAGAGACTAGGATAGGGCTTAGTTAGACCAATAGGATTAGGTTAGTTAGGAGGGGCTAAGGGAGAGTGGTTGGGGGAGCTTCCTGGAGTTAGCTAGTGTGTGTGAGCCAGTCATGTCCAGGGGGAACGTTTAAGCCGATCAGCCCAGCAGTCCAGGCCCTTAGAGCTGACAGTCACACAGTGTGGAGGAATATCTTGGCAGCATCAGAATGGTAGCAGCTAACTTTGTGGGAACAACCCTAAATGTTCGAGGCCTACGGCCTGGTAAGGAATAGAAGAGCCATTTCTCGACTTCACCTTTGGAGAGTGAAGCGGGCGGGGAACTCCAGAAGCAAGTTAGTCTTACCAGTAAGAAAGTTGTGGCACAGACAGATCTGGTGGATATTCTTGGAGGAGTGAGGGACAGTACAGGGAATGGAATAGTGATATTCTGCAAAGAATCTTGTGCTGTTTCTGTGACTAAACTGGACAAGCTGAGTAAAATTGTTTTGTTGAAGATGAAACTGGACTCTGACTGGCATTGTGTGATGTTAAAGGAAAAGGACTTCCGGCTGTGTGAAATGGACCCTGACTTGCAAGTGAGTGAACTACAGTGTGTAAATAGGGCGAAGGGCCAGGGTGTGCCAGTACTGCCACCCTCCACCACGACTACCCCCCTGGCCTCCGTTTCATCCCAGCACGAAAGGAGCAAATTCTTTTACTAACGTTTCTGCTGTTTGTCTTTGATTTAAAAAAAAAAAATACTAACACTTTATCAGGGTTTTAAATGATCTTTTAGATCCAAAAACTCTTTTTCTTTCTTCTATTTTTAGGAGGGCTAATTTGCATTTTTTTCCCATGGATCATTTCCTGTGAGTCTTTTCAATGAGACTCGATATTCCCTCGCGTCTTGTCTTTAAAAAATCATTACAATTTTTTTTTTAAAAAAATTTTGTTTTTACATATAAATCCTTTTTACTAGCACTGCACATCTCAAAAGCCGCGGTAACACACCGACACTGCAAGACTTAAACACAAATCTCCTCTAATGCTGTTTTACAAGTAGATGCTAATGGCATCGGTGTATAAAGGACACAGGCAACTGATAAATCCAGGTAGCACTTTACAGAACAGCGAATAGCACTCAACACCGGAGACAAGATGGAAAATGGCACATATTACAATGTAGCACAGCACTACATAGTCTCCAGCAGCAAGATTGACAGAAGAACAACTCGCTGACATCCCCACAGGGACCTCCCAAAAGATCAGTGTCAGGGGTTGGGTTAGTACCGTGCGGCAGCCACTAGAGGGAGACAAAGACTAGAATCCGCAGATTTATTCCGCTGGCTAATGTGGCGAGCGCGGTGCTATAAAAATGTGATAGGCTTCCTAACATCTGTCCTGGAGAACGAAAAATAACATTTATCAGAGAAAAATCCAGAAGTTGCAGTAGATTACCCGGTAGTCCCAACAACCATTTTTCCCGAAGCGTTTTGGCAGTAAATGCCATGGAGATCGATGTTTTTTTAATGCAAATTAGTTATGCCGCGAGCTTACGAGTGAGCGGTTTGTAGTTTGTTGCTAAGTAGCAACCAAAAGGATTTTGCAAAATGTTCCAAAGAACCTCCAAAAAAATGGGATTTTTCATCATCAATATTCCCTCTGATTAATTTATTTTATCCAAATCTCTTATTATAGGAAGTTGGGTCATGTGACGACGAGTCCTGTGCGTGTGCTAATGTCAAAAAACCCAGCTGCATAATTGGTATTATAGGGCGGATGCACAGTAAAAACCACCCAAACACCTAATACCTACTCCCAATGCAATTGAAAATACCAAAGAACAAGGAGTTTGCGGTAAAAAAAATACTGAAAAATATCTATTAAGGACACAATACATTGTAAAAGCACACGGATATTACAAAGACATGATACATGTTTCCAGGAACGTCCCAAAGTACGGGGGTGTCACCCTCAGGCAAAGGTACCTAAACAGCTCATGTTTATAGATTCATAGCACCATAATTTTAACACCATATATAGGGGCTTCCATAACACATGGTGCAGTACCAGGTAGTAACGCTCTATATAATGCCCATAGTACAAAGTATGCATAAAAAGTGCTTTAGGGTAAACAGACAAGGGCAGGAAGAGCTTACCAAGTGTTGAAGGGTTAAGAGAGGGGACCCCCATGTGCTAATGTGTAGACAGGAAGTCAGTCTTTGAAGACTTTGCCATTCACTTCAATGGGATCTGAGCTGTAGTACCCAAGAACGGCCACTACAAGGTGTACGGCGCTGTGGTAGACCAAATGTGCACTTTTTGTACATCCAGTCGCATCAGGTGTCGGACCCCCCACCAATCTGATAATGATAACTTACCCTAAAGATAAGTCATCAATGAATAAATTCTGGACAATCCCTTTAAACTAATTATTTTCATGGTGCAAACTTATTGATGAATTATTAAGGAGACAGAAAGGTGGGATGCTCTAGAATGGGCTACGGGAGATCAAGGTCTGAGTAGTGAGCAGGTATGAGAGATGCAAGAAAGATTAAACCCCTTTTTTTCATCATACTGACACATAAAAAGTTGAATAAAAAGTGATCAAAAAGCCTTATGAATAATGGTAACACTGAAAACGTCAACTCAGTGTGCAAAAAAACAAACCCTCATATGTCACTCTCCATACAGCTCACAGAATACGGCAATGCAAAATCAAATTTATATTTTTTTAACTAGTTTTTAGTGTGCATAAGTAGCAAATCAGAAAAAAATACTATATGACTGTGATACTGGCCAGCGAGCGGAGGAGAATGATGAGTGTTATATTAAAGTCAGAACTAGAGTTGAGCGAAACGGGTCGAAAAATTTCAAAAGTCGCCGACTTTTGGCAAAGTCGGGTTTCATGAAACGAAACCCGACCCTAGGATGAGGTCGGCCACGAGGTCGGCGACTTACGCGCCAAAGTCGCGTTTCAAAAGTTTGTTTTGCGCTCTTTTTCAGCCAATCAGGATCCACGGACACTGTGGGCAACGTAATGACATAGGCAGGGGTCACCACCATCATTCAGAAGGGCATGCAAGTGATTGGCTTGCTTTGGTGGGCGTCACAGGGGGTATAAAAGGGCGTGCACGCCGACCGCCATCATACTTCTGCCGATCTTAGCATAGGGAGAGGTTGCTGCTGATTCTGTAGGGAGAGCGTTAGGCAGGGAAGAAGACAAAAAAACAGCTGTGCCATCGAGCCTGTCACATAGCGCTCAGATATTCATTGGGCCTCAAACTGCTTTTTTAAAAGCAATCCCAATTTTTTTTTTTTGTCCTGCTGAGAAGAAAAAAAAACTGCTTCTGCTGCTGATAGCAATTTGGCCTGCACAACACACCAGTCACTGTGTGTGCAGTGCAAGGGGAGGCTATATTGTGGTGTATCAGTGGTGTTGGTTGTTGGGCTGCCTTTTAAGGCTTCCTGACAGGCTGGCATTGCTGTTTACCCACTGCTCCGCAAACTGCTTTTTTAAAAGCAATCCAATCTCCCTTATCCTCTAGTCACTTTGGTCACAGCTGTGCCATCGAGCCTGTCACATAGCGCTCAGATATTCATTGGGCCTCACACAATCCAAAAGTGTCCAGTGTCCAAAAGTGTGTGCAGAGATTCAAAATCTCCCTTATCCTCTAGTCACTTAGGTCACAGCTGTGCCATCGAGCCTGTCACATAGCGCTCAGATATCAGTGGGCCTCACACAATCCAAAAGTGTCCAGTGTCCAAAAGTGTGTGCAGAGATTCAAAATCTCCCTTATCCTCTAGGCACTTTTGTCACAGCTGTGCCATCGAGCCTGTCACATAGCGCTCAGATATTCATTGGGCCTCACACAATCCAAAAGTGTCCAGTGTCCAAAAGTGTGTGCAGAGATTCAAAATCTCCCTTATCCTCTAGTCACTTTTGTCACAGCTGTGCCATCGAGCCTGTCACATAGCGCTCAGATATTCATTGGGCCTCACACAATCCAAAAGTGTCCAGTGTCCAAAAGTGTGTGCAGAGATTCAAAATCTCCCTTATCCTCTAGTCACTTAGGTCACAGCTGTGCCATCGAGCCTGTCACATAGCGCTCAGATATCAGTGGGCCTCACACAATCCAAAAGTGTCAAGTGTCCAAAAGTGTGTGCAGAGATTCAAAATCTCCCTTATCCTCTAGGCACTTTTGTCACAGCTGTGCCATCGAGCCTGTCACATAGCGCTCAGATATTCATTGGGCCTCACACAATCCAAAAGTGTCCAGTGTCCAAAAGTGTGTGCAGAGATTCAAAATCTCCCTTATCCTCTAGTCACTTTTGTCACAGCTGTGCCATCGAGCCTGTCACATAGCGCTCAGATATTCATTGGGCCTCACACAATCCAAAAGTGTCCAGTGTCCAAAAGTGTGTGCAGAGATTCAAAATCTCCCTTATCCTCTAGTCACTTAGGTCACAGCTGTGCCATCGAGCCTGTCACATAGCGCTCAGATATCAGTGGGCCTCACACAATCCAAAAGTGTCCAGTGTCCAAAAGTGTGTGCAGAGATTCAAAATCTCCCTTATCCTCTAGTCACTTTTGTCACAGCTGTGCCATCGAGCCTGTCACATAGCGCTCAGATATTCATTGGGCCTCACACAATCCAAAAGTGTCCAGTGTCCAAAAGTGTGTGCAGAGATTCAAAATCTCCCTTATCCTCTAGTCACTTTTGTCACAGCTGTGCCATCGAGCCTGTCACATAGCGCTCAGATATTCATTGGGCCTCACACAATCCAAAAGTGTCCAGTGTCCAAAAGTGTGTGCAGAGATTCAAAATCTCCCTTATCCTCTAGTCACTTTTGTCACAGCTGTGCCATCGAGCCTGTCACATAGCGCTCAGATATTCATTGGGCCTCACACAATCCAAAAGTGTCCAGTGTCCAAAAGTGTGTGCAGAGATTCAAAATCTCCCTTATCCTCTAGTCACTTTTGTCACAGCTGTGCCATCGAGCCTGTCACATAGCGCTCAGATATTCATTGGGCCTCACACAATCCAAAAGTGTCAAGTGTCCAAAAGTGTGTGCAGAGATTCAAAATCTCCCTTATCCTCTAGTCACTTAGGTCACAGCTGTGCCATCGAGCCTGTCACATAGCGCTCAGATATCAGTGGGCCTCACACAATCCAAAAGTGTCCAGTGTCCAAAAGTGTGTGGAGAGATTCAAAATCTCACTTATCCTCTAGTCACTTAGGTCACAGCTGTGCCATCGAGCCTGTCACATAGCGCTCAGATATCAGTGGGCCTCACACAATCCAAAAGTGTCCAGTGTCCAAAAGTGTGTGCAGAGATTCAAAATCTCCCTTATCCTCTAGTCACTTTTGTCACAGCTGTGCCATCGAGCCTGTCACATAGCGCTCAGATATTCATTGGGCCTCACACAATCCAAAAGTGTCCAGTGTCCAAAAGTGTGTGCAGAGATTCAAAATCTCCCTTATCCTCTAGTCACTTTTGTCACAGCTGTGCCATCGAGCCTGTCACATAGCGCTCAGATATTCATTGGGCCTCACACAATCCAAAAGTGTCCAGTGTCCAAAAGTGTGTGCAGAGATTCAAAATCTCCCTTATCCTCTAGTCACTTTTGTCACAGCTGTGCCATCGAGCCTGTCACATAGCACTCAGATATTCATTGGGCCTCACACAATCCAAAAGTGTCCAATGTCCAAAAGTGTGTGCAGAGATTCGAAATCTCCCTTATCCTCTAGTCACTTAGGTCACAGCTGTGCCATCGAGCCTGTCACATAGCGCTCAGATATCAGTGGGCCTCACACAATCCAAAAGTGTCCAGTGTCCAAAAGTGTGTGCAGAAATTCAAAATCTCCCCTGTCCTATAGACACCTTGTACCTTGTTTTACATACTATATAGTTTGTTGGATTTTGTCTACATTTCTACCAAAAATGAGGAAGGCTGGTGGAAGAGGCCGTGGAATTGGGCGGGGGTTGGCAGCTGGTAATGATGGTGTTGGTGGTGGATCTGATGGTAGTGGCAAGAGCAAAATAGGACCGAATGCAGGAGGTGTTGAGCCTGCGTCATCGTCTGGCTACATAAGGCCTCGAACGCTTAGTTTTCTAGGAGTTGGCAAACCGCTTTTAAAGCCAGAGCATCAGGAAAAAGTTTTGTCTTACATTGCTGACTCAGCCTCCAGCTCTATCGCCTCCTCTTCTTCAGTTGTAAAAAGTAAAAGCACTGAGTCGTCATTGGAGGCTCATGTTCATGAACCACACCTTTCCTTGTGTCCTTCACCCCAACCAAGATTGAAGGATGACGCAGGCCATACTACTGATTAATCCATGGAGCTGTTTTCACATACCATGCCTGGATTATCAAGTGAAATGGTGAATTACCCAGGCCAAGATGAATCTGACATGGAGTGCACTGATGCACAGCCGCTGATGGATGATTCTGCTGGTACATTCACTCAGAGCACTACATTGTCCTCGCAGTGTACAGAGCCAGATTCTGACCCTGATGAGACTCAGGTGCCCCTTCCCGCACACTATACCACCATACACGGTGACACAGAGGAAGGTGCACATGACATAGAAGAGGAGGTGATGGATGACCCAGTTGTTGACCCAGATTGGCATCCATTGGGGGAAGAGGGTGCTGCTTCCAATAGCTCAGATGAGGAGCATCCACAGCAGACATCGACATCGCAACAGCTGTTATCTGGCAGGCCCGTAGCACTCCAAAGACAGGTTCCAAACATCAAAAGAGTTGCTGGACAGCTTGTCCAGAGGGTCAAAAGATCACAGCGTGCTAGGCCGCAAAATGTCTGCCAAAGTAGGAAGAGTGCAGTGTGGCACTTTTTTGAACAAAATCCTCATGATCAGGCCAAGGTTATCTGTAAGAAGTGCGCAAAGACCTTTAGCCGAGGGAAAAATCTGAAAAATTTGAATACCAGTTGCATGCTTAGACATTTAACCAGCATGCACTTGCAAGCGTGGACACAACACCAAACCTCAAGTGCCACATGTGCAACTGATCACAACGAAGGTAGTCAGCAACGCTACATTGTTTCCCCCACTGTAAGCCCACCGGTTAGCACAGCAGCAAATGTTGAGGTGTCGTTGCAAGGCCACAGCAGTCAGGGAATCCCACTGTTATATCAACGAAAGACTGATTCTAGGCCATCAGAAAGAACACCAACTCCATCACCATCATCAACCCTCTCTCAGTCCGCCCTGTCCACCGCTACTTCCACCATATGCAGCTCTCAAGTCCAGCTCACCCTCCCAGACACTATGAGTAGGTCAAGAAAGTACTCAAGTCTCTCATCCGCGTACACTGGGTTTGAACGCCCACATTGCCAAACTAATCTCGTTTGAGATGATGCCCTTTCGGTTGGTGGAAAGCACAGCTTTCCGCGAACTCATGGCCTATGCAGTACCACACTATGACCTACCCAGTCGCCACTTCTTCTCTCGCAAAGCCATCCCAGCCCTCCACCATCATGTGAAAGACCGCATTGTCCATGCACTCAAGCAGTCAGTGAGCGGAAAGGTGCATCTCACAACTGATGCATGGTCCAGTCGGCATGGCCAGGGCCGTTACGTGTCCATCACTGCGCACTGGGTTAATGTGGTGGATGCAGGGTCCACAGGGGACAGCGGTGGTGGGACAGTGCTGCCTAGCCCACAGTATAGGAAACAGTTGGCTGTAGGCGTTCCACCCTCCTCCTCCTCCAGAAGCGAAAGCTCGTCCACAGAGCGCAGTCGTACGAGCACTCCATCTGCAGCTGCCACTGTTGCACACGATGTGTCCCCCTATCGAGCAGCTAGTGGAAAGCGTCAGCAGGCTGTGTTGCAGATGATGTGTTTGGGCGACAGACATACCGCCGAGGTGCTGGCCGAGTACTTTCAGCGACAAACTGAGTCATGGCTGGGCAGTGTACATCTTGAGGCAGGCAAGGTAGTTAGTGATAACGGCCGTAATTTTGTGACATCCATAGCCCTTTCAAAACTCAGCCACATAACTTGCTTGGCTCACACCTTGAACCTGGTGGTGCAGTGCTTCCTCAAAAATCATCCGGAGTTAACAGCCCTGCTCCAGAAGGTGCGAAGACTGTGCGCGCACATCCGCCGGTCGCCTGTACACTCCGTTCGTATGCAGAAGCTGCAGCGATTGCTCCACCTTCCCATCCACCGCCTCATTATCGACATTGCAACAAGGTGGAACTCCACCCTGCACATGGTGGAGCGGCTGTGCGAGCAGAGGCAGGCCATAATGCATTTGTGGGAGGATACACGGCCAGGCACTTTGAGAGCAGACATGGAGTTGACAGGTGTGCAGTGGTCGAAGCTGAAAGACCTCTGTAAAGTCCTTCAGTGTTTTGAGGAATGCACACGGCTGGTAAGCGCAGACGACGCCATCCTAAGCATGAGCATCCAACTTATGCGTCTGCTCATGCAAACTTTGACGCACCTTAAGGAGCAGGCTTCTGCAGCCAATGTTGATGAGGAGGAGGGATTCCTTGATGACATTCAGCCATTGTCTGCTCAGGGACCTCTCCTGGACGAGGTGGAGGAAGAAGAGGAGGAGGATGATGATGGGGATGATTACTTAGGGGAGGAGGATGCATCTCGTGGGGCAAGTGAAAATGTTGGCGTGGCAAGGTCTGGTACAGGGTTTCGTGCGTGACTGGAGGGATGTGGATTTGCCAGAAAGTGCTCCTCCAACCAGCACTCGCAGTGCATCATTGACACCGGGAACATTGGCCCACATGTCAGATTATGCCTTGCGGATCCTAAAAAGGGACCCCCGCATTGCCAAAATGATGAACGATGACGACTACTGGTTGGCCAGCATCCTGGATCCATGCTATAAAGGCAAATTACAAAACATCATGCCACAGGAGAACCTTGACCTAATATTGGCTAATAAACAAGCAACTCTGGTAAATCGGTTGCTTGAGGCATTCCCAGCACACAGCAGCGGTGATGGTTCTCACACGAGCCGTACGGGCCAGGGGCAGCTTGGCAGAGGTGTTCGTGGTGCACACAGCAGAAGTGGCGTTGGAGACAGGGGTTTCATGACAATGTTGTGGACTGATTTTTCAAATACCGCTCACACAACTGGTAATACTGCATCGATGGAAAGTGACAGGAGACAGCAGTTGTCAACTATGGTTACAAACTACTTTTCCTCCCATATCGATGTTCTCCCACACAGGTCATTCCCCTTTGACTATTGGGCTGCTAAACTGGACACCTGGCCTGAATTGGCCCAATATGCCTTACTGGAGCTCGCTTGCCCAGCTGCAAGTGTGCTATCGGAAAGAGTCTTCAGTGCAGCTGGATCAATCCTGACAGAAAAAAGGACCCGTCTGTCAACCCAAAATGTGGATGATCAAACCTTCATTAAAATGAACCAGGCATGGGTTTCCAAGGATTTTGTCCCACCTTCCCCTGATGACACATAGGGTGACAGAAAAATGGCTTGCTTTGGTCCACCTCTTCCTGGGACTTCACCTATTTCGCCTTTTGCATCAGCTGAATGTCCAACATCAACATATGCCACTTTCTAAAACTCCTTAACTGTGCTGCCTCCCCCCCCATGGCCGGGGTCACCACCTAGCGCACGACACCGTGCGAGTGCCGTTGCCCTGGACAGGTGGGTAGGCCGACTCTTGGGCGCGGGCACTGGCACAGGGTCCCTCATAGTGCAATCAAGTGTCTCTGACGGTGGTGGTGCACACCCGCCGTCAGACACACCGCTGTACTATGAGGGGCCCAGTGCCAGTACCGACGCTCACGAGTGGGCCCCCCTTGCTTGGGCAGGGCCCCAGCATTTGCAATCTTTACCTCTCCCTGCTCCTCCGCTGTGTAATCTGGGCCGTCAAATCCATACTGTGCCTGACACCGTCTGAGACTGCCTCCTGATGTATAGACATATATTTTGCATGTGTACGCTATCCATACATGTTATCCGGGGATACGGAACCCTTTCTAACCTTTGTGCAATCACGTGCAATCCACACTGGGCCTAACACCGTCTGAGCCTGCCTCCTGATGTATAGACATATATTTTGAATGTGTACGCTATCCATACATGTTATCTGGGGATACGGTACCCTTTCTAACCTTTGTGCAATCACGTGCAATCCATACTGGGCCTAACACCGTCTGAGCCTGCCGCCTGAGACATATATTTTGAATGTGTACGCTATCCATACATGTTATCCGGGGATACGGTACCCTTTCTAACCTTTGTGCAATCACGTGCAATCCATACTGGGCCTAACACCGTCTGAGCCTGCCTCCTGAGACATATATTTTGAATGTGTATGCTATCCATACATGTTATCTGGGGATATGGTACCCTTTCTAACCTTTGTGCAATCACGTGCAATCCATACTGGGCCTAACACCATCTGAGCCTGCCTCCTGAGACATATATTTTGAATGTGTACGCTATCCATACATGTTATCTGGGGATACGGTACCCTTTCTAACCTTTGTGCAATCACGTGCAATCCATACTGGGCCTAACACCGTCTGAGCCTGCCTCCTGAGACATATATTTTGAATGTGTACGCTATCCATACATGTTATCTGGGGATACGGTACCCTTTCTAACCTTTGTGCAATCACATGCAATCCATACTGGGCCTAACACCGTCTGAGCCTGCCTCCTGATGTATAGACATATATTTTGAATGTGTACGCTATCCATACATGTTATCTGGGGATACGGTACCCTTTCTAACCTTTGTGCAATCACGTGCAATCCATACTAGGCCTAACACCGTCTGAGCCTGCCTCCTGAGACATATATTTTGAATGTGTACGCTATCCATACATGTTATCCGGGGATACGGTACCCTTTCTAACCTTTGTGCAATCACGTGCAATCCATACTGGGCCTAACACCGTCTGAGCCTGCCTCCTGAGACATATATTTTGAATGTGTACGCTATCCATACATGTTATCTGGGGATACGGTACCCTTTCTAACCTTTGTGCAATCACATGCAATCCATACTGGGCCTAACACCGTCTGATCCTGCCTCCTGATGTATAGACATATATTTTGAATGTGTACGCTATCCATACATGTTATCTGGGGATACGGTACCCTTTCTAACCTTTGTGCAATCACGTGCAATCCATACTGGGCCTAACACCGTCTGAGCCTGCCTCCTGATTGATAGACATATATTTTGAATGTGTACGCTATCCATACATGTTATCCGGGGATACGGTACCCTTTCTAACCTTTGTGCAATCACGTGCAATCCATACTGGGCCTAACACCGTCTGAGCCTGCCTCCTGAGACATATATTTTGAATGTGTACGCTATCCATACATGTTATCCGGGGAAACAGTACCCTTTCTAACCTTTGTGCAATCACGTGCAATCCATACTGGGCCTAACACCGTCTGAGCCTGCCTCCTGAGACATATATTTTGAATGTGTACGCTATCCATACATGTTATCCGGGGAAACGGTACCCTTTCTAACCTTTGTGCAATCACGTGCAATCCATACTGGGCCTAACACCATCTGAGCCTGCCTCCTGAGACATATATTTTGAATGTGTACGCTATCCATACATGTTATCTGTGGATACGGTACCCTTTCTAACCTTTGTGCAATCACGTGCAATCCATACTGGGCCTAACACCTTCTGAGCCTGCCTCCTGAGACATATATTTTGAATGTGTACGCTATCCATACATGTTATCTGGGGATACGGTACCCTTTCTAACCTTTGTGCAATCACGTGCAATCCATACTGAGCCTAACACCGTCTGAGTCTGCCTCCTGAGACATATATTTTGAATGTGTACGCTATCCATACATGTTATCCGGGGAAACGGTACCCTTTCTAACCTTTGTGCAATCACGTGCAATCCATACTGGGCCTAACACCGTCTGAGCCTGCCTCCTGAGACATATATTTTGAATGTGTACGCTATCCATACATGTTATCTGGGGATACGGTACCCTTTCTCACCTTTGTGCAATCACGTGTAATCCATACTGGGCGTGAGAACGGCTGGCGAGCTGTTAAGCAAGCTACAGCACCTGTGGTTTGCACACGTAAGTTTTTCATTTTTTCAGGAATGACGGTTAGGCCTAATTCCGGAACTGCAGTTGACCTGCACTTACTGGGAAATCATTGTTCGCGGGTAATAATTGTAATCAGTGATCCCCATCACTAACGTTGTTCAGCGGGTTATCTGCACCTGTAAGCGACAAACGCTGGCCTTTTCAGTGTAGCGCACATGCAGCCACGGACATGTAAGGGCATGACACACCAGTTTTTGGCCAATCTCATGTGCCAGAGCCTCACGTGTCCCTCTAGTAAGCCGGACTCGGACCGCGGGGCATGACGGAGTCTCGTTCGTTAACGGAATTAAGCTTGCAATGTGTGCATCTGTTCTGTAGCTGGCATGTTTGAGGTTTCCCAGGTGGAGTCGAATTTAACCGTAGGCTCCACTCCTGGTGGTGCCCTTCTGGACATTCCTTTAAGGTTCAGCTTTGCAACCATACTGCCCACGTAAAACAAACACTTTGCCTTCATGAACGCTGTTTGGAGGGTCATGACTCGTGGGAATAACGCCGCCCAATCAGTTAACCTGCTAGAGAGATCGTTCGTTGCTCCCAAGCATGACATCACACTCCCTAGGAGGAAGGTAATGCCACTGTGGCGATCGTACTCCTGGGGGCGACACAAGTGCACTGATGCTCAGTCACTGCTCGATGAATCTGCTGGTACATTGACCCAGACCACTACATTCCCCTCGCACGCTACATGGCCTGAATCTGACCCTGATGAAACTCAGGTTACCCTTCCCATACACAGTTCCATCTTACACGGTGACAAAGAGGAAGCTGCAGATGAAAGTGCAGGTTCGGCCCACCCGCCGTCAGACACACCACCGTACTATCAGGGGCCTTGTGCCAGTGCTGTCGCCAACGAGTGGGCCCCCCCTGCTTGCTCAGGATCACAGCACTTGCAAGGTTGAAATACTGTGCAGTGAGATGGAAGATGGGGACGACGAGGAGTCCAGACTAGTACATGGATTCCCTAGCGAGGAGACTTATTTGATTGTTTTCAATGTTGGGACAGCAATTTTTGGGGAGCACTATACTCTGGAGAATGATAGATGGGGCCCACCATACACTGGAACATTCCAAAGGTGGACATCAGACACTGGAGCAGCATTTACAGGGCCCATTATACACTAGAGCATTAGAAATGGGGCCCATTATGTTTGGAGCATTATTTGGGCCCATAAGACAGTGGAGCTTCATCCATGGGGACCAACATATACTGTAGCATTATGTGGAGCTCATCATATACTGTTTCAAACATTATATGGGACCAATGATTCTGTATGGAGAAATAGATGGGCCTCGTCATGAGATGTAAAAAGTGAAGTATTTTTCATTGTACTATACCGCTATTTCTCTGCCGTATCGGAGCATGATGAGTTGTGGTATGTGTTAAAGGGGCGCTCTTTCGCCCAGGGCACATGAAAACCTGTAGCCAGCCCTCCCCCCCCACAACTGTAGCCAAATAACCCCCATTTTTCAGTGCGTAACTTGTATTATGAAGTTAATTAAGATTGACAAGCTTAAGTAAGAAGAATTGATGCTTTTGGCATTCAAATGGGCACTGTAGGTGTGTTTCCTGTCCTCCTCTCACTGCCGACTTTTATTCCCCATTGACTTACATTGGGTTTCGTGTTTCGGGACGACCCCGACTTTTCCCTATAATCGGACGATCTTGCTCGACCCGACTTTTGGAAAAGTCGGGTTTCACGAAACGAAACGCGACCCTAAAAAACCAAAAGTCGCTCAACTCTAGTCAGAACGACAGCAGGTGGAGGCTTTTGGGACTCTTACCAATGTAAGGGGTTGTAAAGTCTCGTTAACCCCTTATGTTACGTCCCGGTTGTATGTATTGCTGCTGTATGTTAAAAGGTTGTATATCTATGTAATATATATATATATATATATATTTATGTGTGTATGTCATTGTACTGGTAGGGTGAGTGTAGTACCCAAATTTTTCCACAAGATGGGGGTACATTTTAGTGGTAGTAATAGTAGTGTAAATAGTTAAGATAGGCTTCAGCAACTGCCGCCGGGGAACAGCGCTTACTGTAGCGCTTCTTCCCCTGCGGCTGTCCGTGTGGTACTGATGCGGTAGACGGGTGGTACATGGTTGCCACACTTGTGCCACACGTAGTACACACACGGACACATGGACACAGATATCTCCTGTGTCATTTTGGGTCGCCCTCCCAGGGCTGTGGGGTACTCTGTACCGGGCCGGTATCAGGGGGGAAGGTGTCACAGCGGCGGTGACCCGGTCCGTGGCCCTGGGCGCCCAAATCAATGGTGGCTTGTGATATAGTTCGTGACGCCACCTGTGCTTTTTGGCAAGCAAGATGTTAAGCCAACGCTGCGTGCAGATCCTCTGGGGTTGATGGTGTGTTGTAGCATAGATGGTGTAGCTCCCCACAGGTGAAGCTGTAACCCCAGGGCAGTGTAATTGCGATAGATGAGAATAGGCGCAGGCGGTGTGAGGAATGCTGATGCCCAGATGTAGCAGTGCTGATGCGAGAATGAATGGAGGACACCAGGGCTGGCAGTTTCAAAGCTTTACACACAGTTCGTAGTGCACACAGGTGCCTGCCTCAGTGCTATGTCCTCCGGGGCAGAGACTCAGCCAACCTCCAGGCAAGATAGGACTCTCCCTGCCAACACTCCACCAACATGTACCTTTCCTGAACGACTCCTCTATTGCGCCTTAAGGTGTGAAGAGCTCAAGTACCATGGTACTCTGAAGTTCCTCCTGTCAGATGTTCCTAACAACTCTACTCGTATGGCAGACAGCTGTAGCCTCTCTCGGGGACTCCCTTCTCTGGAGTCCTGGCTCTCTATTCAGTTGCTGTTGTGCCCCAAGTCTTAGATGGGAGTAGTGCATTTACAGCCAACTACTCCACCGGTGTCTGCTGCAGAACCTTAAGTGTCCATACAACCTCGGGGACCGGGCCCCGGCCTTTCGCTGAGAACCTATAGGCAGGGTTCCTCTTCCAACCCACAACTCCTCTCTGTTCTCCTACTCCTTCGTTCCGCACTGTTCTTTCTCTCTCTTATGGAAGCTTAGGTTGCAGTTCTACGTCTTTCTCCTTCTGTTCCTTTCCCGTGCCAGCTGGCTCAGATCACTGAGGCAGCTGCAGCACTCCTTCCTCCATCCCTTCTTCCAGGGATCCTCACTCCTGTCTGAGTGACTTCTTACCCGCCTGACCTTCTGCCAGACTGAACCTGTAATTCTAAACCTTCCCAACCTTTTATATGGATCTCAACTCCACCCACCTCCCAGCACATCTCGTGTTATGAAGCAAGGACCCACGAAAGGTGCTCTGCTACCCTCTAAGCATGGAGTCGCAATGTGGTCCTGCTGAACTATCCTGTGTGTGGGGTGCAGGTGTTGAAGTGTGGCAGGGAGTTCCCACCTTACCTGAATGGTGGGGCACTACACCTTAGGAGAAGGTGCAGTACCTCTGTGGCGACTGAGCCTCAGGGGCGCCACATACCCCCCCGTTAAACACAGCACATCCGCGGGCTGCAAGGTGACAAAGTAGACAGCAAAGAAACATACAAAAATTTTGTAATGCATAACAAACTTTTCTTATACTTATCTTCCTAGTATAGGAGGTACTCATCTTGAACGTTACAAACAATTCTATCTAAAATTCTATCCAAAATTTTTAATTCAAAGTGCAATTCTCAATTCAAAGTGCTATTCTCTGTAACACATTTTTCTCTCATTTTTCTCTCTTTCTCTAGACGCAAGACCCTGACCGCAAATACCTCGTCCGTCACCTGTCACTTTCAATTCTTTATTCATATCCTAATCTAATATATAAAGCTCAGTGTGTGTATGTATGTATGTATATGTGTGTATGTGTGTGGGTGTGTGTGTGTATGTCCGGGATTGGCATCCGCACCGTCACAGCTACAGCCACAAAATTTGGCACAGTCACATGTCTGGACCCCGAGAGTGTCCTAAGCTATGTTGTGAGGCGAAAATTTTAACCCTGCGCGTTCCAATTCACCAAACAATTTTGCCCCTATCTACATAATGGGGGGAAAAGTGAGTGCGTATCAAGCCCCACCCCTCATTATGATGTCATAATGGTTGCCATAGCGACGCTGATATCATCATAGGTTGCAAGCCCCGCCACTCATTGTGATGTCATAATGGTTGACTATGGGATGGAGGATGTGTGATGGGTATATGGGCACTGGACTATGTGATGGAGGATATGTATGATGGGTATATGGGCATGGGACTATGGGATGGAGGAAGTGTGATGGGTATATGGGCACTCGACTATGGGATGGAGGATATGTATGATGGGTATATGGGCACGGGCCTATGGGATGGTGGATATGTATGATGGGTATATGGGCACGGGACTATGGGTTGGAGGATAATTATAATTTGTTATAACTAACCACAGTTAGTTACTATGCCCGGGCAGCGCTGGGCTCTTCAGCTATTTCTTCTATAAAAGCTATATTTCTCAGTTACTAATACTCTTAACACATTATCAAATACTTTACAGTAAAACATTCAACAATTATTCTTGTAAGTGCTGGACACCGCTCCCAGCCGGGACTTCTTGCAGTGTCCTTTGAGGTAGACATCATCTTCGAAAAGTGTCCATGCAAAATATCATCTTCGCAAAGTGTCTTTTATGTAAAACCAAGAGAGAGCACCTTAACGAGTTGCAAACTATTTACAAACACAGTTTCGGATTATTCAGCGTCCATGATCTCCTCCGTTCCAAGCAGAAAACAACGCTGCCACTGTAAAAATTAGGCAACTAAAGTGCTACCAGAAAAACATGATAACACAAAAATATAAACAGGCACAACGGTGCAAACAAATCCTCCTGGGTAACGAGAATTTTGAGAAATTTTTACTTGTGTTCCCCTCCTGGGGTTCTGGAAGCTGAACTGGAACTGTCCTCATCCTGATTCTGGTTTCTCACTAAAGGGCCTTGAAGCTGTGGCAAATGGAACCCATGATGTATCTCAATGCCCATCAACTGCTCCTCCTCGATAGATGACTCCGCTGTCCTTGTACGAGGTCTAGCTCCTAGGGCTTCTGCAGCTTGTCGGCGCTGGCAGGCAACTACCTGGGAACTTGGCAGTGAAGGAATCCCGAGATCACCGTCCCAAAACGATCCAGACCCCCCTCTTCCCTGAAGATATCGGATCGGGCGTGCCGGCTCCAACTGTACCCCCAGCAGCAGGGACCTCCTCCGCCTCCCCATCAACCCTGTTATGATTGAATCACCGTAGGAGGCAAAAACAGAAATGCTAGCTAAGTCCAGAAAACCAGAGAAGTTGGCAGCTATCGGATTGCAGACCCCTGAACCTATCAACACAACTAGCAGTAGCCGTGGGGGGTTCCTACGATGCCCTAGACCCCTCGATCACAGCCGGAGAATTAAATAGGCCTAAAGAAAGAGAGGGGAAATCTAAACTGCCCCAGAGCAGACCCCAAAGCAATAGGCAGCCCCCAACATATAATGACGGTGAAGCAAGATGAAAACACTAACACAGTCAGAAAGATAGACTGAGCAAAGACGGGGCCCAAGCTAACTAGATAGAAAAGGACAGGAAGGCTGCTGTCTGCAATCCGTGAAAAACCCTATGAAAATAAGAGCCAACAGACTGACAGTGAAAAAGGCCCTGAAGATGCTAGGCTTCAAAAAAGCTATGTCAGTACTCAGGAATATTCTGAAGACAGAGCTACAGGCAAAAGGAGATTCAGCTCACCCCAGCAGGGAATGGCAGAATCCAGAAAAGCAAGGAAAACAAAAACAAATGCTAACAGGCAAACCAAAAAACTTAGCTTTAGAGGAGCAGGAATCAGACTGGTGTCCTAGAAGTCCACAGAGAAATCACCCGCAGGGCAGAAGGGCGTCGGCAGCCTTATATCCAGTCCGTGACTCCACTCAGCCAGTCATCCTCATTAGGCTCAGGTGCCTGATAATCAGGCTCATTACCTTCCTTTACCAGAATAGGGAGTTCACCAGACCTCAGTGACGAAGGGGAAAATGAACTCACAACACAACCCATTAGGAAGGCAGGGGGAATATACCTGGGAGTTCCCGGCGGTGCGGCCTCTCTCCGGTGCAGGTGTGGTGGCAATAGGCGCTGCTCGGTGAGACGCCGGGGACGGCGCTGGAGCCAATAGCAGCTCCGGTTCCGCGGGGGTCGCTGGCGGGTCCTGCCCAGCCGCGCCAGGTCCGAGCAGGAGCTTCCCTTCCTCCGCTTCAGCTCCCTGGGCTGTGCACAACTCCTCCGGTATTAGCGGCAAAGAGGGGACAGAGTACACTGCTGGTGGCATGGCAGCAGCTCCAAGCTCCATAGGGTCTGCCAGGGAAAGGCCAGTGCAGCAGCGGCTGGTACCGGTGTCGTGGGTACTGCAGGTGTAGGCCCCTCCTGGGCGCCCTGCAAGTTCAATGTCCATAGCGCTTCTCGTCTCAGTCTCAGGCTGCGCGTCAGCTGGATAATCTCGTCCTCCAGCTGTTGGTGATTCATCCCTGAGATCGGGTCGGAGCCTTCAGCCATGGCGCCAGGGAGATCCGTTTCCCCGCGCTCTGCAGGCCTCCTTCCCACTTCTTCCATCATGGCGTTCTTCTTCCTGTCTCGGCCCCTTTCCCGCCACTGGCTTCTTCTGCCCCTCCTTCCGGGGGCGGCGTCTTCTTCCAGCGCCTCCATACCAAGCCAGTATACAAACCCCTCGGGGTGGGCTATGTATCTGTTACATAGTAATTCAGGCAGGGAAGGCCCAATACTCTTCGCGATCTTTTCCTAGGACCTCCCATCTCTTCACGCCCTTCTTCTCCGCGCCAGCGGCCATTTCTAATGTCCATTTTACAGTCCATCAAATCAGGTCTTCTGCACATTTTCAAAAGTTCAAAGTCCAACAAATTTCAGGCGCACAGAACCCGATGGTATCGGGTCTCGTCATCCTGTTCGTGACACCAAAATTGGGTCGTCCTCCCAGGGCTGTGGGGTACTTGGTACCGGGCCGGTATCAGGGGGGAAGGTGTCACAGCGGCGGTGACACAGTCCGTGGCCCTGGGTGCCCAAATCAATGGTGGTTTGTGATATAGTTTGTGACGCCACCTGTGGTGTTTGGCAAGCAAGATGTTAAGCCAGCGCTGCGTGCAGATCCTCTGGGGCTGATGGTGTGTTGCAGCATAGATGGTGTAGCTCCCCACAGGTGAAGCTGTAACCCCAGGGCAGTGTAATTGCGATAGATGAGAATAGGCGCAGGCGGTGTGAAGAATGCTGATGCCCAGATGTAGCGGTGCTGATGCGAGAATGAATGGAGGCCACCAGGGCTTGAAGTTTCAAAGCTTTACTCACAGTTCGTAGTGCACACAGGTGCCTGCCTCAGTACTATGTCCTCCGGGGCAGAGACTCAGCCAACCTCCAGGCAAGATAGGACTCTCCCTGCCAACACTCCACCAACATGTACCTTTCATGAACGACTCCTCTATTGCGCCTTAAGGTGTGAAGAGCTCCAGTACCGTGGTACTCTGAAGTTCCTCCTGTCAGATGTTCCTAACAACTCTACTCGTATGGCAGACAGCTGTAGCCTCTCTCGGGGACTCCCTTCTCCGGAGTCCTGGCTCTCTATTCAGTTGCTGTTGTGCCCCAAGTCTTAGATGGGAGTAGTGCATTTACAGCCAACTACTCCACCGGTGTCTGCTGCAGAACCATAAGTGTCCATACAACCTCGGTTGTTATGAATGAGTCACCATAGGAGCCAAAAGCAGAAATGTTAGCTAAGTCCAGAAAACCAGAGAAGTTGGCAGCTATCGGATTGCAGACCCCTGAACCTATCAACAACAACTAGAAGTAGCCGTGGGGGGTTCCTACGGTGCTCTAGACCCCTCGATCACAGCCGGAGAACTACATAGCCTAAAGACAGAAAGGGAAATCTAATCTGCCCCAGAGCAGACCCCAAAGCAATAGGCAGCCCCCAACATATAATGACGGTGAAGCAAGGAGAAAAAACACTAACACAGATAGAAAGATAGACTGCGCAAATGATGGGGCCCAAGCTAACTAGATAGGACAGGATAGAAAAGCTGCAGTCTGCAATCCGCCAAAAACCCTATCAAAACAAGAGCCAACAGACTGACAGGGAAAAAGGCCCTGAAGACGCTAGGCTTCAAAAAGGCTATGTCAGTACTCAGGTATTTTCTGAAGACAGAGCAAAAAGACACAAAGGAATTCAGCTCACCCCAGCAGGGAATGGCAGAATCCAGAAAAGCAAGGCAAAATAAAACAAAAACACAAATGCAAAGAGAAAGCAGAAAACTTAGCTTTTGAGGAGCAGGAATCAGACTGGTCTCCTAGAATCCCTCTGAGAAATCACCAGCGAGGCAGAAGGGCGTCGGCTGCCTTATATCCAGTAAGTAATTCCAATCACCCAGTCATCCTCTACCAGCTCAGGTGTTTGGTAATCAGCCTCATTACCTTCCTTCACCAGAAGAGGGAGTTCATCAGACCTCAATGGTGAAGGGGAAAATGAACTCATAACAGTACCTCCCCCTTGAGGAGGGGTCACCGAACCCTCATCCACGCCACCAGGGTGATCAGGGTGAGCCCGATGAAAGGCATGCACCAATCTTTTGGCATGAATATCAGAGGCAGAGACCCAGGAATTATCCTCCTGACCATAACCCTTCCACTTCTGGAGTCTCCGTCTAGCCAGACGGGAATCCAGTATCTTCTCTACCTCATATTCCATGTTACCTTCAACCAATACAGGGTCCGGAGGTGCCACCCCAGGAACTACTGGTTCAACAAACCTCTTCAACAAGGACTTTTGAAACACATTATGGATTTTAAATGTGACAGGAAGAGCCAACCGAAAAGAGACCGGATTAATGAGCTCCAAAATCTTGTAAGGTCCAATAAATTTAGGCTTAAACTTAGGAGAAGCTACCTTCATAGCGATATTTTTTGATGATAACCACACCATATCACCCACCTTAAACTGGGGACCAATGGTCCTATGTCGGTTGGAAAACCGCTGGGCCTTTTCCTGGGAGAGAGACAACCTATCCACCACTTGGTCCCAGATCTGGTGCATTCTCTCCACCACAGTGTCAACACCTGGGCAGGCAGAAGGCTCCACCTGCCCTGAAGAAAATCGAGGATGAAACCCAAAGTTACAAAAAAAAGGTGACATCAAAGTGACAGAACTAGCTCTATTATTTAAAGCAAATTCGGCCAAGGGCAAAAATGAAACCCAATCATCCTGATCAGCGGAAATAAAACATCTCAAATACGACTCCAAGGTCTGGTTTGTTCACTCCGTCTGCCCATTGGTCTGAGGGTAAAACGCAGAGGAGAAAGACAACTGAATTCCTAGCTTGGAACAGAAAGTCCTCCAAAATCTAGACACAAACTGAACTCCTCTGTCAGATACAATGTTCTCAGGAATCCCGTGCAAACGAACCACCTGTTGCAAAAACAGGGGCACCAACTCAGAAGAAGATGGCAACTTAGGGAGTGGAACAAGATGAACCATCTTAGAGAACCTATCACAAATCACCCAAATAGCAGTAATTCTCTGAGAGACAGGCATATCAGAGATGAAATCCATTGAAATATGGGTCCATGGCCTCCTGGGGACCGGCAAAGGCATCAACAACCCACTAGAGCGAGAACAAGGTTTAGACCGGGAGCAAGTCCCACAGGACTGCACAAAATTCCTGACATCACGAGACAAGGCGGGCCACCAAAAGGACCGACTCACCAGATCTCTAGTACCAAAAATACCTGGATGACCAGCCAATGCAGAGCAATGAACTTCAGACATCACTGTCTTCTTCCACTGGTCAGGAACATACAACTTTCCACTGGGACAACGCTCAGGTTTGTCCTCCTGGAACTCTTCCAGAGCACGTCTCAAATCGGGCGAGATGGCAGAAAGAACTACCCCTTCGCCTAAGATGGTAGCAGGCTTGGTCACCACAGGAGAATCAGCAAAGAAGCTCCTAGAAAGAGCGTCAGCCTTGACATTCTTAGTGCCAGGAAGAAAAGAGACCACAAAATCAAAACGTGTAAAAAACAAGGCCCATCTAGCCTATCTAGGGTTCAAGCGTTTGGCTGACTCTAGGTAAATCAAATTCTTGTGGTCAGTGAGGACCACGACTTGATGTTTAGCTCCCTCCAACCAATGTCTCCACTCCTCAAATGCCCATTTCATGGCTAACAGTTCCCGATTCCCCACATCATAGTTACGTTCAGATGGGGAGAACTTTCGGGAAAAGAAAGCACAGGGATTCATTTTAGATGTTACAGGATCCTTTTGGGACAAAACAGCTCCTGCACCAATCTCAGAAGTGTCCACCTCTACCTGGAACGGGAGTGAGACATCAGGTTGCCGCAAAACCGGGGCAGAAGTGAATCTTCGCTTCAGCTCCTGAAAGGAAGAAACAGGCTCCGGAGACCAATTCAACACATCAGCACCCTTCTTAGTCAGATCAGTCAATGGCTTGGCAATACTAGAAAATTTTGCTATAAATTTCCGATAAAAATTAGCAAAACCCAAAAACTTCTGAAGGGCCTTCAAAGAAGTGGGCTGAACCCAGTCATAAATGGCCTGTACCTTGGCCGGGTCCATTTCAATAGTTGACGGAGACAAAATAAATCCCAAAAATGAAATCCTCTGTACCCCAAAAAGGCATTTCGATCCTTTGACATACAGGGAATTCTCCCTCAAGATCCGGAACACAGTCCAGACATGTTCCACATGAGAATCCCAATCCTTGGAGAAGATCAAAATATCATCCAGATAGATAATCAAAAATTTATCCACAAAGTCTCGGAAAATGTCGTTCATGAAGCACTGGAAGACAGAAGGGGCATTAGTGAGCCCAAAAGGCATCACCAGGTACTCAAAATGTCCCTCTGGAGTATTAAACGCCGTCTTCCATTCATCCCCATGCTTAATGCGGATAAGATTATACGCCCCCCTGAGGTCAAGCTTGGTAAACCAGCAAGCACATTTAACTCTGGAGAATAGATCCGAAATCAGGGGTAACGGATACTGATATTTAATAGTAATTTTGTTGAGGGCACGATAATCAATACAAGGCCTTAATGAACCATCCTTTTTGGCCACGAAAAAAACCCCAGCACCTAATGGTGAAGAGGATGGTCTAATATGACCCTTCTCCAACGCCTCCTTAATATAGGATCGCATAGCCTCGTGCTCGGGTACAGATAAATTGAAGAGCCGACCCTTGGGAAATTTACACCCCGGCCTCAGTTCAATTGCACAGTCATAACTCCTATGAGGAGGCAAAAACGCAGACTCATTCTCACTAAATACATCATAAAAGTCCGCCAAATAGTCAGGAACATCATGTGACTGAGGAGAGGCGGAAAAAAACGGAGCCTCACTAAGGGCACACCGACAACCACAGACACAGATTTCCAATCCAAAACTGGATTATGAATTTGCAACCAGGGAAACCCCAGAACAACGGTATCATACAAATTATGCAACACCAAAAATCTGCAATTTTCTTGATGGTCTGGGGCGACTCGCATTACCACCTGGGTCCAAAACTGAGGTTTATTTTTCGCCAAAGGAGTAGCATCAATCCCCCTCAAAGGGATAGGCGTCCGCAGGGGTGTCATAGGAAATCCACAACGTTTAGCAAAATCCAAGTCCATTAGATTCAGGGCTGCTCCCGAATCCACAAAAGCCTTGGCGGAAAATGTGGACAGGGGGCAGGATCAGAGTAATTGCCAGAAGAAACTTAGGTTGAACACCACCCACAGAAAACGTGTGTACACAACGTTTCTCTCGTTTAGGACAGACAGAAATAATATGCGAGGCATCTCCACAAAAAAACACAGCTTATTACGCCTTCTGAACTCCTGACGTTGCTCCATGGACAAAAGTATCACATTGCATAGGTTCAGACACTTGTTCAACAGGTGGCAACATCTCTCGTGCAGTCCTGCGTTCACGTAAACGCCGATCAACCTGAATGGCTAATGACATAGAATCGTCAAGACCAGAGGGAACAGGAAATCCCACCATAGTATCTTTTACGGCTTCTGACAAACCCTTCCGAAAGAGAGCTGCCAAAGCATTATCATTCCAGGTAGTAAGGACCGCCCACTTTCGGAATTTTTGACAGTACAATTCTGCAGAATCTCGACCCTGGCTCAATGCCAACAGGGTCTTTTCAGCCTGATCAATAGCATTCGGTTCGTCATACAACAACCCCAAGGCTTGAAAAAATGCGTTCACATGAGTCAGAATAGGATCATCTGGTTTCAAAGAAAACGCCCAATCCTGGGGATCGCCACGCAGCAAAGAGATGACAATTTTAACCTGCTGCGTGGAGCTCCCTGACGAGTTAGGCTTCAAGGCAAAAAATAATTTACAATTATTTTTGAAATTCAAAAATTTAGACCGATCCCGAAAAAACACATCAGGAGTAGGGATCTTTGGTTCAGCAGCATGTGAATGAGCAAGGTAGGCGGAAATTCCCCGCAATTCCGCAGCGAGCTGCTCCACACGATCAGACAATTGCTTTATCTCCATTGAGAGAAAAAAAATTCCCCCTACGACCTCAGAGATATAGTGGAAAAAATATACACACTTTTTTTTCTTTTTCTTTTTTTTTACAATTCTTTCCTGCTATTGAGTACCCTAGGATCTGTGGTATGGCTGGTGATTCTGTTATGAATGAGTCACCGTAGGAGGCAAAAACAGAAATGCTAGCTAAGTCCAGAAAACCAGAGAAGTTGGCAGCTATCGGATTGCAGACCCCTGAACCTATCAACAACAACTAGCAGTAGCCGTGGGGGGTTCCTACGGTGCCCTAGACCCCTCGATCACAGCCGGAGAACTACATAGCCTAAAGACAGAAAGGGAAATCTAAACTGCCCCAGAGCAGACCCCAAAGCAATAGGCAGCCCCCAACATATAATGACGGTGAAGCAAGAAGAAAAAACACTAACACAGATAGAAAGATAGACTGAGCAAATGATGGGGCCCAAGCTAACTAGATAGGACAGGATAGAAAAGCTGCTGTCTGCAATCCGCCAAAAACCCTATCAAAACAAGAGCAAACAGACTGACAGGGAAAAAGGCCCTGAAGACGCTAGGCTTCAAAAAGACTATGTCAGTACTCAGGTATTTTCTGAAGACAGAGCAAAAAGACACAAAGGAATTCAGCTCACCCCAGCAGGGAATGGCAGAATCCAGAAAAGCAAGGCAAAATAAAACCAAAACACAAATGCAAAGAGCAAAGCAGAAAACTTAGCTTTTGAGGAGCAGGAATCAGACTGGTCTCCTAGAATCCCTCAGAGAAATCACCAGCGAGGCAGAAGGGCGTCGGCTGCCTTATATCCAGTCAGCAATTCCCGTCACCCAGTCATCCTCTACCAGCTCAGGTGTTTGGTATTCAGCCTCACTACCTTCCTTCACCAGAAGAGGGAGTTCATCAGACCTCAGTGGTGAATGGGAAAATGAACTCATAACACTTGGTGTTATGAGTGGCGGAAGACACTAAATAAAAAATAAATAAAGTGCCTTCGCCACTCGGGGTCCACCGTGCGGTGGATGGAAAAACCGCTGCTAAAAGAGGCAGAGCACTAATGCGGTAATGTGCACAGGGTTTTAACTGCACCCAGTGCACTCAAGCAAGCTCTGTTATGCTCACAGAGCTGCAGGAGCAAAGCATAAACTAAACGCTGAGTCTGTTCAGAGTCACAGACTTTCAGCGACGCAGACACGGTATTAAGGGTCACAGGAGTAGCCTTAGACAGCAGGACTACTCCGTCTAGACCTACCGTAAAATGAGCTGCGTGACGTCGCAACTGCGGATGCAGAAATAAGCTGCAACTGCAGCGTGGCAAGAACTGAGCTGCTGGCAAGGCGCTGCTATAACGCTGGCGCAATGCAGACGCTAAGCTGCTGTGCAAGATGGAGCTAAGGCGCGCTGGCGCTAGCGCTGCTACTGGCTGAACCCAAACACTCACACAATCGTATTATCAGAGGGAAGGGGTTTCTTAATAAGTCAGTCACCAGTCCAAGCATCCATCACCATACATACAGCAGCAAGTATGAAAAATACTAGCGCATGGCGGAACAGCCATGCGCGCTTTTTATACCAAACGGGACCTTCCGGAAATCTCCAAGGCTCCATGAAGAGCCAATGGGATTCGACACAGGACCTGAGCACCTGACTCCCGAACTCCAATGGGAGTTCGTCCCATGAGCATGCTCAGATGAGGGAACAAAGGACTTAGCCTCTGGAGAGAGTTGCCACAGGGCAATCTCCTCTGCAATCTCCTCTGCAGTAGGAAAAGCGCAGGAAACTGCAGAATGTGAGGACCTAGATCTCAGCAAAGGAGAGGCAGAAATCTGAGTCCTAACACTCGGGGACCGGGCCCCGGCCTTGCGCTGAGAACCTATAGGCAGGGTTCCTCTTCCAACCCACAACTCCTCTCTGTTCTTCTACTCCTTCGTTCCGCACTGTTCTTTCTCTCTCTTATGGAAGCTTAGGTTGCAGTTCTACGTCTTTCTCCTTCTGTTCCTTTCCCGTTCCAGCTGGCTCAGATCACTGAGGCAGCTGCAGCACTCCTTCCTCCATCCCTTCTTCCAGGGATCCTCACTCCTGTCTGAGTGACTTCTTACCCACCTGACCTTCTGCCAGACTGAACCTGTAATTCTAAACCTTCCCAACCTTTTATATGGATCTCAACTCCACCCACCTCCCAGCACATCTCGTGTTACAAAGCAAGGACCCACGAATGGTGCTCTGCTACCCTCTAAGCATGGAGCCGCAATGTGGTCCTGCTGAACTATCCTGTGTGTGGGGTGCAGGTGTTGAAGTGTGGCAAGGAGTTCCCACCTTACCTGAATGGTGGGGCAGTATACCTTAGGAGAAGGTGCAGTACCTCTGTGGCGACTGAACCTCAGGGGCGCCACAATTTTTTCCGGTACCGGAAATAAATGGAAGTGTTAAATAGGCCTCACACAAAGGCTCTGGAAAATGGACATGCTCCCCCCGAGAAAAAAACAAATCTGTGCTCCGAAATCTAAATATTCAAATGCCTCCTCCCTTCTGAGCCCAAGATTGCACCTAGAACACAGATAAGGTCCGCATGCTTGGCATCACTCTCGTGGGAACACTGCATATTACCGGGGTCCGTGTCTCCAAAATCACAAGCTGGGCACAATGTACAGGCACTAATTTTTACCCCAAAATTTCCACTGGGTGCTCATTTTTGGAAAACACCTGTGGGGCCAAAACAGTCGCTCCATCCATAGCTGAACTCACCAAGATTTAATTTCCAAAATGTTATCACTTTTCGGGTTTCGCTGTTGCTCTGACTTCTCAGGGGATCAGTAAATGGCAGTCACAAACAATTCCAGAAAAATGTCAAATGCAGTATTAATTTTTATTATAATCTGATAAGCTTTTTGGTTAGCACATTTTTATATATCATTATGTCACATTTAGCACATACAATATTGGACAGTTTTGTCTTTTGCATCAATGTTTCGGAAGTTTAATTCTTTTAAGATTAGGCTTTAATGTGTAAAACATTTCTTCACCTCACACTTAGTGCTGGTTAATGCTCTTATAACCTTATGTCTCCAAAGTGTCCTGACCTCAGAGAACATACAACATCTAAAGCCACGGACCATCTGCATCTCTGGTACTGTCGTCCTTGTTCACTCACTGGAGGACACTTTGCTCCTAACCCCCCATTGAATAGTGACGCAGAATGTGTGTATATGTTCTTGTACGCAGATTTCGCAGTCACTGAAAGGCAATTACTATATATATTTCCACATAAAACTCCTCCCTCCATGTCTGTACGAACCACGTGCACTGGGGTCAGTCATGGGGAACAGAAAAGGGCGAACCCCAAACTGTTCCCACAAAGCTGAAGTTTCAATTGTCCACAATGTCTTGTGCTGGAGAGTAAGAATTCTCTTCACTGATCTAAGAGGCTGAGGCTAACTCCTGATTACACATTAGCATTATCCTCCTCCACCATCTGTACAGTTGGCACAATGCAGTCAGTTGGTAACGTCCTCCTGGAATCACCAAACCCAGACTCCTCCATCAGACGCAGATAGAGAAGTGTGATCCGTCACTGCACAGAACACTTCTCCTCCAGAGTCCAGTGGTGATGGCTTTACACCACTCCATCCAACGTGCAGCATTGTGCTTGGTGATGTACGGCTGCATGCAGCTGTTCAGCCATGAAACTCCCAGCGGGGGCACAGTGTTTGTGCTGATGTTATACTAGAGGAGGTCTGGACTCTGCATTTATGTGGTCAGCAAAATCCAGAGTCCAAACTTGATACTAGACCTCAAGCAGCTTGGATTGTCTGTCTAACCTCTCTTCCTCCAGACTCTGGGACCTTGATTTCCAAGGTCTAGTGTGAAGTATCCACAATCAGTGATGGTTTGGGGAGCCATTTCATCTGCTGGTGTAGGTCCACCGTGTTTTATCAAGACCAAAGTCAGCGCAGCTGTCTACCAGGAAATTTTAGAACACTTCATGCTTCCCTCTGTCGACAAATTTTTTGGAGATGGAAATTTCTTTCTCCAGCAGGACTTGGCACCTGTCCACACTGCCAAAAGTACCAATAGCTGGTTTAGAAACAACAGTATGACTGTGCTTGTTCAGCCAGCAAACTCGCCTTACCTTAACCCCATAGAGAATCTATGGGGTATTATCAAGAGGAAGATGAGCGACACCAGACCCAACAATGCAGATGAGCTGAAGGCTGCTATCAAAGCAACCTGAGCTTCCATAACACCTCAGCAGTGCCACAAGCTGATCACCTCCATGCCACGCTGCATTGATGCAGTAATTGATGCAAAAGGAGCCCAACCAAGTACTGAGTGCATTTACTGAACATACTGAACGTACACTGGGTACGGAAAGTATTCAGACCCCTTTAAATTTTTCACTCTTTGCTTCATTGCAGTCATTTGGTAAATTCAAAAAAGTTCATTTTTTTCTCATTAATGTACACTCTGCACCCCATCTTGACTGAAAAAAACAGAAATGTAGAAATTTTTGCAAATTTATTGAAAAAGAAAAACTAAAATATCACATGGTCATAAGTATTCAGACTCTTTCCTCAGACAATCATTTAAGTCACATGCTGTCCTTTTCCTTGTGATCCACCTTGAGATGGTTATACTCCTTCATTGGAGTCCAGCTATGTTTAATTAAACTGATAGGACTTGATTTGGAAAGGCACACACCTGTCTATCTAAGACCTCACAGCTCACAGTGCATGTTAGACCAAATGAGAATCATGAGGTCAAAGGAACTGGCAAAGATAAAGAAGAACCCCAAGATCACTGTGGCTGAGCGCCGCAGATGCAGTAGGGAGATGGGAGAAAGTTCCACAAAGTCAACTATCACTGCAGCCCTCCACCAGTTGGGCCTTTATGGCAGAGTGACCCGACGGAAGCCTCTCCTCAGTGCCAGACATATGAAAGCCTGCATAGAGTTTACTAAAAAAACATGAAGGACTCCATGACTATGAGAAATAAGATTCTCTGGTCTGAGGAGATGAAGATAGAACTTTTTGGTGATAATTCTAAGCGGTATGTGTGGAGAAAACCAGGCACTGCTCATCACCTGCCCAATATAATTCCAACAGTAAAACATGGTGGTGGCAGCATTGAAAGCAGGTTGTGGGATGTAGTGACAGACAGAAGGCAGAGCAAGGGTTTACAAATATGACAGTTTTAATTTAACAAGGGGTTAACTCCTCGCAGGGAGATGAAGGGTTAACTAGTAGAATAGCAGTCCAATTATAAAGGATATGAAGAGTTAATAAACAGCAGTTCTTTGGTACACTTATCGCATCAGGAGTTCTTCAGACTGCAGGCACTACTTGAGGGTTGATAGCGCCGGCAATGGCTGCTGCGGTGTTGGTCCAAGGAGATTCTGTGGGCAGCGGTCGGTCTCCGGCACAGCACTATCAGGTTCCAACATGGGCGGGCAGGGATATGCCGGTAAGGTGGGCCGCAGACATCTATCCAGCACTCGGTTCTCTCTCTGTGGCATGTGCGCTGCATTCACGGTGGCAACACGCACGGCACCTCGCTTCCTGCCAATTATCAGGCACACTGCGCTCCTCCCTCTGCAATCCCCGCTGGTAATGGTGGGGGTACCAAGACGCAGACCCGCGCAGTACTGTTGCTCAAAGGACCGAGCGCACCTCTTTCTCTGCTGCACGCTGCTTGCTCCCGCCAAAACTGACTGCTTCCGCGCGCGCTGTCCCTGTACTCCCCCAGCCACGCCTCCTGCTTCCGAGTGCAAAGGACTGTCCAGTCTCTTACTCCTTGCCCTGGACAACAGGGGAGACAGCTCCAACAGTTCCGGACCCGACAGGTACCCACGGCCTGGTTCTTCTCCTTACAACATCATGCTATGGGGGAGTTTTTCAGCTGCAGGGACAGGACGACTGGTAGCAATTGAAGGAAACATGAATGCGGCCAAGTACAGAAATATCCTGGATAAAAACCTCTTCCAGAGTGCTCTGGAAGTCAGACTTGGCTGAAGGTTCACCTTCCAACAAAACAATGACCCTAAGCACACAGCTAAAATAACAGAGGAGTGGCTTCAGAACAACCCTGCAACCATTCTTGACTGGCCCAGCCAGAGCCCTAATCTAAACCCAATTGAGCATCTCTGGAGAGACCTGAAAATGGCTATCCACCAACGTTCACGATCCAAACTGATGGAAAGGGAGATAATCTGCAAGGAAGAATGGCAGAAGATGCCCAAATCCAGGTGTGAAAAACTTGTTGCATCATTCCCAAGAAGAATCGTGTCTGACAGCCATTCCATTCCAGTGTCAGTTGAATTCCAACCAGAGTACATCTCACTCTACTTAAAGTGCTTCTGATTAGGTGATCACCTGAACCAAATCTTATTTAATGATGGAAAGTATAAAAAACACCTACTGTTGTGTTCACAATCCTCTTGCAATAGGACAAGCTGGATAGCAAAACAAGTGCTAGTAATATCCCAAAAGTAATAGGAATGAAAAAATAACTTTTAACTATGCCAAAGGAGTTGAAAAGAAAAGTATTGAGTGAGGAAAAGAAGGGCTCAATTCTGGCTTTACTAGCAGAGGGATAAAGTGAGCGTCATGTTGCCTCCATCCTTAAAATTTCTAAGATGGCAGTCCATTACAACAAGGTCAAGCAGCAGACATTGGGGAAAACAAAGCTACAGACCGGCAGAGGGCAAAAACGACTCTCCACTGACTATCATCTTATTCAAATATCACTCAGCAACTGCAGGATTGTTAGGAGTGGCGGAATGCACTAAATAAAAAATATAAATAAAATGCGTTAACCACTCGGGGTCCACCGTGCAGTAGATGATTAAACCGCTGCTAGGTGGTGGCAGAGCAATCAGGCGGTAGTGTGCACAGGGCTAGAAATCACCCAGGTGCACAAAAGCAATCTCTGTTGTACTCACAGAGCTGCTTAATACAAATAATAAATATAACTGCACTGAGCCTGTTAGAGGCACAGAGACTCAGCGGCACATAAGCGGTAAATGGTCACCGGAGTAGTTCAAGATGACGGCACTACATCCGCCAAGACCTACCGTAAACACTCGTGTGCACAGCGTTGCAACTGCGAACGCACTCTAAAGCTGCTACAGCAGCGTGGCGTGGGACTTGTCGCAAGATAGCACCGCAGTAACGCAGGCACGATGTTGGACGCTAGCAGGTGTGCTTGTGGAGCAATGGCGCGCTGGCGCAAATACTGGCTATAACTCATTCCCTCACACAGAGGTAATATCATAGGAATGGGGTTTCAAATGAGTCATTCACCAGATCATGCATCCATCAACATACACACAGCAGCAAGTATGACTATACTAGCGCATGGCGGAACAGCCATGCACACTTTTTATAGCAAACGGGACCTTCTGGAAGTCTCCAGAACTCTGAGATGAATCAATGGAATTAGGAGCAGGACCTGAGCACCTGACTCCTGAGCACCAATGGGGGCTCGTTCCACGAGCATGCTCAGAAGATGGAAAGAAGGACTTAGCCTCCGGAGAGAGTTGCTGCAAGGCAATCTCCTCTGCAATATCTTCTGCAGAAGACAATGAGCAGGAGACTGCAGAATGTGAGGTCTAGATATATAACCGAAACAAAATTCCACATGGTCAGGTGGAGGAAAACCTCTAGACCACAAACACAGAAAACCAAAAAATTGAAAACCATAAAGGTAAAAAGGGGATCAAGGGTAAATTTAATGAGGAAAAAGGATATAAATGGCTATCAAGGAATTATCAGTAGTACCACACGGATAACTATCCTTCGCTATTAATAACTATAAGTATAGATGTATAATACCATTACTCCTTGATATAATAGAGGCTCCATAGACATTGAATAATTAGCATAAAAATTTATTTTATTTAATTAAACAACAAAATTTAAATAGTGACAGCATGGAAACAAAACACGGGACAGTGAAAATATTAAATAAAACAATCATAGAATAAATCACCAAAACAAAAAGAAAAACATATGTCCTATGTGTACAATCGTATGTCAACACGCAGTAAATGACTGCACAATGTATTCACAACGAAATACAGGCTTAAATGGCTAATTATGCGTATTGAGGTTAACAGCATATAAAAAGGACAAATGTCTCTCTGTGCAAAAATAGAGAAGGAGGGGAAACTGTCACACACTGCCTAACATAAAGCTGCAGCCACTCTCAGTAAGGTTGAGTACTCCCCTTTTACCATATCTGGCACAGCCATAGTAAAACACCTAGATAAAGTAATGGCTGTGTCGTGGACAACATTGCATAAATGGCACAGGTGGGAGCAAATAGGTAAATACAATATTAGATTAGTTACCTTCAGTCATGATATAATAGGGAGTGGGTGCAGAAGGCACGTGTGGGACACCGGGAGCCTCGACGCGCGTTTCGCCTATAGCTTCGTCGGGAGGCGTGGCTAATTCAAGGAGGCATGGGCTTTTTAAATATAGAGGCTGAAAAATCAACCAATCAAAATTCGTCATATATAAAAATCCGCCCATAAGGGGGAGGCGATAAGGCACACTCTACCCAATGGAGAAGAGGGCGGTGACGTCACAGGATGGGGGGCGGTACTAGAATGTCTCGCCGTGACAGCCCAAGTACAAGGGCAAGTCCAGATTTATCGGCGCGCGTTCTATGTAATGCGTCCGTCCATTGTGTGGGGCGGAGAATGCGCGCCACGGCAATGAAGGGCGGCACACTCTAACCAATAGAGAAAAAGGCAGTGGCGTCACTGAATAGGGCGGTACTAGGATATCTCGCCGTGACAGCCCAGGTATAAGGGCGAGTCTAGGTATATCGGCGCGCGTCCTGTGTGATGCGTCCGTCCGTGGTGCAGGGCGGAGAGCGCGCACCTCGGCAATGGAGGGGAGGACTAAGTCATCCCCATCCATCGTCAAGGCAACGCGCACGCCACCCAGACACCACAGGACGAGCGCAGCGCACACATAGAGCGCGTCTACACCGGCGGAATAACAGTAAGATGAAAAAAACTAATGCCCATATATTCTCCACACTCTACCCAATGGAGAAGAGGGCGGTGATGTCACAGGATGGGGGCGGTACTAGAATGTCTCGCCGTGACAGCCCAAGTACAAGGGCAAGTCCAGATTTATCGGCGCGCGTTCTATGTAATGCGTCCGTCCATTGTGTGGGGCGGAGAATGCGCGCCATGGCAATGAAGGGCGGCACACTCTAACCAATAGAGAAAAGGGCAGTGGCGTCACTGAATAGGGCGGTACTAGGATATCTCGCCGTGACAGCCCAGGTATAAGGGCGAGTCTAGGTATATCGGCGCGCGTCCTGTGTGATGCGTCCGTCCGTGGTGCAGGGCGGAGAGCGTGCACCTCGGCAATGGAGGGGAGGACTAAGTCATCCCCATCCATCGTCAAGGCAACGCGCACGCCACCCAGACACCACAGGACGAGCGCAGCGCACACATAGAGCGCGTCTGCACCGGCGGAATAAAAGTAAGATGAAAAAAACTAATGCCAATATATTGCATTCAGAAAAGGGGAAAAAGGAACAAAATATATATACTGACTATCCTGTGAGCATAATAGGATATGGGTATAACATATTATAAGAACATGAATACAGAACAAAAAATATTAATATTCACAAAACAGGGATAAAGAATAAATTTATAACAAACTTATACAGCACGTATCCCCAATTTCTGAATGTCAAGTGTTAACCCATACAGATGTCGAAAAGGACTCATTCCAATACAGTGATCAAAAAGAGATCCTGCAATTGCTATATAAAAATAGAGGATAATGTCCCTTATTGTTAAATAAATATATACACATTATATGTAGGAATCAGTGGCATCAACATCCGCATAGTGACCACAGGCAAAAAAGATCTTCGTCCGCCTTTGCTGTATGTTATTATGTAATCTTGCTGAAATAATCCTAGAAATACTGGATACAGAAAACGAAAAAAAGAAAAATCTATAATACAGAAAAAAATAAATTATTGAAACAAAATAAAAAATACAAGAAAAGAAGAAAACCACATACCATTATTAAAATATTAAAATTAAAAAAAAGTTTTATAGAAAGGATTTGAAGCTGACGGTCTCATTGAGACCATTAGGGGCCACCGTATCAAGGACAGTAATCCATCGAGTTTCCTTTTGGAGTAATTTCTGTTTGAGATTTCATTTACTGCGTGTTGGCATACGATTGTACACATAGGACATATGTTTTTCTTTTTGTTTTGGTGATTTATTCTATGATTGTTTTATTTAATATTTTCACTGTCCCGTGTTTTGTTTCCATGCTGTCACTATTTAAATTTTGTTGTTTAATTAAATAAAATAAATTTTTATGCTAATTATTCATTGTCTATGGAGCCTCTATTATATCAAGGAGTAATGGTATTATACATCTATACTTATAGTTATTAATAGCGAAGGATAGTTATCCGTGTGGTACTACTGATAATTCCTTGATAGCCATTTATGTCCTTTTTCCTCATTAAATTTACCCTTGATCCCCTTTTTACCTTTATGGTTTTCAATTTTTTGGTTTTCTATGTGAGGTCTAGATTCCTGCACAGGACGGGCAGAAATCTGACTCCTAACAAGGATGACATCAAGTGACCTACAAAATGAATGGCAATGGCAGCTGGGGTGAAGTGCACAGCAAGACCAGTTCGTAACAGGCTCCCAGAGGCAGGGCTCAAGTCATGTAAAGGTAGATTAAAGCCTTTCATCAATGAGAAGCAAAGGAGAGCCAGGCTGAAGTTTGCCAAAGACCATATGGATTGGACCATAGAGGACTGGAGTAAGGTAATCTTCTCTGATGAGTCTAATTTTCAGCTTAGCCCAACACCTGGTCATCTAATGGTTAGATGGAGATCTGGAGAGTCGTACAAGCCACAGTGTCTTACACCCACTGTGAAATTTGGTGGAGGATCGGTGATGATCTGGGGATGCTTCAGCAAGGCTGGAATTGGGCAGGTTAATCTTTGCGAAGGACGTATGAATCAAGCCGCATATAAGGTTATCCTAGAAAAACAGTTGATTCCTTCTGCTCAGGCAATGTTCCCCAACTCTGAGGAGTTTTTTTTCCAGCAGGACAATGTGCCATGCCACATAGCTAGGCCAATTAAGTGTGGATGAAGGACCACCACATTAAATCCCTGTCATGGCCAGCCCAATCTCCAGACCTGATCCCCATTGAGAACTTCTGGAATGTAGTCAAGAGGAAGATGGATAGTCACAAGCCATCAAACAAAGAAGAACTGCTTACATTTTTGTACCAGGAGTGGCATAAGGTCACCCAAAAGCAGTGTGAAAGACTGGTGGAAAGCATGCCAAGATGCATGAAAGCTGTGATTAACAATCATGATTATTCCACAAAATATTGATTTCTGAACTCTTCCTGAGGTAAAACATTAGTATTGTTGTTTCTAAATGATTATGAATTTGTTTTCTTAGCATTATTTGAGGTCTGCAAGCACTGCACTTTTTTGTTATTTTGACCATTTCTCATTTTCTGAACATAAATGGAAAATTTAGTGCTTGGATATTCAAAGACATGTTGTCAGTAGTTTATAGAATTAAAGAGCAATTTACATTTTACTCAAAAATATACCTACAGTATATAGAGAAAAATCAGACAAACTGAAAATTTTGCAGTGGTCTCTTAATTTTTGCCAGAGCTGTATATTGAATTAATAGAGAGAGTCCCAAGTTTAGGATCATTGGTCTGCTGCGAACACAGCTGCACAGTGTCATACCCTGGAGCTCCGGCACGTCTAAAATTTATATATTTAGATTAGTGATTCAATAAGAACCGTGCAATTCTACTTTTCCCCTGTGGCGGCGCTGCAGAAAAATAAAAGACTTTTTGCAGAAATTTCCAGAAACCTTTAGATTGGCTTCTGGACTGTGACTTTAAATACCCTAACAATGGCATCAATTCATAATTTATAGAGGGCGTCTTTCCACATTGCATTACTTGAATGAGACTTTGACAGCCTCTAATTAATTTTGACAAAAATGGTCTGAGTGTCACATTTAAATTACAGATGTTGGATGGTGATAGCCATAGTAGTGCCCATGCGGATGGCCGGTCTGCTTTCTATAGACCTGTAATGGCCGATAAATCTGTATTGTCAGGAATTATACTTCTCTGTCTTTCTCCGGCTTTGTGACTCTGCTATGCTTCACTATTTCCTAGAGGTCTAGACCAACTACTAATAGATTCTCTGGTTGGAACAGGAAAAATCTTTAGTAATGTCTTTAAAAGACATTTTCCCAGGAAGGAGGACAGAAACAAACAAACCACGATTAGCCGTAGTTTCCTATGATAACGTATAGCTATATGTCTTTGCATGTCGTAACTTATTTTTTCAGTGTATAGGCATGTTGTACAGTATAACCTACGGACTTGGGAACCTATGGGCATGGGAACCTACGAACATGGGAACCTATGGGCATGGAACCTAGAGACATGGGAACCTATGGGCATAGGAACCTAGAGACATAGGAACCTGCGGGAATGGGAACCTATGGACATAGGAACCTATGGGTATGGGAACCTACGGACATGGGAACCTACTAAAATTGGAATCTATGGACATGGGAACCTACGGACATGGGAACCTCAGATAAGTTGTAATCATAAATATCAAGCACCTTGATGCACACTTTGGAAAGCCAAAATTATTAGTGCCAAGTGTAGTTATGGACATTCTAGTCGGTTTCGTAGACTGCAATATAGTCCTAGAAAAAAAATTGTACTCAGAAACCAAATTTACAAATGAAGACATTTAAACTTTATTTAAACACATACATATTAAAAGAGTTAAAAAGGACAAGGTCTTAAAAACTGGGAAACCACAAAAATGGCACCATTACCCACAAGGAAGCCATGAGGAGGCTGCACACACTATAAACGTGCTTGCTGAAACGTGCTTTGGGGCTGACACCATCACCCACAGGAGGTAACATTTACTTCTTTGTTTATCTATGCACTAGCGGTATGCTGTTGATGTATGGACACTATGCCATTATGAGGCTTTAGATATTAGCTCATGTATAGCATTTGCTGGACGTTTATAATGTGTGCAGCCTCCTCATGGCTTCCTTGTGGGTAATGTCTTCATTTGTAACTTTGGTTTCTGAGTACAATTTTTTTCTCGGACATGGGAACCTGTGGACATGGGAACTCAGCATTGGGATACCATTGACATAAAGCCATGGAATCGTGGGAATATCCAGCACAAGTCTTCTCCACTGTACAATGCCACCACATTTTATTCCATCAAATTAAAGAGATGTAAGAAAAAACTTCCACAAAGTTTGTTTGTAAACTTTTTTGTTTAAGGAAGCTACTTTCTAGAGGCTGTGGAGAGATTTGACAACTCATCCAGAAGTCTGGGAGGACTCTCCTTTTTCTGATAGCGTTTCAGGACAGGTGGAAAGTATACACTTGTGAGAACTAATGGTAGATGCTCCAAGGTGGAAGAGACACTTACCAACTGCCTATTATACCCCTTCTATAATCTGATCTTGATTGAAGGACTGAGACCTATGACAAACCTCATCCCAGATCTGATATCGTGTGAAATGTGTTTTTCGTTAGGCGTAATGGGATACCCATCTTAGCAAGTCATCCCCTATCAAAATAACTTGCTACTTGCTGGGGGTCTGATTGTTGGGGATCCCAATGATCCCAAGAATTGGGCTCTGAAATGCTCCATTTAAATGGTGTGGTGGCAGCTTTATTCACTCTCTATAGGACTGCTGGGGGGGACGGCTTCCGACTTCTTTTGTCAGCAATTGCGCCTCGCTCTAAGATGCCCAGACGGAATGAAATGGGAGAATGGTGACCACGCCTGCTTCATTTCTGCTCTATTTATTTTCTATAGGATGGAAATAAAGGTGTACAAGCTTGGTGCTTGGAAGTCCTATAGACAATGGATGGATCGGTGGTACGCTGTCTAACAAGGCTTTTCAGAGCCCTGTTCTCGGGATCAATAGCGGACTCAACTCCGGTAGATAGAGATAACTTGCAAACACGAGAACATCCATTTAACATTCATCAAACAGGGAGTGATTAACACTCAGGTCTGCATTAAGAGATAAAGGTCTGACACTTTTCTAGAATCAGTCCCAATCTTGCTTCAGCTGCAATACCACACAAAGCCTATGGACGAGAGTGGCGCTCTTTCTGCAATTTCACCTTTCTTTCTAACTTCATAACCCATTAAATGAGCAAACCAGGATGGGTACATTTTGAACAAATAATAACTTGATTTTCCATGCAGTAGTGGGCCACCCTGGATCCTCTGACTTATCGGTGTATCCTGCTTCTCATCCTGCCCTACCTCTGCACCGTGCTGCTGTCAGTTCTTCCTATCACTTCTGTTTATACGTTCCCTGCTACATTTTCCCTTCCACCGTGGGAACCAGGTGTACCGGGTATGTACAGAGTTGGCTGTTTCCGGATGGAGTCTTTGTAACCACAATATTGACTTTTGCTTGAGTAAAGCTGCAGAGCATTAGGGTCAGAGGTCGCTGCTGCGTCGGCCACATTATTTTATTTGCATTTTCTTTCTAAATCTAAAAATAATGAAGTCTGTGAATGGTTTATATGATTCCTCCCGTGCTGCCCTAGTGCCCTGCTTTGCATCAGAAACTTCCTCCAGAAGAGGTAGCGTGGAACTTCTGGGACACTATGCAAAATTTGCAAAACAACCCTCAACTGTTACTGACATTCTCCAGGGGCTAGATGCGACTGCGACCTCTCAACACCCATTTTAGTTACAGGCCTACCCCCTAAGAGCAAATTTTGGGACTTCTTGCACTGCGTGAGTGTCTATTCAGCTCCCTAGGAGCTTCCTAGAACCACAGTAGAACAGAAAACTTTATAAGGAAGCATCGGTCTGGGACCTCAAAATTGCCGGATATCCCACCAAGTCAGTCAGGCTGCTCATAGCGGGTCCTACTGTGCCGTTATAGATCTCTCAGAGTCTGCTCTCTACCAATGATCTTGAGGAATTGCACCAGAAGACACATCTAGCAATATAACACTGCCCTTGCTTTAGAGTTGAGGCTAATAGCAAGCTCTTTCTTCTGCGAATTGTCGACCTGAAAGCCATGTTTCACTTATCAGTATAGGGAGCAAAGTATCTCCATGTGGAGAGTATCCAATCTGCGTAGCCAGGCTTATAAAGATGGCAATGACCCCTAGGTATTCAAATGAGTCTTTTTCCAGAAGGAAGAAAACTTTTTCTCCAGTGACACCTATTGGATGTAGCCACCCTCCAATTTTGACCCTATGGCAAGCTTTGCCACACAGCTTAGGTTATTCAGCCCAATAAAAGACCTCCATCTATAGTCAGCTGTTTCGGGGTTCTTCCCCCAGAGCAGATTACTGGTTGGCTGGGCCCTTTCTTCTTCCTTTTAGGAGAGGGCTTATTTGCATACCAGTAACACCAGTAAGATTTGGAGTCGTCGCCGCATAAAGCATCCTGCTGAGAAAAGGGAAATTTCACAAGTCACATAAGCAAAGAAAATAACAGCCACCCTCCTGATAAGGTTACTCCTAAATGTGAACTTTTTCACACTGTGAGCAATGACATCAGTAAGGTTAAAGCAGTTCACAGCTGACGGATCACATAGAGTCTACCGTGAGAATCACCATCTGTGACTGGTAGTAACCTCAATGACGTCACCGCTCATCACTGGCAGCCGGGTTCGCACACTCCTCTCAGTGTGTACCAGCGGCCGTGGTGATCGGTAACGTTACTGATGTCACCACTCATCACAGCCTCCGGATACGTCGGGAATCACAGTTGGACATCCAGATTATGGATTATGGCGAACCCTTTTGGATTACTTTTGCTTTTGATGGTATTAAATGGGTAAAAGAGGCTAATTGTCGGGTAGTGCTTTGTACAAATAAAGGACGTTTCTCTGTGTGTTTCTTGCTTTAAACTTACAGGGTTAGCAATGGAGGTGTCTTACAGATACCTCTCCATTACAAACCCCAGGGCTCGATGTCAGCTGGCATTACAACGGTGACATCAACCCCAAAACCATTACACCGATTGCCAACGCACCAAGGCAATCGGAAAGAGACAAGGCTAAGCGCCAGAAATGGTGCATCTAATGGGCGGCTGAGCGCTTGTGTTATTAGGCTGGGAAGGGACCAATATCCATGATCATTTCCAGACTATTAATATCAGCCTGCAGCTGTCTGCTTAGCCTTTGCTGGTTATCAAAATTAGGAGGGACTCCACATCATTTTTTTGGGGGGTCCACCCTTTTTAATAAGCAGTAATTGCTGTGCAGACAGCTGTGAAATGATCGGAAGCTCCATGAATATTGGCCCCTTCCCATAATAATAACACCAGCTCTCAGCTACATGCTTTCCATCTGCTGATTAATAAAAGTAAGGGGCACCCACACCATTTTTTTCATTTGTTTATTTATTCAGAAAAACAAGTAAAGAATAATACAGTACACATGCAAAGCACTGATTCTATATCTCATCGACATCTTTATAGTTGTCTATTCTGACAGTTCACTCTGAGAATTTACTGTACTCGGGTTGATGGAATGTTGGGTTTCCTTTGAAGAATGGTCCCTGTGCCGTCCGATTTTTTTCTCGCACCCTTTGACTTGCATTGGTGAGTCTCAGCCATTGGTACGCGGCCATAAACCGCATGCTGCAATTCTTTCCTCACCCAAATTCCAGGTGAGGAAAAACTCACAGATGAACACTGCCACATTGAATAACATTGTTGGGAGTGCAATCCAATTTTTTTCTCACATTGCACTCGCAGATGTGAGCGAACCTTTAAAATGTAGCGGAGCTCCAATAACCAGCAAAAACCTGTTCTTCAAATCTTGGACAATTCCTTTCAGAAGTTGTTCACACTTATACTGTGCGTTGTATCTATAACCAAATTATTTACGGAACTAATTTTTTTAATGTATTTTTTTACCTATTTTACGTAGAAGTTTTAGAGACAACTAACGTGATATTTGCAAGGTAGAAAAATATGCATCAGACAGTATGCATGGAGATTTGTGAATCTTCCCTTTATCTCTACTGATAATTGTCCCTTTTGATCCCATTTCTTAACCATCTCAAGACCAGGCCATTTAACCCCCCATTCCTTACCAGGCCCATTTTCATGATTTTTTTTTCTACATGCAGCACTTCAAAAAAAAAAATCATATTCGGATAGTCAAATAATGTTGGCATCTTTTTTTCATTATATGTGGGGTTTCATGTTTTTCTGTTATTTTTATATTGTCCTTTTCTATTTTTTTGCTGATATCATTGGGAAAATAGAGGAAGTACGTGTCTGTTTTTCACATTTTGTTTATGACAATTTGTTCCCCTTTCCATAATATTTGTTTTTATATATCGGATTCTTTTTTTTTTCGATGGTAGTAACAGCAATTTGGATTGATAGCAGCTTATTTTTTGTTTATTTACTTTCTCCAATGCTGTTTATTTATGTATATATTTATTTCTTTTTCATTTCATTCACACATTGTGACCTCCCATAAGGTCATCAAAGACATTTAGGGAGAATTTGCAGGGGTTTTCCCACAAACAAAAGTTTCTTTTAATTAATATTATCTTGGAATAATAATAATTTCCATAAATGTCAGACCATGTCCCTGCACACAGCCATTACACAGTACACAGCAGGTGCACATATATAAGATTATTTTATTTTATTTAAACACATTCAGTTGTGGAGATTATTATTATTCCAAAATCAAATGATTTAAAAGACCTTTTGCTCATGGGAATACCACTTTAAGTATTTAAATAATTTTTTTAATCTCCTTTCCCCTGTAACTGGGGCTGGTACATTAGCCCCCGTGACAGGGGAAATTCAGCCTCCTGACTGCATAGTGGAGCTAATTGTCTCCTATTTTCTGGTAATTATTTGTATGTAGTGCAGTAAAGAGAGCATTTTCATTGTGCAACACAGCAGTAATATTGATAAATATGTCAGCAATCAGCTCAGCCTTGGGGAGTAGCAGCAGGACAGATAGTGATTGTGAACAAGGCGAATAATTGATGATGATGATGCTAGAAATGTGAGAAGTGAAATGTGTCTGTGTTACAAACTCTGCAGACAAGTTGCAGCTAAAAGAAGTCGTCATGATGGTTTGGGCCAGAAGGAAGTGACTGCAAAGACTGAAAAAGTGATTGAGTCCGAGTTGCACCTTAGTATAGAGTAAGCCACAGCCAGAAGGAAGAAAAAGCGCTTCTTCTAATCCACGTGATACACAGACACTGATTCCATTGGGGGTAACAAGAAAGTTGTTTTTTTTTGCAAAGGAAAATGATGATTGGCTGATCACTTCTCCAAGCAGCAGGACATCTACGCAAAACATATTATATGCACAGGGATAAAAAATAATAATAGGATGATAGAAGGTACTCTGTAGTAGGGAAGTTCCCCCAAAATTAAGATGATATGTACCACCCTGCCCATTCGAGCCTCAAATACAGAGTGGGCCACACAAAATCAGAAGCCGGGTTTGCACTGTATGGTTGACCTGCGGACATCACTTTCATGTTGATCTCCTGGGGCTTCTCATAGTCCTCTCCTGGACGTTGGGAACAACGATGAGTGACTGAACAGTAGTGTGACGATGGACAATGGAGGAAGGTTTTTACTGTAATTTCTGAAGAATGAGGCCTAAAAAGCATCATCTAAACCACAAAGGGGAAATGGACATTTTTTTGCATAACTGACTCCTTATCTCTGATAAGTTATGGCCCTCTCCTACTTTACATAGCGGTACCATAAATTGAATGGTTTTCCATGGCGGCGCTGACGGTACATTTCTGCTGTGTTTTTGGATAAGCCTCCAGCGAAGCAGCCAGAAATATAAAATAGAAGTGTTGCTGGAACAAATTTACAGTATGATTTAGAGTATTTGATGTACTATTCTTTTTTAATAAAATGTTTAACCGTAGTGATAAGTAAAATTTATGAACTTGTTCTGCGTGTTTGATCATCTCTCCTCTCCGCAGAATAAGTCATTTCATTCAATTATTTCAGCAGAAGCTTAACGTTATTAACCCCGGAGATGCAGATGATCCAAAAACTGCTGAACTAGGCCCAATACTATTAAATTAGGGAACTGCATTCACAGCAATTACCTTGTATTTAAGGAACGATCAAATCACTTCCTTTTATAGAGTAGAGAAGTAATGGTAAGAGCAGATTTTGGGGATGGTGCAGAAATAAAGTCAGGCTTAAAAACCGCACACACAGAAAAGAGTGTCATTTTTAAACCTAGTCTAAAGGAAACACTTTCCTTGTTGGCCCTAGCAACCAATCACAGCTCAGATTTCATGTTTTTAAAATGTAACTTTCATTTCAGGAGAACTTGCAGTAGAATGTCTGTGTGTTCCTCTAGCTCCTCCCCCTGCATAGAACATCATGACTTGTAACTGCCATCTCCTATCTCAGTAATGTGCAGTGGGTACAGAAAGTATTCAGACCCCTTTAAATTTTTCACTCTTTGTTTCATTGCAGCCATTTGGTAAATTCAAAAAAGTTCATTTTGTTTCTCATTAATTTACGCTCTGCACCCCATCTTGACTGAAAAAAACAGAAATGTAGACATTTTTGCAAATGTATTAAAAAAGAAAAACTGAAATGTCATATGGTCATACAGTAAGTATTCAGACCCTTTGCTCAGACACTCAGATTTAAGTCACATGCTGTCCATTTCCTTGTGAGCCTCCTTGAGATTGTTCTACTCCTTAATTGGAGTCCAGGTATGTTTAGTTAAACTGATAGGACTTGATTTTTGTAAAGGCACACACCTGTTTATATAAGACCTCACAGCTCACAGTGCATGTCAGACCAAATGAGGATCATGAGGTCAAAGGAACTGGCCAAGGAGCTCAGAGACAGAATTGTGGCAAGGCACAGATCTGGCCAAGGTTACAAAAGAATTTCTGCAGTACTCAAGACTCCTAAGAGCAAAGTGGCCTCCATAGTCCTTAAATGGAAGAAGTTTGGGACCACTAGAAGTCTTCCTAGGCCTGGCCGTTCAGCCAAACTGAGCAATCGTGGGAGATGAGTCTTGGTGAGTGAGGTAAAGAAGAACCCCAAGATCACTGTGGCTGAGCTCCACATATGCAGTAGGGAAATGGGAGAAAGTTCCACAAAGTCAACTATCACTGCAGCACTCCACCAGTCAGGCCTTTATGGCAGAGTGGCCCGACGGAAGCCTCTGCTCAGTGCCAGATATATGAAAGCCCGAATAGAGTTTGCTGAAAAACAAATGATGGACTCCCAGACTATAAGACATCAGATTCTCTTGTCTGATAAGACAAAGATAGAACTTTTTGGTGATAATTCTAAGCTGTATGTGTGGAGAAAACCAGGCACTACTCATCACCTGTCCAATACAATCCCAACAGTGAAACATGTTGGTGGCAGCATCATGCTATGGGGGTGTTTTTCAGCTGCAGGGACAGAGCGACTGGTTGCAATTGAAGGAAACATGAATGCGGCCAAGTACAGAGATATCCTGGATGAAAACCTCTTCTAGAGTACTCTGAACCTCAGAGTTGGCCGAAGGTTTACCTTCCAACAAGACAATGACCCTAAGCACACAGCTAAAATAACAAAGGAGTGGCTTCAGAACAACTTTCTGACCATTCATTACTGGCCCTGCCGGAGCTCTGGCCTAAAGCCAATTGAGCATCTCTGGAGAGACCTGAAAATGGCTGTCCACCAACGTTCACCAACCAACATGATGGAAATGGAGAGGATCTGCAAGGAAGAATGGCAGAGGATCCCCAAATCCAGGTGTGAAAAACTTGTTGCATCATTTCCAAGAAGACTCATGGCTGTATTTAGTAGAAGCACAAAAGGGTGCTTCTACTAAATACTGAGCAAAGGGTCTGAATACTTATGACCATGTGATATTTCAGTTTTTCATTTTTAATAAATTTGCAAATAATTTCTACATTTCTGTTTTTTTTCAATCAAGATAGGGTGCAGAGAGTACATTAATGAGAAAAAGATTAGCTTTTTTAAATTTACCCAATGGCTGCAATGAAACAAAGAGTGAAAAATTTAAAGGGGTCTGAATACTTTCCGTACCCACTGTAAATAATCTGTCTTCACTAAATACAGACTTTACCTAAGCGTTCATTCTGCGTGAAAAGAGGAGAAAGAAGTGGATTTATCCAATAAAATATATTACAAAGCATCTTATTTTCATAGTATTTATTTATGAAACAAAAATGAAAACAGCGGCTACCCTGTAACCCCTCTGGTATAATTAAAGCTGTTCTGTGACTGCTCACTATGGTCAACAAAGACTGTTTTTCTTCTACATGTTTTTGATAAATATGCCCCAAAATTTTCAAGCACAACTGCAACTACAATCTATACCATTAAATTCACAAAATATAAGAACATAAGATAGATTAGGAACATCATATTAATTAAAACATAAGTTTTTCCAAGTGGGAGTAATGTGTTAGATTGTCAATTGTAGGGCACCTTTAACTTGACCAGTCCTTATTCAGCCATATAAACACAAGGGATGATGGAACCAGTCCAACTATATACAAAGACCAGTAACTAACACCTCCTCAATGCCTACATTCAAAGGCCAAGGTGTTAGGAGTCAGATTTCTGCCCTTACTATGCAGGAATCTAGACCCTCACATTCTGCAGTCTCCTGCTCATTGTCTACTGCAGAAGATATTGCAGAGCAGATTGCCTTGCAGCAACTTTCTCCGGAGACTAAGTCCTTCTTTCCATCTTCTGAGCATGCTCCTGAAACGAGCTCTCATTAGTGTTCGGGAGTCAGGTGCTCAGGTCCTGCTCCTAATCCCATTGGTTCAGCTCAGCGTTCTGGAGACTTCCGGAAGGTCCCGTTTGCTATAAAATGTGTGCATGGCTGTTCTGCCATGCGCTAGTATAGTCATACTTGCTGCTGTGTGTATGTTGATGGATGCATGTGTAGGGTTGGTAGGGGGAGCTGGGGGGGGATGATAGGGGGTGGTCCCACTTCTTACCGCGCAGAGATGATAACAGAGACACGATGGAGGCAGATTCTGGGTGCAACAGGTCCAAGTTTATTCACGCTGGCCGTCCGACTGACGGCACACCTCGCGGCCCTCCGTTTCCAGAGCCGCTTCTCACACCGTACACTAGGGACGTGTCTGCACACACCGTCCCCTCCTTTACTGTCGACGCTCCTGACAGGTCCGTCACTGTGGCCGCCTTAGGCCCGTAAACCAACAGCGCTTCTACTGCTCAGTCGTCGTGTTACATACGGTGTCCTTCACCCAGAGCCTCGTCTCTGCTGCGGTCCTTTCCTGTCAGGACCACCCCCCTGACGTTTCCTCTCCTCAGTCCCCTTGGTCGGATTCTCCTCAGGGCACACAGACTGGCGTAGTCCTCCTGTCACCTGAGCTCCCCCTGGGAACTGGAACCTTCTGGAACCCTCCCTCAGTATTTATAAATCTCCCGGTTCCTTGAAACTGTCACTCTAACTGTCACCACGCCCCCCATGACCAACGGTTTCTAAAGCCCTAAGCTGCTGTAAAGTCCTTTGCTCACACTCCTCCCTGCCATCTAATGTCCACCCAAGGTACTGCACGTCCACTACACTTTCCTAGCTGTTTCCCCTCTATAATAACTGACACCTACCTACACTGTGCATACCTATCTTTCTCCATTCTGACTAGTCCGTCCGTCCGTCAGGTCACCTTCCCAACACTCCCCCTTCCTTTGTCCATTGTCGTCCTCGACAATCGTCATCCCTGCCTTCGTCGTTCTGAAGCTACACCTACATTCTGTTGTCGGACCAGCTGTTGAGCCAAACCCACTATCTGCGGGGGCCGAACCATACTGGGAGCACTATGCTCTGAGCAGCCTACTGCTACTCACCAGCGCGCACGCCACATGACAACGTCTTTCAAATTGGGCTAGGTACACCCATATTCTCTCTATGGCGTGTACCTTTCCCCTACTCTCCCCTTCAGTTACCTTCCACTATCCGGTACGCCATGATCGAGACCTCACACCTACCAGATCATTACCAGCGCCCGCCTTTCTCCTTCAGGGGTGTCTGTGGTGTTGGGGACCTGACCTAGGACGGCTGTCTCTCTCACGTCTTCCAACTCATTCTCCTTCTTTCAATTACATGTCATGGTCGGCGTCCCGGTCTCCCAGACCTCAACTCTTAGATCCCTACCGGATCTCACACTTTCCTTTGGTCCCGCAGACCTTCCCTTACCCGGACCTGTTGCATTTTACTTTGGCATATTATACAATAAACAACTTTATAATAGCACAAGTACCCATTTTTATATTTTTTTTTTTTTCATTTTCTTTTGCTTTAAAACTCAACGTTCAACAATAAACATCGCCAGTACTCCTTTTCCCTCCCCCTTCCTTGGACATGAAAACTCCCTCTTGTCTTCGTATCCCCGTTCTGTCAAGTTTCCAAATCAGTAAAATAACATCCTGTAAGAGGAACATTCTAAAAAAAAACAGCTTAATCACATAAAACATTTTTTTTTCTAAAACTAGAACTGTTCTTTCAGACTCTGACAGTCCAGGCCATCTCCTGATGGCCGGTAGCAAGGGGCCCACAGCCGTGGAACTCCTGGGGTGAAGGGAGTGTCCAATACAGTCCTCTTTACGGGGGTTCGCGTTCCTCAGGTACCGCCAGTACCGCCACCGCATAATACCCGCGGGGGCAGTATTCTTTATAATAAGAGACAAAGTCCCCTATTTCCAGGGCACGGCCGTGGCGTATGGAGGCTACGTTCACGTATACCTTCTGACCAGTCTGATCACGTATGAAGCCATACCCCCGGGCCACATTGGTGTACACCAGCCGCCCCCGTGATCTTTCCACCGCCATGCCAGCCTCCCCTTTTGAATGAAGCAGGCTCCATACCTCCTGCTCTCGAACCTTCTTTTGTTTTACCACCTCCGCAACCCAAACGGAGGGTACCGCGCCAGTCCCAGAGTCCGGTGGGCGGGACCTTGCCGAGAAAGGGCGCGGGGCAGAGGCGGTCGATGATATCTGTGGCCCAGCAGCCGCTGGGGCCGGGTAGCGGATGGGAGCAGCCGTGATTCCGGAGGGCTGGTCCACAGGGCCCGTTAAACAGACCATAGCCGGTTCCAATACTGGCATTACCGCGGCCGCAGGGTAGGCCGCATCCACAACTTCCAGCAAAGCCGGAGTAACGTCCGGTTCGGGTGATGAGGCTGACACCGGCCGAGGGAGCGCAACCGCGCCTTCTGTAAATAAGCTCCGCCCTGGTGACTCCGGGCGGGAAGGCTCGGGAACGGGAGCTAGGGCCTTGCTCAATTCCACGTATAGCATAGGGCCCTCCGCAGCCGGGCCTTCCGGTACACTGGAGGCTGCGTGTTGTGGCAAAATGATAGGGGCCACTTGTGAAGCCGCCGGCAGGGACGGGGGAACTCTCACCTTCCCCGGCGCCGCGGCCTCCATCACACCACCGCACGGCTCATCCCGCAGCCTCCGCTCTCCAACTCGCTGCTCAGCGGGCCTAGCTTCCAGACTCAGGGGCTCCGCGGGGAGACTCTCCGCCGGTATCAATGGCGGCCGCTCCTTCTGGCTCCGCACGGGCTCCGCACAGACTCCTCTTCTTGCCCATGGACCCGAAGATGACGTCTTCTGTCTCAGCTCGTTCTCCTGCCGCCACTGCCATTCTAAGCGGCCAATGCCCCGACACCCGCAGCGTCTCATACCGTCCAGTGGGCAGCAATCGAATGGCGCCAAACAGCTGCTCCCAAGCTTTTCTTCGGTGTCACTCCCTCTGTGGGGTGGGGCGTTGGCAGGCCTCTCCACCCACCTGTCAGGGTCCAATATATGGAAACGTCGGCCTCCGGGCACATACTGCTGTCCACGGGGGTACGTTGGAGGGGGTCCCAGTCCATTCTGAACAACTGCGAACACCCGGACCTCGCCTCTGCATTGAAGGAGCACCGCCATACTGCACTGTCCCTGGTACCGCCCCGGATCCTCTACTGGCCACACAGATTCATCACTGCGCTCCTCATTTGTAATCCACTGGTAAGCCAATCGTAATCCACCGGTAATTGTAATCCAAACTGAGTAGTCCGAGTCCTTTTCCATTCTTTGAGGCAGGTCTGCCGCAGAAGATGAGGTATTAGCGGCGGCCATCCTGCCGACTACGCCAAATGTAGGGTTGGTAGGGGGAGCTGGGGGGGGATGATAGGGGGTGGTCCCACTTCTTACCGCGCAGAGATGATAACAGAGACACGATGGAGGCAGATTCTGGGTGCAACAGGTCCAAGTTTATTCACGCTGGCCGTCCGACTGACGGCACACCTCGCGGCCCTCCGTTTCCAGAGCCGCTTCTCACACCGTACACTAGGGACGTGTCTGCACACACCGTCCCCTCCTTTACTGTCGACGCTCCTGACAGGTCCGTCACTGTGGCCGCCTTAGGCCCGTAAACCAACAGCGCTTCTACTGCTCAGTCGTCGTGTTACATACGGTGTCCTTCACCCAGAGCCTCGTCTCTGCTGCGGTCCTTTCCTGTCAGGACCACCCCCCTGACGTTTCCTCTCCTCAGTCCCCTTGGTCGGATTCTCCTCAGGGCACACAGACTGGCGTAGTCCTCCTGTCACCTGAGCTCCCCCTGGGAACTGGAACCTTCTGGAACCCTCCCTCAGTATTTATAACTCTCCCGGTTCCTTGAAACTGTCACTCTAACTGTCACCACGCCCCCCATGACCAACGGTTTCTAAAGCCCTAAGCTGCTGTAAAGTCCTTTGCTCACACTCCTCCCTGCCATCTAATGTCCACCCAAGGTACTGCACGTCCACTACACTTTCCTAGCTGTTTCCCCTCTATAATAACTGACACCTACCTACACTGTGCAAACCTATCTTTCTCCATTCTGACTAGTCCGTCCGTCCGTCAGGTCACCTTCCCTACACATGATCTGGTGAATGACTCATTTGAGACCCCATTCTTATGATATTACGATTGTGTGAGGGAATGAGTTATAGCCAGTATTAGCGCCAGCGCGCCATTGCTCCACAAGCACACCTGCTAGCGTCTACATCGCGCCTGCGTTTACTGCGGTGTTACCCTGCGGCATTCTCCACGCCGTGCTGCTGTAGCAGCTTTAGTGTGCGTTCGCAGTTGCAACGCTGTTCACACAAGTATTTATGGTAGGTCTAGACGGATGTAGTGCCGTCATTTATAACTACTCCGGTGACCACTTACCGCTTGTGTGCCGCTGAGTCCCTGTGTCTCTAACAGGCTCAGCGTTGTTACATTTATCATTTGTAATAGCAGCTCTGTGAATTCAACAGAGATTGCTTAAGTGCACCTGGGTGATATCTAACCCTGTGCACACTACCGCCAGATTGCTCTGCCTTCACCTAGCAGCGGTTTTAACATCTACTGCACGGTGGATCCCGAGTGGCGAACGCACTTTATTTATATTTTTTATTTAGTGCCTTCCGCCACTCCTAACACAAGGTCTACCTATCAGCTTTTCATTTCCTGACATCTCCCACTAGCTTTACCTCACTATTACAGGTCTACATCCATAGAGTCATCCCTCTGTCCTCTCTGCAACACTATTTCCAGAACCATTACTCAGGTTGTCACTAGATGCAATGTGCACAGGACAGGGCATTCAGTCACTTCCTTCAGGGGCCAGCTAACTCTCCTCGGATGGCAGTCTCTATGGTACCAGGTGGGAAGCACCACTTTCCTGTAATAATGTGCAGGTACTGATGATGTCACCACTGATCAGAGACAGATCAAGAGTTGAAGGGTTTATTTACAGGGGATAAAACAGTGGTGGTTAATGGTGATAAGATAAATGGTAAAACGGCACATGTAAGGCTAAGTAAAGCTATAAAGCAGTTAAGCAGAGTAAAAATGGTTAACGGGAATTCTTGTAACTTATCACTCCAGAGAAGTCTTGATTGAAGGGTCCTTTTCTCCAACGTTGGCGCCATCAACAGCGGCACTTGTCTCTGTAGTCTCTCCTCTCTTGAAATCCGTGAACTCCAGGGTTAAAGCAGGAAGCAGAGAGATGCTGTGAACCTAAGGCCCCCATCACACACAGCGATCTCGCTAGCGAGATCGCTGCTGAGTCACAAGTTTTGTGACGCAACAGCGATCTCACCAGCGAGATCACTGTGTATGACACAGACCAGCGACCGGCCCCCCTGCCGGTTATCGCTGTTCGTCCGGGAATGACCAGGACATTTTTTTGATCGCTGGTCTCCCGCTGGCCAGCGATCAGCGAGCAGGAGCTGGTAACTAAGGCAAACAGAGGGTTTCTAAGCGACGTGCAGCGCTTAGAAACCCGATGTGTACCTTAGTTACCAGCGCGCTGGTGCAGGCAGCTGGTAACCAAGGTACACATCGGGTTTCTAAGTGCCGCACGCCGCTTAGAAACCTGATGTGTACCTTGGTTACCAGCTCCCTGCACCAGTGCGCTGGTAACTAAGGTACACAGTGGGTAACTAAGCGACGTGCGCCACTTGTTACCCCCGTGTCGCTGGTGCTGATCGCTGGCGAAGCAGCCTGTTTGGCAGCTCACCAGCGATCATGTAGCAACACGCCAGTGATCCTGACAAGGTCATATCATTGTCAGGATCGCTGGTACATCGCTATGTGTGACGGGGCCCTAAGTCTCCCCTGCTCTAAGTCTCTGTCTGTAAAGCTAACAGTCTCTATGCAAGAACGATGCTGCGCACACTGAAAAGTCTCTCTCTACCACACTCAGGGGCTTTGGCCTGCCACCGCGGGCACTGGGGCTGCGGGCACGGGTCACTGTCTCTGCATTGTCAGGGGGAAAGCCTCCTCTGGTAACAGAGGCTACCAAATCCACGTACTCACATACAGCGCTTTCTATAGCTCGACCTTCAGCCTCAGTCCTCTGACAGGGAGTCCTACCTCTCCGGGAGCACGGTGCTGCAGCCTGCTTCTTATGTGATGTGCACTGCTCTGCCTCTCGTGCGCTCTGCTTTTGCACCCTCAGCCTGTACAGCTTTCGGTTAACCACCCCTTCTCTTCCCCCACTGCCCCTTTCTGACTTGGATCAACTGCACCATGTGAATGTAAGTCTTACCCCCGGCAACCCTGCTGCCCGGCTACGTGGTTCCGGACACGGTGCAGGAGAGGTAACCCCCTTCTGGCTCTTCTTCCTCTTCACCCCCTTACATTACCACCTGCTAGATCTCTTCTTTGTCACAGCTCCTGACTCTCTCGGGGTTATTCATGGGGTCTGACAACTCTTCCGTTGGACCCTTGCCACTTTGGCTTAAATTTATGCCTAGCTTTTCTTACAGGGCAACTTTGCCTTACCTTTTGCAGAGAAAATATTGCAAAGGCCATGTATGCACTCACTTTAGGGCAGATGATGTAAACCCCTAAATGGCATTCACCCTGGCACCTATACCTCTCTTTCTCTTTACCGGTTGGCCAACATGATAGCCACATGTCCCCTCACACCAGTTACATATTGGCATGTCCTCCTAATCGTTGCCCTTGTCAGGATTGGCCTTCAATGCCCAGAACCTCCCATGGGGTGTACTTGCCTGGGCCCCTTTTGGTGCGCTTCCTGGGTTTTGGTGGGTGCTGTCACCATGGCCATCTTTGTTATCTTCATCCATTTTGCAGCAGTCCAACCATGGACTCTAGGGTGCAGAATAATCATGGCTGAGCTCTGGCCACAATTCTACAAAATAGCCTCAGTGACCACCAGGGACCAATGGCAGCCATTCAATTGACTGTCCATCCATGTAATGCATTGGACCACCAGAATGGCTCACTACTCTGGATCCAGAGCTAAGGACCCCAGTCCATATTACATTTTCGGACATTTGGACAGGGATTGTCGTGGTGAAACAAACCCATTTAATACTTGCCATTTTTTCTTATATGTGAAAATTTGCAGTGTGCACGTCCAGTAATTATCATGAACTGCATGTTAATGCATTTTTCTCACGGTATAATCAGAAAATACTACGGTACAAGTCACAAGCAAAACCACAATGGAAATATGATAAAAAATGTCACATGATAGCACATGATAATTACTCTAGAAAGTGCAGTGAAGCCCATAAAACCCAATGTAGATGAAGTCATAAGATCTAATCAACCCACAAACACATCTGGACTCCATGGCTTGTGATTTGGGGTCCTTGATCATGTGCGAACATGTCCATCAGCCCCCTGGGTCTCTTCTTTTAAGATAATGCTCTTTAATTAATTGCAGAATATTCACCTCCTCATTTCTAATTTGCATGATCTGCACAGAATGATGAGGGGATGTTCGGTATAATCATCAGTAGAAGGGGTTTATGTGATGTATCCCAGTACAGTAACTTTCCTATAATCCAAAATCTGCATCAAAGATTATTTGAAGTGGTTATTGATGTGGATTTGGGAGCAGATCTGCTTCAAAATCCTTGTTAACAGACTCAATGTGACTATACCCTCAGGGTATACAAAACAAAAGTTTTTTTGTTTTGGGGTGAATCTGCTCAAGAAGATGCCTGGAAAAAAAATCACCCAAAAAGCACTTTAATGACTCTTCCTGTTCTTTTCTATTTTACTTTACAGTTCATATATTTAGTCTTTTGAACGTTTTTCTTCTGCTTTAGGTTATGAAAAATGCCTGGTGGGAAAAAAAGAAAGAGCAGGTCATTTCTTTGAAACATGTTCGGATGAAAAATGCTCCAAAACAGGAACAAGTCCAATCAGAATGATGCAAAAACAAAGCTCTTAAGCTCTCCAAAACCTCTTCAAAAACTGATCAAATTCGCTTTAGGAAAAGTGTTAGGAAATTAAAAACTCCTCAAAGAAAAAAGTAATGTCCGCTAGAAAACTCATGGGCTTTTACTCCTTTAAAAAAAAACTCTGTGTACACATATCCTTACTCTGGCCGAGGCAAACTGTTTGGCGGCTCTTATACAGTTTTCATTCTATTCATAGCATGCACCATTAACAAGATGAGATATGAGATGATGATGTTTTGGCCTCATAGATGATCTAATTAGCCGAGGAACGAGCGTTTGACATGTTGACATGTTCATAGGGAATGATTCTTCATACAAATGTTCGACCCATGTAAAGGGGCGACACATTGGACAGTTTCTTATGTCACGAGAACACAAATCAGATCTTACAATTTATTATACCCAATCCTTTTTTCATCAATATCAAGGGAGTCAGAAGTCCCCCATGCACAATGGATGGTCAGCCAGTCCCACCGAAATTTTTAAAAGGTTCAGCCGACATGTATGGAATGTTTATGGACGATTTTTAGTTGAACACCAGAGCAGTAACTTGAATCTAGAGGATCACATTCCAAAAATTGCCACCAGGGCCCCCAACTGTCTCTTTAACAGTATGGGCGAATCTGACCTTTTAGGCCTCCCCAATGTAGTTATGCCTCTGTCAAATGCTCATTTGACAAAAGATTTTCCTTCCAGTCCCCCCCTATATACAGGTTCTGATAGGGACATAAGCCACTGACAGAGCCTTCCATTGACAGCAAGAACAAAAAAAAAATCGTCGAGTTGGAGAACAAACGAGACGGCGTGTTAGGGAATAAACAAATCAGCATGTTGGCGAACAAAGGAATCGGCACGTTGATAAACAAATTGGCGTGTTGAAAAACAAACAAATTGGCGTGCTGAAAAACAAAAGAATCGGCATGTTGAAGAACAAAAGAATCGGCATGTTGGAGAACAAAAGAATCGGCATGTTGGAGAACAAAAGAATCGGCATGCTGAAGAACAAAAGAATCGGCGTATTGAAGAACAAACAAATCGGCGTGTTGGAGAACAAACTAATTGGCGTGTTGAAGAACAAACAAATCAGCGTGCTGAAGAATAAAAGAATCGGCATGTTGAAGAACAAACAAATCGGTGTGTTGAAGAACAAACAAATCGGCGTGTTGAAGAACAAACGAGTCGGCATGTTGGAGCTCAAACGAGTCGGCGTGTTGGAGAACAAATGAATCAGCGTGTTGGAGAACAAAGGAATCGGCGTGTTGGAGAACAATCTAATTGGCGTGTGGAAGAACAAACAAATTGGCGTGTTGAAGAACAAACTAATAGGCGTGTTGAAGAACAAACAACTTGGCATGTTGGAGAACAAAATAATCGTCGTGTTGGAAAACAAAGGAATCGGCGTGTTGGAGAACAAAGGAATCGGCGTGTTGGAGAACAAAGGAATCGGCGTGTTGGAGAACAAAGGAATCGGCGTGTTGGAGAACAAACAAATCGGCGCTTTGGAGGACAAACTAATCAGTGTGTTGATGAACAAACAAATCAGTGTGTTTAAATCCAACATCTTGATTTTCTATCCACCAACATTTACCAACTCTGAAAGTCAGTGTCAGGGCCCTGACAGCGCCGGCGTACAGCCTCCGCTAAACAGGGACTCACCTGCACCGTAGGGACCCCTGGGGACAAGAACAGCCGGAAAATAAAGATGCACAGGACCTGAATGTAGAAGTTTAGCAAGCCGGCACAGGACCTATGGTCATGTGACTGCAAGGGGGCGGGGCTTAGCATCCTGCTTCCAGAGAAGGTGGAAAACTCAGAGTCGGGCAAAGCGGAGGTCATGCACAATACAGGCAAGCGAGGTACAGGAGGGATAAACAGATGGGAGGTCAGACAAAGCCAAAGGTCATACACAAGATATCAGTAAAGTACCAGGGATGAGACAGAATGGATAGTCACGGCCAAGCAGAGATCAAAACCAAACAGACGTAGAAGGTACCAAGCAGAATCCAAAACAATATCCAGAGAACAGACAGAGTCATACACAGAGAATCATGCAACCAGAACACAGCACTAACACACTCAGGGGTCACCACACAATGCCAAGGGCGAAAGTATAAGTGACGGGGGATGGGAGCTTCCTGAGGCTATAAGAAGCCTCCCCAGAACCAATGAGAGGTCACCATAATAGGTCTCAGGTGTGCAGGTGAGAGCCTGCACTGAGAGCAGAACATTAACCCCAGCAGTGCCGGTCACCCAGCACTGGTATCATGACAGTACCCCCCTCTCAACGGGGGGCCTCTGGACCCCCTGGCTTGCCCGGGTATCTAGCATGGAAAGCCCGAACCAGACGATCCGCATGCATCAACCGGGCCGGCACCCAGGACCTGTCCTCCAGCCCATTCCCCTTCCAATGACCGCCGTACCAACCTAGAATCTACGATGTGACCAATCTCATATTCCACATGTCCCTCAACCGTAACCGGAGGAGCAGCGGACTGCTTCAAATGGCTTCAGTAGAAATCTATGGAAGACATTAGGGATCTTGAAAGAGGGTGGAAGGCACAGCCTGTACGCTACTGGGTTGATTTTTTCCACAATCTTGTACGGGCCAATGAATTTGGGGCCCAACTTTGCTGACGGAATCTTTAACTTAATGTTTCGCGTGGAGAGCCAAACTTTCTCTCCAACCTGAAACAAGGGACCAGGTGAACGTTTCCTGACCGCGAAAAACTTATACCTGCCTTGAGACCTAGATATACGCCGCTGGACTTCTGCTCATGTATCTTTTAACCGCTGAACAGAGTCCTCAGCCCCGGGGCACCCCGAATCCAGACGAGAAAACTCACCAAAATGAGGACTGAACCCATAGTTGATCAAGAAAGGGGACATACCAGTGGATTGACTCACCCGACTATTGAAGGCAAATTCAGCCAAAGGCAGTATATCACACCAGTCATTCTGTCTAGCAGAAGTCAGACATCTGAGGATCTGTTCCAGAGACTGATTAGTGCGTTCCATCTGACCATTACTCTCAGGATGGTATGCAGACGAAAAGGACAGAGATATCCCTAATTTTTTGCAGAAAGCACGCCAAAACTTAGCCACAAACTGCACACCACGATCAGACACCACATTCAGGGGTACCCCATGGAAGCAGACCACATGCTGCACAAACAATCCGGATAAGGTCTCAGCAGAAGGTAATGCGGACAGGGGAACAAAATGAGCCTGCTTTGAAAATCTGTCCACCACTACCCATACCACCGTATTACCCTTGGAAGAGGGTAGATTGGTAATAAAATCCATGGACACATGGGTCCACGGTCTTTCGGGAACTTCCAAGGGCATCAGCTCCCCCGCCGGCCGGCTATGGGAGCTTTTAGAACGAGCGCAGACCCCACAACCAGAAATTAATTTCTTTATATCAGAACCAAGAGTAGGCCAGCAGAAGGTCCTAGCCACCGCCAGTCGCGTGGCTGATATACCAGGGTGAGCACACAACTTGGATTCATGGAACTCTTGAAAGAGTTTAAGGCGAAGTTGCTCTGGGACAATCAACTTGCCCCCTGGCTTGGCCGCAGGAGCCAGCGACTGGGCCCCCTCAATTTCCCGTTCCAATTTGGACGAGATCCCTGCTAACGCCACCCCAGGGTGCAGAATGGAGGACGGTGGCTCAGGGACAGACAGGGTGAAAACTACGAGATAAGGCATCAGCCTTGACATTAGCCCCCATTACACACTGCGATATCGCTAGCAATATCACTGTAAAGTCACCGATTTTGTGACGTTACAGCAATATTGCTAGCGATATCGCTATGTCTGATACTTACCTCCGACCGGCTCCCCCCGCTGGTTATGGCTGATCGCGCGAGAAGCTGCTGGATCATTTCTCGTCGGCCAGTTCCTGCGGCGCTTCCTGCTGTGACGACGAGCAACGCGTGGAGCCAGGCGGGAGGACACAGGATCGCCGCGTCTGACAGGTAAGTAGCGATCCCCAGCGATGTCGCTGGTGAGATCTGCCTGAGTGGCAGCTCACTAGCGACCACCTAGCGATGCACCAGCGATCCTGACCGCATCATATCGCTGGTCGGGATTGCTGGTGAGTCGCTGGGTGTAACGGTACCCATTTTTTGACCCTGGACGGAATGTAAAAGTAAACTGGAAACGAGAAAAAAAAAGTGACCAACGGGCCTGTCTGGGCGTTAATCTTTTAGCAGACTCAATGTAAGACAAATTTTTGTGATCAGTGATCACAGTAACCGGGTGACTGGCCCCCTCCAAAAAAGTGCCTCCATTCCTCAAACGCCAACTTGACCGCAAGAAGCTCTCTATTGCCTACATCATTATTTCTTTCAGCAGCAGAGAACTTCCTGGAAAAGAAAGCATATGGCCTGAGTTTGGTTAGAGTGGCAGGCCCTTGGGATAACACTGCCCCCACCCCCACCTCGGAGGCATCCACCTCCACCACAAATGGTTTGGAAGGATCTGGCTGTACAAAGACAGGAGCAGACATAAAACATTTTTTCAGCGTCGCAAAGGCCTCTTTTGCGAGTGAGGACCAATTTCTCACATCCGCACCTTTGCATGTTAGATCCGTGAGAGGTTTGACCACTTGTGAAAACCCCCGGATAAATTTGCGGTAATAATTGGCGAACCCCAAGAAGCGCTGAAGACCCTTAAGATCTCGGGGTTGCACCCAATCAGCAATGGCCTGCACCTTCTTGGGGTCCATGCAAAAACCCTCACCGGATACAATTAATCCCAAAAAAGACAATTCTTGCACACAGAATACACATTTCTCCAATTTGGCATACAGATGATTTTCTCTCAGTCTTTGGAGAACAGTTCGTACATGTTCCAAATGAGAATGCTTGTCGGAGGAGTATATCAAAATATCATCTAAGCAGATAACGACAAAACGACCAATGAGATCCGAGAATAACACGTTGATGAAATTCTGAAATATGGCGGGGGCGTTGGTAAGACCAAACGGCATGACTAAATTTTCAAACAGTCCCTCGGTCGTGAGGAACGCGGTTTTCCATTCATCCCCTTCTCGGACGCTTATCAAATTATATGCCCCCCGAAGATCCAGTTTAGAAAACCACTTTGCCCCTGATAGTTGGTTACATAAATCGGGAATCAATGGAAGGGGGTACGTATTCCGTACAGTAATCTGATTAAGCTCCCGAAAATCGAGACAGGGACGTAACCTGCCATCTCTTTTCTTTACAAAAAAGAAACCTGCCGCCACAGGTGAGACTGAAGGACGTATGTGTCCTTTACGCAGACTTTCAGCAATGTACTCCTTCATAGCCAAGCGCTCAGGACCGTACAAATTAAACAGACGGGCTTTAGGTAATTTAGTAACCGGGACCAGCTCAATAGCGCAGTCAAAGGGTCTATGTGGCGGTAACGTCTTGGCCTCGCTGTCGGAGAATACATCTTCGAAGTCCTTCAGGCATTCTGGAATACCTTCCAGCTCGACAGATGATACAGACACAGATTTAACAGGTTCAACCAGCAGTGCGGATTTATCACATAATTTAAAATCATTAAACCCCCATTGAACAATCTCCCCGGTATTCCAGTTAATAACTGGGTTATGGCATTGTAACCAGGGTATGCCCAACACCAACCCTGCAGGTAGATTGTCCAGAACAAAACAACTTAGGTTTTCCACATGAGTAGCGCCCACTCTGAGCGAAAACAAGTCAGACATAAAGAGAATTCCCTCCTTAGTGAGGGGAGAGGAGTCAATGACCATCACCTTGATCGGAACCTTGAGCCTAACTGTCCCTATCTTGCAGTGTGTGACCAATTGGGAGTCAATGAGATTAATCGATGATCCGCAGTCCACGATGGCTGTAGAGGAAAAAGAACTACCGTCCACAAACAGTTCCACAGACAGTAACACTTTAGAAAACTAGGAAAAGGGTACCTGAGGGTCTGAGTAGTCTCCCCGTTGACTACCCAGACCTAGTCGTTTCCCGCCGACCGGGCTGAAGACGGGCAATCAGGACACTCCCTTTTCCAATGTCCCGTTTTACCTCAGTAAAAGCATAACTGCTTGTCCTTCCGGCGTTTCCTCTCTGTATCCTTCAGGGAGAGGGCGCCTACATCCATGAGCTCAGGGGCAGTCTCTTTTCCACTGGGGAACAATGGAGTCTCCACCTGCATCACCCCTCTGGCCCGCAGCCTGCGGTCCATCCGGACGGCCTGAGTCATGGCGTCCTCGAGAGAGTTAGGTGGGGGATGTAACGTCAAGGCATCCTGCAGCCGCTCGGACAAGCCTCTGCAAAAGAGTCCTCGGAGTGCAGCATCATTCCAAGAGACCTCTGCGGCCCAGCGGCGGAATTCAGTACAAAACCACTCAGCTGAGTGTTTCCCCTGACAGACGCTCATCACTATGTCCTCTGCCAATCGCACTTGGTCAGGCTCATCATAAATGCATTCACAGACACTCTCTCAGGGGCAGTGGGAGAAAGGGAGAAAGCCCAAGCTTGTGGGTACCCTCTTAACAGAGACATAATGACCCCAACCTTCTGACTTTCGTCCCCAGAGGAACGTGGTCTCAAACAAAAAAAAAAGTTTGCACCCCTCCATGAAGACCCTGAACTCCTTTTTGTTTCCAGAAAAAAAGTCAGGCAGTTTAACAGGTTGTACTGGGGACACTAAAACAACATCACTTGCCCCAGCCCCCAGAGACCCAGCAGCTAAAGCCCCCCGCACTATCTCAGAAACCTGCTGCTGAGAACGAGCCAGAGCTTGCTGCGCCAGAGATAAACCCTGAAACATCTGACTCAGACTTTTCATCTGGTCAGCCAGAGACTGTATGGGATCCATAACTCTCTGCATAAAAAACCCCCCAAAAACTTAATGGTCAGTTATAATGTCAGGGTCCTGACAGCGCCGGCGTACAGCCTCCGTTAAGCAGGGACTCACCCGCACCGTAGGGACCCCTGGGGACAAGAACAGCCAGAAAATAAAGATGCACAGGACCTGAATGTAGAAGTTTAGCAAGCCGGCACAGGACCTACGGTCATGTGACTGCAAGGGGCGGGGCTTAGCATCCTGCTTCCAGAGTAGGTGGAAAACTCAGAGTCAGGCAAAGCGGAGGTCATGCACAAAACAGGCAAGCGAGGTACAGGAGGGATAAACAGGTGGGAGGTCAGACAAAGCCAAAGGTCATACACAAGTTATCAGTAAAGTTCCAGGGATGAGACAGAACGGATAGTCAGGGCCAAGCAGAGATCAAAACCAAACAGACGTAGAAGGTACCAAGCAGAATCCAAAGCAATATCCAGAGAACAGACAGAGTCATACACAGAGAATCATGCAACCAGAACACAGCACTAACACACTCAGGGGTCACCACACAATGCCAAGGGTGAAAGTATAACTGACGGGGGATGGGAGCGTCCGGAGGCTATAAGAAGCCTCCCCAGAACCAATGAGAGGTCACCATAATAGGTCCCAGGTGTGCAGGTGAGAGTCTGCCCTGAGATCAGAACATTAACCCCAGAAGTGCCGGTCACCCAGCACTGGTATCATGACAGTCAGAACACCCTTCTAATGTGAGAGGCTGATGCCACCAAATTGGCAGATTCGACCAACATTTCTTCTAATTTCAGTGGGTCACCTCTAGAAAAGATCCAGTTGAATATTGTGAATTACGAGATGGTTGCTGTAAGAGTAATGAATATTGGTTGCAATGGCGTGCATCTGTTATCGTTATAAGATGACTGCTATGAGATGCTCCATCTTAATCACAGCAGCAAGTTCTCATGGCTGTATTCAGGACTTAAAGGTTTATTTGCATGTCCCAGTTTCCTTACACTTTTCAATGTCATATTTTTTTTTTAAAAATCACATGAAAACTTTTTCAGGTGCCTTGGGTTTGGTCCTACTGGACCACTAGACATCTCCAATTTCAGATGGAAAAATCAGAAGTTTTTAATCCAACCCAAAAAAGTGTTGGCGTTCTCCATCGGTCAGGGTAATACCAAACTGTTCTCCACTAGAAGAACTGCTTTCATGGAGTCAAAAAGGATACTTATTGCTGTTGTATATCTACCATCATACTGCCATGTGCAGGAGGAGTCCTTTTTCAAGGATTTTCTTGCACCAATTTGTAGGCAATTTGCATATTTAATTTCCCACAGGAGCATTGCATGGCTTATAAGCCCCATTCACTGTCATGCCAGGCATGTCACTCTCCACAAGGAGAAACCCTGCACCTTAGAATTCTTTCAAAATTTTGGTAACTCACGGGAACAGAATGCCAAATTCTACAGTAGGTAGCCACACACGGATTAGGCTGGGTTCACATATACACAGTACTTTACTTTCCAATGAGCGATGTATCGAAACGTAAAGCAGTACTTCCCCTTAACGTGCACATTTTAATAAATTGCTCCTTCACGTCAGCAGGCCAATGCCAACTACAGTATATAGGCATGTACCATCATTGAGCAGTAACAATACTACAGTTTACAGATTGTCCTCAGAGATTTTCTGCCAACAATTAATTTTTAGGCTATGTAAAAGATGTGATCCACCAACAAACAAGCAATTCCCCGTTCGTTGGCTGATCGCTGCCATGCGTACAAGGGCCAATGGTCAGAATTGATTACTAGTCCATATAAAAGGACTTTAAGGTTGTCCCCTTGACATGTCCAGTGGCAGGTCCAGGCATGTCCATGTCATGTCCATGTCACGTCTACATCACATCGTGCCCTGATTGTGAGGATACTTAATCCCATTTTGTCACATTCCTTAGGTCAAACATCAACAACTTAAAAGCACCAAGTCCTGGGGTGACAGCTCCTGGTTTTACTAATAATAAACATTTATTGGTTGTTGTCAGTTAAAGTACTATTATGTTTTGGCAATTTTCTTAATGTGTGAAAGTTTCATCATCACCTGGTGACGAGAATATTCTCTTCCATACAGAATCACTGTCATTAATTCATCAGCACAAAGCGTTGTGGATAATTGTAGCTTCAGCTTTACCGGAACAGTTTGGGGTTCGCCCTTTTCTGTTGCCCATGACTGTGCCCAGTGCACAAAGTCCATAAAGACATTGAGGGGGTGAGAACATGATCACAGTCCATACAGACATTGAGGGGGTGAGAACATGATCACAGAGCCCGGACCTCAGCCCCATCCAACTCCTATAATGGAGATTGTGATCCCGGCCTCCCCCCAACATCAGGGTCTGACCCCACAACTGATCTTCTGGATCAAGGTGCAAAAATTCCAACAGAACCTACAAAATCTTAATTACAGCAATAAACAGGAAACTTTTGGCCTCAAAAGGGAAAAATAAAATGTCCGGGTAGTTGCTATATAAACACGAGGCTTTCGATGACCTGTAGCAATTTTTATCGCTCTGCCCCAATGTGCAATAGACTAACGCATCCTAGCAATAATAATAATCTTTATTTATATAGTGCCAACATATTCTGCAGCACTTTACAATTCAACGGCTCATATACAAGTCGTAAGCAAGCTTTTACGGTGTACCGCACGTGGTTTACACAACGAGCCACGTATTTACTGTATACATAGGAAGGAATGTGGGGGTAGAAGTGTGTGAAGGTCTAACCCATACTAATACTTTCTAGCAGAAACATCAGGACTCCTATCTACACATATTAGCTTTAGCGTTCATGCACATGGCCGTATTATCGGTCTGAGTGCGATCTGACAAAATATCGGATCGCACTCGGTCCTACTCTTTATGCTATGGGACCGTGCATATGTCCAATTTTTTTCCTTGAACTCAGTCTGAGAAAAAACATCACAGCATGCCCGCGTTTAATCGGACTATCAGATCATATTTGGCCATGCAAGTCAATGAGTCCATGGGGAAAAAAAATTGGATTGAACTCAAAAAATAGAGAAAATGGAGAACTTTTTTTTCCCCATCTTTAATCCTCATCCGAGAAGTTTGTATCACACTGATCGGAATGTAATTCGAATAATCCGCCCCATTCTCACTGATGAGAGAAAATACGCTGGGACGACACAAGTGTCTCCCCCTCCTTACCTAGTTAACCTTTGTGCAACTGTACAGATTAGAAATATGGTATTTTTCCCCCTAAATATTCCTATATATAGAGAGATAAGCCGGAAACATTGCATGTAGAAACCACACGCTGACTCCATACTGTATGGCGCCTTCGCTCTTATGCAAGGCTATATTAATAAAACTATAAGGAATGTCAACTGTTTTCTGTGGAATGACAGCTGTTTATTTTTTTACGAATGCTCGTACAGCGGAAGTTGACGGGGAGACATCAAAAGGCAGCTGCTTTTATCCAGATTTCACAAAACCCATATACTCGATCCTATTGCATTTTACTGTATTTAATAATAAACCAACACTAAAGAAACAATGATGGCGCTCCTCCCCATTAAGTTCCAATTAGTATATACCAAAACAATAGCCATCCCTGAGCTTTAAGGCTGGACTCACAGCTTTTTTACTGGGGTTTTTTTTAGTGTTTTTGGGGGTCAGGATGTGTTTTAGAGAAAAGCCTATACAGTGACCACCATACAGGTGGCACGGGCAAAGATTACTCTATTCTGCGGCTACGTAGCAGGGTCACACAAACGTATCAAAAAATTGTCAGAGTTTCATCCAGAAAACTATAACATCTTTTTTTTTTCTCATTTGTCATCCGTGTGCTTCTTCGGCTTCCCATGTTACAAAAAATAATGGTCGATAATGTTTTGGATCAAAGTGTCATCATTAGGTATGTTCACAGAAAGTTTTTATGAGGTGATTAAAAACGACGAGATTTCTAGTGGAAACCACGAGTTTTTCGAGCACCTTTACAGTATGGGTGGTATGGGTGCACAAAGCCTTTTTCATGTGGCTCCACTCAGCATCCGCCTGAAAAAGCACTAAACACCAAAAAGAACAAACGCTTGCACTGCAACGTAAAAACGACTTGCTGCTCCTATGTTCAGCCTTTTCAGAATTTCCAAAGATGCAAAGCTACTAAAAGAAGCGACTCGATCATTCCTCAGGGGCTAGGTTATTCCACGCAAGTTAAAATAAAAGCTGCAAAATACGACCAAAAAAACATTACAGGACAAGACATCGACGTCTTCCTCGTTTCGCAGCCTTTTGACTAGACAGTGCTAAGTTTGGAGCATCTTCCATTGGGAGAAACTTCAAAAAAGTACCTTCCACTTTCTCTTCTCCACATTTTTTTTTCCAGATGTTTTCCAGAACAGACCCCGCTCCAAAAAACTTCTCAAAATACTCCAAGTGCACTCACCCTATGGCCTCATCTACACGTCTGATTTTTTTCACGCTTGATTGATTTGATCAGAGTGTGGGACGAGTGTCATCCGCCTTTCTCGTATGTAGCGAAATTTAAAAAAAAAGTTTCTCTAGTTTCTCCTTTCTGACACTCGGAGAAAACCGTGTTTGCGTCATTCGAGTACAGTCTGATTTTTTTTTTCATCCCTCGGATCAAAATTGCACGTCTCCGATATTTCCCGCACGCCGCTTGATCTGATGAAAATAATAAGACGTGTGAATGGATGGCCCCAAAGACTATCACGTGCACAAGTGTTTTCCGTGAAAAACGTGGGTGGCGCTTGTACATGAAAAGCGGATGTCTGAACGAGCCCTTACGTTCTGCGCGACGGAACAGTTGCCCACGTCAACCATGCCTATCGCCTCGAAAGGGAGAACAAAATTGCATTCAGGTGCAAGTCTTTTACAATCAGACGTTGCGCTGCTATTAAATTGGACACATCTGGCAATTCATTGCTTTTCTAGTGATACATTTGCTTCGTGGCTGACGCCGACGTCCAGCCTTTTTTGCCACCATATTGTGAGGAAGGGTCCAGTTCTGAAGCTTATAACCAACACCAGTGTTTATTACATTAGCAGCATGTGTTCTCTATGCATTTGAGTTCTTAGCCACATCTATCTATTAAATGTAACTACAAATTAATAAACCCCCCTCAGTGTCCTATCATTCCTCCTCAGGCTCATACCCACTGCTCCACTTTCCAGGTGCAGAGGATATGGGGGAATGTGTATTGTGGATTGCTGATCCTGAATTCACCAACTTTCACAACCTATGAGAAAGCTTCAGAATGTGTGTGCAGCAGGTGGGAGCCATGGAATATGCCCAGGTCTTCATGATATTGCGTTTGCATGCCTTTTCTTACTGTCACTCCTCCCCACCCTACTGATGACAGGAGACAGAGGAGGAGCTGCTGCTGCACGGGAGCACAGAGGGCTGCGAGCACTGAGCTCGGCTCTGAGGAGGGATTCACACCCGGCATTGCCCCTCTCTGGATGGAATGTTGCTGGTAACTCTCCTCCTGCTGTGTGCAGTGCAGACAGGTGAGCGCAGGGCGCCGTGCACACTGACCGCTGCCGCACACTGACCGCTGCTGCACTTGGAGCAGAGTTTATTTGGTGCCTTGCACCTGGGAAGTGTTGGGCTGGCAAGTTCGAGTTGTGACATTGGTGTGTGCAGTAATTTCATTAATCAGGGATCTGGGTAGTGAATGGCACCGGCTCAGCAGCCATATGCCAGCCCTGATTGTTTCTCTATTTATTTGTTACTTTCCTTCTGTGTACTCATCAAATACATTGTATCCTGTCGGCTGGTAACTGAAAGTCCACAATGCAGCCAGGGCTGCTACTTTACATAGGCTTCCTGGCGAAATATATACTGTGTATATATATATATATATATATATATATATATATATTTATTTCTGCTTTTGTATGATGTATATTTAGGGCTCATGTGTGCACTCTGTATGTGTAATGCACTATGACATATGTCTGATGTTGATGATTTTGGAGGAAGGGAGGGGGATGTTGATTGTCACAAATACATGAGCAGGAGGGGCAACAACCTATAATTATGTGTATGTATGAATATGTCTCCAATGTATTAGTCGCTGGCTGGTCTTGGAAGATGTGTTTAGTTAGATAACAAAGGAGATATATTAATGCCTTACTTTCTACACTTCTACACTCCATCCATGTTGGTGTGGGCACTTTAAACAGCACTGTGACCAATAGTGGAAGTACCATACTGGTTATAGGTAGTACACTGGTAGTATTATGGTCATTATTGGCAATATTACAGCAGGTAAGCACAGCATTATTAGGCTTTTTTGACACTTGGCATCAAAAACTATTTGCAATAAATAAAATGGCCAATATTTAGCCTAAGCTATATATATATATATATATATCTATGCCAGTAGCCATATGTTCTAGTACTAATTCTATCAAACACTGATACATGGTGTTACGCTGTATATGGCATGTCTGCATCTGGTCTATTTGTTTCTATTGTTTGGATACTTTTCTTGCTCTCATTTTTTAACAAGACCCCTTGAGGGACTGTATGTTCCAGAACTTGCACTGAGCAGGCAAAGTTGTGCATTTCATGTCCACGTTGAGGGTCAATAATGTATTTTCCAGTGCAGCGTGCACAATATGCATCTTTATTATGCTGCAGAGCAATTAGATGGGGAAGTGATTGTGCTCTGCCTCCTGCACAGAGAATCTGGCTCCCCCAGTCATCCTGTACATTGCCTGTTGCAGAGGAGACCCTACAACGCAGCAGTTGCCTTTACAGCCATTACTACTGTGCATGCACTTGTAGAGAGAATGCATTTCTTTCTTGCACGTCCCATAGAGTTGCGGTTGCTTTGCATGCAGATCCCTGTGCCACTACGTATCCATCACCAGGCTTGCAGAACTATTCATTGTTTCTAGTTTGCTGACTACCATTCACATGATACAGATGGATAGATATTTGTTCCCTAAAATTGTGGCTCCAGGTTTTCTTTCTAACATTTGCTAGTGGTGGTCAGTGAGGAAAGTTTGCAGAGCATTGTACAGCTGCCCATAGATGTAGCAATTGTTTAGAATGCATCATCCAACATTTTTCCTCTTGATTTTTGGAAGCAGCAGAACACAATGTCCCCAGCCTGGATGCTAACATGGCGGATAAATTGTGCAATATTTATCACCGTTACACCCTAATGGCAAATCAATATTAAAACAGATGTGATAAATAATCCAAGGATTTGCATTGTATCCGATTGATCATATTGCGTGAAAACTGTGCAGTGATCTTGGATTTCATGATGGTTTCGTTGACCTGCAGCATGGATCAGACTGGACCTTATTGGGCTGACCTTCATCTTCTAGGATTCCTCTCTCATTTCTTGTACCTTTTTTTATATTCGTACGCCGTCCTCTGCACCTGAGTTTACATGTCCTCGAGTACCTGCCAGTTCTCAACTCCCTTTGTTTGCCTTCTTTTAACAAAAGGGACACACATTTGTTTCTGTTGCCAGGAGTGAGGTGAAAACACAGGATGTCATAAAACAGAAGGGATACTGTGCCTGACCTGGGACAAGTCTGGACCTGTAGGAAAACTCTAGGAAATTGCTGGGGACCAACACTTTAAGGGTTAAAGTCTCTTTCCCAATTGCCCTTTGAAGGGGTATTCCCTACTGAGCCCCGTAGTGCACTGGCCCCGTTACCGGTGGAGCCCCCCCAAATCCTTCATCTATAAACTAATACTTTGCCAATTGTGAAATGCAATGGTGTCTATGCATCTCTGTCGTCGCCGACTATACTGTGCAGGCTGAGAATATCATGCAGCCACCTACGAAACTGGAGCTGGATGCATCATTGCCTTCCATTGCAGATTATCCGCTTTCCTCTGGAGCTAAATCCACCATTTTTGGGTTGGGTGCAAAGAGCCCAGCAACCAATATGACTATATACGGCTATATAGGATCTATATACACCAAAAATGTGCGGGTGTATTAGGTGGTGTGGGTATATTATGTGATGGACTTTTCCCCTGTCCATACATCGTCCGATCGGTGTCCTACAAGGAATATTAATGTCCAAAATGCAAAATTTTGCAACTCTACTGCAATTTCTTGTTTTGAAAAAAATGTCTTCCTCATGCCACCGCCATGCCCGTGTAGTGCACCAGAGTCCCACATCCTTAGAGTTTGTCCTTCTGTGTTATAACGATGATCTCTTCTCCTCTTCCATCACCGCTGGAAAACTATTCAGCAGGGCAGTCATGTCCTTAATGGTTTTCCTAGAAAGTGCTTGATTCGTTTTGTACCTCTGACAAGGAGCTATGAAAACTTCCAGGATTTCTTAAAAAAAAAAAAAAATCCACCTTTATTTTTACCCTTCCAGTCCCTTCTATAAAGTGATCTGTTATTAACGCAATAAACCTAAATCCTGCCGCAGACTTTAGTAAATGCATATACGGGGCCATCCATAAACACAGGGCTTCTTACATGGCAATGAGTTGGTACAGCGCTCCGGAATATGTCTGTGATATTTAGGCAGCAGGAAAATGTTTTCCTCTTGCTCTTCTCTGGGTGTGCGTTTTAGATCGTGCTGCTCCCAGGCAATAATCATCATTGGTGTAGCGGGGTTAGCTATTGATTTTTGTATTGTTCTAACAAGTTTTCTGCGGCTCCCATAGTAAATATGTTTTGTATCTTTTCTCAGTCTGATGAATTTCTCTTCACACCAATTATTCTACATAAGCACGTCAGACAATGATTAGCTCCGTCAGTAATATCTGCAGTGCACATAATGGCGAGCCGGGCCTTCCTGCTTGTTTGTTCTTGTAAGTAGAAGGATCTCTCATGTACATTTACATACACAAATGCATACAGGCACCTGAACGTATATACACATATATCCAGACATACTTAGATACATACATCAGCATACAACTTTCACAAATGCATACATATATAAATGTTCATACATGTACATACTCTATATGCATATATACATAATTATACTAACAACAATCATGCATACATATATAGTACATATACACACCATATATATGCACAAACATACACATGTGTGTGTGTGTATGTATATATATATATATATATATATATATATATATATATTATATACAGTACAGACCAAAAGTTTGGAAACACCTTCTCATTCAAAGAGTTTTCTTTATTTTCATGACTATGAAAATTGTAGATTCACTCTGAAGCATCAAAACTATGAATTAACACATGTGGAATTACAGTGGGGCAAAAAAGTATTTAGTCAGTCAGCAATAGTGCAAGTTCCACCACTTAAAAAGATGAGAGGCGTCTGTAATTTACATCATAGGTAGACCTCAACTATGGGAGACACACTGAGAAAAAAAAATCCAGAAAATCACATTGTCTGTTTTTTTTTCATTTTATTTGCATATTATGGTGGAAAATAAGTATTTGGTCAGAAACAAAATTTCATCTCAATACTTTGTGATATATCCTTTGTTGGCAATGACAGAGGTCAAACGTTTTCTGTAAGTCTTCACAAGGTTGCCACACACTGTTGTTGGTATGTTGGCCCATTCCTCCATGCAGATCTCCTCTAGAGCAGTGATGTTTTTGGCTTTTCGCTTGGCAACACGGACTTTCAACTCCCTCCAAAGGTTTTCTATAGGGTTGAGATCTGGAGACTGGCTAGGCCACTCCAGGACCTTGAAATGCTTCTTACGAAGCCACTCCTTTGTTGCCCTGGCGGTGTGCTTTGGATCATTGTCATGTTGAAAGACCCAGCCACGTTTCATCTTCAATGCCCTTGCTGATGGAAGGAGGTTTGCACTCAAAATCTCACGATACATGGCCCCATTCATTCTTTCATGTACCCGGATCAGTCGTCCTGGCCCCTTTGCAGAGAAACAGCCCCAAAGCATGATGTTTCCACCACCATGCTTTACAGTAGGTATGGTGTTTGATGGATGCAACTCAGTATTCTTTTTCCTCCAAACACGACAAGTTGTGTTTCTACCAAACATTTCCAGTTTGGTTTCATCAGACCATAGGACATTCTCCCAAAACTCCTCTGGATCATCCAAATGCTCTCTAGCAAACTTCAGATGGGCCCGGACATGTACAGGCTTAAGCAGTGGGACACGTCTGGCACTGCAGGATCTGAGTCCATGGTGACGTAGTGTGTTACTTATGGTAGGCCTTGTTACATTGGTCCCAGCTCTCTGAAGTTCATTCACTAGGTCCCCCCGCGTGGTTCTGGGATTTTTGCTCACCGTTCTTGTGATCATTCTGACCCCACAGGGTGGGATTTTGCGTGGAGCACCAGATCGAGGGAGATTATCAGTGGTCTTGTATGTCTTCCGTTTTCTAATTATTGCTCCCACAGTTGATTTCTTCACTCCAAGCTGGTTGGCTATTGCAGATTCCGTCTTCCCAGCCTGGTGCAGGGCTACAATTTTGTTTCTGGTGTCCTTTGACAGCTCTTTGGTCTTCACCATAGTGGAGTTTGGAGTCAGACTGTTTGAGGGTGTGCACAGGTGTCTTTTTATACTGATAACAAGTTTAAACAGGTGCCATTACTACAGGTAATGAGTGGAGGAAAGAGGAGACTCTTAAAGAAGAAGTTACAGGTCTGTGAGAGCCAGAAATCTTGATTGCTTGTTTCTGACCAAATACTTATTTTCCACCATAATATGCAAATAAAATGAAAAAAAAAACAGACAATGTGATTTTCTGGATTTTTTTTTTCTCAGTTTGTCTCCCATAGTTGAGGTCTACCTATGATGTAAATTACAGACGCCTCTCATCTTTTTAAGTGGTGGAACTTGCACTATTGCTGACTGACTAAATACTTTTTTGCCCCACTGTATATAATTAACAAAAAAGTGTGAAACAACTGAAAATATGTCTTATAATCTAGGTTCTTCAAAGTAGCTACCTTTTGCTTTGATTACTGCTTTGCACACTCTTGGCTTTCTCTTGATTATATAATTCCACATGTGTTAATTCATAGTTTTGATGCCTTCAGAGTGAATCTACAATTTTCATAGTCATGAAAATAAAAACTCTTTGAATGAGAAGGTGTGTCCAAACTTTTGGTCTGTACTGTATGTGTGTGTATGTATGTGTGTGTGTGTGTATATATATATATATATATATATACAGCTATGCCAAAAATTAAGAGACCGCTGCACAATTCTATAAAAATCAGCTTCTCTACATGTCTGACTTCCAGTGTCAGTTGAGTTTCAACCAGAGTACACCTCATTCTACTTAATGTGCTTCTGATCAGGTGATCACCTGAACCAAATTTTATTTAACGAAGGAAAGTATAAAAAACCCTGCTGTGCTGTTCACAATCCTCTTGCAATAGGAAAAGCTGGGTGGCAAAACAAGGAGTTGAAAAGTCTTGATTGGGGAAAAGAATGTCTCAATTCTGGCTTTACTAGCAGAGGGATACATGACCGTCATGTTGCCTCCATCCTTAAAATTTCTTAGATGGCGGTCCATTACAACAAGGTCATGCAGCAGACATTGGGGACAACAAAGCTACAGACCGGCAGAGGACGAAAACGACTCTCCACTGACTAGCATTCGAATATCACTCAGCAATTGCAGGATGACATCAAGTGACCTACAAAAGGAATGGCAAATGGCAGCTGGGGTGAAGTGCATGGCAAGAACAGTTCGTAACAGGCTCCTAGAGGCAGGGCTCAAGTCATGTAAAGGTAGAAAAAAGCCTTTCATCAATGAGAAGCAAAGGAGAGCCAGACTGAAGTTTGCCAAAGACCATAAGGATTGGACCATAGAGGACTGGAGTAAGGTAATTGCTGATGAGTCTAATTTTAAGCTTTGCCCAACACCTGGTCATCTAATGGTTAGACGGAGTCCTGGAGAGGCGTACAAGTCACAGTGTCTTGCACCCACTAGGAAATTTTGTGGAGGATCTGTGATGTTCTGGGGATGCATAAGCAAGGCTAGAATTGGTCAGGTTAATCTTTGCAATGGACGTATAAATCAAGCCGCATATAAGGTTATCCTGGAAAAACAGTTCATTCCTTCTGCTCAGGCAATGTTCCCCAACTCTGAGGACTGGTTCTTCCAGCAGGACAATGCACCATGCCACACAGCTAGGTTAATGTCTGGATGAAGGACCACCACAGCAAATCCAATCTCCAGAACTGAACCCCATTGAAAACCTCTGGAATGTAATCAAGAGGAAGATGGATACTCACAAGCCATCAAACAAAGAAGAACTGCTTACATTTTTGTACCAGGAGTGGCATAAGGTCACCCAAAAGCAGTGTGAAAGACTGGTGGAAAGCAAGCCAAGATGCATGAGAGCTGTGATTAAAAATCATGGTTATTCCACAAAATATTGATTTCTGAACTCTTCCTGAGATAAAACATTAGTATTGTTGTGTCTAAAAGATTATGAACTTGTTTTCTTAGCATTATTTGAGGTCTGCAAGCACTGCATTTTTTTGTTATTTTGACCATTTCTCATTTTCTGAAAATAAATACAAAATGTATTGCTTGGAAATTCGAAGACATGTTGTCAGTAATTTATAGAATAAAAGAGCAATTTACATTTTACTCAAAAATATACCAATAAAGAGAGAAGTCAGACAACCTGAAAATACACTCACAAATACAGGTAACATATACAAATATCCATACATATGATGCAAACATGTACATAAATGCACATACTTGTATGTATGAAAACTTTGTGTGTATATGTGTGAGAGATATATATACACACCACATGCGTACAGTATGTTATGTGAATGTATGCTTGTGTGCATGTATGAATATATATATTTCACATACATTCACACATATAAATACAGTACTGATGTGTGTGCAGGTATGTATACATATATATATTGCACATTCATATTTAATCGCACACTACTTTTGCATGTATTCCAGTTGCCTTCTTTGTGCATCTTTTGCATCCTGACGCTGATGTCTTCTATCCACTTGTATTAATAGATTTTATTGCCTACTTGAAAAATTGTCATTTTCTGCATTTCGTTGTCATTGATCTTCCTTCTCTCTGGATTAGGATTTGTTTGGTCAGCAGACTTGTGATTTTAGGTGTTTCCGTATGGAACCGCTGTACATATGTATGTTACGTTTCTGTCCCTTTGTGGTTTGGTTTCATCAAGCTGCTTGTTTGTTTCGTTCTGCTTGGGGTAATCTTCTGCTCTTCATCGCTCCCTCCTTCCTCTTACTGTAACTTGTGCCCTCTGGGATGGACCCTGAGCTCCCCATTAATCAGTAGGTCAGACCTCTAGGGCTCTCAGAGACTCTTTATCTGTCCAAGACTTAACATCCCACTGCCAGGGATACCATTCATTGTCTCCTAATTAGCTCAATTAACCCTATTCTTTGCCCTTCCATATGCTGGAGATATAGGGGGAAAATAGGGTCCCTTTTGGAATAAAGTCTGTCTTTCTGCACCTTTCAATAGGAAACACTGCAAGTAGGCTATATGCTGCCGCTAATTATTTCTGTACCTACAGCTCATTAACTCTTCCAAGGCTGCAAGATGTCAATGGGAAGGGGGGAAGACAGCCATTTGTCTTGATTTGCCTTGCGATGCATTTTATCATAAGAAGCCATCGCAGATTTAAGAGATGCTTGTGCCTGATCACATCCAGATGTAGTGGAGCATGGACAAATACACCAGATATTCTCTGCTCTTCAGAAAGAGAGCCACATTTTAGGTGGGGCAGAGGGGGGAGGAATGTAAACTCCCTACTGTCTCCCACTCCTCGTTATTAAAAGATGTAGAATTTCTATTCCCAGCTCTTCATTCCTTCATATAGGGCACCGTTAAAACCCAAAGTCAAAATCTCCCCTTTTGTGTTTCTCATCCTTTTTTCCACATTCTTTTTTTTTTCGACTTGCAAATGAGGAGCTCGTATACCGAGCCATTAAACAGATTTGCTAGCCGAAGCGAAAAAAAAATGTTCTCAAGTGCACTGTAACATTTTGCCCTGTGCTTCTTTGGATAAAGGGGTCCCCTAAATTCAATCTTTCTAAATCCTCTTTGAGATTTGCCCCCACTGATAAGAATATTTCCATCGCCCTTCACCAATATTGGGTCCTATCCTTCTTTTCTACTTTTCATCATGGCTCTCAGAGAGTTGTAATAAGGTGCAGGAGAGGGTTAAGCTTGGCGGAGACATCGGCTGTGCCACGCAGGGGTCGCTTTTTTGCACTTCATTTGTTTATGTTAATGCTTGCGACAGAAATAAGATGCAAGAAGGTGGGGGGATGGATGCTGGAGGGTGGGTGTTGGGGTGTACCATCTGACTGAACTGGAAGGTTTATCTCGCTCTTATGCAGAGAGATTTTTGAGAATCTTTTACAGCAATCAGATTCTAAAAAACAATCTTGAGATTTTTTTTCATAATTTATTTGGATCTGAATTTAGAAATGTTATTTGTGTCTTTGTTGTAAGGAAAGATTGTGATGAGCATACGTGCTGGAATAAGACGTTATCTGAGCATGCTCTGGTGCTTACCGAGAGACTTTGCGTGCTTGAAAAACATCTTTGAGTCCCCTCGACTGTTTGACAGTCGCAACACATGTAGGGTTCCGCTGTTTGTTAGGCAGTCCCTGCATGTGTTGCGGCTGTTGAACAGCGAGACCTTCAGCCGCAAGGACTGAAGCATATTATTCAAGCACGACGAAGTTCCCGAGCATGCTCAGTCGATAACACCTTATCCCAGCACGGTCGCTAATCATTAGTTGTGAGAAGTGGACAGGGATGGGATTTTTTAGGATTATTTGAAGATTAGAGTAGGATGATCTTACAAAAAGAGATGGACAATATGAGAAGGTGATCGATGCTCATTTAAAGACCCTTTTACGTTGGTCGATATTAACTGTATGGGGACTGTTGACCATTTGTCCCCATACAGTTATTATTGGCAGCACTTCCCCCTCATGTAAGTGGTTGCTTTTAGGCCCCTATAAAACATGGGAACAAAAACAACAAAGTGTTTGATCAGCTGACCTGTTTATGGGAAGTGGTGACCGCGAATATCCAAGTGCTCAGTCCACTGATTGCCTGTCTGTATAAATTGGTCCTTCCATCATTTCTGGATGGACCACTTCACATCTTTAGACAAAAGTCTAGTGTTCCCACCAAGTAGATGAATGATCCGAGATGTATCTGATCTGCAGAAGCTGGGGATGACCACCAGGGCCCCACCATCAGAGCATTACTGGTGTATGGGGCCCAGACTGGGTGAGACACGCTGCACAGCTGAACCGCTGAATAAATGACTTGGCAGACTGTGGCACCCTGGTGTCTGGGCTAATGACTTGGCTTTATTAAGCCCCTGGCTATGTATGTGATCTGGTTATCGATGAGAACTGTCTGTGATTGGTGAGGACGTGGTGCAGAAGTGGAGTTTTTCCAAGAGTCGGTGATGGGACTGTGAAGGTTACAGGGGTGGAGGCTGAAATTCCTGGTGGCAGCCCAGATGACCACTACACAATGTACGGACCGGTGCTGTCCCGACTCCATACACAGTTTACATCCAGAGCTGATCGGTGGAGGTAACCGGTGTCTGATCCACACCTGCCCTAATTCTAAACGATCCTACAATTAGGTCATTAATATCACAGCCCTGGACAACCCCTTCATGTGGTCTCAGTTGACAGTCTAAGTGTATTGTGATCTCCCAACTCCCCTAGACTGATTTATTTATTTTTTATTGTTCAGGAGGTAATCCGCTGCCAGAGCCGCTTGGCAGCGGCTTTCTCTGTTTTTCCCTTTGACATCATGTGAATGCTCCATCACCCTTCAATGGGGAAGTGGTTGAGGTTAATAGCGGACAGCTGAATGAGAGCTCATTCGTATGTGCGTGGCCAGCTTTAAGCTTTGGCTGATCCTTTTCGTTATCGTCACATCTGTGGCCACCCTTAAGGTTCTACGTACATCGGATTAGGCATCTTTCCTGTGACCTTTTCCTAAGCTCCATATTTGACATAAGGTTGTATAGAAATCTGTTTTGATCTCTGAGCAAAACATTGCACTAAGGGCGCAGTCAGACGGCCATGTACACAGACGTCTGACCATCGCATCATAGTGTGTGGATTTGCCGGGTGCTCTCCTGACCCAATCGTGATAGTATGTGTTTCTATGCAGCTGTTAGGCTCGGCTCAGCATAACCGCCGGCCAGTCCAAGTACTGTGATGCGATGGTCATCTGTGTTATATGGCCGCCTGACTGTGCTCTGATTCAGCAAGCAGATTATGATGTGGTTCTGGTGTAAAGAAATTTTTATGACTTTTGGCAGTTTTACTCCAAACCCAGGCAACTCTGTCAACTCTTTGAAAGTCCACATTGCTTTTCCGATTGAGGCTTAGTCGTCCGCGCAAATCTTACTCCTTCACACTGTTCATAAAGACTGGTGTACAAAACGCCTAGTTCAGATATCTTCAGAAATCTCGAGGATCACCATTTACTGGCCAAAACTGTAATTTATTTTCGATCTTTTTCCATGAACGGGCATTGACTTTTATGCGTGTGGCTCGTGACTATATAGTCAGCTGTACAGACGATCTCTTTGTGCCTTCTGCCATGTGACCTTAAAGGGAATCTGTAACCAGGTTTTTGCTGTGGAATCTGAGAGTAGTTTGTTGTAGGGGAAGAGACCCTGATTCCGGTGATATATCATTCACTGGGCCGCTTGGTGCAGTTTTGATAAAATCCCTGTTTTCTCTGCTGTAGATGTAGCAGTGCCCACACTCCTGATTGGCAGCTTTCTGTGTACACTATGAGCAAGCTACCAATCATTGGTGGGGGTGGGGTTACACAGATTATCTGGACTGCCTGACATGAGACACCTAGTCCTGCAGTGATAATCAGTGTTTTATCAGCAGGAGATTATATTGAAACTACTGTAAGCAGCTGAGCAAGTGACACCTTGCTGGAATCAGGCTTTCTTTCCTTAAATTATGCTGCTCTCAGATTAAATGGCAAAAACCTGCTGACAGATTCCCTTTAAAGGCTTGTCCACTATTAGAAAACGTGGCTGCTTTCTTACAAAAATGGCGCCACATTTGTCCACTGGTTGTGTATGGTATTGCACCATAGATCTATTGGGCTACAAAATAAGACACAATCCATGAACAAGTTTTGAAAAAAAAAAACAAATGTAATGTCCATTGCAGTTTTCTCTCAATGATATGAGAGGATCCCTTCTAAAAATACGTTTCCACCTCATCAATGATCATAAATGTCATTGTGAGTGCCATTGTCATTATTTGTTCTCTTATGTGGGATATTGCTAGGAAATGCCAGCAATTTGTGATTGGTAGGGGTATGACCTAGAGGACATCGTAAAAATAGAGGGGCTGCAGCACTCCAGACTAGTCCTCACCAGCAGCGCTCGCGCCACCTGCTAGGAGAACTGCATTCGGATAACTGAGGCCAGCTGCAGTTCCCTCCAGAGCTGGGTTGCAACGCTGGGCGGCTGTCTGATTCATGGAGAGAGACGGGGTCTGTCTTAGCTACTGAATTGAGCCGATCAAGCAGCAGACAGCCCCCTACACACAGGGTAAAGTCCATCTTGCACACTTGAAACCAAAGTCGAGCTGGTGAGAACTGGGACCAGCTCTGATATCTTGGGATTAGAGGAACCTTTTTTAATTCCAGTTTATTAGTAAGTTGTCTGTATTTTAAACCTATGATAACATAGTTTTTTTGTTGCAACTGGACAACCCCTTTTAATCATCATTATAATAATAAATCCATCCGGATCATACTTCCCCTATTTTCCAAAAGTGGTGAGAAATGAATAAAAAGTTTACTACTTTTATACCAAAATACTAGTGCGAAGCTGTTAATAAATTTCCCCACCCCTACAAATGGAATGTAGTGGTTATAGTATTTGCAGAAAGTCTTCAACTACTCCATACTCATGGTGGTTCTTGCCGACTCTTCCCGCACAGATGATGTTAAGGAATGAGGGATCGGCCATGCTGAATTATATCGCCCGATCCCTATTTTTCACTTGCTGCATTTGGCTTTCTCCAGCACTTCGGTGGAGAATGAATAGAGCAAGTAGTGAACATATTTGGCCACTGCTTCGTTCAGATGAGACGTTGGATCCAAATTGTTCTACCACAACTGATCAGCAAGTTATTGCCCAACCTGATAGGTGACAACTAGTAGTGAATGAGCGTGCTGGGATAAGGTGTTATCTGAGCATGATCTGGTCTTCGATGTGTTCGAAAAATATGTTCAAGTCCCCGTGGCTGTTCGACAGCCACAACACATGCAGGGATTTCCTGTTTGTTAGGCAATCCGTGCATGTGTTGTGGCTGTCGAACAGCGCCGAGACATGCAGCCACGGGGGCTCAAACACAGAAAACACCTTATCCCAGCACGCTCGCTCATCAGTAGTGACAACTTATAAACGTGGCAGTAACCCTTTAACTTTTCCATATTTTGGAAGCCTCCCCACCATATCCACTATGAAAACCAGTTCTGCCATAAGATCTCGGGAGGTTTGTGCCGGGCTGCCGAGATGCCATCATAGGGGACACATATCAGGCGCACTCCATATGCAGAGAGTTTAGCTTTAATTACTGTGCAATGTATCTATAGAAGGGCTACAGAGATGCCTTCATTATTTTCTGTAACAATGCTCCAGGCTCGGTATATAACAATATTGAACAACAGCCATTGTTGCCACTGTCGTTCCGGATCTCGGCTTCAGTGTTCACGACTTTCACTGTACCTCCGGCTATACAATTCAGATTTTGTATAGAAATGAAAGATGAAGAATGGAAGGGAAACAGAAAGGATGAGTCTACCTACACGGTGTATAACAAAACTCAATGTGTTAACCAGAAATACCTTTATACAGAGGTAGAAGACAGATACAATGTAATCGTCCGGCATTTACACCACAATGGTGACAGAGACAAAACCACTGAAATTACTCACATTCCGTGTATCTGTTATACAACGTATATGTTCATATACTCTATAGTATATACAGATATACTGCAGCGTAGAGAAGATGACAGCGGCAGGGAGTTTAGGGATTTTTATAAAAGAGAGGGATGCAATATTTCCATTTTTATTTATATTATATGTATCCTGATATTGAAGCCATACTCCTTTTTTATACACCTAAAAATATATATAATGGACAGATTGAAAGGAGTCTGACTACACAGGGTTTGTTTGTAGTCTGCTGGTGATACATTATAGAAAAAGAACAATAGGAAATGTTTCATTAAGATTAGTGATGATCACAATAGCTTGTTACTTGAGTTTGCCTAGGGTGCCTCGGGTATGCATTCAGTATCATGGGTGATTGAGTGACATGTTGGAGTCCTGCGGTTGCATGTTTCGAGGGAATTCACTACCATACACAGGCAATCACCGCATGTTTTGTGGCTATGTAACAGCTGCAAAACATTTGGCAATGGGGACTCCAACATGTCAGTCGAGCACCCGCAATACTCAGTGCATACCCGAGCACCTTAGGCAAACTACAGTAACCAGCACTTGTGCTCATCACTAATTAAGACCTATTGCAAATTGATTACATTTTTATCGATACTTTAGTGCAAAGTTAATATGACCTTTTAAAAAAAAAACCTGTCGCTTGCTCACATAATTCAGTTAAATACTGTGTAAAAAAAAAAACCCTGAGCTCCCCTGATTCTGCCATTCTTTTCATTTTTGTGCTGCGTCACTCCATTGCAGAGATATTCACATTTATTTCTTCTGGAGTACAGTATGTGAAATCTCTGCTTGTAGTCCAACTGGGCATTTGTTCAGAATCTTCTATCAAGCATACGTTTTTTTACCCCTCCCTCTGAGATGCTTCTGATCACAACTTAGCTGCAAATGACACTGCTAGATTAGCTGCCCAGCTGTGATTGATTGCATCTGGGAGAGAGGGGTGAAAGCCTACGCCTCCAGGGTAGACTGCAGTTGGACGCCTCCAGTTGGACGGAAGCAGAGATTTCACATAGTGCGCTCCAGAAGAAACAAATGTAAATGTCTGCAATGGAACAATGCAGCGCAAAACGGAGAAAAGTGGCAGAATCTGTGGAGATCAGAGATTTTACATAGGCCAATCACCAAACAAGTGTTTATTGGCCCATCTAACAGTGTCAGCATAGTGTGTTCTGAATCTTTTGAATGAGAAGATGAAGAAAAAAAGCCTCAATTTTCTCCATTCTGTCAGCATACACAAATTGGACTACACTCAATGTCTTCCGAATATCGGATCAAACTTTTTACATGTGCATGACCCCATAGAATAACATTTGTCCGAGTGCAAGCTGATGTTTTGTATATCCTCTCTGTCGGCAGTATTCACGGCTGATCTCATACATCTCATGAGTAGGACCATCCCTGGTGGGCCGGACCTTCCAGTCTACTGATGTTCTGCTCGGTACTTGGTTACTAATGTTATAATGAGACCCATTTGATATATGCCACAGCAGAAGCAAATATGATGAGGATTGGATAATCGTGACCGACAAAATTGTTCTTCTGGATTGCATGTTGTCATTCATTTCTGTTGAATTGGGACATATTAAAAAAGGGTTACCTTCTTTAGGAAATCCCTTATTGTTAGAAAAGTCTAACCATTGGGATTTTGGATTCTGTAGGAGAACGTAGCATGTGTTTTAACCTGCAGCACCTCCAGAGAGGATATAAAGTATTTCACAGCTCATTTCTTCTATTGCATAGACCTAGCGAAAGGGTGAGTCCTTCAGGCTCGAATGTTTTTTTTAAGCTGATCTTCACTCTAAGGCCCGGGTCACACTAACCGGCGCAAAATACGGTCCGTAGTTTACAGGCGTAATACGGATGAATGACCTCTAAATAGTGCTCCGTATGTCATCCGTAAGCAAGGTGCGGTCGCGTATTTTGCGCATGTGAGCATCCGTATGTAATCCGTATGGCATCCGTATGCAATCCGTATGGCGAGATTTTCTCGCAGCCTTGCAAAATGGACATTTAACGGTTTTGAGGCCTGCAAACTATTTAAATCATTAGCCTGCACCCTATTTATTGGCTCAGGAACAGGTGGCTGCCTCCATTCTGTCCATTTGTGACCTTGCCTTCACTAGGTGTGTTGGTGTTGTATGTGCAACATGGCAGAGGGTCTGAGTTTCAATACAACTGAGCAGGTTCTCTTCAACTGGCTTTTGTCACGCCGCTTTGGGCAACCATACCCAGTGATAGTGGATCCGCGGAGGAGGAGACGCATGTGGGTACATCCACTTTTGAGGCAACGACTCACAAGAGGTCATTTTCACCGCCTCTATTCTTCTATGCGGGAGCATCCGGATACATTTTACCAATACTGTCGCATGAGCATTGCCACATTTGATCGGCTCTTGGAGACAGTGCGCCCTGGGATAACCTTTCAGGACACAAGGATGCGCAAAGTTATATCTGCAGAGGAGTGACTTCTACTCACATTACGGTATGTACTACAAAACCACATTCTCTACGTTCATAATGTGTGGGCCAAAGTATGTATTTTTGGCTTATTGGACTAAGTTTAATGCCCTCATCTTATTCCACATATGATTAAACTTACAGACCAGAATGTTAGGTCTAATATGTACTGAATATCACTTACTCATTGTGCAACCAAATATGTGTGTGCTAGTCTATCTCAATTCCTACCAAGTTTGGTCGGCATGTAAATGATTTTTTTTTCTTTCTGCATTCTAAAATTATCCATTTCTGTCGTTCTTCAGCTTCCTGTCCACTGGCCTGTCTTATGCCGCCCTCCACCATGAGATTCTCATTGGAAAGTCAACCATTTCAGGCATAGTGAGGTCTACATGTACAGAAATCTGGACAAGACTCCATCAAGTGGTCATGCCCGAGCCCAGGATGGAAGACTGGTTGAGGATATCAAGGGACTTTGAGGAGGAATGCCAGTTTCCAAATTGTATTGGGGCCCTTGATGGAAAACATATCCGGGTGCGTAAGCCGCCGAACTCTGGCTCCCAATTCTTCAATTATAAACAATACTTTTCTGTTGTATTGTTGGCTCTGGCAGACCCTCAATACAAGTTTATAATTGTTGACATTGGGGCCTATGGAAGGACGGGAGACTCTAGAGTCTTCAATACTTCCATATTGGCTCGGCGGCTACCCACCAACCAGTTGGATCTACCACCACCACGCCAGCTACCAGGTTCCACTGAAGAATCAGTCCCTTATGTCCTTGTGGCAGATGAGGCGTTTCAGTTAACGCGCAGTGTCATGAGGCCATATCCCCGCTGCAACCTTGACCACAAGCGCAGAATTTTTAACTTTCGCCTATCACGTGCTAGGCGACTGGTGGAGTGTTCCTTTGGCATTCTTTGTGCCAAATGGCGGGTACTCCAGTCTGCCATTCAGCTGAGTGAACAAAATGTTAATGAAGTTGTTAAAGCGTGTGTGGTTCTTCATAACTTCATCAGGATACATGATTGTTCCTCCTCTGCTAGTGTTGTGCGTAGGCCGGACAATGTGCGCAGGGTGAGACCACCTATCTACCCTCAACGTAGACCGCTCTCTGTGCTCAAAGTGCGTGATATTTTCGCAACTTACTTTATCTCACCTGAGGGAGAAACTTCTTGGCAAGAGCATGCTGTGTCAATGTTATAATTTTGTGGTTTCTGTGTCTAAATATATATATTTATACCCCTTCGGATTCTATGACTGTTTCATTGCATTGGTAAGCGTATGTTAGTATGCTGACACTGTTTTAGAGAAATCACACAGATACGTAAACTGTAGTAGACAAATTTTTACTTTTGCCTTTTTTTTTGTTTTTTTTTAAAGGCAAACATAATATTGCCATATGCAAACTATGGCAATGGGCCAAATTGCCCTTTTTGCATAATAAAACTTTTTTGAAAAGTAACATTTTCAAACAAACCAAAAAAACAATATGCAATAACAACATCGCTACATGAGAAATTTTCCATACAAAGGAAAAAAGAGTTAGTCTCCAGCCCCAAAATTATTGCTAAAAGATAACACTCACATTTCTTCTGAATGTTTTCCAATCATATTAATATTCCACCATGACAGGCAAGGCTACCTTACGCCTTTCAGACAGATATTACATGTCTGTACAAAAGAGAATATTTCACCACGCTATACTGTAAAGTGAAAGGATGAAAATACACTACTCACTTGCTAATGCCAAGAAAAGGCGTGCTGGCCTTAGTGAAGTAGTCACCTTTTTAGCCAGCTATGTATAGTAACAAATCAAGGCGACCAGCCTTAATAACATCACGCTCTCTCTATGTCTTATCAAGTGAGTAGTGTATTTTCATCCTTTCACTTGACCAGTATAGCATGGTTAAATATTCTCTGTTCTACACACATGTAATATCTGTCTAAAAGGCGTAAGGTAGCCTTGCCTGTCATGGTGGATTATTAATCTGATTAGAAAACATTCTGCAAATATGTGACTTTTCACGTTTTTAACAAACTTTGGTGATGGAGACCACCTGATTTTTCCTTTTGATTGGTATTTGTAGCATCAGTGAAACCGCACTGGACATCTCCTGGCATCAGACTGATTGTGGACAGAGAATTATAAATTCTCATACGTTGGGGAAGGAGAACGCGGAAGAGCAGCCTGTGGTTGCTGCTGGCTACTGTGCCCAACATCGCCCTGTGTGGGGCCATACTGATGCCCATGATGTGGGAAGTGTCCTGCCTCCTGTGAATGTTGGGGGTACTGGCCAGAGTAATAATGGGGAGGGGCATCTTGTTGGCTGTGGTAGGCACGTGTCTCATACCCACCAACATAGCCATATCGTCCCCAACCAGGTTGGGACCAGCCTCCAACACTGGGTGGGAACAAGTGGCCATATTGGTGGGGTTGGCTAGAGGCAGACATTTGTGGCTGCTGTATTGAAGGTTGGGTAGTGGGAGGAAGGGGGTGAGGTGTAGGCCCACGTATTTGAGGATCCTCAGATCCTGCTTGAGCATGCATTTGTGGGGGGTGCCTAAGGCGCATGAGATTTCTTGGGGAAAGCTGCCGCCTCTCAATATATTCAAATAATTCGTAGGGCGTATTGGGGTATGTGCACGCATCAAGCAGGATCTGAAAACATCCTCTAATACGGAGCCTGACCTCACGGGAAAGGGCACGGAGATAATTGGCCAGGCTGCGTGAGTATGCCTCCTCCCCATCATCACTATTTACTCTGGCTAAATAATTTAGGACCCCAGTGTCCACATTAGTGCGGGTATCAGTGACAGGTATTTTCCGCCTTCGGCTTCTTCCCCGCCGGGATGTGGCAGCAGGCTGTGGGGAGCCCCGGATGTGGCCAGTTGGGCTGCTGCTGATGTTGCCCTGCTCCTCTGCTCTTGCTGATGCTGCAGCAGCACCAGATGGTCCTGGTGGTGGGCTTTGGGGCACAGGCAATGGCACATCCTGACTCGATTCTTCACCCCTGCTCCTAGTAGGGGGAGAAGATGGGCCAGCCACCTCTTCCCCTGCAGACCCAGGATCGATGATGGGGTCTGTTTCCGAGCCAGTTCCTCTGTCCGTAAGGTTGGACTGAGTTCTGTTATGAAATAGAACAGAGCCAAAAATAGCTGCATATTTTTGGCCCTGTAAAGTATCTGTGTAATGTGTTGTGAGGTATCTACTTACGGTCTCAGATCCAGAATTGGGGCGAGGAAGGAGAGGCGGTCATATTAGATGTACTTTCTCTTCACATAGCCCGCATCCCCACTCCTGGACCGCTGCTGACGTTCCCGGCGGTATTGGTCCCGGATGCTTCGCCAGCGTCTCATGACATCTTCCACTGCAATGTGACAGGAAATATTGTCAAATTCACATATTTGATAGGTCACATTTGCTACCAGTAGTCTAGGCATGGGGCCTTCTGGGGTGTGCTTTCTACCCATGGTGGCATATGTAATTGGGGCATACAGGCCAGATACACAGGGTCACATTAGTTTATGTATCAAGTAACTACACTTAAAATAACTTGTTAGGCTAGGAGGATGAGGAGCTTGTGGCCTGGCCCAAAATTATGGCAGTGTCAAACCACATGTCACATCAAAATCTAACGGCCTCATGAGGAAAAAAGTACAAGCACAGGAAGGGGGTGCTGAATGTATATTCATTTTTTGTTCTGCGCTAATTTTAATCATTTTTTGGCTTGTACTTACTAATTTTCTGCTGCTCCTCACGTGGCCGATCACCAAAATCATGGAACATCTGCCTACATATGCGCCTCCATGATGCCTCCTTTCTTGCCTGGTTGGCATAATGCGCATCACGTTGGTCCCATAGTTCGGGCCGCTCCTGCACCAGGACAATTAGCATTTCCACATTAAGATAAGTGGACGCCATGATGCTGCTGTACTCCGTGTAGGCTGACTTCCTGGATGTCTGGAGCGCTGTTACGGTGTGGCGAAAAAAGTAAAGGTGTACCTGGAAGTGGACCCTCTGGGTCACGGCTCCAGAGCCCCCAGAGGCGAGTGCCCAGGTGAGGACCACCCCCTATACAGGGAGTGTTAGGGACAGACCTCCCGGGGATAGAGCCGCGACAGCCGGAACCAAAGGGACGACTGAGGTAAGAGAACAGAAGGCATCGTACAGGGTGAGGCAGTAAACCAGTGGGTGCGGAACCGGGGGCCCAGGGGCGCACAGGAACGGAGGCTGTAGATGTAAAGAAGCAAACAAATGAATACAGGCTGTACGGCAAATAACTGAGACGTGGAGAGGGAAGTAGGAAGCAGGACAGAGGAAGGAAAGCACCAGGGAGACAGGGAGGGCAGAGCACAGAAAAGGCAGACCGAGGTTAGGCAGGCAGAACCACGGTACTAAACGCAGCAAAGACAGAGGACAAGAGGGGCCTGAGGACACAGAGAGCGAAGCTGCTGACAGCGGCCCCTCATGAGATTATCAGGCGTCTTACCAGAGCTGACGCCGGCCATATGTAGCGGTGGGCGCTGCCATATTGGGGGCGGGGCCTAGCGCGTCAGCTTACCCAGGAGGCTGAGCGCCGTGGGCAGGAGCCCAGCGCCGAGGGAGCCGGAGGCCGGGCGCGGGGACGCGCCGAGAGGCAGGAGCGCGCTGGACAGCACGCGCAGGAAGAAACGTTAGACCCTGTGCTGTGACAGTACCCCCCTCTTTACGCCCCCTCCTCTTAATGTTGGAGAGGAACCGTCTCATGATGTGGGGAGCATCAATATTCTCCGAGGGTTCCCATGATCTCTCCTCGGGACCAAAACCTTTCCAATCAACTAGAAACAGAGTTCTCCCTTTAACAGTCTTTCTAGCCAAAATATCCTTCACCTCAAAGGTGTTATCCGAGCTACATGGTTGGGTGGTTAGAGAGGGTGCAGGTTGAAAGTGGTTGAACACGGCCGGTTTAAGGAGAGACACATGGAAGGTGTTGGGAATCTTAAGTGAGGCGGGTAACCTCAACTTGTAGGCCACTTTGTTGATCCGACTTAAGACCTCAAAGGGACCAATGTAACGTGGACCTAACTTGTAGGAGGGGATTTTCAACCTGATATACCGAGAAGCTAACCAAACCTTATCCCCACGGTGATACGGGGGAACGTCTAGCCGCCTCTTGTCGGCATAACGTTTCATTCTGAGGCTGGCACTCTCAAGGGCCCCTTTGGTCTCCCTCCAAATCTGAGAGAAGTCCACGGACAAGGAATCTGCCACCGGCACACCCGAGGTGGGGGACACGGGAAGAGGAATGCCTGGGTGTTGACCAAAAACCACAAAAAAGGGAGATTTGGAGGAATCTTCACTAGGATGGTTGTTGTAGGCGAACTCCGCCCAAGGAAGGAGAGAGGCCCAGTCGTCTTGGTGAGCATTGGAAAAATGTCGGAGATAGGATGTTAAGGCTTGGTTGACTCGCTCGACTTGACCATTCGACTGGGGGTGATAGGCCGAGGAAAAATCTAACGTTATCTTTAGTAATCCGCAGAGAGCTCTCCAAAAACGGGACGTAAACTGAACTCCTCGATCCAAGACAATATGTTGAGGAAACCCATGAAGGCGAAAAATGTGAAGCACGAAGATCTTTGCCAACTCAGAAGCGGTAGGTAGGCCAGGTAAGGCAATGAAGTGAGCCATCTTGGAGAACCGATCCACGACCACCAATATCACCGTACATCTGGACGAAGGAGGCAAATCAGTGACGAAGTCCATGGCAATGTGAGTCCATGGGTTTGCGGGTATTGGCAACGGCTACAGGAGTCCCGCAGGAGCATGCCGGGGAACCTTATTCCGGGCGCAAGAAGGACAGGAGGCGATGAAATCTTGAACATCCCTACAAAGCGAAGGCCACCAGTAATGGCGGGAGACCAGCGAGAGAGTCTTGCTAATTCCGGCATGTCCAGAGAATTTTGAAGAGTGACTCCAACGTAGAACCTTTTTAATCTATCTCCACTCCGAACAAAGGTCTTACCAGAAGGTGGGGAGACCAGCCTTACTGGGGCCACGGTAAGGACCTTGGCAGGGTCAATGATATGGTTTGGACCCTCCTCCTTGTCTACCGACTGGAAGGACCGTGAAAGAGCATCCGCCTTGATGTTTTTCTCCCCGGTCGGAAGTGGAGTTCAAAGTCAAATCTTTCAAAAAATAATGACCATCTGGCTTGTCGAGGGTTGAGCCTTTGGGCGGACTGAAGATAGGCCAAATTTTTGTGGTCCGTAAAAATGATGAACGGATGGAGGGCACCCTCGAGAAGATGGCGCCATTCCTCAAGAGCCATCTTAATGGCCAAGAGTTCTCTAACGCCAACGGCATAGTTACGTTCGGGAGCGGAGAAAGCCTTAGAGAAGAATCCGCTGGTAAGAGTGCGGCCCGAGGAAGACTTCTGCAGAAGAACTGCTCCAGCTCCCACCGAGGATGCGTCCACCTCGAGGATAAACGGCCTGCTGGTATCCGGGCGATGAAGTACCGGAGACTTGGCGAATTCTAACTTCAGGGCCGCAAAGGCCGCCTCTGCTTCAGAGGGCCAGTGGTTGGGATCGGCCCCTTTGCGGACAAGAGCCGAGATGGGTTTGGCCAAAGATGAGAAATGAGGGATAAATTGCATATAATAATTGGCGAAACCCAAAAACCGCTGAATTGCCTTGACTCCGGAAGGACGTGGCCAATTGAGAAGTGCCGAGACTTTCTCAGGATCCATCTCCAGACCCGAGTCTGAAACGACAAAACCAAGAAAAGGCAAGGACTTTTGCTCAAAGAGACCTTTCTCTAACTTGGCAAAGAGATGATTCTCTCTGAGACGTAGAAGGACTTGACGGACGTCTCGGCGATGTGTGGCCAGATCAGAAGAGAAGACCAAGATGTCGTCTAGATAGACTACGACACAGGTGTAGAGAAGATCTCTGAAGACATCATTTACGAGTTCTTGGAATACTGCAGTTGCGTTACAAAGTCCAAAGGGCATAACCAAATACTTGTAGTGCCCGTCCCGCGTGTTGAACGCCGTCTTCCACTCGTCCCCAGAGCGTATCCGAATCAGGTTATAGGCCCCTCGAAGATCAAGCTTGGTAAATACTCGCGCCCCCTTCAAGCGATCAAAAAGTTCAGAGATGAGAGGTAGTGGATACTTATTCTTCACTGTGATATGATTCAAGCCACGATAATCGATGCATGGCCGCAGGGACCCATCCTTCTTCTTTACGAAAAAGAAGCCTGCTCCAGCAGGGGATGAGGATTTCCGAATGAAGCCCCTGGCCAAATTGTCCTGGATGTATTCAGACATGGCCTGGGTCTCAGCTGGAGAGAGGGGATATATTCTCCCACGAGGTGGAGTGGTACCTGGGACGAGCTCGATGGGGCAGTCGTAGGGACGGTGAGGAGGGAGAGTCTCCGCCTCCCTCTTGTCAAAAACATCCAAAAAATCATGGTACACCGAAGGCAATCCTGGGGGAACAGGCAAAGGACGGGGGTCACCTACGGGACGCATCGGCAGCAGACACCGAGCCCGACAGGACTCCCCCCCCCCCCCCCCCCCCAGCGCAAGACGTTACTATTATGCCAATCTAAGATGGGCTCGTGGAGCCGCAACCAAGGAAGACCAAGCAGGATAGGGTGAGAAATGCCTGCTAGGACGTAAAACGTGATCCTCTCCTTGTGCAGCGCCCCTACCTGCAATACCACTTCATGAGTAACTAGCGAAACTGTCTCAAGCAAGGGCCGACCATCTACGGAGGCGAGAATTTGCTGTTTTTTCAAGGGCCTGACGGGAACGGACAGCTTATTAACCTCCTCTAGCCTGATGAAATTCCCGGCGGCACCCGAGTCCACGTAGGCCACGAGAGAAGCCCGCTGCCCACCAACATTCAAGAGGACAGACAAAGTGAGAGGAAGAGAGGTATCATGTGCACCTAGGGAGGCCTCTCTTACCTGGCCTAGGCGGAGAAGTTTTCCGGACGCTCGGGACAGGTTCGGATGAGGTGGGAACCGCTACCGCAGTAGAAGCACTGCCCGTGGAGGCTCCTCTCCCTACGACGCTGATCGGACAACTTCAGGCAATCCACCTGCATAGGTTCGGGTGTCAGAGGTGACGGGAGACTCCTAGGTCGAGGACTGGGTGGCCTGTGGACAGAAGAAAGTGGACGAGAAGCCCTTCTCTCCCTGGCACGCTCCTGAAAGCAGAGGTCAATTTGCGTCGCTAGAGAGATCAAATCCTCGAGAGCTGTGGGGGTGTCACGACCCGCGAGCTCATCCTTTATCCGACTTGAGAGGCCTCGCCAAAAAGCGCCCACCAAAGCCTCATTATTCCAACCTAAGTCAGAAGAAAGAGTCCTAAACTGGATAGCATACTGGCCCACCGTTAAAGAACCTTGACCTAGGTTAAATAAAGCCTCAGTGGTAGAGGCTAAACGGCCCGGTGCGTCAAAAACTCGACGAAATGTATCCAAAAACACGGAAAGCTGGGTAACTACCGGGTCATCTCGTTCCCAGAGCGGATTGACCCAAGCCAAAGCGTCCCCTTCAAGATGGGAAATGATGAAGGCCACCTTGGCTCGGTCAGAGGGGTACTGTTGGGGAAGCAACTCAAAATGGAGACGGCACTGATTTAAAAAACCCCGGCATAGCTTGGCGTTTCTGTTATATCGAGGAGGTTTGGCTAACCGCGGAGGAGGATGGGAACCCGTCGCTGGGGGAGCAGATGTGGCCGCCTGCAAGGCGAGCAACCGATCGTCCACCGAGGCCATATAGCTGAGGATATGCGACTGGGTGTCTCGCTGCTGCGCCAATTCCTGTTGTAGGCCAGCCAACTGGACGGCGTTACCAGGGTCAGAGGATTGGAGAGCGGACAGACGTGAGTCCATGGTTTTCATGAAGGACATCATGCGCGTCTGATTCTCCCGAACAAAGACTAACTCCTTCTGAGCGGCCGTGGCTCCGGCAGGGTCCATGGCCTGATTATGCTGTTACGGTGTGGCGAGAAAAGTAAAGGTGTACCTGGAAGTGGACCCTCTGGGTCACGGCTCCAGAGCCCCCAGAGGCGAGTGCCCAGGTGAGAACCACCCCCTATACAGGGAGTGTTAGGGACAGACCTCCCGGGGATAGAGCCGCGACAGCCGGAACCAAAGGGACGACTGAGGTAAGAGAACAGAAGGCAGCGTACAGGGTGAGGCAGTAAACCAGTGGGTGCGGAACCGGGGGCCCAGGGGCGCACAGGAACGGAGGCTGTAGATGTAAAGAAGCAAACAAATGCTGTACGGCAAATAACTGAGACGTGGAGAGGGAAGTAGGAAGCAGGACAGAGGAGGGAAAGCACCAGGGAGACAGGGAGGGCAGAGCACAGAAAAGGCAGACCGAGGTTAGGCAGGCAAAAACACGGTACTAAACGCAGCAAAGACAGAGGACAAGAGGGGCCTGAGGGCACAGAGAGCGAAGCTGCGGACAGCGTCACCGCATGAGATAATCAGGCGTCTTACCAGAGCTGACGCCGGCCATATGTAGCGGTGGGCGCCGCCATATTGGGGGCGGGGCCTAGCGCGTCAACTTACCCAGGAGGCTGAGCGCCGTGGGCAGGAGCCCGGCGCCGAGGTAGCCGGAGGCCGGGTGCGGGGACGCGCCAAGAGGCAGGAGCGCGCCGGACAGCGCGCGCAGGAAGACACGTAAGACCCTGCGCTGTGACAAGCGCTTTTTGAGCTCATTTGCATGTCTCACCTTCCTGATGATGGATTGGGCCATTTCCTGGCAGCAGCCAAAAGACCTGCGTATTTCTCGCAGGTCACATGTGTGGTCCGTGTGTAATCCGTATTTTTTGCGCACCCATAGACTTGCATTGGCGTACTACGGCCGTAGTACGCTGACAATCGCAGCATGCTGCGATTGGCACGGACCGTAGAATACGGATGAGAAATATACGGCTGGTGCGAGGGACCCCATAGAGAATCATTGGTCCGTGTCTAATGCGTGCTTTTAGCGCCTCTCACTCGTCCGTATTCCTCTCTAGTGTGACCCCGGCCTTATAGTTCATGACTCTGAATTGGTGACCCCCCCCCCCCCCCCACAACCAACAAACACACAACTTCATTAAAGGGATTTTTTTTTCAGAACAAGCCCAGAATGCTTAAAAGTAAAATTATGAAATATATTCACCTTACAGATTTACCGTTGCGCGACAGTCTTCACCCAATTTCGGTGTTCTTGTGGCCACACAGGCATGTAATGGCTTCAGCCAAGCACCAGCCTCAGTAGGGCCCAGTGACTTACTGCTGTAGTGAGATTGCTTGCAGCGGTCACACACTCATCTGGCCGGGAGGACCACTGAGACTGTGAGGAGAATATTGGGCAATAATAGAGGCATAAAAGGCAGGAATCAGTATGGTATGTACTTTATATTTTAATTTTAAGCTCCGAGTGTCTTTTTTTAATCTTTAACTCTGATTTACTAAAGATATTTGAAAATAGAATTTCTACGTGACACAACCCCTTTAAAAATGACTTGTCATAAATATGCAATTTCTTCCTTGGTGTAAAAAATACCGCCGTTCTCTTGAATTTGGCGATGTTTTTCTTTTGTTCCTGCTCCTCTCTATTCCTGAGATATGGTCCCTTCTTGCTTGTAAATAAATCTGTGTGGGTTTTTTTTGGCAACTGGGCGTGGTCATAAAGATGACTTCCACAGTTATAGAGGACCACACCCACTTGTCTAACAAAACTAGATTTATATGGAGGGAAGAGGGAACCATATGTCAGGAATGGAGAGGCGTAAGAACAAAAGAAAAACATTGCTGGATTCAGGAGAACAGCGGCATTCACACCAGATAAATACATCACAAAAAGAGGACTTATCACTTACCATAAATAAGTAAAGTATTTGTTTTGATCTTCATGAGCAAAACAAGGTCCATAAAAGTCATAGAGGACAATAGAGGTAATAACCCGCTTACCACAGTACCTGCCTAAAATGACCATTTTATTTGTTTGGATCTCATTTTCTACCTTTTGACAACCTATTGCAAAACATGCTATTCATGTGTCTCTCTGGCATAATAATAATGCAGGAATGACTATCTTTTAGTATGCGCCTTGTGACTCTCCTGACATTTATCCGAGCTGCTCAATATACATTAACAGCCTATGGGCTAAACTTAATCAGAACCGTAAATTGGAATTCACACTCTTTAATTTTTGTCTTTTCTCACTTCCCTCAGTTCAGTGTTCATTTACATCATTGTGCTTCTGAAACAACGGCTCACGTCTTGTATTTTTCACCAGACACAACATGCTTTAGCCGTTCACTGCGCCATTTTTCTATATTTTAATGGTGTCCAGTTCTTTAACAGGAACATACAACTCAGGCAAAAATTAAGAGACCACTGCAAAATTTTCCGTTTGTCTGCTTTTTCTCTTTATAGGTATATTTTTGAGTAAAATGTAAATTGCTCTTTTATTCTATAAACTACAGACTACATGTCTTCGAATTTCCAAGCAATACATTTTGTATTTATTTTCAGAAAATGAGAAATGGTTAAAATAACAAAAAAAAATTCAGAGCTTGCAGACCTCAAATAATGCTAAGAAAGCAAGTTCATAATCATTTAGAAACAACAATACTGATGTTTTATCTCAGGAAGTTTTCAGAAATCAATATTTTGTGGAATAACCATGATTTTTAATCACAGCTTTCATGCGTCTTGGCATGCTTGCCACCAGTCTTTCACACTGCTTTTGGGTGACCTTATGCCACTCCTGGTACAAAAATTTAAGCAGTTCTTGTTTTGATGGCTTGTGACTAAAGATTTTTCATGTTCCAACCAGAGAATTTATTAGTAGTTTTCCAGGATAACATTGTATGCGGCTTGATTCATACGTCCTTCGCAAAGATTAACCTGCCCAATTCAAGCCTTGCTGAAGCAACCCCAAATCATCACCGATCATCGACCAAATTTCACAGTGGGTGCAAGACACTGTGGCTTGTACGCCTCTCCAGGTCTCCCTCTAACCATTAAACGACCAGGTGTTGGACGAAGCTGAAAATTAGACTTCCCAGAGAAGATTACCTTACTCCAGTCCTCTTTAGTCCAATTCTTATGGTCTTGGAAAGCTTCAGCCTGGCTCTCCTTTGCTTCTCATTGATGAAAGGCTTTTTTCTACCTTTACATGACTTGAGCCCTGCCTCTAAGAGCCTGTTATGAACTGTTCTTGCCGTGCAATTCACCACAGCTACCATTTGCCATTCCTTTTGCAGGTCACTTGATGCCATCCTGCGGTTGCTGACATTCGAAAAAAAATGACGGTAATCCCGGTCAGTGGAGAGTCCTTTTCAACCTCTGCTGGTCTGTAGCTTTGTTGTCTCCAATGTCTGCTGCTTGACCTTTTTGTAATGGACTGCCGTATTAGAAATTTTAAGGATGGAGACAACATGACGCTCACTTTATCCCTCTGTTAGTAAAGCCAGAATTGAGCCCTTCTTTTCCTCACTCAAGACTTTTCTTTTCAACTCCTTTGGCATGGTTGAAAGTTATTTTTTCATTCCTATTAATTATGGGATATTACTAGCATTTGTTTTGCCATCCAGCTTGTCCTATTGCAAGAGGATTGTGAACAACACAGCAGGTTTTTTATACTTTCCTTCGTTAAATAAGATTTGGTTCAGGTGATCCACCTAATGAGAAACACATTAAGAAGAATGAGATGTACTCTGGATGGAATTCAACTGACACTGGAATGGAATGGCTGTCAGAAGCTGATTTTTATAAAACTATGCAGTGGTCTCTTAATTTTTGCCAGAGCTGTATATGGCAGACTACAGGCTGCAAGAACGTGGACCATGGAATTCATTGCAGTCCTTCAGCTTATTAAACACCATATAGGAAGCCATATTTGCCAATTCAACCAGATCATCTCAGTGGCTCCCAGAAAGAGGGAGAGTTGACAAACCACCTGTGTGCCCCAGAAGGCTAACTACAGTGTGGCCTATAGTAATGATGATACTGGGCCCCCATTATTGCTCCACCCAGGACTGGAGATCCTGGAATTTTATCCACTCTTCATTGTTCCATTTGGACAAATACTCATCATCGACTTTACCAAAAAATGGCATTCATCACCAAAAATAAATCATGTAGGTTGCTATTGTGCCACCAGCTCTACCCATCGAGGCGTGGACTTCACAAGACCTTTGTTGAAGGGGTCCTGTGTTATCTGGCACCAAGACTTTAGCAGCAGATCCTGTTGCTCGGTGCTGCCTCCATGGTTCGGATATCCCACAAATGATCAATGAGATTGCAGCCTTGGAGATATGTCATCACCTTGAACCCTGTCATGTTTCTCAAACGATTCCTGGCCAATTGAACATTATCTTGCAAAAAAAGGTGCCTCTATGGTTTGAAAGCCATTTATAATATGCTCTTAAAGGCCACTATACACCTTAGACTAATGTTGGCTGAACCTGTCGATATCCATGTGATTGGGGCGCCGGCCAACTGATGGTTGGGGAAGATGTCGATCAGGCATCTGTGATTTCTGGCTCCTAATTGCAGCATTCTCCCGGAGATAAGCCACTGGCCGATGTGTTAGTTGGTGCCTTTCTCATAGAGAACACACAAGCGCTCTACCGAGCGAGTTCTCTGTATGGTAGTCTTGGCTGAGATGGCCGTAGATCAAATGATCGGCCTAAGCATCGTTTGGTCGACAGCCTTCTAATGCGAGTGGCCAGCCTTAGAATGGCTCCATTGCAGCGCGCCATCTTTTCCTGCTATGAAAATGTTAGTAATAAAGGTTTTATTTTTCATTTTTACACCTCACTATTCCCTGCTTAGTACTGAAGTCTTCCGTGGATTTTCCACTGTAGCAGCAATCTTTGAGAATTTTACAGTGTTATTAATGCTGCAGAGTCACTTCCATGGTATCTAGGTGTATAGGAAATGCAGGGTGCGTCCACATGAGACTGATACAGTGGAGTTTCCGATGCCAGTTTGCAGATCCTTAGTGTAATATTGTACTAACATTGTGGTTGAGATGTTACCAAATCTAATGCGCACACACTGCAAAAAAAAACAAAACGCACCAAATAACACGATTTCACTGCATTTTTTTTTTTTCTGTAGATTTTCCACTTTTGCAATTCCAAAGCACTTGGCAGTTTGGAAAATCTGTAAAATATTGTTTATATTGATACTTTTGTAATAACCAGCAAATGTATTGGTTCGGTGCACAAACACCCCTGAATCTTAAGTTTTTCTTGAATGCAAAACTCTTCTAACGTGAGTTAACTTGTAAATTGTGCTAACGGTGGCCCCACGCGTATCGCCGTAGCAGGTACGGCTTCCCCTGACGAAGTTCAGCAGCTAGTACCATTATATATTATGTTACTCTGATGGATTTTTCGCATTAGCCTTAGCAAGCATTGTTCTTTGCATTGCATATTTGCTCATTGGGTCTCCAGCATGATTTTTTGCGTTGTATTATATTATGCGACATGTCTGCACATTGGCAGGTACCCGGTTCTGGGTCCTTGTTTTTAATTGTGTTTTATTATGCACTTTTCTATTGTGTGTACCAATAAAGCCTTGTTTTCACTACTTTGTTTATTAATTAGTGTAGTGTGCATGTTATGGTAGTGCTTTCTTTTCTCTTTTTAGCATATATTTTTACTACCAATTTGCACCTCCCTCCGTTTGCTACATCAATAGTGCGCCCTTTTTCTTATATATACATACTGTAACTTGTAAATTGTGTGCGCGGCGTCCTACATCTACAGGCCTGTTGTTGAGCACATCCTATAGCTGGAAGGCTCGTGCAGCGAAGGTGTTAATGTATGGCACAGTGCATAGACAAAGCCTCAGCGTCAGTCAGCGCCTGTGAGAGGGGTAATTACTGTCAGCCTGGTAATGAGAGAGGAGGGGGTCGGATTGTAACCTTCCCCTATCTCTATTACCGGTTTCACTTCCTTCAGCCGCTTGTTTCCTCAACAACGTCCTATCAACTGTAATAACTGCAACATAGGAGGTTAGTCCTGGAAGTAGGCAAGTTGGAGCACTGAATGTAAAGTCAGATTCTGGAGGTATGTGCCATACATTATAAATCCCGTCAAAGAAAACGACAGAGACTTATCTCCCCCCTTGATCGGAAATGGCTGATAATAGATTGCAAACACATTTACTTCTTCTTTTAAGAGACCAAGTCATGATCACATGTATACAAGGCAGAACAGTGTTATGTCCAATGTACATGTTGGTTGGAGAGTCCATGTAGGCGCCGCGATCAGCCAAACGGTTAAAACCACCTGCCTAAGATCGTAGAGTTCCACCAGCTCTGACTCATCGAGGTATGAACTCCACAAGACCTCAGAAGGTGTCCTGTATTATCCGGCACCAAGACTTTAACAGAAGATTTTGTGCTTTGGTCATTATGGTCTCTGAGGATCTGACTATTCTTTCCAGCACATCCCACAGATGCTTGTTCTGGTTAACATCTGGGAATTTGAAGACAGGTCGTCACCTTCAACGCTGTCATGTTCCCTGATTATTTCTCGACCAAGCATTATCTTGCAAAAGAGGCGCTACCATTAGGGAATACAGATGGCAATATATGAGCCTCAGACGCCTAACCAGTTCACTGACTGTCCTTCCTTAAACCACTTTTAGTAGATACTTACCACTGTATACTGGAACCCCCCACCCACCCACTTGACCCACCATGTACCATGAACCCCCTGTTTGGCAGCAACACCCCACAGGATCCTTAGTATACTTCCAATGTTCCACAAGACCTGACATGAACGGGCAACACCCCACAAGACTTGTCCTATATTGGGAATACCCCATGAGTCCCGTTGTGTGCTGTGAACACTCCATGTGACCCTATGTAAATCGACAGCATCCCAAAAGACTGTTGTACACTGGAAACACCCCATGAAACCCACCGTATACCGGCAGAAACTCACAAGACTTGTTGTGTACTGGCAACACCGTACAAAACCCGACATGTACCGGGGACACCACACAAACGTTTAGATATTTGGAACATCCCAAAAGGATACTGGGAACACCCCAATAGACCCAACATATACTGGTAGCACTTCTTAAGACCCTTTGTATATTGTTAACACCCCACAAGACCTTCCATACACCAGGAGCACCTCGCAGGCCCCTTTATCAGAAGACTTTCCATTTTGGAGATGCGCTTTCATCCAGTCGGCTAGTCATCACAATTTGGCCCTTGCCACAGCCACTCATATCCTTACACTTGCTAATTTTCTTGCTTCCATCACATCATGCCAAGCGCCGGCTGACCGCTTACTGCCTGATTTCTCCCATTCCTTACAGTTGCTATTCTCATAAGATAATGTTCTCACTTCTACCTGGTTTTAATGTAATGGTTGGTGAGTGCATTTCGCTAATGTATTTATATTATCGGTAACGTTTTCTTATTTTCTGTAGTATGATATATCTGCTGTCCACCCATAGGGGTCTCTGCTCGCTCTGAGGACGGTTGGTCTCCCAGGTCCCGTTCTTGTAGCAGGTGGCCGCATCCACAGATGTCTCCTGTGATTTAGCAATATTACAGTCTTAGTTTGATGTTTTTTCTTTTTAATCTGCGTGATTGGGACCCGATTTTATATGAAAAGGCAGCATTAGGATAGTGCTGTCCCTGTTATATTTCAAAGAAGATTATGTGGTTTTAAGGTCATGTTTCCCCCACACACCCCGTCCATATCTCATCTCCCCCCACCCACTCCCATTATTAAAATCCACCCCCGTCTATGGCTGGAACAATCCTCTGTTATAATCCCCAGGATTTATCTTCATATCTGTCCCTATTTCAATTTGCACGGCTGAGATAGAAGTGTGCCAGCCACCCAGCGAACCCTTTCGTTCACCTTTTGCCCTCCTTTATTATCATCTTTGCTTTTCTGCTTGTGCATTTCTAAGTCAAGATAGCCCCACGCACGAGCCTTCTGCGGATCACCGAGCCCTTTAAGACAGGTTATTAAATTATCCAAATGTGTAATGCAAATCATAGGACCCAACTTCTCTTTTTTCAAAGAGTAAGTTATTTATTAACTTTTTGGATATTTCGGTTTTCAGAAAGTATACTGGTATCCAAGAGCTGCACTCGGGTGTCTCCGCCAGTCCCCTACAGAATGAATGGAGCAGCAGAGTGGATGTGCGATCTGGGCTCCACTCACTCAGGGTACTCGGGACCTCCGATTTAGTGAACGTGTGGGTCTCGGCAGTCACATCCGTTACAGAAAATTACAGTGTGTTAAGTTTTGATTTTGGGGCGACCACTTCATGTGATTTCATGAGTGATCTTTCCTGCATGTAATCACCCACGAAGGTGTCCTGGATTTGGGGAGCTGTGTATACGTCACATTCATAGTGTAGGTGTATGTTAATGTGGCAGGATTTTGCCACTGCAGGGCATTATTTTGCTAGTATATTATTGCGGTTACTTTTAGTTACTCTTGACAATTTTGTCTTTGAGACTCGAAAATCTCTCCTGATTCTGTGCAGCATATGTTCTCTCTAAACCACCCGTGTCCTCACCTGCCCGTGTGTCTGGGTCTGCGCTGAACTGTCTGTCTGACACTACTTAGACAGGACTCCCCTGTCATTAAGGGGTTTCAATCTGTTAATAATCCCTTTTGAGAGCACTTAAAAATCACATGGACTCCCATGACGGGGGGAGATGCCTTATTAGACATACGGTACATTGTCCACACCCATCAACATATGGTACATTACGAGCCCTGTCTGCAGGATTTTCTTTTTTAATCATATCTCACAATCCTCTTCTCAATAAATTTTAAATCCATATTGTATAAGAATACCACTCTTATGTGATCATAGTCGATCAGTGGGTAGTCGCCTGCTCAATTGCCAGTGGCCAGACAGATGCCTGCTTGGCCAACTGATTACCCGACTGTCGCTTGCTTGGCCAACCAATTTTTGAACAGACATCTGCTTCAGCGGTCAGCTACCTGGCCGACCGATGCCCCAATGTTTGACTGCTCGGCCAGCCAATGCCCGGACGTCTGCCCCAGCGGTCGCCTGCTTGTCCAACTGATGTCCCAATGTATGATTGCTTGGTTGATCGATGCCCAGACGGTCACTTATTCTATTGCCGGTGCCTGCACAGATGACAACTCGGCCTACTGATTCCCCGACTGTTGTTTGCATGGCCGACCAATGCTTCAACAGACATCTGCTTCGGCGGTCGTCTGCTCGGCCGACTGATGCCCTCTTGTTCCTCACTAAATTTTAATTCCATTTTGTCTAAGAATGCGACTCATGTGCCCAGTGATCATGGTTAGTCAGTGGACGGTCACCTGCTTGATTGCCGGTGCCCAAACAGATGCCTGCTCGGCCATCTGATTCCCCGACCAATGCTTGGACAGACGTCTGCTCCAGCGGTCACCTGCCCGGCCAACCAATGCTTCAGTGTATGACTGCTCGGCCAGCCAATGTCTGGACGGTCGCCTGCTCAGCCGACCGATGTCCGAATGGTTACCTGCTCAACCATCGACCTACTTCTGTTTGATATATATGATTATTTGAAAAGGGTTATTACCCCAACTCTTAGGTAATAAATATAGGATTGGTGCGGTGTGGGTTTCAAAAATGAAATGAAATGGCCACATGTGAATTGAATGTAGAGCGGATATGCGTAACTGATACTTCATTCGCTGTTTTATGAGAGTGTTGGTCACAGATTAACATCCCAGCTCATGTGCATCCAGAGTGGATGGAGAGATGTTCATGCACGTGCAATACGCCCCATAGAAATGGATGGAGCAGTGGTCACACATGTACACTATGGCTCCCGCAGATCCAAGGAAGTGAACTGTGCAGTGGTCACTTGTGCACTACCATTCACCCAGGACCCCCACTTTCAGGATCAGTGGTCTAACCCCCAGAAATCATACATTTATCACATAGGAACACAGCTGTAGTATCAGATGGTGCTGTTAAACACAAAGAGCCTTGGATACAAACAATATCAGCAAAAACTACTCTGAATTGTGTTTATTTATTGTATGATATTAGTTACTTAAGCAAAACGGACCCCAGACCTCAGGAAAATGTATGAATTGTTTCCTCATTACTTTGTACCAGTCATTAAAATGATAGCAATAAGAAACTGTCAGACAGATTGTAAGCCGTGTGACCAGCACTGTTTGCTAATACATGACAGATACTGAGCTATTGCATCAGGCCTGACATATGTTATTTACTGTTTACATAGTGAAAACATATGAAAAATGTACATATGAGAAATACAGCCTTTTACAATATATACACCCTATATGGAGAAAATTATGTGCCCCCTCCACATCCACCAACAGGAGCTTTCCTATCCTCCAAATCTACATCCATAGACATTAATATGTAGTCGGCTCTCTGAAGCTATACCATTTCTTGTTCTTCTAGGAAGAATTTGTACAAGATTTTGGAGGAGTTTGTGGGAATTTTTGTCCCCTCATCCAGAAGATCACTTGTGGGGTCAGAAATTGATGTTGGGGAGAGGCCTGGCTTACAGTCTCCAGTCTTGTTCATCCCAAACGTGTTTGATGGGACTGAGGTCTGGGCTCTGTCTGCATCGAGGTTGTGCTATGGGCACAATCATATTCCATCAGAGCTGGAAGTCTCTGTAAGAAAACAGCTGAACAGGTCCTGAATGAGAGGTACTGTATGTGTCACTGAGGTGGTTGGCCTCAATGACGTGAGTCCTGGAAAGAAAACTCCAGCAACAATAGGTTGCTGTGAAGTTTTTATTTAATGGGCCCAGATGTTTGGGTCCGGGTTTTGGGAGCGACCAGAAGAGCTGAGTGAGACTGACCCCTCCCATACCTCCATTCTATGCTTTCATGGGACTTTTTAAGGTAGCTGAACTGCCTCAGTGATGTCTATGGGTGGAAGGAGGAAAGGCCTGTTGTATGCTGGTCAGTCTTTGCTAGAGGCTGACTGAAAGAGGATGTTACATTAAATAGGTGAACCCGTATCTGGCACCAACAACTGTTTTTGATTACTTTAACCTTTGTGCCGAGAAAAGGCTTTTTTGTTTTGTCTGTGAGCAATAACTGGTTCTGGACATTTTAATAAACCGCTTGCTAATTTAAATGCAAGAACCAAATCCTTATTATGTGCTCTGGCGGCTAACATGGAGCACGAATCCTTACATCGCCTGTCACATGCAGCTTCCATGGCCTTACATTATTGGTTTCCCAAAGTTTCAATTTTTCTGTTGTTTTTTTGTTTGCTTGATTCCAGCAAAATGCTTGCTGATTTTACTTTTTTTTTAATTGTTCTAAAGGATAAAAAAAAAAATGTATTCTCTCTTCACTTCTCGCCTGACTGGCCGTTACAGCTTCTTCCATCCAGCTCTGGACTTCTGTTCATTCTTCACTTTTTGGTTCCTCCAGCACTGACTAGGTACATGGGGCACATTTAATTCACATCTAATAAATGTATCTGCTGAATTTGAATTTCAGCAGATATGCAAATCTTTACACGCACCTTAGCAGCTCGTAATGTGCGAGAATGAATTTGTTTTAAGAGTAGAATAGATCACTAATAGATCACTAATAGATCACAGACTGAATATGAGTCAACAGTGTGATGCAGCAGCAAAAAAGGCAAATGCAATTCTAGGATGTATTAACAGAAGCATACAGTCTAGATCACGTGAAGTAATTATTTCCCTCTACTCCTCTTTGGTCAGACCTCATCTGGAATATTGTGTCCAGTTTTGGGCACCACATTTTAAAAAAGGCATCAACAAACTGGAGCAAGTTCAGAAAAGAGCGACCAGAATGGTGACCGGTCTGCAAACCCTGTCTTATGAGGAAAGGTTGCAGGATTTGGGAATGTTTAGTTTGCAAAAGAGAAGACTGAGAGGAGACTTAATAGCTGTCTACAAATATCTAAAGGGCTGTCACATTGTAGAAGGATCAACTTTATTCTCATTTGCACAAGGAAAGACTAGAAGCAATGGGATGAAACTGAATGGGAGGAGACACAGATTAGATATTAGAAAAAACTTTTTGACAGAGTGATCAATGAGTGGAACAAGCTGCCACGAGAAGTGGTGAGTTCTCCTTCAATGGAAGTCTTCAAACAGAGGCTGGACAGACATCTGACTGGGATGATTTAGCGAATCCTGCTTTGAGCAGGGGGTTGGACCAGATGGCCCAGGAGGTCCCTTCCAACTCTACGATTCTATGATTTAGAAAATCAAGCCTGATTATTTCCTAAAACAGTGCCACATCTCTTTTATAGGTCGTGACTGGAATTGCAAGTGAGATTCATGTAAGTGAATGGGGCTGAGCTGAAATTCCACGTATAGCCTATGGTCAAGTGTGGCGCTGTTTATAAGTAGCCAGTTGTAATTCCTTGTCGCATAATGTAACTTCAGTACAAATTAGCCATAAATCCAGGAAAAGCCAAGTAAACCGTCCTCCGGCAAGTTCCGCATGGAGCTGCTATTTTCACACGTTCGATACTTAAAGGAAACCTCTAAGTCTGTTCATACTGTCGAAGTCGTGGTCAGCAAGAATAAGAGGCTGGCTGCACGACTTGAGCTCAGTAGGTTCACACGACCGATATTTCAACATTAGAGAAAAACGGTCCGATTTATTTGAATCAGATTTTGATCAGAGTGTCATCAGTTTTTCTCAGACGTGGAGAGAGAAAAAAAGTTTCTCCACCTTCTTCATTCTGTCACTCCATGAAAATCAGACTATACTCAGATGTCATCTGAGTGCGGTCTGATTTTATTTACGGACCCATGCATTTGCATTGTCAATTTTGATCCAACATTCGTATCAAAATTGGACGTGTCTCAAATTTTTTTCCTGCAATCTGCTCGGTCCAAGGAAAAATTGGACACGTGCTCAGCCCCATACAGTATCACAGGTTCGAGTGCTAGCGGTGAAAACCAGTGCTAGCACTTGTGTGAGACATCAGTCATGTGCATGAGAACTTTCCGAAATTCTGCAGCGTTTCAAGGAAAAAAATCCTCTAAGGCTATGTGCACACGTTGAGCAAAATTTCTGCGTCTCTTGGTAGGAAACACGCAGCTGCAAAAATGTGCATTTTTATCCTGCATTTTTTACGAATTAGAAATAAGTCAATGGTCCAAGACTCACAGAGAATTGACATGCAGCTGATTATTTTCTGCACCAAATCTGCGAGCCAAAAATAAGCAACCTGTGCATGAAACTTCAGGTTTCTCATCTACTTTGATGGCATCAGGATTGCTTCAGTGTTTTGTTTTTTTAAGAAAAGATGCATGACAATAGCGCACCAAATCTGCAACATGTGCGCAAACCCTGAAAATTAGTCTGGAGATCATCGCCATAGGTGGGATTAGTCCGGTGTTGCCCCTTGCTAGATTCTCCTCACATTGCTTTAGATGATTGACAGTTCTTTCCCTGTCAATCAGCTGGAGCGGTGCTGGGAATAGCCGCTCAGCGGTTGCTCTAGATTAGTGTCCTCTCTGGCTCAAATGATATTTTCTCTGAAACTCCGGAGAAAAAACTTTCCCGGTTTCAATTGCGTGGCCAATATCTGACTCCTTTTACCCAGGGTTTGGGCAGCATGAACTGACAGGTTCCCATGAAGATTTCTCGACTATGCAGTGAAACATTATTTTAATGTATATAATAATCTAGAATGGTTACACCCCAGCAATATACAAAAGTACAACAGGGTTCAATACTGGCAAATGTCACTTCCTAATCCACGATTACGCGAGGGCTGACTGATGTCATCGTACAGAGGTGCCATGCTTCACAAGAAAATGCAGCTTATCGTCCCTTCTATAGATCAGACATGAGAAAAGCCGCCCGGGAAAGAGGAAATGTTAAATATTTGTAAACCGAGCTAAAGCCAGATACATTTACATTATTACCATTTTACCGGCCGCGCTGCGCCACTCTGGTCACACACTAGGGCAGATACGATACGAGGGGCTGTTGATAAGTCTTTGGCTTTACCCAGAAAGAAACAAGGTATGAAGATGAAACTTTACATTTATTCCACATACTCTCCATTGATGTCAACACACTTCTTACATCGGTATTCCAAGCTCTGTAAGCCTTGCAAAAAGAAGGATTTCTGTTGTGCCAATGTAAGCAGAAGGACCGGGTACCTTTCTTGGGCTGGGTCCGGAACTGTCGGGGCTGTCTCCTCTGTTGTCCGAGGGAAAGCTTAGAGAAACAGACCAACCTTTGCACTGGGCAGCAGGGGGCATTTCTGAGGCGCAAAAGCGCGCACGGGAACTGACAGCGCATAGCAGGGGGAAGTGAGTGCTCCATCCCTCGAGCACCGTAGCAGTGCAGGCCCGCGCTCCAGCATCCCCGCTCCCACCCATAGAGACTATGGACGGAGCCGTGCCATGAACCCATCAGCACCCGCAAAGCAAGGTGTCATACGCTCTTGGGTCGTGTGTACCACGTGCGTTGTCTTCAGGACTACACCGGATTAACCCTGCGCTGACTGTTGTTGGCACCAACTCTTGTTTCCTGCACTCTACATTCTGGAAGACGTTGGATCGGATAAGTCATACCTTACTATAAGCGCGGCTCACCTGGTATACGAACACTGTCTAGTGATGACTGACCACTTCACCAAGTTCGCCGTAGTGACCACGACTTGAGACCAGACTGCTGAGTCAGCGGCCCAGGCCATTTGCAGAGACTTCATCCAAGTGTAGGGTTGTCTGCAGAGGATTCACTCTGATCAAGGCACCTGTGATGGAAGAACTGCACTGCATGTATCAGATTGAGAGATCTCGGAAGATGCCTTATCCCCAGGCAAATGGGGCCTGTGAACAGTTCAATCGAACCTTGATCCAGATGCTGAGGATGTTAGAGGACGACAGGAAAGTCCGCTGGCCTGAGTTTGTGGCTGAACTAGTCTGGATGTACAATAACAGTGTACCTCGCACCATCGGATACACACCATACACCCTGCTGTTTGGCCGACAGGGGTGAGAGATCACTGAGCTGGAGTTGGATCCAGAGGAGGACTACCCGCGGACGGAGATGTCCACCTGGGTTCAAGAACATCGTCATCGTTTGCAGACCCTACATCGGCTCGTGCAGACCAAGTTTCAGGAACTAGAACATCCTGAAGTGACTCCCCTGTGAGGGACCGCTCTTAAGGAGACCGTGTGTTAGTCCGAGACAAACGCCACCAAGGCAAGTAGGAGTACTGGTGGGAGAAGACCCTGTATCGAGTAAATTGAAGAATCAGCTGAAGGTCCCATCTACAAAGTCCAACTGGAAAGAAAAGAAGACGCTCCCACTCGAGTTGTTCATCAGAATATGCTACGCCCTTGCCTGTCAAAGGACCCTGGCCAAATGGAAGAGATGCAAAGTGTACCTGAAGCATCTCCCCCCTGCAATCTGTTGATTATGATGAAGAATTTCTCGACTCGCCACCTGTTGATCCAGAAGAGGAACAGGCTCCTGAAATGGCTGCTCCATTAGACTTGGGCGCATCCCCATCCTCGCCCACTCAACCCAACTCCACTACCCAGCCCGATTCTACTACTCAAACTTGATTCTTTATTTTCAAAAATGTCTAAAAGCACTAACCCAGTAAAAATTAGTATATACACAGATATACCAAGATAAAAACTAACCTAACACCCTACAATATACCTATGATTCCTGCCTAGCTATGGAGGTTGGCGCCCCCACTCAACGTAGGCTCTCCCTCACTCCCCTATTGCACCCTACCAATAAAGGTGGGAAAACAATGCATATTGAGGAAGAAATGAAGAGTCTTTAAACTAGCAGGGTATCTGATAAAAAAAAAACCAACCTGATTCAAAATGTTACAATGACTCAAATAATGCCTGTTTAAATATATATCAAATGAGGGAAAGTGCCCAAAGAAAGGCATTAGCCTATATAGTGACCAATTCAGTGTTGCAATAGGATGTAATAATATAAAATGACCTGACAAATATGCAAATAGATCATGTCATCATCTACTATGGCATCCAGCATCTATACCTCCTCATGAACCGTGTCACCAACGGGGAAACGCGTTGGGGTGCACCTGATTCATGCTAAGTTTTTTACTCTATGTGATAGCAATATGACATTTTGCATTTCCTGAATGGGACCGTGTTATTATGCCTATGAGATCTAGTTGCATATTTGTCAGGTCATTTGTGGGCACAGTCTGCTTGGTTCATCATATTGATGCCCTATCTGCATCTTTATTATTGTTATCGTCACGTCGGCGGCCGTGCCCGCCGCTGTTCCATCAGCGGCAGGGGCCGCTGCCGCTCCTACTCACCAACCCACGTCACGCCATGCCCGGAAAGTCCCGCCTGTCTCCCCCTCCTCCTTCCTTTCGTCCCGGCCAGCTGTGGCCCCACGCATGCGCCTTAGGCCGCGGACGCGCGCTCTGCAGGTTTCTTAACCCTGCAGCGCCTGTCCACAAGCCCCTGTCGTCCAATCACCGGTTGGCACAGGATATATCAGGCGGCTCCTCCTTGTTGGAGGCGCCTGATTATCGTGTGCATTTCGTGCACTTATCCTGGCCTCGTTATAGGGGTTTGCCCTGTAATCCTGTACCATCTGACCTGTATCCTGGTCCCTGTGCTCCGTGCTGTACCTCCTTCCCTGTATCCTGGGTCCTGTGCTCCGTCCTGTACCTTCTGCCTTGTATCCTGGTCCCTGTGCTCCGTCCTGTACCTCCTGCCCTGTATCCTGGTCCCTGTGCTCCGTCCTGAACCTCCTGCCCTGTATCCTGGGTCCTGTGCTCCGTTCTGTACCTCCTGCCCTGTATCTGGTGTTCTGTCTCGCTCCTTCCGCTCCGTCCTGTCCAGTCACCCTGACCTCTTCCGCTTTTCTCTGGTAAATTGAGCCTGCTTCTCTGTCCGGGCCTAGGGTATCTATTTCCTAGTCCGGCCCATAGCATTCCTCTAGTCTCTCTTGGTTCCAGCTGTCGCGGTGTCTGTCTCCCGCGAGTCTGCCCCCAACGATACCTCTATAGGGGTCGGCTCCACCTGTTCCGCTCGCTCTCAGGAGCTCCAGTACCGCGACCCAGTGGGTCCACTCTCGGACGCCCGTCAGTCCCTGAACGTCAGTTATGTTGGTATGACCAATGTATGGGATTTTTTATATATTATGTCCTATTGCAACACTGAATTGGTCACTATATAAGCTAATGCCTTTCTTTGGGGACTTTACCTCATTTGATATATACTTAAACAGGCATTTTTTGAGTCATTGTAACATTTTGAATCAGGTTGTGTGTTTTTTTTTCTTTCAGATATCCTGCTAGTTTAAAGACTCTCTTCATTTCTTCCTTAATATGCATTGCTTTCCCATCGCTATTGGTAGGGTGCAAGTGCAATAGGGGAGTGAGGGAGAGCCTACGTTGAGTGGGGGCACCAAAATCATACTTTTAGGGTACCAACCTCCACATCTAGGCAGGAATCATTATAGATATATTGTAGGTTATCTGTTAGGTTAGTTTTTATCTTGGTATATCTGTGTATATACTAATTTTTCACTGGGTTGGTGTTTTTTAGAGATTTTTAAAAATAAAGAATCAAGTTTTATAAGGGAATGTATGTGCACATATTAGATTATTATTTCCAGAAATATTTCTTTGAGAGAACGATTCTACTACTCTGTCTGACTTATGTCGCACTGAACGATCAACAGCTGGAATACTACCCCCCAACAGATACAATCAATATCAATTTATTTGGCAGCGAATCATCCAGGAAATGGAAGAATGTCAGTGGTTACTGCAAGAACTCTCGCCCATGGAATGGCGAACAAAAGGAGAGGGGGAGTGTAAGCAGAAGGACAGGGCTAGGGGTACCTTTCTTGCGACAGGTCTGGAACTGTCGAGGCGGTCTCCTCTGTTGTCCGGGGGAAAGCTTAGAGAACCGGACCAATTGTTGCACTTGGCAGCAGGGGCGTGTCTGAGGCTTAAAAGCAAAAGTGTGCGTGGGAACTGACAGCGCGCAGCAGGGGGAGGTGAGTGCTCCATCCCTTGAGCACCGTAGGCCCACGCTCCAGCATCCCCGCTGCCGCCCGCAGAGACTGTGAACAGAGATCTGCCATGTACCCGTCGGCACCCGCAAAGCAAGGTGTCAAACGCTCCAGGCTCATGTGTCACCTAAGAAGAACCGGGTGTGTGACCGTGACCGTGAACTGATCCCTGACCCCCCCGATGCATGTTTGTCGGGCCACGTTTGGCTCTGACATTGCTCTGGCACCTGCTGGAGTGAGGAACCTGTGGAAGGCTTCATTCAGAGACTCACCGCTGCCGGGAGGTTTCAGCTTGTCGTTGTCTTCAGAACTACTCCGGATAAACCCCGCGCTGACTATTATTGGCGCCAACTCTTGTTTCCTGCACTCTACATTCTGGAAGTCGTCGGATTGGATATGTTATACCTTAAGAACTGTTACTGCCATTTTCCCCTGCACTTTCCCAAACCGCATATCCTTTATTACCTATCACCTGCATTATCCCTATTTAACTCTTTATCTCCCTGCGTGGAGTACATACTTGTTAAAGTAAAATACATTAACCCTTGCTCTGTCTCCTGTCCGTCCCTGCATCCCGCAACCTGCTCACACCTCAAACCAGGCATCCGTAACAGTCATGGCATCAGAAATGGTGTGAGATTTGGTACCCTTGAGGCGTTTCTTTAGGTTTGGAAACAGAAGATAGTCGGAGGGAGCAAGATCTGGTGAATAAGGTGGGTGGTCAACCAGCTGGATGCCCAGCTCCGCCAGTTTTGCCTTGGTCGCCAGGTTTTGTCTTGCAGGAACATGATTCCTTTGGACAACTTGCCGTACCTTTTAGCCTTCAGAGCTGCCTTCAGTTGGTCCAAAACTTCAGAGAGAAATGTAACTGCACATCTTCTACATAGATCAAAGTCTGACAAACCCACCAATCTCTGGAATTAGCCAACCATCTAGTGTGTATGGAGACATCCAGATTCTACCATGACACATGACATTGGGGTAGAGAAGGATCCGGACCTTTTTGTTTTGGGTCAGAGATAAGCTGCTGCTGGAGACCCCTCACAGGGAACTCCGGAGCACTCCGCCGGGTCTAGCGTTCCTGTATATGGGGGAATCAAACTTTCGTGCAACATCTGTCTAATGTGTATGGGGCCATTACTTGGGATGTCTGGAATGGATGAGCTCAATATAATAGAGGAGGTCAACCGATGAGACACTCCTTACCGGGCATCATGCTGCTGAGACCCCCGAGATGACTGTCAGCAGATTCCCAGGGGTGCCACAATGGGAAATAAATCATTATTCGATCACCATTGAAATTGCACACCAGATGGAGAGTTGTTTTCCTTCGTGGGGGTCATGAATTTTGGACTCCCCTATAAATTCAGGATTTTCCAACAGGGGAGGACATATTGGTGCAACCTGTGCAGCCACCCATAGGCCAAAGAGGTAAAGGGGACTCATGTGCACCCCAAAAATAGAAGGAATTGTGCATAATGATGAGCTATTGGCCTGCAAAAGACCCAAATTTTGTTCTTGAACAGGGGCATCTTCTGTCTGATTCTGCCACCGTCTAACTATGTATTTTATACTGGTTTTCTCAGCTATGGAAGGGACCAGGCATGTGTATGGAGCCCATGTCTGTCACATGACAGAAGGAAGGGTCAGACATGATGAATTTCATGGCTTGATTCTTTGCCCATGAGAAATAATCAATTGGCAGAACTGTCTGTCAGAAGCTTCTCCCCTCATATTGAAAAAGCATGCACATTCATATGAACTGAGCGTTCATATATATGAATGGGGACAGGAGGGAGACATATCGGACTACCAAGCAACTATCAAAGTGATTGTATCATTTTTCACAACCAAGCTGCCTGTTTATTTTGAGGTTAGCTATTATACATGGGGTCCTACACATAAGGGCTCGTTCACACGTGTAATTTTCGCAAATGACTGCTATCCGAATTTTTCACTGATAGACTATCACAAGTACGAGTATTATGGGGCCATCCACGTGTCTGATTTTTTTTTTTTCCTTGGACCGAGTGGTCCACAGAAAATATTGGAGATCTGTGAAGGGTTGGATCAAAATCTGCAATGCAAGCCTATGTGTCTGTGAAAAAAATCGGACTGTACTCGGATGACATCTGAGCGCAGTCCAATTTTCACGGACTGGCAGAATGAAGGCGGTGGAGAAGTTTTTTTTATTTTTTAAATTTCTTCATGAACCGGAAAATCAGATGAAATTCGCACCGCACTGCTATCAGAATAATCCATCTGATTTTCTTTTATATGAAAAGTTCAGACATCTGTGTGAGGCCTAAGAAAGAACGACCGACTTAAAAAAAAATAGGGTATCCTCTGCTGACTGTAGCTCATGTTATCACACAGCCCATTCTGGGACATGAGCTGTTGCCTCTTTGACACCTCTTCACATCCCTTGCAAAAGGCCAAGATGACCCTCAAGCCAGTTCATGTGTAGTTTACATCATATATATGAATGAAAATTGCAGCTGACAGTATAAAAGACTATCACAGTAATGCACATATAAAATAACTACTCAGCCGGCCATCACTGTGGTGCACTCAGTATACGGGAAGACTGCTCAGCGACTCGGCACTGCACAATATACACAAGGGCTGCTGCATTCATTACTGCAGACGACCACTCTGTAGTCAGTGACCTGTAAACTTCCGAAGATCAGTTATCAGCGTATTGCAGATTGCTACTCTGTGACACTCATCTCTCTTCTCTACTGCGTATTATACAAGCAGTGGGCTACGGGAGGGCAGTGGGCTACGCGAGGGCGGTGTACTACAGGAGGGCTCTGGTCTACGAGAGAGTGGTGTACTACAGGAGGGCTCTGGTCTATGGGGGGCTTTGGTCTACAGGAGGGCAGTGTACTAAAGGAGGGCTCTGGTCTATGGGGGGCTCTGGTCTATGGAGGGCTCTGGTCTATGGAGGGCTCTGGTCTAAGGAGGGCTCTGGTCTACGGGGGGCTCTGGTCTATGGAGGGCTCTGGTCTACGGGAGGGCTTTGGTCTACGGGAGGGCTTTGGTCTACGGGAGGGCTTTGGTCTACGGGAGGGCTCTGGTCTACGGGAGGGCTCTGGTCTACGGGAGGGCTCTGGTCTACGGGAGGGCTCTGGTCTACGGGAGGGCAGTGTACTAAAGAAGGCTCTGGTCTGTAGGGGGCTCATGTCTACGGTGGAGCACTGTACTCCGGGAGGGCTCTGCACTATAATAGGCGACACTTCACAGAATTACTGTGCACATTACTGCCAATGATATCCTAGCATAAAAAGTATTGCAATACATCGGTATCATGCAATATCATTCAGATAATACCCTGCATGCTGCAATAGACCCCTGTGAACACAAGTACTGTCCTGTTTGTGCAAGAAATGATACTGAATCTTCTGTATGCAAATTCACATAATTAATGTAGATTGTACTTAATGATATGTGTGGCGCCCCCAGGAGTATGGTCGCCACAATGGCATTGCCTTCCTCCCGGGAGGGTGATGTCATGCTTGGAAGCAAGGAAGGGTCTCTCTAGCAGTTAATCAATTACATGCAACACGTTCCCGCTCCAGGCCAGCAGAGGGAGCTCTGAACCAGGATTGGGGGAGGAGTGCGCTCTGAGGGCCAGGAGGGGAGATAGTCAGTTAGTGTGAGGAGGGCAACAAGTGTAGACGTGTGGAGAGAAGCTGGAGGTTGAGCTGAAGATAGAGATCTCCCTCCCAGTGATAGCGCATGATCTGGAGCCTGGTCTCCACGGTTGTATGGATACTGAAGGTCCTGCAACAGAAACCAGAGGAATAGGAAGCTGTAAATGCTCTATTCCCACCTAAGACTCGGAGGCACAACAGCGACCGGTGAGCCAAGAAAGATAGAGGGCTACAGCTGTCTGCCATACGAGGTAGTTTTAAGAGAAGATAAGAAGGAGGAACTTCAGTGTAACACAGTATGGGATGTACCTCAAGCCAGCGCAAGGAAGGAGACTATACAACCCATCTGATAGAGAGATCCCTGAGTTGCTTCCAGGCTAGCCTGCTCCTGGGCCATCTGTAACCAGGACCCTGGACTGCATTTGCCAAGTAAAGGTAAAGAAACTGCACCCTTTTGTGTCCTTGCCTCCTTCCTGCAACATCCTCAGCACTGCTACATTTCTGTGCCAAACACTGCACCCTCTTCCTAAACATTCCGCTACACTGCCCTGGGACCAACAGCCCTACCTGTGGAGGGCTATAACATCATTGCTGCACTACACCATCTGTCCCAGAGGATCTTCTTGCAGCGTCGGCTTAACACCTCCCTTGCCGAACACCACAGGTGGCATCACGAACCACTTATAAACTTTATTCCCAACTCAACCCCTTTTACATGGGCGCCCAGGGCCACGGACCGGGTCACCGCTGCTGTGACAATCCCCTCTGAGAGACCGGCCCAGTACCGAGTACCTCACAGCTCTGGGAGGACGACCCATATGCAAATAGCACACATGAACATGCAGCATAAATTAAGAGTCAGCAGACCTAGAGGGAACAGATTGTTTCCTTAGTAAGCATAGGACAAGCTCACCAGGACATTCAAGGACTAGCAAATCCAATAGATGAGTTTTCCAGATATCCAATAGAGATGGGCAAATACATTTGTAGGACCGCAGACCACCAGATTGGAGCTAAGTGAACAGCCCCCTAATAGCCAACATCCCCAGCGCCTCTTCTGATTAGTAGACCTGGTGTCACGGCTAGTCATTGCTTGCGTTGAGAAACATGTGATGGTGTCTCCGCGGCTGTTGATTTACATGCTTTTGCATATTTCCCATAAGGGATGGGGGCAATGCTCTAGATCACTGCGTTGAGAAACATGTGATGGTGTCTCCGCAGTGTTGGATGTTGATCTCCATGAGGTCACTCATCCTTATGTTCATAGCCTTTCACTAGGCATTGCTCCTACTAGCCAGTTTCCTACTCCACACTGATGAGGGGCAATACCCCGAAACAGCTGTCTGTGGATGGATACCATGTTTTGGCATAGGTGGTTTCCTTTATTGGAGACTGCCCTTCCCGTGGTTGTTCCTTCCCGGGGAAAGACCTGGCTAGTCATTGCTTGCGTTGAGAAACATGTGATGGTGTCTCCGCGGCTGTTGATTTACATGCTTTTGCATATTTCCCATAAGGGATGGGGGCAATGCTCTAGATCACTGCGTTGAGAAACATGTGATGGTGTCTCCGCAGTGTTGGATGTTGATCTCCATGAGGTCACTCATCCTTATGTTCATAGCCTTTCACTAGGCATTGCTCCTACTAGCCAGTTTCCTACTCCACACTGATGAGGGGCAATACCCCGAAACAGCTGTCTGTGGATGGATACCATGTTTTGGCATAGGTGGTTTCCTTTATTGGAGACTGCCCTTCCCGTGGTTGTTCCTTCCCGGGGAAAGACCTGGCTAGTCATTGCTTGCGTTGAGAAACATGTGATGGTGTCTCCGCGGCTGTTGATTTACATGCTTTTGCATATTTCCCATAAGGGATGGGGGCAATGCTCTAGATCACTGCGTTGAGAAACATGTGATGGTGTCTCCGCAGTGTTGGATGTTGATCTCCATGAGGTCACTCATCCTTATGTTCATAGCCTTTCACTAGGCATTGCTCCTACTAGCCAGTTTCCTACTCCACACTGATGAGGGGCAATACCCCGAAACAGCTGTCTGTGGATGGATACCATGTTTTGGCATAGGTGGTTTCCTTTATTGGAGACTGCCCTTCCCGTGGTTGTTCCTTCCCGGGGAAAGACCTGGCTAGTCATTGCTTGCGTTGAGAAACATGTGATGGTGTCTCCGCGGCTGTTGATTTACATGCTTTTGCATATTTCCCATAAGGGATGGGGGCAATGCTCTAGATCACTGCGTTGAGAAACATGTGATGGTGTCTCCGCAGTGTTGGATGTTGATCTCCATGAGGTCACTCATCCTTATGTTCATAGCCTTTCACTAGGCATTGCTCCTACTAGCCAGTTTCCTACTCCACACTGATGAGGGGCAATACCCCGAAACAGCTGTCTGTGGATGGATACCATGTTTTGGCATAGGTGGTTTCCTTTATTGGAGACTGCCCTTCCCGTGGTTGTTCCTTCCCGGGGAAAGACCTGGCTAGTCATTGCTTGCGTTGAGAAACATGTGATGGTGTCTCCGCGGCTGTTGATTTACATGCTTTTGCATATTTCCCATAAGGGATGGGGGCAATGCTCTAGATCACTGCGTTGAGAAACATGTGATGGTGTCTCCGCAGTGTTGGATGTTGATCTCCATGAGGTCACTCATCCTTATGTTCATAGCCTTTCACTAGGCATTGCTCCTACTAGCCAGTTTCCTACTCCACACTGATGAGGGGCAATACCCCGAAACAGCTGTCTGTGGATGGATACCATGTTTTGGCATAGGTGGTTTCCTTTATTGGAGACTGCCCTTCCCGTGGTTGTTCCTTCCCGGGGAAAGACCTGGCTAGTCATTGCTTGCGTTGAGAAACATGTGATGGTGTCTCCGCGGCTGTTGATTTACATGCTTTTGCATATTTCCCATAAGGGATGGGGGCAATGCTCTAGATCACTGCGTTGAGAAACATGTGATGGTGTCTCCGCAGTGTTGGATGTTGATCTCCATGAGGTCACTCATCCTTATGTTCATATACACTCTGTAGTCAGTGACCTGTAAACTTCCGAAGATCAGTTATCAGCGTATTGCAGATTGCTACTCTGTGACACTCATCTCTCTTCTCTACTGCGTATTATACAAGCAGTGGGCTACGGGAGGGCAGTGGGCTACGCGAGGGCGGTGTACTACAGGAGGGCTCTGGTCTACGAGAGAGTGGTGTACTACAGGAGGGCTCTGGTCTATGGGGGGCTTTGGTCTACAGGAGGGCAGTGTACTAAAGGAGGGCTCTGGTCTATGGGGGGCTCTGGTCTATGGAGGGCTCTGGTCTATGGAGGGCTCTGGTCTAAGGAGGGCTCTGGTCTACGGGAGGGCTTTGGTCTACGGGAGGGCTTTGGTCTACGGGAGGGCTTTGGTCTACGGGAGGGCTTTGGTCTACGGGAGGGCTTTGGTCTACGGGAGGGCTCTGGTCTACGGGAGGGCTCTGGTCTACGGGAGGGCTCTGGTCTACGGGAGGGCAGTGTACTAAAGAAGGCTCTGGTCTGTAGGGGGCTCATGTCTACGGTGGAGCACTGTACTCCGGGAGGGCTCTGCACTATAATAGGCGACACTTCACAGAATTACTGTGCACATTACTGCCAATGATATCCTAGCATAAAAAGTATTGCAATACATCGGTATCATGCAATATCATTCAGATAATACCCTGCATGCTGCAATAGACCCCTGTGAACACAAGTACTGTCCTGTTTGTGCAAGAAATGATACTGAATCTTCTGTATGCAAATTCACATAATTAATGTAGATTGTACTTAATGATATGTGTGGCGCCCCCAGGAGTATGGTCGCCACAATGGCATTGCCTTCCTCCCGGGAGGGTGATGTCATGCTTGGAAGCAAGGAAGGGTCTCTCTAGCAGTTAATCAATTACATGCAACACGTTCCCGCTCCAGGCCAGCAGAGGGAGCTCTGAACCAGGATTGGGGGAGGAGTGCGCTCTGAGGGCCAGGAGGGGAGATAGTCAGTTAGTGTGAGGAGGGCAACAAGTGTAGACGTGTGGAGAGAAGCTGGAGGTTGAGCTGAAGATAGAGATCTCCCTCCCAGTGATAGCGCATGATCTGGAGCCTGGTCTCCACGGTTGTATGGATACTGAAGGTCCTGCAACAGAAACCAGAGGAATAGGAAGCTGTAAATGCTCTATTCCCACCTAAGACTCGGAGGCACAACAGCGACCGGTGAGCCAAGAAAGATAGAGGGCTACAGCTGTCTGCCATACGAGGTAGTTTTAAGAGAAGATAAGAAGGAGGAACTTCAGTGTAACACAGTATGGGATGTACCTCAAGCCAGCGCAAGGAAGGAGACTATACAACCCATCTGATAGAGAGATCCCTGAGTTGCTTCCAGGCTAGCCTGCTCCTGGGCCATCTGTAACCAGGACCCTGGACTGCATTTGCCAAGTAAAGGTAAAGAAACTGCACCCTTTTGTGTCCTTGCCTCCTTCCTGCAACATCCTCAGCACTGCTACATTTCTGTGCCAAACACTGCACCCTCTTCCTAAACATTCCGCTACACTGCCCTGGGACCAACAGCCCTACCTGTGGAGGGCTATAACATCATTGCTGCACTACACCATCTGTCCCAGAGGATCTTCTTGCAGCGTCGGCTTAACACCTCCCTTGCCGAACACCACAGGTGGCATCACGAACCACTTATAAACTTTATTCCCAACTCAACCCCTTTTACATGGGCGCCCAGGGCCACGGACCGGGTCACCGCTGCTGTGACAATCCCCTCTGAGAGACCGGCCCAGTACCGAGTACCTCACAGCTCTGGGAGGACGACCCATATGCAAATAGCACACATGAACATGCAGCATAAATTAAGAGTCAGCAGACCTAGAGGGAACAGATTGTTTCCTTAGTAAGCATAGGACAAGCTCACCAGGACATTCAAGGACTAGCAAATCCAATAGATGAGTTTTCCAGATATCCAATAGAGATGGGCAAATACATTTGTAGGACCGCAGACCACCAGATTGGAGCTAAGTGAACAGCCCCCTAATAGCCAACATCCCCAGCGCCTCTTCTGATTAGTAGACCTGGTGTCACGGCTGCCACGGCTGCGGCGGTAGCCGCCGCCGCTCCAGCAGCGGAGGGGCCCGCCGCTGCCAGCACTCACCCATCCTCCCCTCGCGCTGGTTCCGCCTCCTCCTCTCTCCCGTCCTCCTGGCGCCGACGGGCCATGTGCACTCGCTCTAGGGCGCGGGCGCGCGCCCTGAGGGTTCCTTAACCCTGCAGCGCCCGCCCAGAGCTGTGAGGCCACCAATGAGAGCTGTGCACAGGCTATATCAGGCATCTCCAAGATGGTGGAGACGCCTGATTATCGTGTGCCTTGCCTGCGGTGCTCTGGCCGGGTTGCGGGAGCCTTCCTGTAACCTTCCTCCTATTCCTGCCTTGTTCCCGTCTGGTACTCTGTATATCCGTCCTGTACCTCAGTGCCCAGTTCTGTGTTTCATATCCCCGTCCTGTACTCCAGTGCCCCGTCCTGTACTCAGTGTCCTGTCCTGTACTCTGTTTCTCCGTCCTGAACCCCAGTGCCCAGTTCTGTGCTCCGTATCTCCGTCCTGTACTCCAGTGCCCTGTCCTGTACTCAGTGTCTTCACTCGGTACTCCAGTGCCCAGTCCTGTACTCCGTATCTCTGTCCAGTACTCCAGCACCCAGTCCTGTACTCCGTGTCTCCGTTCTATACCTTGACCTGCACTTCCTACCCCGTTCTGCATTCTATCCTCAGTCCTGTACCTTTCACTCATCCGTACCTCCTGTGAGCCGTCCCTCTTGGTACCGGCTGTCGCGGTTCTGACCTCTGCGGTCCTGCCCCTAATGATCCCTGTATAGGGGTCGGTTATCACCTGGCGTGCTCGGCCCAGGGGCTCCAGATCCACTCTTGGACGTTGTCCGCTCCTGAACGTCACAGTATAATCAGGCCATGGACCCCGCTAGTGCCTCGGCGGCCACACAAAAAGAGTCGCTCTTTTTACGTGAGAACCAGACTAGAATAATGTCCTTCATGAAATCCATGGATACTCGTCTCTCCGCCTTACAAACTGCTGACCCAGGGAACGCCCCGTTGCTAGTTGGGCTCCAGCAGGAGCTCGCGCAGCAGCGTGACGCCCAGTCCCATATTCTGAGCTATATGGCATCCGTGGATGATCGCCTTCTGTCCCTGCAGTCTGCTGCAGCCGCTTCAGCTCAACCACGGGATCCAGTATCTCACCAGCCACCCCGCTTGGGAAAACCTCCCAGATTCAGCGGAGACCCCAAATTGTGTCGGGGGTTCTTGAATCAGTGTCGGTTGCACTTTGAGCTCCTGCCTCAGCAATACCCCTCTGATCGAGCCAAAGTGGCATTTATTGTGTCCCATCTTGAAGGGGAGGCCTTGGCTTGAGTCAATCCCTTATGGGAGAGAGATGACCCCGTGGTGTCTAACATACAGAACTTTCTCGACACCTTCCGCAAGGTATTTGATGAGCCTGGACGCGTGGCCTCCACCACCGAGGCTCTTTTCAATCTCCGTCAGGGTCCTCTCACCGTAGGACAGTATGCCATTCGCTTCCGCACGCTGTCCTCGGAGCTGGGGTGGAATAATGAGGCTTTGGTTGGGGCCTTTTGGAGGGGACTCTCAGGCAAAATAAAAGATGAGCTTGCCGGGCGAGATACTCCTACCACCCTGGAGGATCTCATATCTCTAGCCACCCGTATTGACTTACGGTTTCAAGAACGCTCTCGGGAGTCAGTTAGGGAGAGGAGACCCTTTAGGCTATACCAAGCGCCTATTCCCCGCTCTCCGGCCTCTCCTAGTAGCTCTGTCCCGGAGCCCATGCAGGTGGACCATGTAAAGTTGACCGAGCAGCAACGCCGGGAGAGAAGGACGCAAGGGTTGTGCCTTTACTGTGGCGGGGCCAATCATTTTGTGCGTACTTGCCCAGTGAAGCCGGGAAACGCTTCCACCTAGGCCAGGTAGGAGAGGCCTCCCTAGGTGATACCGATTCCTCTCTGCCCCTTGCCATTTCTGTTCTAATTGTTGCAGGTCGGGAGCGTAGATCTGTGGAGGCGTATGTGGACTCGGGTGCAGCAGGTAATTTCATCCGGCTTAGGGAAGTGGACCAGTTCCGAATTCCGGTGGTGACTCTGGAAAATCCTCGCACTATCGCCTCCGTGGATGGCAAACCGCTACCAGAACCCGTCACCATGGCCACTGTCGAAGTGGAACTACAAGTTGGAGCTCTTCACCGGGAAAAGATCGCTTTTTATGTCCTGCCTAATCTGTCCCATGCCGTGCTTCTCGGCCTACCATGGTTACGTTCTCATGAGCCTGTTCTGGACTGGCGTTCCGGGGAGATTCTACGCTGGGGACACTCCTGTCAGGAGAATTGTTTACTATCGGTACCTCATCCTGGACCTCGGCATGCTCTTCTCGATCTCCTGGGGCTTCCCTCGGCTTACCACTCTTACGCTGATGTCTTCAGTAAGAAGGAGACAGAGACCCTACCGCCGCACCGATCCTTTGATTGCCCAATTGAGCTGATTTCAGGAGCTAATCCCCCCAGGGGGAGAACTTATCCATTATCTCCAGCAGAGACCACGGCCATGTCAGACTACATTCGGGAGAACTTGGCTCGAGGGTTCATTCGGAAGTCATCATCCCCTGCCGGAGCAGGGTTCTTTTTTGTCCGGAAGAAAGACGGATCCCTTCGACCATGTATTGATTACCGAGGTCTTAACAGCATTACGGTCAAAAATAGGTATCCTCTTCCACTGATCCCTGAGCTCTTTGACCGTCTGAGAGGAGCCCGGGTCTTCACCAAGTTGGATCTGCGAGGAGCCTATAACTTGATCCGAATCCGTGCCGGGGACGAGTGGAAGACGGCGTTCAATACTCGGGACGGCCATTACGAGTATTTGGTTATGCCTTTCGGTCTCTGCAATGCCCCGGCGGTTTTCCAGGAGTTCGTTAACGAAATCTTCCAAGACCTACTATACTCCTGTGTCGTCGTGTATCTTGATGACATCCTCATTTTCTCACCTGATTTATCCACCCACCGGAGGAGTGTTCGACTGGTTCTGCAACGCCTACGGGAGAACCAACTCTATGCTAAATTGGAGAAGTGCCGGTTCGAGCAAACCTCATTACCCTTCTTAGGGTACATTATTTTGGACTCCGGGGTGAAGATGGACCCTGAGAAACTATCGGCAGTACTCAAATGGCCACGTCCGGTCGGAGTAAAAGCTATCCAACGGTTCTTGGGTTTTGCAAATTATTACAGGCAGTTCATTCCCCACTTTTCTTCTGTGACCAAGCCCATCTCTGCCCTGACCCGAAAAGGGTCCAAAGCAAATGCCTGGCCACCAGAGGCCGAAGAGGCCTTCCTTGCCTTGAAGCAATCCTTTGCCTCCGCCCCGATTTTACATCGGCCGACAGCTAATAGGCCCTTCACCTTGGAGGTGGATGCATCCTCCGTTGGAGCCGGGGCGGTCCTCTCTCAGCGGTCGTCTTCTGGTCACTTGGTGCCTTGCGGTTTCTTTTCTAAATCCTTTTCCCCTGCAGAATGCAACTATTCTATCTGAGATCGGGAATTACTGGCCATTAAGATGGCATTGGAAGAGTGGCGATATCTTCTGGAAGGGGCAGTCCATCCATTCACAATCTTCACGGACCACAAGAATTTGGCGTACCTTCAGTCCGCACAAAGACTCAACTCCAGGCAAGCCAGGTGGTCGCTGTATTTTTCCCGCTTTGACTTCGAACTCCGTTTTCGGTCTGGGGATAGGAATACCAAGGCGGACGCCCTATCCAGGTCCTTACAATCACCAGAGTCTGAGGAGGCTCCTTCATATATCATTGAGCCTGCCAAAGTGATCACCGTGGCACCCGTGACGCTCTCCCACGCTCCACCAGGCAAGACCTTCATTCCATTGAGTAAGAGGTCGGAAATCCTAGACTGGGGGCACTCCTCCAAGATTGCGGGCCACGTTGGGGTCAAGAAAACTCTCTGCCTTCTCTCTCGCTACTACTGGTGGCCGTCTCTTCATCTGGATGTGACAGATTTCGTAGCCTCCTGCACGACTTGTGCCCAGAACAAAGTACCAAGAGGTCTGCCATCCGGCCTGCTTCATCCTCTGCCTCCTCCTGATGCCCCCTGGCAACAGATTGGTATGGACTTCATTACCGATTTACCTCGCTCTTCTGGAAGTACCACTATCTTGGTGGTGGTCGACCGCTTCTCCAAGATGGCCCATTTTATCCCGTTGGCTGGTTTACCCACGGCATCCGAGTTAGCCAAGGTCTTTATCCACCAGATCTTCAGGCTGCATGGACTCCCTCGACGTATTGTCTCCGATCGAGGGGTCCAATTTACCTCCCGGTTCTGAAGGGCACTCAGCAAGCTCATGAGGATATCTCTGGACTTCTCTTCTGCCTATCATCCTCAGTCCAATGGGCAAGTGGAGCGGATCAATCAGGTACTAGCAGCTTACCTGCGCCATTTTTCCAACGCCCATCAGGACAACTGGGTGTCCCTTCTGCCGTGGGCAGAGTTCGCCCATAACAACCACCCCAACGAGTCTACCACCAAAACACCGTTCTTCGTAGTTTCTGGCCAGAACCCTGGTGTTCCGCTACCGCTCTCCTCGCCTTCTGGTGTTCCCGCTGCGGATGCCCTTTTTTCTGAGTTTTCTCAAGTCTGGAGGGAGACCAGAGAAGCACTGGAAAAATCCAGCATCCGGATTAAAAAACATGCAGACAAGAGACGCAGGGACCTTCCGCCATATCAACCTGGTGACAAAGTCTGGTTGTCAACTAAGCATATCCGCCTGAGGATGCCTTCTTACAAACTGGGTCCCCGGTACATTGGTCCATTCGAGGTTCTTGGACGCATTAACAACGTGTCTTACAAATTGAGGTTGCCGGCTTCACTCCGGGTTCCTAACGCCTTCCATGTCTCGCTCCTTAAACCTGTTGTTCTTAATCAGTATCGCCCGCTTCCACCTCCTGTTCCTCAACCTGTAGGGGCCGATGATATCTTTGAAGTAAAAGATATTTTGGCCATGAAAAGAGTTCGGGGGCGAACCTTCTTCCTTGTCGATTGGAAGGGTTTTGGTCCTGAGGAGAGGTCTTGGGAACCCAAAGAGAATGTTAATGCTCCTCTTCTTTTAAAGAAGTTTTTGTCCAACCTCAGGAGTTGGAGACGTAAAGGGGGGGGTACTGTCACGGCTGCCATGGCTGCGGCGGTAGCCGCCGCCGCTCCAGCAGCGGCGGGCACCGCCGCTGCCAGCACTCACCTGTCCTCCCCTCGCGCTGTTCCGCCTCCTCCTCTCTCCCGTCCTCCTGGCGCCGACGGGCCATGTGCACTCGCTCTAGGGCGCGGGCGCGCGCCCTGAGGGTTCCTTAACCCTGCAGCGCCTGCCCAGAGCTGTGAGGCCACCAATGAGAGCTGTGCACAGGCTATATCAGGCGTCTCCAAGATGGTGGAGACGCCTGATTATCATGTGCCTTGCCTGCGGTGCTCTGGCCGGTTGCAGGAGCCTTCCTGTAACCTTCCTCCTATTCCTGCCTTGTTCCCGTCTGGTACTCTGTATCTCCGTCCTGTACCTCAGTGCCCAGTTCTGTGTTTCATATCCCCGTCCTGTACTCCAGTGCCCCGTCCTGTACTCAGTGTCCTGTCCTGTACTCTCTCCGTCCTGAACCCCAGTGCCCAGTTCTGTGCTCCGTATCCCCGTCCTGTACTCCAGTGCCCTGTCCTGTACTCAGTGTCTTCACTCGGTACTCCAGTGCCCAGTCCTGTACTCCGTATCTCTGTCCAGTACTCCAGCACCCAGTCCTGTACTCCGTGTCTCCGTTCTATACCTTGACCTGCACTTCCTACCCCATTCTGCATTCTATCCTCAGTCCTGTACCTTTCACTCATCCGTACCTCCTGTGAGCCGTCCCTCTTGGTACCGGCTGTCGCGGTTCTGACCTCTGCGGTCCTGCCCCTAACGATCCCTGTATAGGGGTCGGTTATCACCTGGCGTGCTCGGCCCAGGGGCTCCAGATCCGCGACCCAGAGGGTCCACTCTTGGACGTTGTCCGCTCCTGAACGTCACACCTGGCGTGATGTATACAATGACCTCTCAGTGGGCTTACCAATCAGAAGAGTCATTGAGGATGCTGGCAGGTAGTAGTCGGTTAACATGGCCCCATCTGGCTGTCACAGACTGCTGTCGTGGCTGCTGGTCCACAGTCCTGTAAATCGATTCATCTCTAATATCTTGGGCTATAATGTAGGATCCATGATCCTGGGAACAGCATTGCTTGGGAGTCAAGCCGATAAGGATGGATGAAAATTGCTCTGCTGATTACAAGGCTTGTACCCCAGCCGAAAACATTTGGTGGTCAGTTCAAAGACGAGTCCGTCAACGTGTTCTCCTAGAAATCCTCTTTAATCCTTTTTACATTTCATTCCTATTTTCACCACAATAGACCAATCTTCCATTTTTCTTTTGACTTCCGAACTCCAAAGTTCTTGATCTCACATGACAAAGAGTGTGTGCCCCATTCAGAAAAAAAAAATAGAATTAATTTTATCATAACTTTACATCATTCGACAAACTCTCATTACAGATCGATAATGACTTTCCTCCGCCCCACTGACACAATATTTGGTGAAGCTCAGGACAATATATATCTCGATGAGTTTATAGTACCCAACAACAAGGAGACCGGGCTAATAATCTGTAATAATTAACCCTTCTTATCTTATTACACATGACAGATGTTCAGAGCAAACACGAAGTAGTTCCAGGGTGTGTGAGACATAATGGAAAACATGTCCGATGACTTTCTTCTTGGTACCGATGAGTAAAGATTGTGCATTTTGAGTCTACACATTGCAGAAGTTCTCCTTTTATACCAGTATTTTGGTGCATCTTGTAGATGGATTGTATTTAGTAACCTCATTAGGTCAAGCCATCAACATATGATCAGTGAGGGTCCTACCCCTTGACCTTCACCAAACAACAAAACACAAGGTGAACAGTTAAGAGCACCATCATTCTGCTTCATGACTTAGTTACCAACATTTCTGATGGCAATTTTGAGAATTATTAGTCCCACTGCAGGTTCTACGACTGACCTTTCATTTGTGCTTGGGATTTAGGTAACCCTCAAAGTCTTCTTGGGCCAGAACATCTCTAAGTTTGCCAAGGCTATTTCTAAAAAAATCAATATAGTCCTGGCAAATTCAGGACTGTTGGCAATTATGGATTGGCCGCATCCCCATGAATCCTTCATTAATACTAATGATCAGTTGAGGAAATGCCATATGTTACCTGTGCAGCTGCTCAGTGGCCCAGAAGGTACATGAGGGCCATTGTCTGCTTACAAATAGTTTTTGCTTTCATTTTATTAGCTTGCACGCGAACAATTACTGGTTGATTGTTAGAGAGACATATGGGGTACTTACTCCATGATGAACCCTATTTCATATAATGTTTTGCACAGTGGCCTTATGATATCCATGGCCACTTCTAAGGATAAAGTTTGAAAAAATCATTAAAGTCCATAAAGGGTGATTTCTGCCAGCAAGCACCTCAGATATCCAAGTCGCTGGCTGATAAAACTAGGGCAGCTCAGATGTCTGTGATCCAGAGTATTCAATGTCCCAGCCTGTTTTCCGATTCTAGGATGGTAACTTCATGCCATGCAGGTACTGTGTCAGTGATCGCTCCAGTTCTTCCTCTAATTACAAAGAAGCAATATACTAATTAAAGGCACAATTAATAATAAAATAATACCGCCCATGCAGCAATACTACCTACGGCACAAACTTTACATTGACCTTTATGATGTTTGCAAATAGGCTTCCTTCAAGCGAGCGTCCCAGCACGGCGCCCTGACATCCTTGTGCTTGACTGAATCCTCAATCTGAAATTCTCCCGCCACATGAATATTTAGTACAGGGCTCCGAAGTTCAAGACGGTTTCTATATTTACAACAAAAATATATTTTAGCAGCAGTATTTGATTTTTGTATAACTGAAGCCATGTACAGGATCCTTCCATGGAGCGCCGGACAAGACGATGGAAGCAAACATAAAGTGGAACTAAACTTTGGAAAGTTTTTCTTTTTACCTTTTGTATATGTCTTAAATGTTCTGTAGATTGGTATAGGGCCAGGTACTGAGACCTCCAGCAATATACAGTGGCATGGAAAAGTTTGGTCACCCCTGATCAAAATTACTGTTACCACGAACAGGCCTAAAGTTACAGATGACACATTTCCTCTGTATTTTACGGGAAAAAAATATATATTTTCATCTTTTAAATTTTAAAAATTACATAATGGAAAATGGGAAGATGCAAAAGTTTTTGCACCCTGCATGGTTAGTACCTAGTAGAGCCCCCTTTTGAAAGTATGACAGCATAGAAATACTTTTTGTAGCCATCTTGTATCCTTTGCTATTTCGAGGGCTAGCCACAGATTTTCAATAGTGCTCAGATCAGAGGACTGGGAGGGCCATTGTAAAACCTTCAGCTTGACCTTTTGAGGTAATCTATTTTGGATTTTGACGAGTGTTAAGAATTATTATCTATTTGTGGAAGACATCCTATTTTCACCTTCAGCTTTTTTACAGATGGGTGTTATGTTTGCATCAAGAATTTGTTGAAATTTCATTGAATCCATACTTCCCTCTATCCATGAAATGTTCCCCATGCCATTGGCTGCAACACAACCCAAAAGCATGATTGACCCACCACCATGCTTATTGGTTGGTGAGATGTTCTTTTCCTGAAATTCTGTGCCCCTTTTCTCCACACATAACTTTGATCATTGTGGCAAAAGAGTTCTATTTTACCTTATTGGTCCACAAGACTTGTTTTCAAAATGCATCAGGCTTGTTTAGATGTTCTTTTGCATACGTCTGATGCTGAATTTTATTGTGAGGATGCAGGAGAGGGTTTTCTTTTGATGACTCTTCTATTAAGGCCATATTTATGTAGATGTCTCTGAACAGTAGAACAATGTACCACAATTTCAGAGTCTTATAAATCTTTCTGAAGGTCTTTTGCAGTCAAGCGGGATTCTGATTTGCCTCTCTAGCAATCCTACGAGCACGTCTCACTGAAAATTTTGCTTGGTGTTCCAGACCTTATCTTAACCTCTACTGATCTTATTAACTGCCATTTCTTAATTACATTTCGATCTGAGGAATTTGTAAAATGAAAAAAGGTTATATATTTTTTTGCCTAAAATACAAAGGAATTGTGTCATCTTTAACTTTAGGCCTTTTTAGAGTTAATTTCATATTCAACTTGTTTAACTGTTCACAATAAGAGTAATTTTGACCAGTGCCCAAAATAGTCTTTCAGCTAACTTAGGCATTAGGTAACATGTTGCCTATAGAACTTTATGGAGAAGGAGAAGAAAAATAGGAAATGGGGAAGCAATAAGGTAGCTACTGAGGGAGAGAATCTTTTGCTGTTTATCTAATCTCAGTGCAGTATTCACAACTACACTTCTCAATACTGCTGTTTAATGTCCTTCATGCTACTACTCCTGATCATATGCTACGTATATAAAGGGAAAGGAGAAACGGGAATGGGAGTAAAAAAAAAGAAGGAAGCTACCAAGAGAGAGATACAGATGCTGCTGTTTTCAATGAAGCATTGTGCTCATCTCAGTGCTGGATTCACAGCTACACTGCTCAGTACTGGTGTATAGTGTCCTCCATGCTGCTGCTGCTGCTGCTTCTGATCATGTGCTGCATATGGAGAGGGAAGGGAGAAACAAGAAAAGGGGTAAAAAAAAAAAAAAAAGCAGCCGAGATAGAGATGCTGCTGTTTATTTTTATTAAGTTTTTTTCTCATTTCATTGCTGGGTTCACAGGTGCACTGCTCAGTCCTGCTGTATACTGTCCTTCATGCTGCTGCTTCTTCTGATCATGTGATATATAGAGATAGGAGAACAGTGATTCCTCATGGCTCTGAGTGCTGTGTATGGAAGATGTAGCAGGTAGTCTGCACTTACTAGATAAGAGACAACTGAAAATTGGAGCTTACAGAGAGGAATAGTCTGCACAGTATACTAGAAAAATTTCTAAAAATAAAAAAACAGGTTAGACACACAAGTTAGCTTCAGTTCATTGAATATTCAGCTGCTTAAGGGGCATAACAAAAGGCTCAATTTAATTTTGCATTGTTGTCCCGAATTTCATAATTATTCAGTTGCCGTAGAAACCTGATGTCCAGGGTCTTAGAAGCCCCGCTTACACAAAAAATAATTTGTATGTTTTCATTTTACAGCATCTTAAAATGAGTTTTCTCAATAATGGCTCATTAACAAGGACACTTTCTCTACATTGTACACGCACGGGTGAGCACAAACCCCCACGTACGGAGACGCATGTGGCCAGTGATCCACAGATCCCTTCTGTGTCTTATCCTTACAGAATACCAGGAAACCTCACACAATGTGCAAAAGTGCGAGTGGCCTCCACACTTACATCCAATTAAAGTCAGTTTCACTGAGTCAAAGGAAAGTGGCCCCTTGAGTGCGTTAATGGAGGAAGCAGAGCATTTTATTTCTTACCTAGTTAATTTATATATTGGTTCATGGAAGGTGAATATTCTATCAAAGTTCAGCTCTTCAGCATATGTGATCAGATTGGGATTGTAACATTCAGTTTTCCACATATTGTATGAATTATGTTGGCATAGTGCACTGGTCTATGAAATTGAATAGTTGAGTCTACTTAAAGGGTTATTTTAACCTTCGTCCACGAGATAGGTAATATCTTGCTGATCGTTGGGAGTCTGGTTGGGACTCCCTCCAAGTGTGAGGAAAAAGGCTCTAAACTGTCCGGTTGGAATGGAACAATGGCCACACATATGCTTCTGCTCCTTCCGTTTTCTATAGGGCTGCTGGACTGACAAAGCAGTCCAATAGTCAATAGATGGAGCAGGGACACATATGCATGAGCAGCACCAATTTTAACAAGGTCCCAGTGGGTCAAACCCTCATCTCGTCATCAAGTTATCACCTTTTCTATGAATAGGTGATAATTCACACTTAATGTTGGTTATAACACTGTAACTCGTATTAAAATCCATGTATAACCAAAGGAGCACTTATATTGTGTGTATGTGTGTGTGTGTATGTATATATATATATATATATATATATATATATTTATTTATTTACACAGTATAAATATATATATATATACTGTGTGAATCGTATATATATAATATAAAAAATATACTTTTGCCTGTTTTTAACAACAATTGATGGTGGTGAGGATATAGCAGTGCATAGAGTCCGCCAAACTTTGATTTTGATGGGATCTGTCACCCATCGGATGTGTATTTGGGGCTCCCAACTAGTAACTGATGACATGAAAGTTAAGGATCATCATGGACCTTGTCCTGTTCAATAAGGACCATGACAATCATGCAGCTTTTTGCAAGTTCTTTCATTAACTTTTTTGGGACCGTTAATCAAGTGAAACTTAAAGACTGTTTTTTAATTATTGATTGACCTTGAATTTTTATAATCCACTTCATTAGCTTATTTTACTTCCTTCTCTCCCAAACTCCCTGCTGAAAGTGCTGTTTTAACTGCATAGTTCATGCGTTATTAGATGCTTCTTGGAAGTACTGCTCTACGAAGAGTACTTTTCAAAACCACTTTCCTGTTTAGTTTTTTTGCTCCCGTCCCCATGTTAAGACAAAGAAATGTTTCTAAATTGTGCTTTACCTCCTGATATGTCATAAGTTTAAATTGGTTGGTGGTCCAAGTAATGAAACATCCACTGATTGCTAAAACAAAGGGACAGGGCACCCAACTGAGCTTGGCTGTTGTCTTGCTCTCCTCGGAGAGCTGAGGGAGCCCAAGTTCTTACCCATTGTTTCAGTAATTATGGGGTTCTCTGACACCCCCCATACCCCCAATCAAATCATGTGAAATGTTAGAAGTTTGTTAAAATGACAGGTACCCTCTAGTACATTTATTGCCATGTTATATACATCTGATGACAACAGAAGAACTTTCTGTCTGACGTGTCTTCTTCTTTTTCTCCACAGCTTGCTCTGAGGATGCCAGCACGAGTTTATACTTTGTGAACACTTCTTTGCTGCAGATCACATTCTCCAGCACAGTGGGGGTGTTCATCCCCTGCCCTGCAGCTGGATCTCCCAGCGCCACCCTCCGATGGTACCTGGGCACAGGAGATGACATTTATGATGTGCCTCATATTAGGCACGTCCACGCCAATGGCACACTCCAGCTCTACCCCTTTTCTCAGTCCGCTTTTAATAGCTTTATACATGACAATGACTATTTCTGTACGGCGGAGAACTCTGCTGGTAAAATCCGGAGTCCAAACATCCGCGTCAAAGCTGGTAAGTGGCAATGATATTTGTAGTGGTGGACAAAGTTATAGATATGTAAGAGAATGTGAGAAGTTTTAACATTTCATGTCCAAGAGGCTCATAGGATCCGACGACTGAGACCCCCACAATTCTGCGTACCACACTGGCCACTCTCCAGTCTAACATGAGCCAGATCTCACGTCAGAAGTGTTGATATGTGATTGTCCAGCTGCCGAGACGCCTAATGATCACTAAAAAGAAATTGAAATGCTAGACATCCTCCTTGAGTCTGAGAGGAGACCACACTTAACTGAGAACTTCTGTCCTTTCATTTTAGTGATCCGTGAACATTTTAGCACCTGGACCTTGACCAATCTGAACTTCTGACATGCCAAAAGTCTCTTCCTCACACTGTAAGGGCTCATTCACACTTTAATTTTCCTCGTATGAGTTCTATCCATTTTTTTTCACAGATAGAAGTCATAGTTGTTCATTGAGATTTCCAAGTGCTATTGTTTTTTATGGATAGCACTTGTTCCTATGGGGCATTCACATGTCTAATTTTTCATGAACAGAGAGGTCCACTGAAAATGACATCCGAGTGCTATCTTAGTTTCACTGACTATCAGAATGGAGAAGGTGGAGAAACCTTTTTTTTTTTTTTAAATTTGCACATAAGAGAAAAATGGATGACACTTGGCCCAAACTCTGATCAAAGTCTTATCAGAATAATCGGTCCGATTTTATCGGACGTGTGAACGAGTCCTTATAGTCTATGGGGCAGTTCATATGTCCATGATACACACAAAATCACGGCGCCATGACCGATTTCTCTGATCAAGTCGCCAATGCAAGTCTATGAGTTCATGAAAAAAATAGGACAGCACTCGGACTTTCAGATTGGGTTGTCAAGAGAGCGGTCCAAAAAGTGTAGAGTAGAGAATGTTGCTTTGCAAAAACCATGAAAAGGACACAAAAAGATACAACATAATTGAATGTTCCCAGAGATACAGTTGGATACATAGTTGGCAAGTTTGTGAATTTTGCAAATAAATCTAATCTGCAATGGGGGTTGATTAATTTCGATTGCAGCTGTAAATTTCTCAACGATGAGGCTCATGAATATTCATTGGGGGTCCCATTCTTGTACATCCCATTTGGCATAGTTTGCCATGCAGGTCTAGTAACAATGAATATGATTGGTTGAAGCCCTCTCAAGAATATCCACCTTTACATTCATCCAACTCTAAGTAAAATTTCCCCAAAAAAACCCTGCATATTTTGTACTATACCATTTATTGTAATGTTACAAGGGCACTTTAAATGTAAAAATAAAAATGTGCATGTAAACATTATTTATTGGATGACATATTAACACACTGTGAGTTAGCGCTGTCATTTAGTTAGGGGATTCTCGCTAGGCAGCGAACAAATCACATCCTGCACAGGTTTTCCATCAAAACACAGCAGTCCATGCGGTTTATTCACCATCACCACGCCCCCTGAGGAAGGAGTCGCTTGGCTCCGAAACGCACGTCGGGGACAGGACCGACCTTGCTGCTTCACCGGTTCTAGGTATAGTCATGCAGTTCTTTACATCATTGCTATGATGCTTCTTGTGCACTATTTATTGAATGACTCTGTATCTTTCACCTTGGCAGGGAACATTTTCTATTAAGGGCAGTAGCACTTGCTACATGATGATGTTATATACACCTCTTGCTATACTTTTTGTAATTATGTGCTCCTGACTTAATATCAGCTATAATATTTAGCTCTGCATTCTATTTGCCTGACTAGGTGTTTGCAGCATAGTTGGCCCTAAGGACCATTGTGCTCATTTATATGCTGTTTCTCCCCTTCCACATACTGTGTGTCCATTTTATTTATATTTACTTTTATTAGTATTTTCAATAAACATTACATTTTATGGATTTTTGACTGCTTTTTTCTTTGGTAATTACCATCATAAACCCGTAGAAGCAACATAACTTCATAACATCTGCATAGCGTCCATTATAGTGCTTCACTCTGGTTATCAATGTCCAGTACGCAGGCTCTCTTAGCCTCACAATTATCTCACCCACGTCAGGGCTCCTCATGCGGCTTCAGCATCCCGCACACGTTTATCATGCAGCCGACATTCATTCCCTCCAGGGAACTAACAGGTGCTGGCAGCCATTACACAGTCACTCCACAGGCTGTTAGCCAAGAGATCCTTCTCCTAGCGGGACCTTTCACACTGGACCAACCGGGTCCCAGCATTCACCCCATGTGACCTACCCTGGCCACATTATATGGTCTATAGCCACGCCCACCGGGTCACATGACTATGACCTCATCACAGGTCCTTCACACACTCACATAGCCTTTTACTACAGGTGTTTTCAGATCCACCCCTCGGTGGGTTTGTAGGTAACCAGACCTGCCCAACTCTCTAATTACCTGGAGACTTCTCCCTTACACCTTGAAACAACACCTCAGCAATATCATTGCTGATCAATACTCATACCTAAGTCTCCATCTCAAGGCCACCGAACTTGAGATACATAACCATCCTTCAGAATTCTGCCACTCATCCGTTCTCTTGGGACATCCGCACAGCACCCCCTAGTGGACACAGTGGTTACTACACCACAACACATTTGCATTTATTCTTAAGCAACCTTTAAGCAGTTAAAATTTTCAGTAATACAGTGTTATATTCCTATGTTAATTACATTTCACTGTTTCATTAGTATTAAGGCGCCATTTGAAATTATACTGCTGTATATGTTACACCTTGTATTTTATCTATGTTCTGTGGTGTGCGGAGATTGTCATTCCTGGGATTGAAGGCGTTGTCTCAATTTCTTAAATGGTGAAACATTGCACAGTGCTTGGAAAAACGAACGACTTTGCAACTTACCTCTTATTAAAAATCCTTTCCGTTCACAAGACAGGAGGGATTTTTTTTATTCAATGGTGTACAGCTCATTGGCTAGGTTACCGGTCACCACTGCATTCTCAGAGGATAGCTAATACTAGAGAAGAGAGAGAGAGGATATAAAAATATATAAATAAACTGGAGCAGTGGGCAGCAACTGACAGAATGGTTTTTAACAGGGAAAATGCAAAGTACTACATCTGGGCAATAAAATGAAAAAAGCATATACAGAAAGAGATTAATAGGGCTAAACAACAGCACATGTGAAAAAGACTTGGGTATACTAATAGATCACAGACTGCACATGAATCAACAGTGTGATGCAGCAGCAAAAAAGGCAAATGCAATTCTGGGATGTATTAACTGCATACAGTCTAGATCACGTGAAGTCATTATTTCCCTCTACTCCTCTTTGGTCAGACCTCATCTGGAATACTGTGTCCAGTTTTGGGCACCACATTTTAAAAAAGACATCAACAAACTGGAGCAAGTTCATAGAAGAGTGACCAGAATGGTGACCGGTCTGCAAACCCTGTCTTATGAGGAACGGTTACAGGATTTGAGAATGTTTAGCTTGCAAAAAAAGAAGACAGAGAGGAGACTTAATAGCTATCTACAAATATCTCAAGGGCTGTCACATTGTAGAAGGATCATCTTTATTCTCATTTGCACAAGAAAAGACTAGAAGCAATGGGAGGAGACACAGATTAGATATTAGAAAAAACTTTCGGACAGTTAGGGTGATCAATGAGTGGAACAGGCTGCCATGAGAGGTGGTGAGCTCTCCTTCCATGGAAGTCTTCAAACAGAGGCTGGACAGACATCTGTCTGGGATGATTTAGTGAATCCTGCTTTTGAGCAGGGGGTTGGACACAATGACCGAGGAGGTCCCTTCCAACTCTACCATTCTATGAGTGGCCAGATACCTAGGTAAGAAGCTTGAGCCACTTGCAGGCCGGATGATTTTTGCTGGTGACAATGATGCTGGCTGGACGCAACCAATCTCAGTCCATCTGTCTCTGCTTGCAGGATGGGAAAGCGCTGGGATAAAGAAGCTCTACTCCTCCTCTTCCTCCTCCTCCTCCTTCTTTTCCCATCAAAGTTTTTATCCTCTCAATATATTGCACTCATCCTATTATATAGCACTGTGTAATTACAATTGCTCATTTTGCCTTTCTACACAGTTAATTATTATCTTTTCCATTGGGTCTGACATCACGTGATTGAACACTGGCTATCTGAATCCTTCCAAGCTCTATGTAGAAACAGGAGATCACTTTTTCCTGCATGAGTAATCTCTGCAAAAGTCCCTGGCGGAGGGAGCAGTTGGATCAGGAGGTGAAAATCAGAATGATTCATGCAGGTGAAAGAGACTTCCTGATTCTACATAGAGCAGAAAAAACAAAAGAATTAATTGGGTAGCAAGGCAAAATAAGCAATTGTAAGTACACAGTGCTGTATAATATGATGACTGCAATATATTAAGAGGATAAAAACTTTTATAGGAGGAAGAGGAGGAGGAGGTTTCTTTAAGACCAGTGGTGGGACCAAACAGGCGACCCAAACTGTCAATCTGCAGTGGCGGTGGTGCGCTCCCAAAGAAAAAGGACAAGAGCAGAGACTAAGAGACTCTAGGGAAGCTAAACTACTGCATATAGCAGACCCCTGAGTGAAATGCTAATAAAGAGAAAAGGGACATCAGAGTCCTAGGCTGACAGGAGCTGTAAGTCCTGATAGCCGAATCTGAAAGTACAGGGGATTGTAAATTCCTGTGCACATTGAACACCTGAGGGCACGACAGTGGATAAGGAGCCCGGGGCCGACGGTGAAGAGAACGGTACCCGTGGAATAGGCTCACGCTGACAGCCGTACAGGTTAGTGAAACCATCACGAATAGAGGGTCGCAGCATAGTTATATACAGCGGAGACCCACACCCAAAGCGCAGAAAGGAAGGTCCTAAACCCCCACCTGGCAAGGTGGATCCCCTGAATGCCTCCAGGCGAGCCAAACTCATTCCATCACCTGTATGTGGTACTCCGGACTGCAGCCTATTATCAGTAAAAGGTAAAGAAACTGCACCTCTCTGTGTCCTCCTCTCATTTATCTGCACCCCAACGTTTACAGCCATTTTGACTATTTATTTAACATCTTTGCCCTGGGACTACAGCCCTACCTGTGGAGGGCTACAACATCATAGCTGCACCCAACATCCATCCCAGAGAAGCAACACCCCAGCGCTGGTCACCTCTGACTAGAATACCACAGGTGGCGTCACGTATTTCACCATCTAATAACTTTATTTTCATTTTTACCACATAAATATCACACCATTTTCTCCTATTTTTATTACTGGACGCCTCTGGGCCACGGACCGGGTCGCCGCCACTGTGACACCGTCCCCCATGGAAGTCGACAGGCCCGGTACCGAGTACCCCCAGGCCCCGCGGGGCGCTCCATTTCCCTGCGGTCTCAAGAATACAGATGGTTAAACAGGATATGTGGCTGCATAATATCACACAATAAATTATAATAACCCTTCCTTTATGAATAGATTCTGGTTATCGCACTATAATCAGGACCATGGACCGCTCCGGATGGAGGAAAAAAAATCGCCGTTACTTCTCTGGCTATGGAACAGGGAAATAAAGTGCAGAACATGTGTTTACAGTGTATAATATTGTGCTTGATGACTTTTTTTTTTGGATACATTCCTCATTGTTTCCAGAAATTGAAACTGCAATCTTTGGATTTATCATAAGAAGACTGAGTACACGATCGAGCTGGTTATTCTTTTCATGGTCTTTAGTGCTGCTCGCTAGTAATTGTTTTTCAATAATCTTGCAGCCAGAAGAATGGATCTATTATAGCTTGAATGGCAGGTCATATTTTCAATATTGTAGTTTGCAGAGCAAGGTTTATTGATCATGTGATAAGTTTTATGTGTATTTGTATTATGAAACGTGGGATAGTGAAAATGTTCAAATGGATGTGGATAGTGCTGAATGGAAAGAGAACAGCATGGGGAAGACCCCTGGAAGCATCTGACTTCTAGACCACTGCTGAAAGCAATGGGGTCACACTTTTACTCCACTTTAACCCCTTCGCACCACAGCCCTTTTTCGTTTTTGCGTTTGTTTTCGCTCCCCTTATTCCCAGAGCCATACATTTTTTGTTTTTCCATCAATGTGGCCATGTCAGGGCTTGTTTTTTGCAGGACAAGTTGTACTTTTGAATAACACCTTTTGGTTTTTCCATATCAAGTCCTTTAAAAATGGGAAAAAATTCCAAGTGCTGTGAAATTGCAAAAAAGTGCAATTCCACAAAGTTTTTTGGGGATTTGTTTTTACCATGGTCACCAAATGCTGAAACTGACCTGCTATTTTGATTTTCCAGATCATTACGAGTTCATAGATGCCAAACGTGTCTAGGTTCTTTTTTATTTAAGTGGTAAAAAAAATCCAAAGTTTGTTAAAAAAAAAAAAAAATGCAGCCATTTTCCAATAACCGTAGTGTCTCCATTTTTTGTGATCTCGGGTTGGGTGAGGGCTTATTTTTTGCATGCTGAGCTGACGTTTTTATTGATATCATTTTGGTACAGATACAATCTTTTGATCGCTCATTATTGCATTTTAATGCAATGTCGCAGTGACCAAAAAAAACGTAATTCTGGCGTTTTGTCTTTTTTTCTCGCTACGCCGTTTAGCGACCAGGTTAATCCTTTTTTTTATTGAAAGATCAGGTGATTCTGAACGCGGCCATACCAAATATGTGTTTGTTTTGATTTTTTATTTTTATTGTTTTATTTTGAATGGGGCGAAGGGGGGTGATTTGAACCTTTTTATATTTTACTTTTTAATATTTTTAAAAACTTTTTTTTTACTTTTGGCATGCTTGAATAGCCTCCATGGGAGACTAGAAGCTGCCATAGACCTCTGGACGAATCAATGACCCGCGATCACGTGACGGGGGTGACCGGTGCGTGGATTTCCGACCCGATGGCTGGAAGCGTGCGGTAAATGCCGCTGTCAAGAGTTTGACAGCGGCATTCAACTAGTTAATAGCCGTGGGTGGATCGCGATTCCACCCTCGGCTATTGCGGGCACATGTCAGCTGTTCAAAACAGCTGACATGGCCTGGGAAAGATGTGAGTTCAGTGCTGGAGCCCACATCAAAGAGAAGGAAGTAAAGGGGTTAAGGAATGAGAATAAAACATTCCAAACCGACAAATTACATATTACAAGAAAAAAATATTAAGAATCATTTTTTACTGTATAACCACTTGCATATAAGGCAAAATTTAAAAATAATTTTAAAAATACATATTTTAAGTAAACCAAAATTGATTTTTTAATTAAAAAAATATGAAATTTCAGTGTAATTTTTTAAGGAAGCAAGAACTGCCAAAAATGAGGTACTCTGATACACCCTGTATTAGACATAAAGGAGAGCCTCATACACATTCTGTTCAAATTGTCATGTATTGGTAATCCTAGACTCATAAAAGCGATGCACTCTTTAGGGTATATACCAAGGAAATGTACTCCAGACCAATGAATATTCTATGGGTGAGCAAAATAATACAGATTTAAATTTTAAACAAGTTTTTTAAGGGTTATATATAAACGAAATGTACCCAATAGCATGTAATACTGTATGGATGAGAGATGTAACCCAGCAAAATTTTGTTGCTTTTTTTGAGTCTTATATATCACAAAAATTTACCCCAGAAAACAGAATAGTGGTATGAGTAAGACATGTGAGAGAAAGGACACATGAGTAAAAAGTAACTTTTATTTAACTCCAAGATAAAGTCAACCTATGACTTAAAAAGTACTATGTGCAAGTGAGTGATGTGCAAATGAACGCAAGCAAAAATAGGTCTGTGGGGGGGGGGAGTATTTAGTCAGCCACCAATTGTGCAAGTTCTTCCACTGAAAAAGATGAAAAGATGAGAGAGGCCTGTAATTGACATCACAGGTAGACCACAACTATGATGGACAAAATGAGTAAACAAATCCAGAAAATCACCTTCTCTGATTTATCAAGATTTATTTTGCAAATTATGGTGGAAAATAAGTATTTGGTCACCTAAAAACATGCAAGATTTCTGCTCTCACAGACCTGTAACTTCTTCTCTAAGGTCTGTTTCACACATCAGTTGTTTTCGTCAGTTAAAATCCGCTAAAATGGCAGACAATGGATCCGTTCCTGTACTGACCACAACGTTTGGCACCGGACCGTTGTTTTAACGGATCCGTCGAAGGAAGAATGTTAAAGGAACCGCTGCTATAAAATGCGGATCCGGCCACCCGAAAAAATGTTGCATTGTCCGTCCAGGCATGTTGGCGAACGCCAAAATTTTGGCGGATCCGCAAAAAAACGGATCCAGCGGATGGCCATCCGTCAAGATCTGCCGGTAATGCAACTCAATCGGAAAAAAACGGATCCACCAAGCAAAATGGCGGATCCGGTTTTTTTGCAAAACGGCGGATTTTGACTGATGGTAAAATACGGATGTGTGAAACAGGCCTAAGAGACTCCTCTGTCCTCCACTCATTACCTGAAGTACTGACACCAGTTTTAGCTTATCAGTAAAAAAGACACCTGTCCATAACCTCAAACAGTCACACTCCAAACTCCACTATGGTGAAGAGCTGTGGAAGGACATCAGAAACAAAATTGTAGCCCTACACCAGGTGGGGAAGACTAAATCTGCAATAGGCAAGCAGCTTGGTGTGGTGAAATCAACTGTGGGAGCAATAATAAGAAAATGGAAGACATACATGACCACTGATAATCTCCGTCGAACTGCGAACTGGGGCTCCACGCAAGATCTCACCCCATGGGGTCAAAATGATAACCAGAACGGTGAGCAAAAATCCCAGAACTACATGGGGGGGGACCTAATGAATGACCTGCATAGAGCTGGGACCACCATAACAAAGGCTACCATCAGTAACACACTATGCCACCAGGTACTCAGATCCTGCAGTACCAGACATGTCTCCTTGCTTAAGCCAGGATATGTCCGGGCCAGTCTGAAGTTTGCTAGAGAGCATTTGGATTATCCAGAAGAGTACTGGGAGAATGTCATATGGTCTGATGAAACCAAAGTAGAACTGTCTGGTAGAAACAAAACTCGTCTTGTTTGGAGGAGATAGAATGCTGAGTTGCATCCAGAGAACACCATATTTACTGAAGCATGGTGGTGTAAACATCATGCATTGGGGCGGTTTCTCTGCAAATGGACCAGGACAACTGATCCGTGTACATGAAAGAATGAATGGGACATGTATCATGAGATTTTGAGTGCAAACCTCCTTCCATCAGCAAGGGCATTGAAGATGAAACGTGCATAGGTCTTGCAACATGATAATGATCCCAAGCACACCACCAAGGCAACGAAGGATTGGCTTATGAAGGTCCATCGAGTGGGCTAGCCAGTCTCCAGATCTCAACTCTATAGAAAACCTTTGGAGGGATTTGAAAGTCTGTGTTGCCCAGCGACAGGCCCAAAACATCACTGCTCTAGAGGAGATGTGCATGGAGGAATGGGCCAACATACCACCAACAGTTTGTGCCAACCTTGTGAAGATTTACAGAAAACAATTGACCTCCGTCATTACCAACAAAGGATACATAACAAAATATTGAGATGAACTTTTGTTAATGACCAAATACTTATTTGCCAACATAATTTGCAAAATAAATCTTGCCAATCAGACAAGGTGATTTTCTGGATTTGCTTTCTCATTTTGTGTCTCATAGTTGTGGTCTACCTATGATGTCAATTACAGGCCTCTCTCATCTTTTTAAGTGGGAGAACATGCACAGTTGGTGGCTGACTAATTACTTTTCTCCCCAGTGTGTGTGTATATATATATATATATATATATATATATATATATATATATATATATATATATATATAATATATACTGTATATAGCTCAATGTGGGTGTGTATGTATGTATGTCCAGGATTGGCATCCGGACCGTCGCAGCTACAGCCACAAAATTTTGCACAGTGACACGTCTGGACCCCGAGAGCGTCATAGGCTATGTTGTGAGGCGAAATTTTAACCCCGCGCGTTCCAATTCACCAAACAATTTTGCCCCTTTCTACATAATGGGGGAAAAAGTGAAAGGAAAAGTGTTGGAGACAAATTGACAGCTGCCAGATGTGAACAAGGGGGACTTAAAGAATGAGAGCGATGGCGCCAAAGAGTATATACCGTACAGTTGCTAAGGTGGGGCCCTGACATGGGATACTCACCACACACGGGGATATGAACACACACACAAAATGCGCCACACACTACCATGTGCTTCAACACATATACCACCTTCAGCACACATTTCACCACACATACACCAACCTCGCCATATAAAAGTCGAAACACAAAAGTCGCCACTCAAAAGTCGCCACGCTGTCCCAGAGCTGTTTAACCCCTTCACCCCCAAGGGTGGTTTGCACGTTCATGACCGGGCCAATTTTTACAATTCTGACCACTGTACCTTTATGAGGTCATAACTCTGGAACGCTTCCATGGATCCTGGTGATTCTGACATTGTTTTCTCGTGACATATTGTACTTCATAATAGTGGTAAAATTTCATTCAAATAACTTGCGTTTATTTGTGAAAAAAACGGAAATTTGGCAAAAATTTTGAAAATTTCGCAATTTTTCAACTTTGAATTTTTATGCCCTTAAATCACAGTGATACGGCACACAAAAAACTTGATAACTAACATTTCCCACATGTTTACTTTACATCAGCACAATTTTGGAACCAAAATTTTTTTTTGTTAGGAAGTTATAAGGGTTAAAAGTTGACCAGCGATTTCTCATTTTTACAACACCATTTTATTTTTAGGACCACATCACATTTGAAGCCACTTTGAGGGGTCTATATGATAGAAAATACCCAAAAGTGACACCATTCTAAAAACTGCACCCCTTAAGGTGCTCAAAACCACATTCAAGAAGTTTATTAACCCTTTAGGTGCGTCACAGGAATTTTTTTGAATATTTAAAAAAAAATAAACATCTAACTTTTTTTCACAAAAAAATTACTTCAGGTTCAATTTTTTTTATTTTACCAAGGGTAACAGGAGAAATTGGACTGCAAAAGTTATTGTGCAATTTGTCCTGAGTACGCTGATACCTGATTTGTGGGGGGAACGACTGTTTCGGCGCATGGCAGAGCTCAGAATGGAAGGAGCGCCGTTTGACTTTTTCAATGCAAAATTGGCTGGAATTCAGATCGGACGCCATGTCACGTTTGGAGAGTCCCTGATGTACCTAAACAGTGGAAACCCCCTACATGTGACCCCATTTTGGAAACTAGACCCCCCAAGGAACTTATCTAGATATGTGGTGAGAACTTTGAACCCACAAGGGCTTTACAGAAGTTTATAACGTACAGCGGTACAATTAAAAAATCATATTTTTTCCACAAAAATGATCTTTTCACCCCAATTTTTATTTTCCCAAGGGTAACAGGACCCTAAAAGTTATTGTGCAATTTGTCCTGAGTATGCTGATACCCCACATGTGGGGGTAAACCACTATTTGGGCGCATGGCAGAGCTCGGAAGGGAAGCAGCGCCATTTGACGTTTTTGGCTGGAATTGAGATCGGACATCATGTCGCGATTGGAAAAGCCCGGATGTACCAAAACAGAGGAAACCCCCCACAAATGACACCATTTTGGAAACTAGACCCCCTAAGGAACTTATCTAGATGTGTGGTGAGAACTTTGAACCCCCAAGGGCTTCACAGAAGTTTATAACATAAAGCCGTACAATTAAAAAATCATATTTTTTCCACAAAAATGATCTTTTCACCCTCAATTCTTATTTTTCCAAGGGTAACAGCACCCTAAAAGTTATTGTGCAATTTGTCCTGAGTACGCTGATACCCCACATGTGGGGGTAAACCACTATTTGGGCGCATGGCAGAGATCGGAAGGGAAGCAGCGCCATTTGACGTTTTTGGCTGGAATTGAGATCGGACACCATGTCGCGATTGGAAAACCCCTGATGTACCTAAACAGTGGAAACCCCCCACAAATGACACCATTTTGTAAACTAGACCCCCCAAGGAACTTATCTAGATGTGTGGTGAGCACTTTGAACCCCCCAGTGCTTCACAGAAGTTTATAACGCCCGGGCGTGAAAATAAAAAATTCGTATTTTTTCCACAAACATGATCTTTTAGTCACCATTTTTTTTATTTTCCCAAGGGTAACAGGAGAAATTGGACCCCAAAAGTTGTTGTCCAATTTGTCCTGAGTATGCTGATACCCCATATGTGGGAGAAAGCTACTGTATGGGCACACGTTGGGGCTCGGAAGGGAAGTAGTGACGTTTTGGAATGCAGAAATTGATGGAATAGTCTGCGGGTGTCATGTTGCCTTTGGAGAGCCCCTAATGTACCTAAACAGTGGAAACCCCCCACAAATAACCCCATTTTGAAAACTAGACCCCCTAAGGAACTTATCTAGATGTGAGGTGAGCACTTTGAACCCCCAAGGGCTTCACAGAAGTTTATAATGCCAGGGCATGAAAATAAAAAAATCGTATTTTTTCCACAAACATGATCAATTAGTCCCCAATTTTTTTATTTTCCCAAGGGTAACAGGAGAAATTGAACCCCAAAAGTTGTTGTCCAATTTGTCATGAGTACGCTGATACCCCATATGTGGGAGAAAACTACTGCATGGGCACACGTCGGGGCTCGGAAGGGAAGTAGTGACGTTTTGGAATGCAGACATTGATGGAATGGTCTGCGGGTGTCATGTTGCCTTTGTAGAGCCCCTATTATACCTAAACAGTGGAAACCCCCCACAAATGACCCCATTTTGAAAACTAGACCCCCTAAGGAACTTATCTAGATGTGAGGTGAGCAGTTTGAACCCCCAAGGGCTTCACAGAAGTTTATAATGCCAGGGCATGAAAATAAAAAAATCGTATTTTTTCCACAAACATGATCAATTAGTCCCCAATTTTTTCATTTTCCCAAGGGTAACAGGAGAAATTGGACCCCAAAAGTTGTTGTCCAATTTGTCATGAGTACGCTGACACCCCATATGTGGGAGAAAACTACTGTATGGACACACATCGGGGCTCGGAAGGGAAGCAGTGACGTTTTGGAATGCAGACTTTGATGGAATGGTCTGCGGGTGTCATGTGCGTTTGGAGAGCCCCTGATGTACCTAAACTATTGAAACTCCCCACAAGTGACCCCATTTTGGACACTAGACCCCCCCCACGGAACTTATCTAGATGTGTGGTGAGCACTTTGAACCCCCAAGTGCTTCACAGAAGTTTATAACGCTCGGACGTGAAAATAAAAAAATCATTTTTTTTTCCACAAAAATTATATTTTTGCCCCCAATTTTTTATTTTCCTAAGGGTAACAGGAGAAATTGGACCCCAAAAATTGTTTTGCAATTTGTCCTGAGTAGGCTGATACCCTACATGTGGGGGTAAAACACTGTTTGGGCGCATGGCAGAGCTTGGAAGGGAAGGAGCACCATATGACTTTTTCAACTCAGAATTGGCTGGAATGAGATCAGACGCAATGTTGCATTTGGAGAGCCCCTGATGTGCCCAAACAGTGGAAACCCCCAATTCTAACTCCAACCAGAACCCCAACACACCCCTAACCCTAATCTCAGCCCTAACCCTAACCCTAGCCCTAACCCTAGCCCTAGCCCTAACCCTAACCCTAGCCCTAACCCTAACCCTAATGGAAAAATGGAAATAAATACATTTTTTTTTATTTTATTATTTTTCCCTAACTAAGGGGGTGATAACGGGGGGTTTGAATTACTATTTATGGCGGTTTTTATGTTTGGCAGCTGTCGCACGCTAAAAGACGCTTTTTATTGTAAAATTAGTTTTTGCATCACCACATATTGAGAGCTATAATTTTTCCGTATTTTGACCCACCGAGTCATGTGAGGTCTTATTTTTTGCGGGACGAGTTGACGTTTTTATCGGTACCATTTTCGGGCACGTGACATTTTTTGATCGCTTTTTATTCCGATTTTTGGGACGCAGAATGAACAAAAACCAGCGTTTCATGAATTTCTTTTGGGGGGGTGCGTTTACACCGTTCCGCGTGCGGTAAAATTGATAAAGCAGTTTTATTCTTCGGGTCAGTACGGTTACAGCGATACCTCATTTAGGTCTTTTTTTATGTTTTGTCGGTTTTATGCAATGAAAACTATTTTATATAAAAAATAATTATTTTTGCATCGCTTTATTCTGCGAGCTATAACTTTTTTATTTTTTCGCTGATGTGTGGTGGCTCATTTTTTGCGGGATAAGATGACGTTTTCAGCGGTACCATGGATATTTATATGTGTCTTTTTGATCGCGCGTTATTTCACTTTTTGTTTGGCGGTATGATAATAAATCATTATTTTTTGCTTCGTTTTTTATTTTTTAAGGGGTTCGCTAAAGGGGTTAACTAATGGGACAGTTTTATAGGGCGGGTCGTTACGGACACGGCGATACCTAATATGTGTACTTTTATTGTTTTGTTTTTTTTTATTTTCAAAAAATGAATTTATTGGGGAATATTTTTTTTTTTTTTTTTTACTAATTTATTTGGCGATTTTTTTAAAATTATTTTTACACTTTTTTTTAATTTTTTTTTTTACTTTATTACATAGTCCCAGGTGGGACATCACTGTCCTGTGACAGATCGCTGATCTGTCACATCACAGATCACTGTGACAGATCAGCAATCTGTCACAGGCAGTGCCGAAGGCTTCCTCATGCCTGCGCTTTGCAGGCACTGAGGAAGCCAGCTTCCTGCAGGCCCCCGAAGGCCCCCGTCGCCATCTTGGATCTGGGGGCCTGTAGGGAAAGAGTCCCCCGCAGCAGCGCTGCACATTGCGCTGCCGTGAGGGGCTCAGGGAAGCACGGAGGGAGCCCCCTCCCTGCCGATGCTTCCCTTTAACTCCCGGTACACCGCGATCATGTTTGATCGCGGTGTGCAAGGGGTTAACGTGTAGGGGGCTGTCCCTGACACATTGTGCCGGGTGTCAGCTGTGATAATCAGCTGACACCCGGCCACGATCAGCGGCGCTCACCACGTGGGCGCCGCTGATCGCGGTAGACGTACTATCCCGTCCATGGGCATAGGGGCCCAGGTCCCATGGACGGGATAGTACGTCGGATGGCAGGAAGGGGTTAAAAGATGAAAAATGAGCTGTGATTGGTTGCTATCAGCAACAGTTTTCTTTGTAGACAGTTGTGGTAACTGAGGCCTATTATTCTTATCATTTCTATGGTGTTATCGGCCTTCTGTAAAGCTAGAAATAGCACAATTTATTACCGTGCCAACACAGACCACCCTCTGACACAGGCTGCAGGGGGAGCCCAGTATCACACAGGATAGGATTATATACACAGCTCAGCACACAGTATCACACAGAAAAGTGTTAGATACATGGCTCAGCAGTCAGTATCACACAGGAGAGGATTAGATGCACAGTTTTTATATGCAATATAATCATTGTAATTTGTTATAACTAACCACAGTTGGTTACTATGCCCAGGCAACGCCGGGCTCTTCAGCTAATATATATATATATATATATACGTATATATATATATATATATATATATATTTATTTACAGCTCTGATAAAAAATTAAGAGACCACTGCAAGATTTTCAGTTTGTCTGATTTTTCTCTTTATAGGTATATTTTTGAATAAAATGTAAATTGCTCTTTTATTCTATAAACTACTGACATAATGTCGTCGAATTTCCAAGCACTAAATATTGAATTTATTTTCAGAAAATGAGAAAAGGTCAAAATGGCAAAAAAATGCAGTGCTTGCAGACCTCAAGTAATGCTAAGAAAACAAGTTCATAATCATTTAGAAACAACAATACTAATTTTTTAACTCAGGAAAAGTTCAGAAATCAATATTTTGTGGAATAATCATGATTTTTAATTACAGCTTTCATGTGTCTTGGCATGCTTTCCACCAGTCTTTCACACTGCTTTTGGGTGACTTTATGCCACTCATGGTACAAAAATTTAAGCAGTTCTTTGTTTGATGGCTTGTGAGTATCCATCTTCCTCTTGATTACATTCCAGAGGTTTTCAATGGGGTTCAGGTCTGGAGATTGGGCTGGCCATGACAGGGATTTGATGTGGTGGTCCTTCATCCACACATTGATTGACCTAGCTGTGTGGCATGGCGCCTTGTCCTGCTGGAAAAACCAGTCCTCAGAGTTGGGAAACATTGCCTGAGCAGAGGAATCAACTGTTTTTTCAGTATAACCTTGTATGCGGCTTGATTCATACGTCCTTCGCAAAGATTAACCTGCCCAATTCCAGCCTTGCTGAATGATCCCTAGATTATCTCCAATCCTCCACCAAATTTCACAGTGGGTGCAAGGTACTGTGGCTTGTACGCTTCTCCAGGTCTCCGTCTAACCATTAGATGACCAGGTGTTGGGCTAAGCTGAAAATTAGACTCATCAGAGATTACCTTACTCCAGTCCTCTATGGTCCAATTCTTATGGTCTTTGGCAAACTTCAGCCTGGCTCTCCTTTGCTTCTCATTGATGAAAGGCTTTTTTTCTAGCTTTTCATGACTTGAGCCCTGCCTCTAGGAGCCTGTTAGGAACTGTTCTTGCCATGCACTTCACACCAGCTGCCATTTGCCATTCCTTTTGTAGTTACTTGTTGTCATCCTGCAGTTGCTGAGTGACATTCAAATAAAATGACGGTCATCCCGGTCAGTGGAGAGTCGTTTTCGCACTCTGCTGGTCTGTACCTTTGTTGTCCCCCAATGTCTGCTGCTTGACCTTGTTGTAATGGACTGCCGTATTAGAAATTTTAAGGATGGAGGCAACATGACGCTCACTTTATCCCTCTGCTAGTAAAGCCAGAATTGAGCCCTTCTTTTCCTCACTCATGACTTTTCTTTTCAACTCCTTTGGCATGGTTAAAGTTATTTTTTCATTCCTATTATTTTTGAGATATTAATAGCACTTGTTTTGCCATCCAGCTTGTTCTGTTGCAAGAAGATTGTGAACACCACTGCAGGGTTTTTTATACTTTCCTTTGTTAAATTAGATTTGGTTAAGGTGATCACCTAATCAGAAGCACATTAAGCAGAATGAGGTGTAATCTGGTTGGAATTCAACTGACACTGGAATGAAATGGCTGTCAGACATGTAGAGAAGCTGATTTTTATAAAACTGTGCAGTGGTATCTTAATTTTTGCCAGAGCTGTATATACAGTCATATGTTAAAGTTTGGGCACCCCTATTAATGTTAACTTTTTTTCTTTATAACAATTTTGGTTTTTGCAACAGCTATTTCAGTTTCATATATCTAATAACTGATGGACTCAGTTATATTTCTGGATTCAAATGAGGTTTACTGTAGTAACAGAAAATGTGCAATCTGCATTTAAACAAAATTTGACCGGTGCAAAAGTATGGGCACCTCAACATAAAAGTGACATTAATATTTCGTAGATCCTCCTTTTGCAAAAATAACAGCCTCTAGTCGCTTCCTGTAGCTATTAATGAGTTCCTGGATCCTGGATGAAGGTATTTGTGACCATTCCTGTTTACAAAACAATTCCAGTTCAGTTAAGTTTGATGGTCGCCGAGCATGGACAGCCCGCTTCAAATCATCCCACAGATGTTCAATGATATTCAGGTCTGGGGACTGGGATGGCCATTCCAGAACATTGTAATTGTTCCTCTGCATGAATGCCTGAGTAGATTTGGAGCGGTGTTTTGGATCATTGTCTTGCTGAAATATCCATCCCCTGCGTAACTTCAACTTCGTCACTGATTCTTGCACATTATTGTCAAGAATCTGCTGATACTGAGTTGAATCCATGCGACCCTCAACTTTAACAAGATTCCCGGTGCCGGCATTGGCCACACAGCCCCAAAGCATGATGGAACCTCCACCAAATTTTACTGTGGGTAGCAAGTGTTTTTCTTGGAATGCTGTGTTTTTTAGCCTCCATGCATAACGCCTTTTTGTATGACCAAACAACTCAATCTTTGTTTCATCAGTCCACAGGACCTTCTTTCAAAATGTAACTGGCTTGTCCAAATGTGCTTTTGCATACCTCAGGTGACTCTGTTTGTGGCGTGCTTGCAGAAACGGCTTCTTTCGCATCACTCTCCCATACAGCTTCTCCTTGTGCAAAGTGCGCTGTATTGTTGACCGATGTACAGTGACACCATCTGCAGCAAGATGATGCTGCAGGTCTTTGGAGGTGGTCTGTGGATTGTCCTTGACTGTTCTCACCATTCTTCTTCTCTGCCTTTCTGATATTTTTCTTGGCCTGCCACTTTTGGGCTTAACAAGAACTGTACCTGTGTTCTTCCATTTCCTTACTATGTTCCTCACAGTGGAAACTGACAGGTTAAATCTCTGAGACAACTTTTTGTATCCTTCCCCTGAAAAGCTATGTTGAATAATCTTTGTTTTCAGATCATTTGAGAGTTGTTTTGAGGAGCCCATGATGCCACTCTTCATAGGAGAATCAAATAGGAGAACTTCTTGCAAGTGGCCACCTTAAATACCTTTTCTCATGATTTGATACACCTGGCTATGAAGTTCAAAGCTCAATGAGGTTACAAAACCAATTTAGTGCTTCAGGAAGTCAGTAAAAAGTAGTTAGGAGTGTTCAAATCAAGAAAATGATAAGGATGCCCATACTTTTGCACGGTCAAATTTTGTTTAAATGCAGATTGCATATTTTCTGTTAGTACAATAAACCTCATTTGAATCCAGAAATATAACTGAGTCCATCAGTTATTAGATATATGAAACTGAAATAGCTGTTGCAAAAACCAAAATTGTTATAAAGAAAAAAGGTTAACATTAACAGGGGTGCCCAAACTTTAACATATGACTGTATAACCCCAAAGTTCAGAGGTACAGTTGCTTATAAAATGAAGCGGGGCTTACTGACATTGCCCTATTGGGGCTTATAAAGAGGGCCAAACTGTGGATGCATTGGAAGCCTAATAGTTATCTGATACACCAAGCTTAGAATTTAATAATGGGACCAATTCTTCGGATATAGTGTTGTACCTAGTAATGGCATAATCATAATCAAATGGTAAACATGCTTTTAGAGAATAAACCTGAGGATATAGCAAACACTATCAAAGCAAATTTATCCTCATATTACAGAAAACCATATATAAATAAATGGAAGACATCCAGGATAATACATGATCTGGTGCTTTTATAGTTCAAAGTACATGCTGCACAAATATAATATAAGCATCAACTACTGATTATGACCCATAAACATTGCTGTCAATGTAGTAATACAGGAACGTTCTCACCAATTATGTGGGAGTTATTTCTACCATGGTACCCCCTGTTCGGTATCTGGTGGAAGTCCATCCCATTGTCTCCCGACATGAATCTTATGTGAGGAAACATCAGGGGAGCTACACCAGGGCATGTATATGCAAGACTGCTGAATTTACTCTAGAACATGGAACAGTGTATGGGTAAGAAATGTGAACAAGCAAGCAAAATTTTCAATCACTTTTTCTACTGTTGTATACCACTAAGATAGGCAAGAAATCGCAAAATACTCTATGGATGAGTAATCTAATCCTGAAATATTTTTCTATGCTTTTTGTACAATTTACATGCCACCGTAATGCAACAATAACCATATTATACTGTACGGATGAGTCATTGAATCCATAAAAATTTATTTTATTTTGAAAGTGTAGTTGATGTACTTATACATGCATAAAGGCTTTGCAGAAAGTGCAAAGCCAGACAGAAATTATGAGAAAGGTCATCCATAGACCCCGGAGTTGTTGGAAAGCCTCCGTGTCTACCAGCCTAAGTGGCAACATTTCCACTGCAAGCAGCCTGTAAATGTGCCCATTTAGTATTTGGGCCTGTGGGTGGCTGGGAACTTTTTTGTTCCAAAGCATGGGGTAGAGACAACTGAACGCTGTTCTGGGACAAGGATTTGGAAGTGCTTGATGATGGTAAGTCAGAATGTGTAAAGGTAGGTGTAGGGCAGGCTGCATCTGTGCAAGTATTTTGGACAGGGAATTGTGAAGCACCTAGCACAGAGGAAGACACAGTGTTGTCACCCGATGGCACCAATCGTGGACCCAGGCATTCGGCCCACCGAGTTGAGTGCATAGATGACATGTGCCTGATGCTGCTGGTTATGGGTAAGTTCTTAGTGGTCAGTCCCCCGCTGATCTTAGCAAGGCACAGGTTGAAAATGGCCATTTTTTTGTATCAGAATGCTCTTTAACCCCTTCCTTACATTGGACATACTATTCCGTCCATGTGACCTGGGACCTAAGTCCCATGGACGGAATAGTACGTCACATGGAATCAGAAAGCCTCCTCAGTGCCTGACAGATCGCTGATTGCTCTGTAGGTCAAAATATGGAAAAATTATAGCTCTCAAAATGTGGTGATTCAAAAACTATTTTTACAATAAAAAGAGTCTTTTAGCGTGTGACAGCTGCCAAACATAAAAACCCGCCATAAACAGTAAATCAAACCCCCCTTTATCACCCCCTTAGATAGGGAAAAATAATAATTAAAAAAAAATGTAGGTTAGGGGTGTTTTGGGGTTAGGGTTGGAGTTAGAATTGGGGGGTTTCCACTGTTTAGGCACATCAGGGGCTCTCCAAACGCAACATGGCGTCTGATCTCATTTCCAGCCATTTCTGCATTGAAAAAGTCAAACGGTTCTTCTTCCCTTCCAAGCTCTGCCATGCACCCAATCAGTGGTTTACCCACACATATGGGGTATCAGCCTACTCAGGACAAATTGCAAAACAACTTTTGGGGTCCAATTTCCCCTATTACCCCTGGGAAAATAAAAAATTGGGGGCAAAAATTTTTTGTTTTTATTGCTCTACGTTATAAACTTCTGTGAAGTACTTTGGGGTTCAAAGTGCTCACCACACATCTAGATAAGTTCCTTGGGGGGGTCTAGTTTCTAAAATGGTGTCATTTGTGGGTGGTTTCCACTGTTTAGGCACATCAGAGGCTCTCCAAATGCGATATGGGTTCAAGCCAATTCTGCATTGAAAAAGTCAAACGGCGCTCATTCCCTTCCAAGCTCTGTCATGCGCCAAAACAGTGGTTTACCCCCACATATGGGGTATCAGCCTACTCAGGACAAATTGAACAATAACTTTTGGGGTCCTGTTTCCCTTTGGAAAATAAAAATTGGGGGTGAAAAGATCATTTTTGTGGAAAAAATATGATTTAAGGCTGTACGTTATAAACTTCTGTGAAGCCCTTGGGGATTCAAAGTTCTGACTACATATCTAGATAAGTTCCTTGGGGGGTCTAGTTTCCAAAATGGGGTCACTTGTGTGGGGTTTCCACTGTTTAGGCACATCAGGGGCTCTCCAAACGTGACATGGCGTCCAATCTCAATTCCAGCCAATTTTACATTGAAAAAGTCAAACAGCACTCTGTCCCTTTCGAACTCTGCCATGTACCGAAACAGTGGTTCCCGCCACATATCGGGTATCAGCGTACTCAGTACAATTGTACAATAACTTTTGCAGTACAATTTCTCCTGTTACCCTTGATAAAATAAGTAATTTTTTTGTGAAAAAAAGTTAAATGTTCATTCAAAAAATTCTTGTGAAGCACCTGAAGGGATAATAAACTTCTTGAATGTGGTTTTGAGTACCATCAGGGGTGCAGTTTTTAGAATGGTATCACTTTTGGGTATTTTCTATCATATAGACCAGGGTTCCCCAACTCCAGTCCTCAAGGCCCACCAACAAATCATGTTTTCAGGATTTCCTTTGTATTGCACAGGTGATGCAATTATCACCTGAGCAATACTAAGGAAATCCTGAAAACATGATCTGTTGGTGGGCCTTGAGGACTGGAGTTGGGGGAACTCTGATATAGACTCCTCAAAGTGACTTCAAATGTGATGTGGTCCCTAAAAACAAAATGGTGTTGTAAAAATGAGAAATCGCTGGTCAACTTTTAACCGTTATAACTTCCTAAGAAAAAAAAAATTTGGTTTCAAAATTGTGCTGATGTAAAGTAAATATGAGGGAAATGTTACTTATTAAGTTTTATGTGTTCGGTGATTTAAGGGCTGTAAGGTAGCGCTGTTATTCAAGTAGGGGATACTCGCTTAGCAACCACAAAACCAGATCCGGCACAGGTTTTCCATAAACAATCATAGTCCATGCGGTTTATTTAGCATCATTAACCCACAGCAACAACATAAACATCATAATGTTAACATAGCGTCCATGACAGAGTTCAGCTCTGAAATCCCTGTGGTCACACAGGTTATGCATACACAGGCTCTTCAGCCTCAGTTATCTCACCCACGTCAGGGTTTCCTCATGATTCCGTCACCATGCTGCAGACGTTCATTCCCTCCAGGGAATCATCAGGCACGTGCAGCCATTCAACATAGCGCTACTTGCTGTCAGGAAGACAGCCCCCATCTCTCCCAGACGGGGCCTTCCAAAACGGACCAACCAGGTCCCTGCATTTACCCATGTGACCTACCCTGGCCGCCTTATATGGTCCGTAGCCACGCCCACCGGGTCACATGGCTATGACCTCATCACAGGGCCTTGAACCACTCATACACATTTTACAATAGCGTTCTTAACCACCCACCTGGGTGGATTTGTAGGTAACTGATCCCTGACACATTGAAACAGCACCTCAGCAGTATCAGTATAACGGTCATTCAGTATCCTACACCTATCAGGACACAGGAAATGCTTATACTCTTGTCCTGGGACATCCACACAGCACCCCCTAGTGGACACAGTGGTCACTACACCACAGGGCATAAAAATTCAAAGTTGGAAAATTGCAAAATTTTCAAAGTTTTCGCAAAATTTCTGTTTTTTTTCACAAATAAACGCAAGTTATATGAATGAAATTTTACCGCTAATATTAAGTATAATATGTCACGAGCAAACAGTGTCAGAATCACCGGGATCCATGGAAGCGTTCCAGAGTTATTACCTCATAAAGGGACAGTGGTCAGAATTATAAAAATTGGCCCGGTCATTAACGTGCAAACCACCCTTGGGAGTAAAGGGGTTAAAAAAGAAGTCCCAGACTGGGGAACATCTTATCCCTCAGGTTACCCCACTGCCTCTTCCTGTGTGTTTCGGTGCTGCCGATCTCTCCCCTTCAGCGCTGCTGGCCTTCCTCTGCATGCCAACTTCTAAGGTTGGGTCGATGACTTTATTATACACCACCTCGTCTTCCACCTCGTGACTTAAGGCTATGTGCACACGCTGCGGATTCTGCTGCAGTTCCTCAGCGTTTTTGGCCCTGCAGACATGGTACAGTACCATGTTATGCTATGGGTTTTCAAAACCGCTGTGCCCACGCTGCGGATTTTTCTGCGCGGATTTGCTGCGGTTTACAAACCGCAGCATGTCAATTCTTTCTGCGGATTCCGCAGCGGTTTGGCACCTGTTCCATTGTCCATTCAATTTTTTCAGCCCCCACTAAAAAGCTACAGCTAGATATTTGCCAAAGGACTGCACTGGCCTAATCCCTGTCTATAGACTGGATTCTGTCACTCTCCCTGTTCCTGAAACTCTCTCCCTCCCTAGACTAAATGCATATTTTATGTGATACAAACAGGAAATCAAAAGATTAGCCCTAAGAAGGACTGTTAGTATGATGGCTCAGCCTCAGCAACAGTATTAACACTACTACAGGCCTCTGAGTCATTATACTGTGCACACAGGCCTAGACAAACACTCTCTCCCTCCAAAATGAAGTGTTGCAAAGCTATGCAATCGCGATGACCTACCACTATGATTGGTGAACGTCAGACCTGATTCAGTGCTTTTTCCCCTTTACTAATTTTTCATGTGCAGCAGCACTGTCAGTCATCCAGCTGTGCAGAGAATCGTTGCCAGCCCCTTTCAATTAAAGGGAACCTGTCAGGACATTCATGCTGTCTGAACCATGTGAAGCATGAATCATACACTGGCTGCATTATTGCAGGTATGTATGCTATATTTTGAAACGCTGTGAAACATAGTCATTTAGAGGGGTTGCCTGCCCTAAAACTGGAAGTCTGCAGTCACTCTTTATGACTGCAGACTTGTGAGTCCCCATAGGATTATTTTGTGCTGGCGTTGAGAGCTACGGATGTGTGACCACCAGTATATGATAGTCATATGCCAACTAGACGTGCACATCCTCAGTCAATACAGGTGTAGAAGCGAGGCCAGACACTTCTAGTTGGAATGTGACCGACTATTCAAAGTAGCTACAATGTTTCAAGGCAGCATGTTTCATCCATAGGTTCTCTTTAATTGCAGCGGTCCTGTAATTGCCTGCGCACTGGGTAGCGGTGCTCTGCTGTTTTTAGATTATTTATGGGGAGGTCTTCATTCTCATGTTTATTGGAGGTGGACTCTAACCTTGGACCCCCTCTCTTCATTAAGTGATGGCATAGGCTGCTGATTTGTCATCACTTTGGGATGGAAGTTGTCCTTTGATTCCTTTTACCAGGCATAGCCACCACGATAGGTTGGGTGCTTTCTCTCCTTAGGGCAATTAAATGACTTCACTGTCTAGCTGTTTAAAAAGCTACACATAGGTTTCACCTCAAGTGACAAAATGTGTGTTCCTTAGTTTTCAGGGAGCCGTACACAGTCCGTGTGGAGGACCAGAGCGCCATGCGTGGAAGTGCCGCTGTATTCAAGTGCCTCACTCAACCCTCCGTGCAGGAGTACGTCAGTGTTGTGTCCTGGGAGAAGGACACTGTATCCCTTACATCAGGTATGTCGATCACTTGTCTGCAATAACATAGCCCACTGTAATCAGATTTCATTTGCTTGGACTACATAACTCCTTTCAATGTCTACTAAGGCAGGGCAAGCCAGAAAAAGTAAAGAAATTTTTCCGGAATAAGTTTTTGCATTCTACCAAAACTATAGTAGAAGTCACTTTAAGTGTTGTATGGGATTTCTGTTGAAATGTGATGCAGAATTTTCAGTAAAATGTAAGGAATTTTTCACTTTTGCTGTGTGGTCCCATTGGGTTGCTCGATGAGTGTGACCATAACATAACTTTACATGACTTTGGTCACTCGGCTCTAGCTCTGATGCGTGAATTGTAATTGCTAATTCTTATTCAAAATGTTTAATATTTTATATTGAATATATCTTTGGTTCAGTTGCTACTCATTTGCCAATTGTTGAAATTATTGTAATTTATTTGATACATTAATGCCTGCTTAAAAAAAATGGTGAAAACATTTCTTGCTGTGAAATGTGATTTATTATAAAAAATGTTTTGAGTATTTCATAAAATGCCCATTCTCTGAATTTTCACAGACATCAGTGGTTTTGAGCAGAACATTATCTGTTAACTTTGCACATGAAAATGGCTTTGAGAGAAGTCAGAGAATAGCCAGACCGGTTTATGCTGAGGAAGGGGACCAAAGTACTAATAATCAAGTGTCACATTTTGACCTTGAAATGGATGAACTATGGTTCCACTGGACTCCATTCATGACCGCAAAGAAAGGAAACTGAGGTTCTAGTTCTTTGATGTAGTTGAACCTTCACAGAACTTTTTGATATGTCAGACGTTTTGATCATTGGTGTCCTGTGGCTGAGACTCTCATCAATTACTAAAAGAAGGGGGCAAGAAATCTCAGCCCATCGCTACTCTTCTCTAAGACTATAGGCTTTCTTTTGGGTACTGACTTCAGCCTCAGAGGAGAGCAGAGCTCGACTAAGAATGTCAACAATCAGTGGGGTGATAGCGACATGATCCCCACAATTATCGCAAAGAAGGATGCAAGTTCTAAGCCAAGCACTGCTCTCCTCCAAGACTGAAGACTAAAACACCATATATACATTAGAGTAGTGATAGCTGAACCTCAACGGCTTTGGCTGACTGTCTTAGGTGTATGGGGGTCATAGACAACATTTTCGGGGTAGATGTCAATTGGGCATGTCCAATTTTGCACTGGCGATCAATTTGTTCTCCATGACGTGTTTGTCAATGGCTCACTCTTAGAGAACACAGGAGCACTTGGCCAAACGAGCACTCCTGCATATGGAAGAGACGGCCAAAATGGCTGCCAGCTGAACAAATGGCCAAACCATCATTCTGTCAACAGTCATCTAATATGTATGGTAGCCTTTATCTGATACATTTCCCATTTAAACTGTCTTCAGTCTTGAAGGAAAGTTGCTCTTTGCTAAATTATTGTACCTTTTTGTCTTGTCAATCGGTGGGGATCTTAGCAGTTGAACCTCCAAAGATCATTGCATCTGAAATGTCTCTGACATGGGAAAGTGCAGTTACTTTTAATTGGTTTCCACTAATAGTTTTATGATAAGGCTGATTGTACACTTACCGTATTTTTGCGGGCCGATTTTGCAGCCCCAATAGCTTTCTATGGGGCCGCAAAATCGGCCCGCAAAAATTCAGTGGTGCACCGTACGGCCATGAGGGCCAGTTTTGCGGTCGTGAAAAAAGATCGATCTTGCTCGATCTTTTATAAGGCGTACGTACACAGTCCCCATTTAAATCAATGGGGCTGCAAAAGCGCCGTCACTTCCAGTTTTGTGGAACGCCGTTTTTTTTTCCAATACTATTTCCTTAGTATTGGGGAAAAAATAAAGTGGCGATCCACAAACATTTTTTGCGGCCCATTATTGCGGTGCAACACACACAATGCGGCGATATGGCCCGCAAAAATGGGCCGCAATAACGGACAGCAAAAAAAGCAGTAAAACCAGCCTAATGGTGTGGGGACTCATATGAAGTATTTTTGCTGACAACGAGGACCACTATATGGCCATAGTTTACCTATCATCTAATACATTACCATCTCAAGAGCATTCTGTTGGCACACAAATGGGATAAGCTTACTATAATGGCTGCAAAGTTGCCAATAGACCGTCTAGGGCATTGGGAGATTCATGGTGTTAATGGTATGTCTTGTCAACGTGGAGTAGGATTAAGAATCACGTTACATAAATGCCAGAAAAAATGTAGGTAGACCCAATGTACAATGGGATTAAATATAAAGGCTTTGTTTTCTAAGGCGAGTCCTAGTTGATGGAGTTGACCAGCACCAAGTCCACAAGTGGTTCCAATAGGTGGGACTTTACGATGAAGCTCCATAGTTTTCTTGTTTTTACATGATGGTCTCTGATTCCCTTGCTATTAAATATAGGGAGATCTATTACACCTGTGTGAATGCAGCTTTAGCCATTGAGATAAAAAAAATACTGTTGAATAATTGCATTTTCCATAATCCCTTTTTTTAATAGATATACAACAAATTACTGGAGAACACTCCACTGTACAAATTAAATTCATTTTATTTGACCCGGATTGAAAAAATAAAGTAGCAATTGACTTTTCAATTATGTTCGAGGATCATAAAAATGGAAATATATCATTCCATCGTTCCAGCCTGCCAGTGGTGGGATGTGACATCCTCATTTCTGTTGGATAATTGTAAGCCCAGCTTTCTATACTTTTTTTTTTTTTTTTTATAGCTACCTGATTTATGTACCTTGATATCCATAGATAATCCACTCTTCTGAAAAATACTGTTCCATTTTAATCAATGAATTTATGCAAAGAGTAAATTGTAGCAGAACATTGTAAGATTATTTCAGGCCACTACACACATTAGATTAATGTCAGTCGAACCCTCCAATTTCGGTGGGACTGGCTAACTTTCTAATTGGTGACTCATGACTCTCCTCTCCTCCTCCAGATGATGTTGGGGGAAAGAAGAATCATGTTGGATTTGTTGCCCGATCTTGGCAGAGTCCTACTATGCGCTTTCCATTGGAAATACATGCATGCGTGGCCGAATTGAGTGCATCATGGTCACGTTAGTAGATTCATTGTCACAATGGAGCATTTTGATTTTTGGTTGCAGTGTAGCCTAAAGTTTGCTTTCTGTTAACATCCCCAAATTCGTCCATGGGGTCCTCTGGACACAAAGTGACTGTTCAAACCAAGCAACCTTCACATGGGTAACCTTTGCGTTGGGCCTTCAGTTTAATCTCGAACCGTGGTGACTTGACGGTTGAATGATCTGTACTGAGATCAATCTTGTGCAAGCCTAGGTTGGTCCACCAAGGTCTTGATGGTATCAAGTCATCAGGTTACTGGTCTTCCTCTTCGCCTTGTTCCTTCTATTCTTCTGACCATGATGTCCTTCTCCAGTGATTGCTCTCATCGTATAATGTGTCCAAAGTAGGCAAGTCATATCTTGATGATCCTTGCTTCGAGTGACATGTCTGGCTTGATTTGGTTCAAAGTTGATTTGTTTGTTTGTTCTTGGTATTTTATAACATCCTTATCCAGAACCACATTTCGAAGGTATCGATTCTTCTTCTGTCTTGTTTCTTTTTCGGCCGGGTTTCTCATCCATATTACCACAGAAAAGACCAAACTATATATGATCCGTGTCTTTTGTCGACAGTGAAATGTTCCTCGTTGTTTAGACCTTGACCAGTGACTTCATTGTTGATTTGTCCATAGCTATTCTTCTGTTAACTTCTGTTGTCATTGTTGCATCTTGAGTTATCATTGATCCCAGTAGATCAAAGACCTTTACAACTTCCAGTTTGTCGCCGTCCATCTTAAATGTGTCCCTGTCATACTTGGCAGTAGTCAATATCATTGTCATCTTTGTGTTGGGTTGCAGTCCCATGTTCAAGCTTTACATCTTGACACGCCGTAATAAGTCCTACAGTGCACTTTTCCACTCCTCTCTTCCTTGATTGACAGTTATGCAGAAGCCTAAGGAAGGCAGAAATGGCTTGGAAGGTGCACTGACCTGTTTACCCATGCTAACAGTGCACTGAGCGCCTGTGCTTGGTTTGAACGGTCAATTTGTATTGAGAAATTAATTAATTTTTAAAAAATACTGAAAAATTTTAGGTGTAGGTACCTTTTAAGTCCTCACTGTCTTAATTGCAGGCTGCAATCCTGGTATAATTTGAGCCACATACTCCATTTTTCTTGGATGAGCTTTCACCATGATATGTGCTGTAAAAGTTACATATATTAATACAATATATTAATACTATATACATTTTTCTACAAAGTAGTTTCATTATTCCTAACCTTACCTCTCATGGCACCAGTCTTTTTTAGTACAGTGTGGAACTAATTTGATGTTTCTTCCATTCATTTTATTACCGTTTGCTTATATTTGTACATCTTGAACAACAAAAACTCTCACTGTCGCCCTGATCCACTCCCGCCTGGACTACTGTAATGCTCTATTAATTGGCCTCCCTCTCACTCGACTCTCCCCTCTCCAGTCTATCCTTAATGCAGCAGCCAGGGTTGTCCATCTGGCTAATCGTTACTCAGACGCGTCCGCTCTTCGCCAGTCGTTACACTGGCTGCCAATTCATTACAGGGTACAATTCAAAGTACTTGTTCTCACCCACAAAGCTCTCCACAGTGCGGCACCCCCTTACATCTCCTCCCTCATTTCTGTCTATCGGCCTAACCGACCGCTGCGCTCTGCAAATGACTTTCGACTAACCTCTGCCCTAATCCGCACCTCCCACTCCCGACTCCAAGACTTCTCCCGTGCTGCGCCAATTCTCTGGAATGCTCTACCCCAAGATATTAGGACCATCCACAATTTGCATAGTTTTAGGCGCTCGCTCAAAACACATTTGTTCAGAGCGGCCTATCACATTCAGTAATCAAAGTCATGTTATGTGTGTGTGTGTGTGTGTGTGTAGCCCATTCACTATCTCCATCTAACCCCCACCCCCTGAAGATGGCCGGACCATCATTGTAAATACATCATTGTAAATACAAACCTGTGCTTTGTATCTCCCCCACCTCATTGTAGATTGTAAGCTCCCACGAGCAGGGTCGTCTTATTTCGCTTTAATTATTGTATTGTTAACGTTGTTACTTATGACTGTTGTGTTTGAAACTGTTCAACTGTAAAGCGCTGCGGAATATGTTGGCGCTATATAAATAAAGATTATTATTATTATTATTATTATTATTATTATTATTATTGAAATAGATCATTATCTGTGTAAGTTTTCCATGAACCTGCGACATAAGACGCACCATTGATCAGCAAAAACACATTGAGTCACTAGCAAATTAAATGCGGTGGCAAACATACTGCAGGACCCTGAGTAATCCCATAGATCCATCAGACGCCCAGATGGGACACCTTCCCTATTCGATATACAGGTGCGCAGCTAATTATAAGGCTATTAGAGGCAAATACTATTACTGGTAATGCTAACAATGAGGCTATAATTAGTGCCGAACAGGCACAGGTGCAAAAACGCATCGGGGGTGGGGAAGAATGCCGTCCTGTTTTCTGTATATAGCAATATATGTATTGTTACCCTCGAGAGAACTAAGCCTCTATATAACACCTGTGACCACTTCTGTACTATGCTCATGATTTGTACTCATTATTGTAGCATAAGGTAATATCACTGGATAAAAAATAAAGCAATCTTGGTTTATAGTCATTGCTATTCTCATTATACAATGATTAATGACTACCTTAAAAAAATCCAACTGCTTTAAGTGCACAGACTGATCTGATATGTCCAGGAACTGTCTCTATTCTCATGCTCTGTGTGTTCTGAGCAGTTAGCCTTTATCAGCATTCTGCCAGCACGTTTGTTGTTGGAACTTCCTTTCCTCTCACTTCCCAGTATGCATTGCTTTTGTCATTGTCCAATTGCTTGTCTGCAACAACTCCAAAGCTGTTTTCTCAGTGATGCCGGAATACAGTTTGACAGACAGGAGAGCGGAGAGAGATAAAGACCCGCCTCTGCTTGCTGTAGAGAGACAAAGACCCGCCCCTGCATGCTGTAGAGAGACAAAGACCCGCCCCTGCCTCCTGTAGAGGGGCAAAGACCCTCCCCAGGCTCCTGTAGAGGGGCAAAGACCCTCCCCAGGCTCCTGTAGAGGGGCAAAGATCCGCCCCAGGCTCCTGTAGAGGGGCCAAGATCCGCCCCAGGCTCCTGTAGAGGGGCAAAGACCCGCCCCAGCCTCCTGTAGAGGGGCAAAGACCTGCCCCAGCCTCCTGTAGAGGGGCAAAGACCCTCCCCAGGCTCCTGTAGAGGGGCAAAGATCCGCCCCAGGCTCCTGTAGAGGGGCAAAGATCCGCCCCAGGCTCCTGTAGAGGGGCAAAGACCCTCCCCAGCCTCCTGTAGAGGGGCAAAGACCCGCCCCAGCCTCCTGTAGAGGGGCAAAGACCCCCCCCCAGCTGCCTGTAGAGGGGCAAAGGCCCTCCCCAGCTGCCTGTAGAGGGGCAAAGGCCCTCCCCAGCTGCCTGTAGAGGGGCAAAGATCCGCCCCAGGCTCCTGTAGAGGGGCAAAGACCCGCCCCAGGCTCCCGTAGAGGGGCAAAGACCCGCCCCAGGCTCCTGTAGAGGGGCAAAGACCCGCCCCAGGCTCCTGTAGAGGGGCAAAGACCCGCCCCAGGCTCCTGTAGAGGGGCAAAGACCCGCCCCAGGCTCCTGTAGAGGGGCAAAGACCCGCCCCAGGCTCCTGTAGAGGGGCAAAGACCCGCCCCAGGCTCCTGTAGAGGGGCAAAGACCCGCCCCAGGCTCCTGTAGAGGGGCAAAGACCCGCCCCAGGCTCCTGTAGAGGGGCAAAGACCCGCCCCAGGCTCCTGTAGAGGGGCAAAGACCCGCCCCAGGCTCCTGTAGAGGGGCAAAGACCCGCCCCAGGCTCCTGTAGAGGGGCAAAGACCCGCCCCAGGCTCCTGTAGAGGGGCAAAGACCCGCCCCAACCTCCTGTAGAGGGGCAAAGACCCGCCCCAGGCTTCTGTAGAGGGGCAAAGACCCGCCCCAGGCTCCTGTAGAGGGGCAAAGACCCGCCCCAGGCTCCTGTAGAGGGGCAAAGACCCGCCCCAGGCTCCTGTAGAGGGGCAAAGACCCTCCCCAGCCTTCTGTAGAGAGGCAAAGACCCGCCCCAACCTTCTGTAGAAGGGCAAAGACCCGCCCCAGCCTCCTGTTGGCATCATATGGCAGTATGTACAGTGACTATGACTCTACCATGAAGTCTGAGGGCACATCCACATGAGTTGAGCTTGTTTCGGATAGCTCCACAGTAAATTTGACCCAGAATTTGTTGGGAAACGTGACCAGAAAATCTGCACAAAATCTTTTTTATTTTAGCGCTGATTTATTGTCTCTGTGTCTTGGCCTCCAGTTTTGACATTTTGTGACCGATGCAGCCTGTATTTGACCCGTGACGCGTCATCACTGGAGGCTGCAACAGAGAAATTGGCATTGGTGAAACAGTTATTTTACTACAAATCCCCTGGATATCTCCAGAAAAATCTGTCCAACTAGATGAGATTTGTTCGATTGTGATCCACTTTGTGTCTAAAAATACAGAACATAAGGAGAAAAGTTGACTAGGCCTCATTTATCAAAAATGTCTTTGTTGTTTTGCTATGTAATCTGAGGACAGCAGGAGATAGAGACTGAAATACAGAATTTAGTGATGTGTCACCTGTCAAAGTGCCTGCTGTAGTTTACTAATTGTGAAGGATTTATCACTGAGAGATCACCATTGCCAGGTTAATCTGACTCTGCTCTCTCCTGTGATAGGCAGCTCACTGTCTATGGACATTGTACATGGTGTGGGCGGAGTTATCTGTAGTGTGGGCGGGGTTAGCGTTCTCAGCTCTGCTTTATTGTAAATCTAAAAGCTCTGGTTGTGTCAGAACTGCTGCTCCCAGTAATCTAAGTGATGCATCACTGGATTCACTGGTCTCTTTGCCTACATTATGCTGCTCTCAGATAGGGTAGAAAAAAACTGCTGGCAGATTTAACTTCACATCATTTATTACTGTAATATATAAAAAAAATTCACATGCAAAAAAAAACTGTCTTTGTTCTTAGCAACCAATCATAGCTCAGCTTTCATTTTTTAAACAGTTCTGATAACATGAAAGCTGCTCTGTGATTGATTGCTATGGGTAATCAGGACGATTTTTCCTTTTAGACAGTTTTTCGTAAATCTGGCGAATTGAGAATAACCAAAAAGGGAACAAAATGAGTTATTTCCAGTGTTTTGGGGTTAGATATGGTTCATATATTTATGTCCGGACATTGTTGAACTCAGGATTGTCTTGAATTTGATTACTATACATGTTTAATAGTTTACTATTTTATGTCCCATAATGGCACTGATAAATTTTATTTACTGACCCATTGTGACCTCTGTTGTCTATAGGATGTTGAATTAGGGTTTGGGGTATATTGGGGCTGATTGGGGGGTGGGGGGGATGAATATGAAGCGCTTAGAGATCTTCCCTGTGAGGCCTGGCGTGATTCTTATCTCGTTGCCATGGTAACGGGAAAAGAAGGTGCGAGATGTTTTCATTTTCTGTGTTAATTCAGATATTCAGATGAAGTTGTGAGCCGTGCATAGAAAGGAGAGAGAGAGAGGAGACGAGAACAGGGAAGGAGGGAACAAAGGAAGGAACGGGGGCTCGGGGACCGAGGGCTGTGATTGATAGAGGGATGTGAGAGAATATTAGAAGTAGGGAAGAAATCAGGAAAAAATAGGAAGAAGCAGCAGTTAGAGGAAAATGGAGATCAGATGAAGAGGAGATGGGAAACTAGTGCTGGCGAAGCCATGTTCTGTCCTTGTCAGATTGATTACATGGTCCATGTGGCTAATAACGTGTCCTGGGCGGCACGTTAGACCTTCATACTTCTACTGAAGGTGCCCATAAGCCGGGCGAATGATCTATTCCTCCTGGGCACTTATACACGGGCATGCGATCTTACCCAACTCCCAATTGACATGCGTGCTCCGTTTTGGCGAGTGTGCATAAGCGCACAATTGGGAGACAATTGCCAGGAAAAAGTCAACCTGTTCAATCCTTTTTTATCCTTATTAGCTATTCCTCCTTAATTAGCTTGATTAGCGAAGTGTATAGGGCCACTTTATAAGCTTTTCCACCTTCACGAGAAAAATCGTCTTTCCTTAAATGAATGTATTTTGGACTAAAAATTGTTTTTGCCATTGGGCTTCAGTACAAATGTTGCACCGTTTGGCTTTTACGGGCTCTTTGTTTCCCTGCAAATTTAAATTTGATGTGGTCCATAGTCATTAACTAGCTGAGAGGAGCTCAGAAAATGACAGATAAGAGTTATAAACCCCAGGAGAATAAGCTCGCTGCCGGATCCTCCGTTAACTCATCCTGCAACAAGCTATACACAGTGCAACATACAAAGGGCAAACGGTACAACATTTTTAATATGAAAGTGCACTTGCAAAATAAATGAAAAGTTAGCTTCAAATGCATGCATTTTAAGTAAGAATAAAAAGAAAATGATTGAAGCCAAATGTGGACAACCCCCTTTTAAAGGGTTATTCCCAGTGATGAGCTATTTGTTAGGCAGACATTCAGCCTTGGTGACTCGAGCATATATTTTGAGTACGCCAAAATACTCCATTAGGACATGAGCATGCTCAGATAACACCTCCGAGCATGTTCGCTCATCCCAACACAACTTGTCACCTATCCACAGGATAATTCATAACCCGCTGATTGCTGAACTCTGGCAATCTTAAGCCCTGAAAGCCCTCCCGTGAGTGCGGTAATCACCAGACTCCATTCATTGTCTGTTGGACTGATAGAGACAGCCAAGTACAGCAGTCGGCAGTCTTAAAGACAATGAATTGAGCAGTGGTGTGCATGTCTGGTCATCCAATGATTCAAGTAGGGAATTTCAGAGCCTTGTTCCCTGGATAGGTTGGAGTCCCAGTAGCTGGACCTCAGTATCTATGGACAGGTGATAACTTTTAAACCTTGTATGGGGGACATCTACAGGAAATGTCACTTGCAGCAGAAAAAAATTATTGCAGATTCACTGGGGAATTTGCGGAAAAATCTACATGCAGACTTTGTTGTAAATTTGCAGCAAATTTCACCCTATGTTGCGTTGCAAATTTGCAGTAAAAATCTCAACCATAAATTGACATACTGACACTGTTGCTAAAATCTCATCCGCCTTGCTGCTATTGGAACATGCTGCAGATTTTCCACTTGTAAAATCTGCATGGAAAATGAGTTTTGTGTGACCGGACCCTGTATAAGCAAGATACAAGAAGAATCATGCAATGGGATGCCAGACTCTCTCGTAGCAGGAGATTTCTTGCAAGGTTGTGCTGCCAAAAAATATAAAAACAGACGTTCGAGGCTAAGGTTTGATATTCCATTTTGCTGATGAGTGCAGCCATTTTTGAGAACCGGATGTGCAGCCCTATTGGTTACTTTGTAACCGATTCTGTAAATCTGCTGTTCTACTGATCATTGCTAAACTCAGCTCTGCTACATCTTTAGATGGTTGACTGCGTCCCAGAGAATTGCTTTATGGCATGCACATACCCGTATGATGTGGCAGAGTTCTCATTACTGCCTTACAAATATTCTTTCCAATCTCTTGTTTTCCACCCCGGCTATGCAGATCACTGATGAATATTTCAGTCCAGATGCCATTTTTTTCCTCGTATTTTCTTTATTATGTAAATGATTTGGCCTCATTATTGGTTGGGAATTGATGGTACACGAGCTAATGAGATCAGCAGCAGCAGCTGTCATATATGCCAAGTATGTGAGCTGCCTATTTGTATACCTTCTGTCAGAGAGACATATACATATTTGTGCCAATACCTCCCTTATGACAGGCGGGCACATTACAGGAGAATATGTCCCTTTGTCTCAGGTAGGATTTGTACAGTTATTGGGGCTCTTCCGCATCAGGAGGTGATAGGTGCTGATGATGTAGAGTCTGTCAGCCCCATACCAGGTCTTGTGTATGCCCAGCGGGTATCGTACACTTGTTCTACTAATTAGGAACTATCAATACATTGCAAGCATCCGTCAGTTCTCTAATCTGCAGCGCTTTTCACCAGCCAATGTGGAACTGGCGCTATATAACACCTCTACTGACATAGTTTGTACTTTATTTTTTAATTTTTCAATAAATACCGTATATACTCGAGTATAAGTCGAGTTTTTCAGCCCCCTTTTGGGGCTGAAAAAGACCCCCCTCGACTTATATTCGGGTCACGGTGCCAACTTACCTGGTCCCCGTCATCTCCACGGTCCCAGTCGTCTCCGCGGTCCCCGGTGTTCGTCTGCGGTCCTCTGCAGTGTCCTGGCGGCGGCGGCGGGTGATGATAGGGCCTCGGTGGCGTTCAAAATCTCTGCGCGCCGCTCTCTCCCGTCCTCCGGCAGTGACGTACAGGGGACGCGATGACGTGGACAGCACGCGCCCTCTGCCTTAGTCACTGAGGAGCCGGCGACGCTCAGGAGCAGCTGTCATCAACGTAGGTTAGTATATAGTGTTTTTTGTTTTTTTTTTAAATTCCAGCAGGGGCAGCGGCAGCAACATGATAGGATTACCAGTAATCCTATCACTTTGGGGGCAGCATTACGGTATTTGGGCCACCATTCACTGTGCAGCATTTATGGGGGCATATGTTGTGCAGCGTTATTTGGGCCACCATTCACTGTGCAGCATTTTGGGGGCATACTGTATGTTGTGCAGCATTATTTGGGCCACCATTCACTGTGCAGCATTTTGGGGGCATACTGTATGTTGTGCAGCATTATTTGGGCCACCATTCACTGTGCAGCATTTTGGGGGCATACTGTATGTTGTGCAGCATTATTTGGGCCAGCATTCACTGTGCAGCATTTTGGGGGCATACTGTATGTTGTGCAGCATTATTTGGGCCAGCATTCACTGTGCAGCATTTTGGGGGCATACTGTATGTTGTGCAGCATTAAATTTACCAGTATCTTCGGCAATTCCTACCCTAGACTTATACTCGAGTCAATAAGTTTTCCCAGGTTTTTGAGGCAAATTTAGGGGGGTCGACTTATACTCGGATCGACTTATACTCGAGTATATACGGTAAGTGATATATTTTATATTTTAATATAAATGTTTAATATTACACATGGAGTAAGTGAAATCTTCCCATCTTTCTGTGTTTGTTTCTAAACCCGGTGCTAATGCAAAATGCTAAGAAAACTTGCCCTTAAATATAGCCTAATGTCCAGGAGTGGAAACCTGGAATCTAGTGTTTCCTATGTATTCTAAGTGATACCGTAACTTGCTGATCGCTGGGGACCCCCACCGATCCTGAGAACTGGGTTCTCCAGAGCCTCATCTGAATTGAACAACCTTTGAGCATGAGCACCATCACTTTTTTTTGCTTGTGTATGGGGCTGTCGGACCCCCAGTCATCAGCAAGTTTTCAGCTACAGGTAATGACTTTCAAGCTTGATATAAACCCTTTAAAGGGATCTGTCACTAGGATTTCAGTCCCCAAACTATTTATATGTGCATGCAGCTCTTTCAAAGCTAAGTCCATCAATACCTTTACCCAGGCAGTCTTATCCTCTGGTACTGAGAAATCAGCATTTAAATTGATATGGAGTTGCCTCTGGTAGATCTGAAGCCTCTGTCACTCCAGCTCTATTCTCTGCCCAGCTCCACCTCCTCCTGCTTGATGTTCTATGACACTCAGTCCTGTCAAAATTTGGGAAATTGTTCTTGTGATCAGTGAGATATCGATTAAATATGTGTGTATGTCCGTGCATATAGATATATTTAAAGTGTGTATACAGTATAGCGTTATAGTTAGGTAGATAAATCTATATATTCACATATATAATGTAAGATTACAGCTGAACAAGTCCTGGATGGGAGGTATGTTTCACTGAGGTGACTAACTTTGGTGATATACGACCTGGAGAATTGGGTTCTAATAGAGATAGTGCTGAGAGGTTTTTTTCTTTTTTTTTTTTAATGGGCCTTTATTTTGGGTCCAGGTTCTGGGAACAGTCAGAAAAGCTGTGTGGGACTGGTTTTTTCCATACTTCACTTCCATGCCTTGGGATGCCTTATTTAAGGTAGTTCAGCTGCCTCATTCAGGTTCTGTGAATGAAGGTGGAAAGACCTGTGATCCTGTGCAGATTAACATGTGGAGACCTTTGTAAACTGGTGCATCTGTGGGACTATTTATTTTATAACATTTTTCTGGAGAAAGGCTGTTTCTTTATATCTTTGAATGAAAATTTATGGGCTGCAATAAATCCACCTCTTTTGCACCAAACAACTTTGTGCCTTTATCAGACTGCTGCCAGAGAAGGGTGAACCCCCTTTACTAGATACAGTAGATCTATTCATCCATGCCAACCACATTGATAAAAAGTTAGTCTCTCCACACTCTGTAATAAATGTATGACCCTTGCGGCTACGAGGCTGGAGATCTTGTGTCTTCTGTCTCGAGAACTAAATACCTTTTCTACTCCCTGTCAGACATGGTGAATGTTTGTGTATGCCTCCTGTCAGCATTACTAAGAATCTGTGTACTCCTCCTGTCAGAAATATTGAGTATCTGTGTACACATGCAGTCAGTAATACTATGCATTTTGTTCCCAGCATTTGTCTATGATACTACAAGGCTGAATTGCTCTAAAATGAGACTGTTTACCTGGAGCTTTACACGAGTTCATCCATTTTAGACCATTTTATTATTGCTAAATGAAATGTATTGCTGTCATCTGTTCAGTTTATAGACATTTTATGCACCCTAAGTAGCATCGTTATTGTCCGTGTGTATGCTGTTGTATGAGCAATGCATCGGGTGCAAAAGCTGCAACTAGGCAGCGCCACCCCACCGACCTGCCCTATAAGCCTCACCGCTGTCATTCATTGTGCTGTGTATGAATGTTTAGTATATTTAGCACCTGATATCTATGGCACTGTCATTGGTACGGTATAAGGTAGTATGATTTTCCTGTTTCTGGTTGTCAGTGGTACTGTGAGCACTTGGGACCAAATGGCCAATGATACAGGTCCAGTCCCATTGACTGGGAAAGGTAGACATTACTTAGTCAACCAATTTAAAAAGTTTTTCCAGGAATACCCATTAATGGTCTATTCTGTATGCCAACCACATTATATGACCGTCTACTAAGCTCTCTAATTTCGACAGCACATGCGGACTATCTAATATGTATGGTAGTGCAGAGAATTGCCCAGGTTGTCAGATGCTGGGAAGGAAGAAGGTCAGGTTGGGATTGGCCTATGGACATTATCAATGATCCACAGTGCGATCTCTGGGGGTCTTACTGCTAGGATCACACACAAAGGTCCTGTGTTTGAATGGAGCGGCATTCACTGCTAGGATCCCACTAAGCACAGGAATGGGTCCTGTGTATGAATGGAGCAGCACCGTATCGGTTCCTTCAAAGTACTGACAGAGATAGCTGTTAATTCTATGGGGCAGGAAATCCGCATTCTCATAAACAGTACTGTAGAATCTCTAGTAATCATAAAGTACATACGGTAACTTTCAGCTGAACTTTCTGTATGGTAGTGCCCTGAATTGCCCAGGTGACGTGTTTGGGAGGAGAGAGCGGACAAGATGAAGTTATATACTTTACAATGTAATTTTCCTCCTCCTGAAGCCCTAGATGACCCTTTCATTACACCCATAAAGTATGTTGTTAACAAGAGTGCCCCATAAATGCTGTATGACACCCCCACAATGAATTTCTTCACAGTACTCTCCACATGTACAGTAAGATGACCCTACTGTACCCCACCTCGATTCTCCCAGCAAAGCATGATGACCCACAACCCAACACACTGATATCCCTGATACCCCAAATGTGACCCCCACACAGCCCTCCATGCAGTATAATGGCCCCCACACTTCTCCACACTGTACAATAGCATGCACTAACCCTCAAGTCCAGTATAATAGCCCCTACACAGCCCTCCAGAGTATGATGGACCTACCACAAACGTTCACACTATATTTGCTTGCATACAGTATAATGGCCCCCACATAGCCCTCCAAATATAATGGTCCCCACACAGCCCTCCAAATATAATAATGGCTCCCACATAGCCCTCTAATATAATAATGGCTCCCACATAGCCCTTCAAATATTAGAATGGTCCCCAAATAGCCTTCCATATAGTTTATTGTGCCTCACATTGCCTTCCATATAGTATAATGCACTCCCCTAGTCCTCCATAGAGTATAATGCACTCCCCATAGTGCTCCATAGTAGGGTTCCCCAACTCCAGTCCTCAAGGCCCACCAACAGATCATGTTTTCAGGATTTCCTTAATATTGCTCAGGTGATAATTGCTTCACCTGTGCAATACAAAGGAAATCCTGCAAACATGATCTGTTGGTGGGCCTTAAGGACTGGAGTTGGGGAACCCTGCTCCATAGAGTGTAATGCACTCCCCATAGTCCTCCATAGAGTGTAATGCACTCCCCATAGTCCTCCATAGAGTGTAATGCACTCCCCATAGTCCTCCATAGAGTGTAATGCACTCCCCATAGTCCTCCATAGAGTGTAATACACTTCCCATAGTCCTCCATAGAGTGTAATGCATCCCCATAGTCCTCCATAGAGTGTAATGCACTCCCCATAGTCCTCCATAGAGTGTAATGCACTCCCCATAGTCCTCCATAGAGTGTAATGCACTCCCCATAGTCCTCCATAGAGTGTAATGCACTCCCCATAGTCCTCCATAGAGTGTAATGCAATCCCCATAGTCCTCCATAGACTATTTCAGCCAGCACAATGTATTCACTGGTTTTACAAAATACAGTACTCGCCTCTCCTCCTCATTCTGCAACGAGCATTCCAAAGTGTTGCACATTTCAGGGCAGCGGGCACCAAATAGTGACGTCATCACACCTGCTGCGCTGAGACGTCAGACGCCGAGGAAGAATGATGGAAGAGGGATTGTCAGCTGACACTCCATCCTCCATCGTTGCTTACAACTGTATCGGCATCCAGGATTTCCCCTGGGCTCATGGGCCCCATAGCAGTTGCGGCCATTGGCGGTACGCCACTGGTTTCCGTGCCCTCTATTTGAAAGGAGTGATACTGAGCAAAAGTGACCACTACTCCATTCAAAGTTTACAGAATTGACTGGGATAGACAAGACCTCAAATGGTGCAGACGTGCAGCTGTGTCACCACTACTCTGTGAAACTGGCAATATGGGACCCCTGTTCTTGTAGACACTGGAGTAACATTATTAGGAACCCTAGTGAACCTATATGTGGTGCCTATCTTGTGTCTGTTGGCCAAACCATTTTGGGAAATTTAATCTCCTCATGAGTTGTCTGGCAGCAACTTACTCCTCTGACTTTTTGAGAACACATGCATGCTCAATCAAACTGAGCGTGCATTTGTGATTGGAAAGTTGAGAGGTCAAATGAACAAAATAAAACACATCTTTAGGCTAGGCCATCAATGCATGTTCATATTTGTGGTTATATCTTGGGCTGCCACTCGGCCCCATTCAAGTGAAAACCCAAAGGGGGAAGGGGGTCAGATCCCAACCGATCATGAATGTAGAGCGCTCCTCTGCCGTCGTCGAGGGCACTTTTCAGTTACGCTACAAATGTTGTAGAGATACATTTATTGTTTATTAATGAGTGGTCTATTGCCAGAATATGATATTTATAAAATATTATGTATCTGGTGATGGCAGGACTGGTTATAAATACACCTTCAGTGAATGGAGCTTCTCACTATGTAGCAAACCCTGCATAATTAGCTGTGCCGTGCCGCACAATCACGCGGCTGTACTTCTCTGCTGCCTTTTCATGCAGACTTCCTTAGTGATGCCACTAATGAGAATCTGTCACAATTTCTGCACTGTTCTTTTATTATATATTCTCGTTGGACAATTTATGTCCAGTCGAGACTTTTTTTTTTTTTAACCACGTTAACTACAGTATTTACAGATGAGTCCAAGAGGTTTCCCTATGTCTGTAATTGGCTCCCGGGGCCGGAGCTCTCACCAGTCATGTGGAGAAAAGGGACCAAACGATAAAGAATTCAGAATTTCTCCAGTTCTTTGTAAAGTGTATGAAAGGTCTTCTGTTTCTGGATACAACCTACTACTGAAACTAGGATTATGTGTCTGTCCCAGTTAGAAATGGGCAAATTGAGTTTGAGAATTGAGCAAATTCTGCATTTTTTTTTCAATTTGGTTCATGCAATTTGGCTGGAATCTATGGACCGGGATGGGGTTAAAGAAACTAAAAAACATAAAATAATAAACTTGCCTCTCCTAAGCTCTTATGTCCCTTATCCCGTCAGTGTAGCGCCCTGCCTTGTCCTCCATTGGCTCCTCTTCAGTCTGGACCTTCTGATGTCAACTGATATGTGTGATCACATGGGGCCTGGTCATCGCTGGAAGACTGGGACTTAGGAAATATCTGCTGCAAATTTGTAACTGCTAAGCAAGTGCATGAGATTTCAGAAATCTCCTTTATTTGGCTGCTACAGAAAAATGCTGCATTTTTTCGCTGCATAAATGCAATATGTGAGCATACCCTAAGGCCAGGTTCACACAAACATATTTCACAGTCCGTATACAGACTGCAATGCCCAAACTCCATACCCAACCTTGCATCCAAAGATGTATCTATGAGACTAATTTATCACCACCAGTCCAGGCATTGCAGACCGTGAAATATGCACTCATGTGAATCCGTCCTAAAGAGAAAAAAAACTGAGGACCCAGCACATGAGCTTCAACAGTACGAAAAAATGAAGGGAGGGCAGAAAAGAGGTGATTTTTTTTTTAATTTAATATATAAAGCTCAAAGTGTGTATGTGTGTGTGTATGTATGTGTGTATGTCCGGGATAGGCATCCGCACCATCGAAGCTACAGCCACAAAATTTGGCACAGTCACACGTCTGGACCCCGAGAGCGTCCTAAGCTATGTTGTGAGGTGAAACTTTAACCCCGCGCGTTCCAATTCACCAAACAATTTTGCCCCTATCTACATACTGGGGAAAAAGTGTGCGTGCGTCAAGCCCCGCCCCTCATTATGATGTCATAATGCCCCTATCTACATACTGGGGAAACAGTGTGTGTGTATCAAGCCCCGCCCCTCATTATGATGTCATAATGGTTGCCATGGCGACGCTGATGTCATCATAGGTTGCAAGCCCCGCCACTCATTATGATGTCATAATGGTTGACTATGGGATGGAGGATGTGTGATGGGTATATGGGCACTGGACTATGGGATGGAGGATATGTATGACGGGTATATGGGCACGGGACTATGGGATGGAGGATGTGTGATGGGTATATGGGCACGGGACTATGGGATGGCGGATATGTATGACAGGTATATGGGCACGGGACTATGGGATGGAGGATGTGTGATGGGTATATGGGCACAGGACTATGGGATGGAGGATATGTATGATGGGTATATGGGTATGGGACTATGAGATGAAGGATGTGTGATGGGTATATGGGCACTCGACTATGGGATGGCGAATATGTATGATGGATATATGGGCATGGGACTATGGGATGGAGGATGTATGATGGGTATATGGGCACTCGACTATGGGATGGAGGATATGTATGATGGGTATATGGGCACGGGCCTATGGGATGGCGAATATGTATGATGGGTATATGGGCATGGGACTATGGGATGGAGAATATGTATGATGGTTACATGGGCACTCGACTATGGGATGGAGGATATGTATGATGGGTATATGGGCACGGACCTATGGAATGGTGGATATGTATGATGGGTATATGGGCACGGGACTAAGGGATGGAGGATAATTATAATTTGTTATAACTAACCACAGTTAGTTACTATGCCCAAGCCAATCTGACCAACTGCAATTTCAGGAGATTCACTCGCCTGTAATCTGATTAAATCAAGTTTTGAAGTCACAAGCAAATTAACTTGCAAGTGCATTGGGGGGTGTCTGTGGACTTGGAAGACATGCGCACACCCCCATGCACTTCCAGACTAATTTTCATGTGGCTTCAAAATTTAATTTTGCATCACTGGCACATCAAATTACTACAAGACCTCTATTATTTCTATACTAGGACTTATACCACTAGTTTCAGTAGCTATATCAACAGGTCTGGTTCCCTTTAAGTGTTCAATATCCATGAGGTCAGACTGAGACGCAGATGAAGAACTGCCAGCTTATTCCAGTCCCCTCCAAATGTCTTGAAGGCTTCTTCCTGCAGCTTGTTAGGGCAAATAAATGAATCATTGAGAGGCAGAGAGAGAGCCGCTGTGTCGCACAGGATGATTTCCGTACACTGACACAAATCTCTGTATCATTATCACTGCCAAACGCAAACAATGGCCAGTGTCCGCCGATCAATCGGGAGCATTTAGTCTTTTGACCGGTGGAAATCAATGTTCCTGCAGCAGCTAATGCTCATAAATAAGGAAAAGCAAACAGCGCACCCATTATGAAAATTAAAAATGGAAATTTAATGCGTGTCTGCTACTTATCATCTTATTTCTAGATGCTGTTCCAATTTTTAGACCAAGAGGGGCATCAAGCGTTGGTGGATTCGGCAGGAAAAACGCAATATCTGGATATGACCCAAAAGAGTGATGCCCCTTGTTAGCCTATGTCCTAGAGAGTGGCTGCAACCAGGGACCCCCAGTGATATCCTGCAATGGGGTATACAGACTCCAAAAATTGCAAATTTGTAGGAAAATCTGCACCAAACTGAGCAGGTTTTTGCATTTGTCTTTAGGAAACCTTATACTTCTCTCCCCTGGCAAAACTTTTTTTTGGTCCCCTACAAGTCATTGTACATGTGATCCCCAGTAATAACATGTCCTCACATGTGACCCCTGCCGCCTGTGAATGGCTGCTGCAGTCATGTGTCTACAGACAGGACACCGAGACTGGCGGGGCATCAGGGGAGCATTGCCACAAGGGTACAAGTGGAGATGAGTATAACTTGGGATTTGTTATTATTATCTGAAGCCTCTCTAGACTTGCAAGTTTGGTCTTTTTTTTCTTGCAGATTTTCACTCATTGAACTTGATTTGAAAATTTTACCGAGCATGTTTTAAAACCGCACACTGCTGACAAATTTTGGTGCACAAATCTTTCACATAATGTGGATTGAAACTTGTTTTTGCTGTTACTGTATTTCACTGCTGATTTTCATGCACAAATCCAGACAGAAAATCTGCAGGCAGCATTTCCATCCCATGACTGCAGAGTAGTAATAATTTTATCAATATGGTTTTATTATAACTTTTGGTCCCTTTTGGCTTCTACAGCCTCTATGAATCATAGTACATAGCAGACTATAGAATGAGATACCAGTAAATCCTACAGTAATAAGGGTTTGTATTTCTTATCTCTCTTCTCCTAAAGATAATTTATGTCAAACAGAGATGAGGGTTACAGAGCTCATCGACAGAGTCATTGGCAACTCATTCTGCAGCCTACGTACTGTGATACATAGAGGCTGTAGAAGCCAAATTTTCTATGAAACCCTATAGGAAAAATGATTTTTTTGCCAAAGATATGCATTTAATTGGAGAAAAAAAAATCCCCCAACGATGTCCATATCCTTTATAAATTTTAGTTGTATTACAATGTTTATTAAAATGGTGGCTATAATAATGGAAAATGCTCTCCCGAAGTCATCTTCGCCTGAAGTTAATAGAAATAATTTGTATTATATTTTCTCAAGGCCAAAGCTGATTATTTCTGTGTCTTTTGTATGTGTTTATTTAGTTTGGTCGTAATGCACTTTGTATAATGTATATCGAGGATTTAGTTCAATGGAATAAGCCACTTGTAATGCTTAGTGTATATTCAAATGCACAGAATATATTATTTGTAAAAGTATGAACTGAACTCTGCTTAATGGATAAATGTATGAAAAGCTTCTAGTCCTCATTAAGCCGACGGCCAGTAAGTTGCTTTGCATCAAGACACGACAAGGTGTTACCACCAGAGTGTTGCTTCGTACTGGTCTAAGGTGGGCTGGCCGTGTATGATCATAGCTAACGGCAGAATGCTCCTAAGACCAAGAGCTATTCTTAATGGATTGCTGTACATATGCATGCTCATTTCGGCAAAGCATGCGTGTGTTCTCAATGAAGGGAGGGGAGTCAGCTGCTGCCTGTGCAACAGGATCAGGTGTTAATAATTCAACGTGCCAAATCCTTCTTTATTTCCAGACAAAGTCGGGAGACCTCCATATAATAACAGGCTGTCCAGTCTCACCGATGTATCCAGTGTAAATGGAGGCCTTTTCGGGGGATGAGTTGATGCTGTAAAAAGCATCTTGACATTGAGTCAGTCGGGTGTAATTGTCATTTACCAATTTCTCCAAATTAAAACAAATGTAATTATTGGTTTTGGGAAACATCGGATGTTCAGGTCAGTTCTGGCCACTGAAGAATAATTGGCAGGGTCCACATTCTCTTTTAGGCTTGTATTACATACCCTTTTTCCTGGGCATTTAAAGGGTTACTAAAATTTTCCCAATTAAGTTTTATAGTGTTGTAGCCAGGGCTGTGGAGTTGGTAACCTAAACCTCTGACTCTCTGACTCCACAGCCCTGGTCACTGCTGAGCATGTACATAAAGTGCAGCACAGATTCATCTCAACTAAATGTCAAGATCAGGAACAGAACAGATATTTATAGGACATTTCATAACTTTCCCAAATTCTTAGGAAAGAATTTACAGCACATCCTACATTGTACTACTGTACCCAATGTATTATATATTTTAGGAGTCTGTTCATTTTATTCCGACTTCACTAAAATGGACACCAACTCCACATCTCTGGTTGTAGCCCCTTATTAAGTAGTTTTGATCAACGGGGTTGTGTGTCCTGAGACTACCTGATCACTTATAGGAAAAGGCTGAAGTGCTCAGCTTGTCCACAGAGAGCGGCAGAGAGGTGCAAGTACTGATGGACTTTATATAGAGCCCATACACCACTCTCCTGCCACTGAAGATAAGTTGAGCGTTTCTTAGTTTTCCTTTCATTGATCGGAAGTAGTAGCAGGACTTGGACACATCCCCTATCAAACACCATCACCAATCAACTTTTGCAATGTTTTAGCACAAAATGACACATGATCCACTAAAATGACTTGATTTGATGCATGAATTCTCTGTAGTAAGATTGTCTTGTGCAAGCCTAGTTCGGTCTACCAGGATTATCTCCACCATTCTGTTGATAGTATCAACCCATCGGGTTGCTGGTCTTCCTCTTCGCCTTGTTCCTTCTATTCTTCCAACCATGATGTCCTTCTCCAGTAATTGCTTTCTCTGTATGATGTATCTACAGTAGACAAGTCGTAGCTTGGTGATCCTTTCTTTGCATGACATGCCTGACTTGATTTGTGCCAAAATTGATTTACTTATTCTTCTTGCCACCCATGGTATTGATAACATCCTTCTCCAGCGCCACATTTCAAAGGCGTTGATTCTTCTTCTGTCTTGTTTCCTATTTGTATATGACCGCAGAAAAGACCAAACTATGTATGATCCGTGTCTTCGTCACAAGTTAAATATTTCTTAAGTTTGAAGTTCTTTTCACAAAAATGTTGAATCTTTTTAAAAAGTCACAATTGAATCAGCAGAAATCTGGAAACCTCTAATCCCACGCAAAATGATGGAAATGGAAGAAAAACTGTCACAAATGCAGTCATTAATCGGGCCCTAAAACTTTTTTAAAAAATGTACCGTATTTAACTCTCTGGCAGTTCCTCATCAGCAGTAAATTGCAAATGGTCTTTGGTCTGCTCTTAAGCTGTCAGCTAAAGAAAATTTTAATTAAAGCATAGAGCCATGTGAAGGAAGCTTGTACCGGCGATTATGTAAAAAATTATTTTGTCCTTAACCCTCAAAAAAATAAGTACAAAGTGCCAGCCACTGCATGTCTTCTTTTTGGCTAATGCCTGTTGTCAAGTGTAATCCTTCTCCAGCATAAGCTCATACTGATTACAGTAGTGGTGAAAGTCTTTGTCTCACATGGAAAACCACCAAGGTATTTTCTTGGCGAGTTTATTGTCTCATGTGTCTTGAATTATGACAATAATTTTTCAGCTAATACAAATTGTACGTGCTCGAGAAAATGGGAGCAGATTGGGGTACGAGGAGCACATTTTTCTGCAAATCAACTTGACAGCCTACAAAAGACACTTTGTACAGATACAACTGTTCAGAGTGGGTTTTCTATAAGAATTACCATATATAAGCACTGATGATAACATAGCAACGGCTGCGCTCAGATGTAAATTTCTTTAATATTCTACTTGTCAGTGATCGTTCCCACATAAAGTTCTTTTTCCTGAGATTGTGGGCTGAAAAAGGGATGAAATTTAAGTTATTAAAATCTGAGCTACACCCCAAGACTGGTTACATGGAAGCGTAAAAAGAAAAAGGGAAAAATGCAAAAGTGTTGACTAAAACTTTTAGGGTATGTTTCCACAGTCAGGATTTGGTCAGGATTTCCTGCGGATTGGACGTTGCTTACAGCCGCAGCGTCCAATCCGCAGCTTCCAGATGTTACAGCATAGTGGAGGGGATTTTATGATATCCCATCTCCACTATGCGTGCAGGGACGCCTCCGGCATTACTGCGTATACGCACATGTGGCATGTCTTTATAGACCGCAGCATGTCTATTTATCTTGCGGAGACGCTCGGTCTCCGCATGATAAATAGCACCATTCTATAAATAGCATGCGGTGATTCCGCCTGTGTTCAATGAACACAGGCGGAATCACCGCTCGTACAAAAGGGGGGTAGCACTTTGGGCGTTCAAAGCGCTGCCAATCCGGAACGTGGACACATACCCTTAGGGCTCTTACTAACTGGAGAGAAATAGGGACGGATGCAATCCGATAAAAAAAAAAAATCGGACTGCATTCGGACCAATGTTATTCAATAGGTGACATCTCATTTGCGAGTTTTTTCTCAGCCGAAATCAGACTGAGAAAAAAAATCGCAGCATGATTCTTATTGCTGTGATTGTCGGACGAGACTCGTCAATGCAAGTCAATGGGTGCGAGAAAAAAAATCGCACAGTACTCGCACCATGCAAGTGCTGCTCGTTTTTTACGCACTGGTGTTCTTTGAAAAGCCGGCAATTCATGTCCGGCTACTGTAAAATCAACTGACACCTCACAAAACATTACATATATACACATAGAGTACATATATAGATAGACAGTGTCACGCTCGCGCCTTGGCTGAATGGCGCCAGCCGGGGGGTTGTGGCCCCACTGTGCCACAAACCAGACTACCCTGGAAGGGGCGTAACTACGGCAGCTTCCTTGGTCTTCACTGGAGCCTCTGATGGTGAGGTCAGGCTTGTGCGGCAGGTAGCTGCCGGGTGCCACTCCAGGGTGGTGTCTGGCTGTGGCTGCTGATCCCACTCGGGAACAGGACACCTTGACAGAGGCTATAGACAGGCAGGCAGGTGGATACGACAGGCACGGCTGAGACACAGGGCAGGCGGGCACGGCTTGGAGACACAGGACAGGCGGGCACGGCTTGGAGACACCGGACATACGGGCACGGCTTGGAGACACCGGACAGGCGGGCACGGCTTGGAGACACAGGACAGATTGGCGTGGTATGAAAAGGAGCAGGTAGGGACCTGTTCACACAGCAGGTGTAGGCAGGAGGGAGTGGTGTATGCTGGAACAGGATCTGGACCTGTTCTCGCAGGAGGGAGTGGTGTATGCTGGAACAGGATCTGGACCTGTTCACACAGGAGGTACAGGTATGGATCTAGGCAGGAAGGAATGGAATATGAAGGAACAGGTTTGGGCCTGTTCACACAGGAGGTGCAGGTATGGATATAGGCAGGAAGGAATGTAGTATGAAGGAACAGGTTTGGGCCTGTTCACACAGGAGGTGCAGGTAGACAGAGCCGCAGGAGTGCGGAGCAGCAGAGCCGCAGGAGTGCGGAGCAGGCAGAGCCGCAGGAGTGCGGAGCAGGCAGAGCCGCAGGAGTGCGGAGCAGGCAGAGCCGCAAGAGTGCGGAGCAGGCAGAGCCGCAAGAGTGCGGAGCAGGCAGAGCCGCAAGAGTGCGGAGCAGGCAGAGCCGCAAGAGTGCGGAGCAGGCAGAGCCGCAAGAGTGCGGAGCAGGCAGAGCGGCTAGGGAGCTGTGCAGGCAGAGCGGCTAGGGAGCTGTGCAGACAGAGCGGCTAGGGAGCCGTGCAGACAGAGCTGCGAGTGTGCAGATGCACAGATAAAGAGGACACAAGGAAAGACACGGCAGGGAAGGAACCACAAACAAGGAGACTGACAGACAGAGGTAAGACTGAGTTCAGACAGAGGCACAGGGACAAGGACCAGGATATTCAGCCTCCTGGCAGGCAGACAGAGTATGGACAAGGTACAGGGAACAAGACTCAAGGGCCAGGATATTCAGCCTCCCGGCAGGCAGACAGGATACAAAGCAAGACTAGAGTAATCCTCCAAAGAAGGAGACAGACAGAACAGGGCCTGGCTTCCTCAGCAGCGGAATACTAACTGAGTATAGACATTGCTCAGGCAATGTTTCAGTGGGAGTGGCGAAACTAAATAGTCAAGGGCTCCAGGTGATTGGTCAGGGACAGATTACCCATGTGCACCCAGACTGCATAAGAACCAGAGAGTTCAGGCGCCGCCCCCCTATACACACAGTCAGGAAACATGGAGAGCAAGCAGGAAAACAAGAGGCATAGCACATGGAGCTCAGGGCTGGCAACAGACAGATTTCACAGCATGGTATGAAGGAGAAAGTAAGTTGGTGCGCGGGGGATGGGAGGCCATGCCGTGATGCCAGCAGGGTTGTTACAGTACCCCCCCCTTTACGGCCCCTCTTCCTCAAGCCTGCCAGAATGACCTGAAGGAGTATGGGACCACACACAGTCCAGGTTGACACGACATCCTTCACGTAGGGTGGAATATGTGTGCCATCAGGAATCCCAGAGTGCCAAGCTTCTTGGTGCCCGATGGAGTCAGCTTCCAACACCGAGGGTATAAGGACTGGGATCTCTTCCTCCAGAGTGGAAGAAAGCAGGGACCTGGAAGCCTCAGACTTGACCCCTACATCAGCCGGCCAGCTGGAAACCGAAGAGACCTTTACTGAGTCCAACTTCAGCTCGATATCCCAAGAAAATTGGACCTCCTCCTCCAGATGGGTAAAAACCAGAGATGCATAGGCCACTGTTCTCACCTCTTCATCCACCTGCCACATGGAAGTTGGAGGCATACATACGGGGAGCCACCTCCGCCTGTTACCCGGAACAGACTGGACCACTTCTTTTAAGTAGGAGAACGAGTACTGCTTAATCCTGGGACCTTCACCCACAGACCATAGAGGAGCCGAGGGCATCCACTCAGGATCAATCTTCAGCCCATTATCCTGGGGAAGACTATCAAGTGTCAGGGATGTTCCTAAGGACTGGTCACTGGTATGGTCACCGGAGGTGTACGGAGAGGGCGCCACTGTTTTCTTTTCTTCAGTGACGTCAGTACACCATGGCTTGATAGCCGGCAGATCAGGTGGAGAAGGAGACGATACAGAAGACTGACCTTGCAGTAATGGAACTAGACACCTCTGTTGGCTAGGCAGATCCAAATACAGCACCATGCTGGGTCTTTGGACCGGAAGGGGCAATAGAGTGCCCGGCTCAAAACGACCGGTGGGCAAGTTGGTCAGCAGGTGGAAGACAAATGTCTCTGTGTATAATGCTCCGATTAGGAGCTGTAGTTGACCCCTCAATGCTGGACTGTTCACAAGTAGGGCTCGGCCATCACCAAACCCCATGCATGGATTCTGGAGCGGTGGAGCAGGAACCATGCACAGACTTCGTCTGGCTTGTAGCTTGCATACATCTGCACGGCCGAAACTCCCACAAGGCACCGGAACAGTCACAGACTTTAGTAGCGAGGAGGTACTCTCACCAAGGGCAGTCTCTCCTACTGGCCCAAGGTTCTGGAGCTTTGGCTTCACAGGGCTGAGACCATCAGGATGTTCCTTCTCAGGACTGGCCTCTGGCGACAACCTAGCCAGCCCCTTTTTCTTAGACCTCTTGGATCTTGCATTGGGGGCTGCTTTGGCAGGCTGAGGAACAGATGGGTCATGGACGGTCACAGACGGAGAAGATGAATTGGCCACAGGTCTCTTTCGTCCGATCCGTTCCTGGAAGCTAGGAGGGGAAGACTTTTCAGGAGACACTGTACCAGGCTTGTCAAAGGCTTTGCAGAAGGCCACCAGGAAGGCCGGTAAGCTCGAGGTGATGGGATCCCCTGCTTCCCAAAGGGGGTTGAGCCACTGCAACGCATCTCCTGTTAGGTAGGACATTAGTAATCCTACCTTTACCTGATCGCTGGCGAAGTAGGGAGCATGCCATTGAAAATAGCGTAGGCACTGCTCCATAAAGGCACGACACTGCTTGGGGTTCCCATCATATCTTGGCGGGTCCGAGGGAGGTTCAACTTTAGGTATGCCAGCCTCTAGTTGAGCAAACAGTCTATTGGAGACCACAATGGTGGGTGGAGCAGTGAAGGATTGGGCTTCAGACCGGGTAAATTTATTTGGTTGCCCATACTGGCAAAAAAGTTCATCTTGCTCCGAGGGCGAAAGGACATGGGACTCAGAGGGGACCATGGCCTGAGCAAACTGTCACGCTCGCGCCTTTGCTGAATGGCGCGAGCCGGGGGGTTGTGGCCCCACTGTGCCACAAACCAGACTACCCTGGAAGGGGCGTAACTACGGCAGCTTCCTTGGTCTTCACTGGAGCCTCTGATGGTGAGGTCAGGCTTGTGCGGCAGGTAGCTGCCGGGTGCCACTCCAGGGTGGTGTCTGGCTGTGGCTGCTGATCCCACTCGGGAACAGGACACCTTGACAGAGGCTATAGACATGCAGGCAGGTGGTTATGACAGGCATGGCTTGGAGACACCGGACAGGCGGGCACGGCTTGGAGACACCGGACAGGCGGGCACGGCTTGGAGACACCGGACAGGCGGGCACGGCTTGGAGACACCGGACAGGCGGGCACGGCTTGGAGACACCGGACAGATTGGCGTGGTATGAAAAGGAGCAGGTAGGGACCTGTTCACACAGCAGGTGTAGGCAGGAGGGAGTGGTGTATGCTGGAACAGGATCTGGACCTGTTCTCACAGGAGGTGTAGGCAGGAGGGAGTGGTGTATGCTGGAACAGGATCTGGACCTGTTCACACAGGAGGTACAGGTATGGATCTAGGCAAGAAGGAATGGAGTGCGGAGCAGGCAGAGCCACAGGAGGTGCAGGTAGACAGAGCCGCAGGAGTGCGGAGCAGGCAGAGCCGCAGGAGTGCGGAGCAGGCAGAGCCGCAGGAGTGCGGAGCAGGCAGAGCCGCAGGAGTGCGGAGCAGGCAGAGCCGCAAGAGTGCGGAGCTGTGCAGACAGAGCGGCTAGGGAGCCGTGCAGACAGAGCTGCGAGCGTGCAGATGCACAGATAAAGAGGACACAAGGAAAGACACGGCAGGGAAGGAACCACAAACAAGGAGACTGACAGACAGAGGTAAGACTGAGTTCAGACAGAGGCACAGGGACAAAGACACAAGGACCAGGATATTCAGCCTCCTGGCAGGCAGACAGAGTATGGACAAGGTACAGGGAACAAGACTCAAGGGCCAGGATATTCAGCCTGCCAGCAGGCAGACAGGATACAAAGCAAGACTAGAGTAATCCTCCAAAGAAGGAGACAGACAGAACAGGGCCTGGCTTCCTCAGCAGCGGAATACTAACTGAGTATAGACATTGCTCAGGCAATGTTTCAGTGGGAGTGGCGAAACTAAATAGTCAAGGGCTCCAGGTGGTTGGTCAGGGACAGATTACCCAGATGCACCCAGACTGCATAAGAACCAGAGAGTTCAGGCGCCGCCCCCCTATACACACAGTCAGGAAACATGGAGAGCAAGCAGGAAAACAAGAGGCATAGCACATGGAGCTCAGGGCTGGCAACAGACAGATTTCACAGCATGGTTTGAAGGAGAAAGTAAGTTGGTGCGCGGGGGAAGGGAGGCCATGCCGTGATGCCAGCAGGGTTGTTACAGACAGATAGATATGTATAGATACATAGAATATAGAATATATACACTCACTGGCCACTTTATTAGGTACACCTGTCCAACTGTGTGTTAAGACTTAATTTCTAATCAGCCAATCACATGGCGGCAACTCAGTGCATTTAGGCATGTAGACATGGTCAAGACAATCTCCTGCAGTTCAAACCGAGCATCAGTATGGGGAAGAAAGGTGATTTGAGTGCCTTTGAACGTGGCATGATTGTTGGTGCCAGAAGGGCTGGTCTGAGTATTTCAGAAACTGCTGATCTACTGGGATTTTCACGCACAACCATCTCTAGGGTTTACAGAGAATGGTCCGAAAAAGAAAAAAAATCCAGTGAGCGGCAGTTCTGTGGCCGGAAATGCCTTGTTGATGCCAGAGGTCAGAGGAGAATGGGCAGACTGGTTCGAGCTGATAGAAAGGCAACAGTGACTCAAATTGCCACCCGTTACAACCAAGGTAGGCAGAAGAGCATCTCTGAACGCACAGTGCGTCGAACTTTGAGGCAGATGGGCTACAGCAGCAGAAGACCACACTGGGTACCACTCCTCTCAGCTAAGAACAGGCATCTGATGGCTACTTTCAGCAGGATAATGCGCCATGTCATAAAGCTCGAATCATCTCAGATTGGTTTCTTGAACATGACAATGAGTTCACTGTACTCAAATGGCCTCCTCAGTCACCAGATCTCAATCCAATAGAGCATCTTTGGGATGTGGTGGAACGGGAGATTCGCATCAGGGATGTGCAGCCGACAAATCTGCGCCAACTGTGTGATGCCATCATGTCAATATGGTCCAAAATCTCTGAGGAATGCTTCCAGCACCTTGTTGAATCTCTGCCACGAAGAATTGAGGCAGTTCTGAAGGCAAAAGGGGGTCCAACCCGTTACTAGCATGGTGTACCTAATAAAGTGGCCAGTGAGTGTATATATATATACAGTGGGGAAAAAAAGTATTTAGTCAGTCAGCAATAGTGCAAGTTCCACCACTTAAAAAGATG